>NC_140069.1:69340927-69966927 GCF_964194135.1 Talpa europaea
CCTAAGACTAGGAATAAGCAAGGATGTTTGCTGCACCTATTTAACAGAATACTGGAAGTTAACACAGAAGAGACATATTGTGCTCATGGATTTATGGCAATGATAATTCTTCCCAAATTTATATATACATCTATAATTTATATATATAAATAATATGTATGCCTCTCTCTATATATCTACATATACACACACACAACCCCGTATATATATATACACACACACCTATACATATATATATATATATATATATATATATATATATATATATATATCTCCACCAAACAAGATTATTATGGTAGAAAAAACATTCTAAAAGTTATGTGTTAAGGCAAAGGAGCTAGAACAAATGAAAGAATTCTGTTCTTTACCCCTCTTGAAAGATGTCATTGCTACAGATAAGGAAGAGTTTATCTTAAAAGACCTGGATGTGGCCATTCTTATGGGCTGTGTGCCAAGAAGGAATGGCATGGAAAGGAAAGATTTACTCAAAGCAGATGTGCAACTCTTCAAGCGTCAGGGCACAGCATAAAAAATATGCCAAGAGGGCCTCCCCGGTGGCGCAGCGGTTGAGCGCTGGGTTGCGAAGCTGCCCGCAGCCTTGGCAGCACCGGTTGGATCCCCGGCTGCTCCCCGGCCACCAGAGGAGGGTCCCACATGGCACGCAGACCTCTCCTGCCGCCCACTGCTCCCCTCAGCAGTGTACTTCGGTCTTTCTGCCTACTCTGCTCCCCGCTCTAGCTCTGGTGAATTCTCTCGCCCTCCTGTGCTTCTGACTGTACCCAGTGGTTGTATAAGTAAATCTTAAAAAAAAAAAAATGCCAAGAAATCATTTATGATTGTCATGGTGGGAAACCCAGTCAATACCAGATGACAGACTCTCTCCAAGATGGTGCCCTCTATCCTCAAGAACTGCAGTAGCTTGATTTGTTTGGATTTCATCAAGTTAAAGCTCAAATTGCTCTTAAACTCTGAGAGATATCTAGAATGTCATTATCTGGGAAACCATTCTCCAGCTCAGTACCAGAAGTCAACCAAGCCAAGGTGAAACTGCAAGGAATGGAAGTTGGTATTTATGAAGCTCTGAAATATGACAGCTGGCTCAAGGGAGAATTCATTACAACTGTGTAGCTGCAGGTGCTACTTTTATCAAGCCATAAAAACTATTCAGTGTGATGTCTCCTGTGAGAGCCCTCTCTGACCATGTCAATGACATCTGGCTTGGAACAACAGAAGAGTTTCTATCTGTGGGTATTATCGCTGATGGCTATTCCTATGGCTTTCCTAATAATCTCATATTTTTATTACATGTTAAAATCAAAAATGACCTGGAAGGTTGTTGAAGGTCTTCCTATGAATGACTTCTCATGTGAGAAGATGGACTTTACTGCAAATGAAGTGGCAGAAGAAAAAGAAACCGCTTTCGAGTTTCTTTTGTCTATCTGACTAAACAATCATTTTGATTTTGACTGGATTATTAAATTCCCCAAAGCAAAGATCTAAATGTTGTATTTGATTCAAATACAAAACAGTAATAAAACTAAACTAAATCATATGTAACAACAACACATCTTTACGATTATGTGCTTGTTAGTACAAATCTGAGAGTTTATCATAATACTGTTACGGCTATATTATAAACTGAATTTATTTTCAAATTAAAAAAAAAAACTGTCTACGTATTGCCTTGGACACATATGAAGATTGTACTGTCACACACATCCCTTTTAGGAGGTTTGGGTGGCAAGTTCCCTCAAGTGCACTAATTGTGGACTGAGAAACTCAGGCAGAGACTTGGTGTGGCTGCAGAGGACACTTTTGAGGATGAAATCACTTTGCTCCTCTGTGATTGGGCACTTGGAGTTTTGCAGTGGCAGTGCCAGAGTTTCAGTTGCCCACATGGAAGCTGCACACTAGCCAGGGCATTTGGGCATCCTCAAGAACCTAAGCACCTGGATGCAGAAGTTGATGAAGGTTATTTCATGTTTGTGCAGTATTACAAACAGAGAAACCAAACTAACATTAGTGTTTGAAATTTTGATTAAGACTCGACCACTTATTTGGATTAAGTTCCAGAGGCTAGCGAGCCCACTGAAACTATAAAGATTATGCCCACAAGTCTGTACAAAGATGGTTACAGAGGAAGTTTCTTAAGTCATTTTTGAGAGGATAATCTAATAGTGAATCAGGAAACAATACACCCAGGGAGTCTAGTGGCTTGGAGGAAGACTGAAATACCAGAGATCAACACAGATTGCAACAGAGAAGGCAGTAGCTTTATTGAACAGAAGAAGGAAGAGAGAAATGCATGGGGACTGTATTCTGGGACTGGGGATACATATGAATCTGTTCCAGTAGGGACACTGGGGAGGGGAGAGCTAAATGGAATGCAGGCACAGACTCCTGATTGAGGAAAAACCCGTGAGAAGGAGCCAGGGTGCTCCCTGTTGGCTGGATCCCCAGTAAAAGGAACAAAGACAGTGTGCTGCACTGCATTCCCCCTCCACCAGCCTTTGGGACTCCTAATGACCTCTTGAAACACACTGACAATAGACAGAATGTGAGTCTCAAATCTGGAATCCCAGACAAGACAAAAAACCAAGGTGATAACACAAGTATGAGTCAGCATTCCATCCACCCAGCACATTCATATTAGAGGGTGGGCCCCTCCAGGACCCTCCTTCACCCCCTGATGCAGTAGTGCAAGATCAGGTCTTAAAGCCTATGCAAGTCAGAAAATGCAAAAAAAAAAAAAAAAAGAAAAAAAAAAGAAAAAGAAAGAAAGGAAAGAAAGAGAAGAAAGAAAGGGAAGGGAGGGAGGAGACGAGGGGGGAGGGAAGGGGGGAGGGGAGGGGAGGGGAGGGGAGGGGAGGGGGAGGGGAGGGGAAAGGGGGGAGGGGATGGGAGGGGAGGGGAGGGGAGAGGGGGGAGGTAGGAAGGAAAGAAAACAAATAAAACTCTAGCACCATTTTTGGAAAAGTGAAAATAGTTAAACTATTTAAGTTACTGCTAAGGCACACATAAATAAATAAATTGGGAAATATAAAGCAGCAAAATGGGAAGATATGAGGGAAAATGGGCAGACATGAGGGCAAGTGACACCACAAGGAAATTCTCCAGATTCTAACCACAATGATATGGGGATTTTATCCCCCTATCAGAGGTTTCAAAATTGCTATAATAAAGAAAATCAAAGAGAAGGAAGAAAACACAAAAAAGTAAGTCAAAATGATATAACAGAACTCATAAAAAAGTCATCAAAGAGATATAACAAAAAAAATTCAATGACCTAAGAAAAGTAATAAACAAACAATAGAAATTGAAAGCTTTAAATAAAATAATAGATTCAAGATGTGAAATGTTCATTATGGGGCCTCCCCTGGTCGTTGAGTGCTGGGCTGCGAAGCTGCTTGCGGCCTCTGCAGCGCCCTTCGATCGCTGGCCACCCGCGAGGGTCCCGCATGGCACGCAAACCTCTCCTGTCACGCCCACTGCTCCCCTCAGCAGTGTATTTCGTCACTCTGCCTGTTCTGTTCCCTGCTCTGGCTCTGGTGAATTCTTTCGCCCTCCAGCGCTTCTGACTGTACCCAGTGCTTGTATAAATAAATAAATGAATCTTAAAAAAAAAAAAAAAAAAGGAAAAAAAAGAAACCTCTGGTGAAAGCCAAAGAAGCAGAATAGATTAAATCAAATCAGTGACATTGACTACAGTAATTCATAAACGTACCAAGTGGAAGAAGAGAGAAATATGAAATAAAAAAATAAAGAAACATTTCAAGAACTAGACAAGGACAATGGGTATCCCAGAAGAGTAAGAGTTGGGGGAATACAGCATATTTGAAGAAATAATACAAAGAAAACTTTCCAAAGCTGGGGAGAGTAAATATACAAGTCCATGAAGTAAAAACACACTTGGTTACTAAATGTTATTAGACCTATACCAAGAAACATAATTGAAAAACTTCCAGACTTTATGACAAAGAATGTTGAAAAGTCTAGGGGGAAAAAAAAAAAACAATAGAAAACTTACAAAGGAACTCCCACTAGCTTAAATCAGAATTCCCAGTGGAATCTTACAAGCAAGACTGAAATACCAGAGATCAACACAAATTGCAACAGAGAAGGCAGTAGCTTTATTGAACAGAAGATGGAAGAGAGAAATGCATGGGGACTGTATTCTGGGACTGGGGATACAAATGAAACTGTATTCTGGGACTGGGGATACATATGAATCTGTTCCAGTAGGGACACTGGGAAGTGGAGAGCTTATAAGCAAGGAGAGTAAAATGGCATTCAAAAAACTTAAAGATAAAAATTGCCAGCCAAAATTACTATATCCTGCAAGATGCTTGTCCAGATGAGGGAGAAATAAAGACTTGGCACTCCTCACCTAATCTTAAGACTTCTAGGAATCAGCTTTTTATAAAAGCATGAAGTTTGGCTAGTACCTGTTCTTGGAATTTCATAATTAGCTTGATTTTTAATAATAAGTAACTATTAAAGGAGAATATGTAGTTGAGGAAATGCTTTATCACACATAACTTTCTTCAATTAACCCATAGGTTTAAAAGCCTAATAAGATCTTCCTGTGAGTATGGAAGAGAAGATGAATCTGGGATGGAATGGGTGAATGTGAGCAGGTCGTGTAAAGAGTAAACTGAGGGAAAATATAGTATATGGCAATCTTCCCTGGATTAGGTTTTTCTCTGGACTTTAAATTACTATCTCACCTCTATTTTTATACCTGTCCCAATCTTTCTATCAATGCCCAGTTCTGGCCAGGCATTGAATTGTGAACCTCACCAGCAAAGCCTAACTTCTGTCCCATATGCCCACTGCAAACACACTCTTTCCCAGAAGGCACCATATGGAAGCAGTCTTCTCCAGGACATCTTTTGGTGCGGACTTCCTGACTGATTCAGGCCACTCACACATCCTTGATTATTCACATTCCTCCCAGACAGTGTTCCTGCCTCTTGGTTCCATTCTTCACTCTGTGAAATTCTAGGTAACCTGTCGGCTCAATGTCTAGTCCCTGTTCCTCCCTGCAAAGGCCCCAAATACTTATTGGTTTATTACTGCTTGTGCTCTTACATCTGGGTCAAACAAGAAAAACGTCACAGGATGAATCAATTTATTAATTCTGGCCTTTCTGTTTTCTAATGTCTTGTCTACTTCCTTTGCAAATCCCATATATATATGTTCATATACCACTTTATCACTTCTTCCAAGTTTCTCACCCCATACCTCCAATTTCTTTTCTTTCTCAAATTTTATCAATTTGTTAGTCATTTATATGTGGGAGTACATTTTCACCCCTTCATATATGCACATGATTTATTCACCATTCACCAAAACTCCTATGCCAATGACCTATCCCCTTCCTTTCCCCACACTTTCCTCCACCCTCCTCCCTGATCCTCTTTCCGTGTTATTCAGAATACCACAGAATACCATTGGCTTGTTTGTTGTTTTGTTGAGCAGTATGAGTACATTATATATTTTGGAAATTGGCCCCTTGTCAGAAGTGTAATGTGTAAATAGCTTCTTCTAGTATGGCAAGTTGCCTTTTTTTTTTTTTTTTTTTTTGTCTTTTTGATGGTTTCTTTTGAGGTATAAAAGCTTTTTAGTCTGGGGCCTCCCTGGTGGTGCAGGGGTTAAGACACAATTTATTTTTCTTTTCAGAATATGCATTTTTGTTGTGCTTTGCCAGTTTTTGTTTTCCTTTACTTATATTCCATAAATATGTGAAACCATCTAGTGTCTTTCACGTTCTGTTGTATTTCACTTAGCATAATCATCTCAAAGATTACCCATTTTATCCCAAAGGGCACTACTTTATCTTTTTAAATAGCTGAATAGTATTCCACTGAGTCTATATTCATTATCCAGTTGATAGTAGTTGGGCACTTAAGACTGGTTCATTGCTTGGCTCTTATGGATAATGCTGCTATGAACAGGGGAGTGCATAAATCTTTTCATAATAGTTTTCACAGTCTTTGGGGAAGTATGTATTAGTGGTATTTAATGTAAAAACTTTATTTTCATTTTTAAAGGTTTTCCATGCCATTTTCCATAGAAGCTGCACTACATTACACTGCACTATCAGAAGGTGAGAGTTCCTTTTTCTCCACATCCTCTCCAACATTGTTGTTACCAGTCTTTTTGATCTAGGCCATTCTCAAGGTATGAGGTGATATCTCAATGTGGTTTTGATTTGCATTTTCCTTATATTAAGTGATATAGGCCCTCTAAATGTCTTCTTTGGAGAAGTATCTATGCCCATTTTAATTGGCTTGTTTGTTGTTTTGTTGAGCAGTATGAGTACATTATATATTTTGGAAATTGGCCCCTTGTCAGAAGTGTAATGTGTAAATAGTTTCTTCTAGTATGGCAAGTTGCCTTTTTTTTTTTTTTTTTTTGTCTTTGTGATGGTTTCTTCTGAGGTATAAAAGCTTTTTAGTCTGGGGCCTCCCTGGTGGTGCAGGGGTTAAGACACAATCTATGAAGTTATTCAGAGCCACTCAGCATGAGTTTAATCCCCCAGCTGGCCAGGGAGCATCCACATGGCACAGCAGACTGCTCCTGGCTTGCCCACTTCTCCCCTCAGCAGTGTATTTCATCAGTCTGCCTGTTCTGTTCCTAGCTCTGTCTCGGGTAAATCCTCACACCCCCCAACCCCTGTACCTCTGGCCTGTACCCCAGTTCTTATATACATAAATAAATAAATCTTTGGAAAAAAAAAAGCTTTTTAGTCTGATGCGATCCTGTTTATTTTTTAATTTTGCTTCCCTTGTTGAGGTTACATCCCCAAATAACACCTCCATATCATGTAACACTTAAGTATTTTATGGTTTCAGGCAGGTCTTATATGCAAATATTTAAAACATTTTGATTGATTTTTGAATTCAGTATGGATCTAGTTTCTTTCTTTCCTTCTTATTCTTCTTCCTCTTCTTCTTTCTCTCTCTCTTTTTTTTTTTTTTTGCATATGACTGTCCAAGTTTCCCAACACCATTTGTTAAAAGTAACTTTCCTTTCTCCATTGCATGGTCATGGCTCCTTTGTCAAAGATTTAACTGTCCACATTTCTGTGTGTTTATTTCTGGCCTCCAGCCCTTTTTCTCAGCAAATAATTTCATAGGGAAAAGAACAAAATTTGATCTTTACATTCTAGCACCTATAAGCTTACCGAGACTTAACCAATCAGTCCATTCATTTGACAAATATTACTTTGACATCATGTTCTAGGTACTGTGATAGCTGCTGGTTATACAATGATGAATAAAACACAGCATTGTTTTTTAAGAATACATACATCCCCATCATTTCAAATGGCAAGAGTTCAATTTTTTTTTTTTAACAGCTAAGTATTCCAGTGTGTACAAAACACATCTTCCTAATCCAGTCATCTGTCCTTGGGCACTTAGGTTGATGTAAATAGTGCTTGGCTATTATAAACAGTGCTGCAATAAACATAGGAGTGCACATATCCTTTAAAATCAATTTTTGCATTCAGTACAAATGTAGGAGTAGAATTGATGAATTATATGGTAGGTCTATTTCTACTATTTCAAGAACCCCCTAAACTGTTTTCCATTAAGTGATGAACCAGTCTACAATATAAGAACAGTGTAAATGGGTTCCTTTTCTCCACATGCTCACCAATATGTATTGTTTCTGGTATTTTTGACATGTGTGAGATTTTCACAGGTGTGAAATGGTATCTCATTTTCGTTTTGATTTGTGTTTCCCTGATGATAAGTGATGATGTACATTTTTTCATGTGCCTGTTGACCATCAGGACATCTTCTTTGAAGAATTTTGTCTATTTAGCTCTAGTCATTTTTTTTATTGTGCTATTTCTTCCTGTTACACTAAATGAGTTCTTTCTACATCTTGTATGTATAATGTGCAAATATTTTCTCCCATTCAGAAGTGTGTTTTTTGTATTACTGGGAGTTCCTTTTGTTGGGTAGATGCTTTTTAGTTGGATATAGACCCATTTGTGAATATCCTTTTTTCTTACACCTTTTGAGAAGAATCCACAAAGACCCCACAAAACACAGTGTCTTAGAGTGTTTTGCCTACATTTTCTTCTATGTATTTTATGGTTTCAAGTCTTACCTCCAAGTCTTTGAACCATTTTGATTTACTTTTTTATATATGGCAAACATTCTTTTGCATGTTGCTGTCCAGTTTTTTAAACACTATTTGTTGAAGAGACTACTCTTGGCTACCTTGTCATAGATTAACTTTTTTTTTAAAAGATTTATTTATTTATTTATACAAGCACTGGGTACAGTCAGAAGCGTGGGAGGGTGAGACAATTCACCAGAGCCAGAGCAGGGAGAAGAACAGACAGACTGATGAAATACACTGCTGAGGGGAGCAGCAGGCATGGCAGGAGAGGTCTGTCACGCCATGTGGGACCCTCGCTGGCGGCTGGGGATCAAACCAGTGCTGCAGAGGCTGTGGGCAGCTTTGCAGCCCAGCACTCAACCGCCTGCGCCACCAGGGAATGCCCTGTCATAGATCAACTGTACATAAAAATGTGGGTTTATTTTTGGGCTCTTGCTTTGATTCCATAGGTCTATGGGTCCATTTTTATTCTAATACTACATTGTTTTTATTTCTATAGGTCTGTGCCTGTTGGACATTTATATGTCTTTAAAGTCTGTGAGTATGATTCCACCATTCTTCATTTTTGTCAGGATTGCTTTGGGTATTTGAGGTCTTTGATGGTTCCATACAAATTAATGTTTGTTCTATTTATTTGAGGAAGAATATCAAAACCTTGACAGGTATTGCACTGAATCTGTATATTGCTTTGGGTAAGATGGCCATTTTAACAATGTTAATTCTTTCAATCCATGAGGGAGGAATATCTTTCCCTTTCTTTCTGTCTTCTATTTCTTTTAATAAGGTCTTACAGTTTTCATTGCACAGGTATACTTTACTACATTGTTAAGTATACTCCAAGGTATTCAATTATTAGCAACTGTAACTGTGATTGTTTTCTTGATTTTTCTTCTAGCTTACAGGAATACCACTAATTTTTGTGGATTGATTTTGTAATCTGCTATTTTATTGTACTGTTTCCATTAGTTTTTTTAGTAAAATCTTTATAGTTTTCTATGTATATTATCATGTTTTCTGCAGATAGTGATAGTTTTACTTCTTCTTTTCCAGTTTGGATTCCTTTTATATCTTTCCTTGCCTGATTACCCTAGCTAGCCCTTCTATGTTGAAAAGTAGTGGTGAAAGTAGATATCCTTGTCTTGTACCAGATCTTAGAGCATAAGTTTTCAGTTTTTCCACTACTGAATGTGATTATAGCTGTGGTTTTTCATATATGATCTTTATTATCATATATTCCATATATGATCTTTATTCCTTCTATCTTATTTTCTGAGTTATCATAAATGGATGCTGAATCTTATCAAATGTTTTCTTTGCTTCTATTGATATAACATGATCTTTATCTTTACTTTTGTTGATGTGATGAATTACATGTCAATTTATAAATATTCAACCATTCTTGCATTAATGGGATAAATTCCACTTGATTATGATGTATGATCCTTTTAATACATTTTTAAATTCAGCTTGCTAAGATTTTGTTGAGGTTTTCTGCTTCTATGTTCACAGTTATATTGGTTTGTAGTATTCTCTTTTTTTGTGATGTCTTTTACTGCTTTTGATATCAGACTAATGTTGGCTTCATAAAAAGCATTTGCTCTTTCTGAATTTTTTTTGAAGGGTTTGAGAAGGACAGTCATTAATTCATCTTTCAAAATTAGATAGAAATCACTAGTGAAACTATCTAGTCCTGGGACTTTGTTTCTCAGAGACTTTTGATTACTGTTTCAATATCCATGCTTGTAATTGGTTTGTTCAGGTTTTCTATTTCTTCCTAATTCAGTCTGGGAAGGTTATATACTTCTAAGAATTTGTTCATTTCCTCTACGAGTTCTACTAACTGGCATACAGATGTTCACATTAATCTTTTATGATCCTCTGTATTTCTGAGATGTCTGTTTTTCCTTTTTGATTATATTTATTAGGGTTAACTCTATGTTTTACTTTGTGAGCCTAGTTAGAGTGTCATCTGTTTGTTTTTTTTTTCCCAAAGAACAAGCTTTTGGTTTTATTAATAATTTGGACTGACTTTTCTATTTCTATTTCATTTATTTCTGCCCTCATTTTAATTTTTTTCTTTTTATTGCCTCTGGTTTGGTTTCTTCTTCTTTTTTTAGTTACCTAAGATGAGAGGTAAGATTATTTAGTTGAGCTATTTTCATTTCTTGATGTGTGTCTGTATTGCTATATACTTCTCTCTGAGGTACATCTGTGCTTTTTCCCATAGGGTTTGGAAGGTTGTTTCCTTATTTACATATCTCTCCAGGTATTTTTAAATTTCTCCTTTGACTCTGTATTAGGCCTACTGCAATAGGTCTTGAGTAGTTTATTATTCAGTCTCCACATATTAGAGGTTTTTCTTGCTTTCTTTTGGTCATTGATTTATAGTCTGACACAATCATGATCAGAAGAAATACTTTATGAACTTATTGACACTTATTTTTTGATCCAATATGTTCCATTTGATTTGAGCAGAATGTGTGCCCTATAAGTCTACTAAGCCCAGGAAGTCTAAGGTTATTATTTCCATTTTGATTGTCTAGTTCATCTATCTAGTCAACTACTACTATTGCATTGCTACCAATGACTGTTTTCATGTTTGATAATTACCATATATTTTGATGTTCCCTCATTCGTGCATATATATTAATGAGTGTTATGTCTTCCTGATGTATTTATCTCTAAATTATTACATAATGCCCAACTCTGTTTTTTGTCGCTTTTTTTTTTTAGCTCAAAGTCCATTTTATCTGTTATTTAGTATGGTTGTACCATTTGTTTGTAGGATTTTTTCCAACAATTTAGTTTAACCCTATGCTTATGTTTGTAGCTCATATGTGTGTATTCTGGAAACAACATCAAGTTAGATTTTCTTTTCTGACCCAACTGGCCATACTGTACCATTTGACTGGCAAGTTCAATGCATTTACATTTAGGGTGATTATTGCTATGAGGATTTGCTACTGCCATGGTCTTTGGTTTATCTATTTCTCTGATCATTTTTTAAATCCTCAAATTAGATGAGAATATCTCTTGCAATATTTCCTTTGGGTAAGGGGTAGGTATTGGAAAACTTCTTCAGCTTCTGTTTATCTGGGAAGGCAGGTTATAGTATCTTTGCTAACAATTTTTATCTTTAATTATTAAATATGCTACTTCATTCTCTTCTTGCCCTACAGACTTCCTCAGAGAAGTCCAAGGTAAGCCTGGTGGGAATACCTTTATAGGTTACCTGCCTTTTCTAGCTATCCACTCTAAATATTCTCTCTTGGGCCTGAAATCTTGGTGTAGGTCTCATTACATTTAGATTACCAGGTGTTCTTTTAACTTTATATACTTGTATATTTAGTGCCTTTCTCTGGCCTGGAAAGTTTTCCTCTATTATTTCTTTGAACAAGTTCTCTTTTTCCTTCTTTCTTCCTCTTCTGGGATACTTGTCCTTCTATTGCCTTTCCTAATGCAGTCAGATACTTCTGAAAATTTTTCATTAATTCTTGTCTTCATATTTCTCTTTGTTCTTCCATATAATCTTTTGTGTAATATTATCTTAAAGGTTATTGATTCAATACTCCATCTGGTCAAGTATGTTCTATGGGTTTCCATATAACTTTTTTGTCATGTAGCATCATGGAAGTGCTGGAATTACACTGAGCACACTGAATTATATTTTTATGACTCAAGAGAGAAGGGCTGAGCCCTGTAGATCTTACCACAAATCCAGAGGACAGTTCATATTCCTTCACTCTCCCTTCTAACAACTGAGGTTCACAGTCCAGGCTGCAATAGCCAACACTGCCAGTGTCCTATCTTATGATCTCTCTTTATAGGAGTTCTTTACAGACAATATTAAAGTTCTTTACAGACAAACACAATATCTCTTATTTTCTCACCTACATATGTTAGCAAAGTAGAGGTAAATGATCTAAGTATAAGTAAGTAAGCTACTAATGCTAAAATTACAATCATAATAAGAAAGACCAGTTTGGTTGGATTTTTTTTTTTTTTCTTTTTGGTTATCTCTTATTCCAGTAAATGGAGTACCAGGATTCTCCACAAAAATCATGTGGTGACAAAGCTGCAAACAGCTGCCCTCTGTCATGGTATGTAAATGAACTCAGTCACCCTTTGGGTTTTCCCCTCTCTTTTCCCTGCTCTCTATGTAGGATACAGAATCACAGGGAATAACTAGCTGAAGTATGCTCTGTACTTTAATATGCGGCAGGAAGCCAAACTGCAAATACAATGACTGGATTCAGTTTTATAAGCAAACACTGGAACTGAATTCACCCTAGTCCGGGAAGAATGCCTCAAATCAGAACTAGCAGGAAATCCAATTCAAAATAGGGTGTGTCATCCTTAACTCACAGTGTGGCCTTTACACCTTTAATGAAATCCTTTGGAAATAAAAACTTCCTTCTGTAAAAGACCCATACAAAAGACTTTTACTCAAATGACATCAGAAATGATGTGCAGGAGCTGTCTGAATTCCCACAACCGTAGTAAGAATTGTTAGCTCTGCTTTTTGTCCTTTGGCTACTTATTGCTAAAATCTTAGAAGATATTAATAATTACTGAATTCTTTCAGCTCCCTTCCAACCCCTGACCCTTCTCTTACATCATGTACTATCAACTCCCCTTTTGTTCTCTGGGTCACTTGAATAACTTAACATGGGAACTTTGAGATCCTGAGAGAAAGAGGACAATCACATACTTTGGCTCAAGAATCCCCTGAAATGTGCCAGGATGTTTACATGTCTGTCTCTTGTGCCTCTAGCTGGCCAGGGACAGTATTCTGAGAAGAAACAATCAAATGTCGAATGTCTGTCATTTCAACAGGGTGTGTAGTGTGGGGTGGGGCAAGAGATTTGAACCTCACCCCTGCTGCCCATGGTTGGTTCTTCCAAACCATGACACTGTGACTATAGAAACCCTTGGGGATTGCTGTCAGATAGTTAAAATGGTGAGTTAACTGCCAGCTTTTATGAAAAAGGCTTTCTAAACTTAAAGGTTTAGTTGAGGAATAAGAATGGGAGAATATTATTTTATATAAATTCTTAATACTTTATATAATTTAGCATCAGGTACAGAGCTGCCAGGTTTAACAAATAAAATATAGAATGGCCAGTTAAATTTGAATTTCAGATAAATGATAAATAACATTTTAGTGTAACCATGCACTTCAATTTACCCGAAATCCGCCTTTACTTTTATGTCCTCTATTTGATTAGGTAACCCTACTCAGGTGTCAAGGCCAATGAATTGATTGCTAAAAATAACTTTCAGGGTTGTGAATCAAACCAATATTAGTGAGTCATCTGGCATTTTCATGAACACTTGTTCAGTCATCACAGTGTTTTTTCATGGGGTTTTGGACAAACATACCATCTTTTCATTCAATAACAGGAAAACAGTGGGGCCTACAGATCTTTGCAAAGACTTCAAAATGGCCATGCAAACCAAAAATTTTAACACGAGAGAAATGAGATTATATAATGATGTTTTCCTGAGTAAGTTAGGCCGTCTTTTTAAGAAGACTGTGGCCTGTCCGTGATGTTATAATTATTAAAAGAAAATTTAGAAGGTATTCTCAGGCTGTACAGCACTCTGTAGTAAAGACAAAAGAGTGGCAAATCTGTATGTAATTTTGTTTACATCAGGAATCAAAAGCAATTTTTATCATCAACCCACTTGAAAACAATAATTAGCATTGAAGTCAAATGGACAACAGCTCCATGTGAACATTATATTGATCTAATATCTAGATAATTTATTTATTTATTAATTTTTTTTAGTCTTCATTATTTTTTATTGAGGAAACATTGGTTTACAAAAATGTATATGATTTAGAGGTGTAGGATCACACCTTTTCAGATGTATGTTTAGATAATTTATTTAAATTGGCTGCCATATTGAGGAATTTCTAAATAGTTCAAGTGCAAAAGTTATACTTTTTAAATCTCTGTCTTCAGTTGATATTTTACCCTGAAAACACACAGTCTTCAAACCTCGAGGAACAGTGGCAATGTGCCTTGTTCCCAAGCCAGGTTCTGAATATTTGGTCTATATTTGGCCACAAGTAACATTTGTGGCCAGAGTCCTGCTGAACACTACCCCCGTGCAATGCCTCACTCCTACTTATCTGGCTAGAGGCAAATAAAACAAAATAAATTTTCAATAAAATACCAGGAAGCTCATAAAGTGGAAACTAGGTAAAAATATACTAAAGTAATGCGAAGGATCAAATTTTGAAAGAAAAACTTACTCTAAATCTCTATTTTAAATATTGCTTGTACATCATTAGGTTATTATGGATTTCATAAATAATGCACAATAAAGAGCTTTCTTAGAATATTACTACCTGGAGGAAAAAAATATCTATTCAAAAACAAGGAAATGCTGTAAGTAAAATACTTTTCAAGATTAAAAAATAACAAAGATAGCATGTCTGCCCAGGC
Source organism: Talpa europaea (assembly GCF_964194135.1). Taxonomy (NCBI): domain Eukaryota; kingdom Metazoa; phylum Chordata; class Mammalia; order Eulipotyphla; family Talpidae; genus Talpa; species Talpa europaea. Next base: position 69,355,522 of record NC_140069.1, read on the forward strand.
CAGTGAGACCCCAGTCCCACATCACTTAAGGTAATAAGGCAGCCAGAGGCCTCATGAACTTCTGTGAGACATCACCAGCTCCCAATCAGAATAGCAGAGGTCTTGTAACTCTCTATTAGACACTGCCAGTGCCTTCCGAGACTAGCAGAAGCCTTGGGACTATCTGTGATACCTTACCAGTGTCTGTCCAGCCTGGTGAGACCCCAGTCTCATGTCAAGGTAGGCACCACAGAGTTCAGAGGCCTAGATACCTGACATGAGGACCAACACTGACTGCCCAGACTGGCAGAGGCCTTATAGCCTCCTGTAGGATTCTGCCAGCATCTGGACTTGTAGAGGTCATGTGATATGCCACAAAATACCTCCCAGCACCTGTACTGACTGGTGAGACTCCAAATCTGCATCAGAGAGTAAGCCAAGTGACTAGTGGCCTCATGGAGGGTGGGAGAAGGCAGACATGGGGGTCTAGCCCACAGCCCCAGGACCACAACTGTGTTGCATTCATATATCTGCTTTGAGAAAGGCCCCAGCTATTGTACATACAATCTGATAATCACCTCGAACAGTAGGAGAGAAGGACACGCATCCAACAGAAGACCTTCCAGAGCAAAACTGAAAGCAAACAATGGGGTGAAAGAAAAATTCAAATGGCCAAGCAAGTCCTCAAGGACACAAACACCACAAAAAGAAAAACAATCTCCAGAATCCAACAACACAGACATGGAGGAGTTTTTCTTCCTATCAGGCAAAGAATTCAACACTACTATAATCAAGAAAATCAAAGAATTACAGCAAGAATTAGAAAATACAAAGTAAATTCAGACACAGATCAGAGATATGAGAAAACTCAGAAAAGGAACAGGAAGCTATGAGAGGCACCATCAAAGGACAGAAGATTAATATAGAATCTTTAAATAAAGAAATAATGGAACTGTGGGATATAAAAAGATCAATGGTGGAGGTCAAAATTTCTGGGAAAGGCATGAAAATAGAATAGAACAAATGGATCAATTTATCAGTGATCTGGAAGATGCACCTAAGTACCAAAGTAGAAAAAGAAAGAGAGTCAAAAAAAGATGAATGAAGAAACACTTTGAGAATTATCTGATACCATGAGGAAGGGAAATATGAGCTATAAGAAACCCAAAAAAGAAGAAAGTAAGGAGCTGGAAAATTACTTAAGGACATAATTTAAAAACACTTTCCAAAGTTGAAGAAGAATATGAACATAGAAATATAGGAAGCTAAGAGGGTACAATACTACCAAAATAAAAGGAAATCTATAGCAAAGCTATAGCACTTAGCTCCCAAGATTCAGAGCAAAGACAAAATAATGCAGCTGGCAAGGGGGAAGAAATAAATAACTTATAAAGTAACACTAATTAGGCTAACATTGGACATTCTGAAGAAACACTACAGGCAAAAAAGAGAATACAGTGGTATATTCAAAATACTTCAAGAAAAAAAAAATGCCAGCTAAGACTACTTTATCCTGCAAAGCTCTCCTTCCTACCTAAGAAAGAAATAAGGACCTCTTCAGATAAACAAAGTTGGGGAATATGCAACCACTAACCCTCACTCCACCAAGAAATAGTAAAAGTAGCTTAAGATTTGAACCAGAGAGGAATGAACACAAAGGACTGAATAAGGAATTGAATAGAACCACAAAAATATGAACAAAACGGCAGTAAAAGACTTTCACATATCAATAATCACTCTAAATATCAATGGCCTGAACTTACCAATAAAAAGACAAAGTATCATGTTGGATTAGGAAACAGAATCCAACCACCTGTTGCGTCTAAGAAATGCAGATAAATTCCAAAGACAAACATATGCTGAAAGTAAAAAGTCAGAAAACAATTATACAGGCAAATAGAACCCAAAGGAAGGCAGTAACAGTCATACTTTTATCAGACAAAATAGACTTTCAGCTAAAACAAGTGACAAGAGACAGGGATGGACACCTTAAGATGATCAAGGGGACACAATTTCAGGAAGTTACAACATTCATTAATATATACTCACCAAATGAAGGAGCACCAAAATAAGTTAGACAATTACTTTCAAATCTGAAAACAGACACTGTAAAATATACACATGTGGTAGGAGACTTTAATAACCCACTGTCATCAGACCAATAAGACAGAAAATAAACAATGACACAATTGCCCTAAATAAAAATCTATATGACATGGATCTAACAGGCATTTATAGGCACTACAGCCCAAAACACCCAGAAACACATTCTACTCAAGTGTGCATGGATCATTCTCCAGGCTTGACCATATACTAGGATCACAAGACAAATATTAACAGGTACAGGAAGACTGAAATCATATCATATATCTTCTCTGACCATAATGTTATCAAACTAGAAATCAGTTACAAAAAGAAGGCAAGGAAATCCTCCAATACATGGAGACTGAAGAACAAACTAACCAAAAGTCTAAGAAATCAGAGAACAGATTAAAAAAAACAAAGAACAGATTAAAAAAAAATACGTTGCAATAAATGATTATGAGGACACAACTTTACAGAATGTATAGGACACACCAAACGCAATACTAAGAGAGAAGTATATAGCAATACAGGTCCACATTAAGAAACAAGAAAGAACCCAGAGAAACAACCTAATCTCTCATCTAGAGATTTCAAGGAACTAGAAAAAGAACAAAAAAATCCAAAAGTAGGTAAAGGAAGGCATTACTAAAATTGAAGCAAAAATAGATGAAACAGAAGTCAAAAGACAGTCTAAATGACAAGTGATCAATGGCCATTGAAAAAAATAAACAAAATAGACAAATCCCTAGCTAGGGGACAAACAAGAAATAAGGGAAGAAACAAGACAAAGGTGAGAAACTGAAATAAATAAGATCATTAATTAAAGAGGAGAAATTACAATACACACAGCAGAAATCCAGAGGATAATAAGAGGTTACTGTGAACATTTATTGGCGAACAAACTAAACAATCTAGATGAGATGGACAAATTCTTAAATAATGCAATCACCCAGGACTAAACAGGGAAGAAATAGAAAACTTGAACAAACCAATTACAAGCAGGGAAACTGAAACAGTAATCAAAACTTCCAAAAACAAAAGCCCAGGACCAGATGGTTTCATAAGCAAGTTCAGCCAAACTTCCAAAGATGAACTAGTAATATCTATCCTCCTCAAAGCATTCCAAATATATTTTATGAGGCAAACATCACACTAATACCAAAACTAAACAAAGACAATACAAAAAGAGAAAACTACAGGTCAATTTCCCTAATAAATATGACATTAAAATCTTCTATAAATTATTAATAAAATGAATAGAACAAGGATTATATACCAATTGGGATTTATTCCAGTGACCCAAGGATTGTTCAACATAATTCACCACATCAATGAAAAGAAAGATAAAAACCATATGATTATATCAATTGACACAGACAAAGCAATTGATGAAGTTCAACATCCATTTTTGATGAAAGTCCTTGAAAAACTTGGGATATAAGGAACATATCTCGACATAATAAAAACTACATATGAAAAATCAACAGCTAGCATCATTCCTTTTTTTTTTTGATTTTCACTTTTTAAAAATATATTTACTTATGCATATAAGAACTAGGGTACAGGTCAGAGGTGTGGGGGGTAAGTGGATTTACCAGAGACAGAATGGGGAGCAGAACAGGTGGAATGACTGAAATACACTGCTGAGGGGAGCAGCAGGCAATACAAGAGAGGTCTGCTGCGCCATGTGGGTAGCTCCCTGGCCAGGGATTGAACTCATGCTGCAGTGGCTGTGAATAGCTTCAGAAGTTACTGTGAACCGTAACCTCTTTCACACTTAAAAAAATTATTTATATATATTTTACTTAATTGTTCATTTTTGTATAATATTTGCTATCTCCTCTCAGATGTAGTCCCTGTAAAATTCCCACCACCAATTCCCCCGTGCACCATCATCATAAGTCTTGTGCTCGTCCATCCTCTGTTTTGATCTCTTTCCATCGCCCTCCTCTGCAGACTGTCTCTGAGTTAGAGTTACCTTTTTATCTTGGTTTACTATTATTTTTCCTGATCCCGTATTTGGTTCCCCTATATCTCTCCTATAAGTGAAACAATCCAATATTTTTCTTTTTCCTTCTCACTTATTTTCCTTATGTTTGCTGCATCACTATTTACAGTAGGCAAGATATGGAAACAACCCAAATGCCCAAAAATAGATGACTGGATTAAGACAATGTGGTATATATACACAATGGAATACCATTCAGCATTCAAAAAAGATATCTCATCCCATTCACAGCAACTTGGATGGAGCTGGAAGGGATTATGCTAGCATCATTTTTTTTTATTTAAATATTTTATTTTATATAATTCTTACATCTTTTTTCATCTTTGTACCATGTATGCATTTTCATTTTAGTTATATTCCCCATACATTTGCACCCCCCCCTTATTTTTACTCTAGTCCTTCCTTTCCCCACCCCTCCCTCCCTCCTACCCCCCGTAGTGTGTCCCTGGTTCATAGTTGCTTATTGATTTTGATTTTTACTTTGTATTGATTAGTCTTTTTCCTGGTCTCTTATTTAGGTTTTCTAAATTCCTGCTATGAGTGAGAGCACTGGTATTTTTCTTTTTCTTTCTGACTTATTTCGCTGAGCATGATCCCTTCTAGCTGCAAGCCCTTCCAGCAAGATCCAGTACAAGACAAGGATGTCCACTCTGACTACTACTATTGAACACAGTACTGGAAGTTCTAACTAGAGCAATTAGGCAAGAGAAAGACATAAAAGGAATCCACATTGAAAAATAAGAAGTAAAGCTATCATTTTTTGCAGATGATATAGAGAACCCCCAAAATATCCTTGGAAAAATTAAAACAATAAATGAGCTCAGTAAAGCAGCAGGTTACAAAATGAGCTCAGTAAAGCAGCATCTAATGTACAAAAATTAGATGTTCCTATATGCAAACAATGAGCCTGAAGAGGAAGTAAATAAGAAAACCATCCCAATTATAATTGTACCAAAAAAAATAAATACCTGGAAATAAATCTAACACAGGAGGTGAAGGATGTATACAAGGAAAATCATGAAACCCTGTTAAAAGAAATAGAAGCTACAAAGAAATGGAAAGCTATTTCCTGCTCATTGATCAGAAGGATTAACATTACCAAAATGGCCACCCTGCCAAAAGCAATTTACAAATTCAATGTAATTCTAATAAAAATATCAATGACATTCTTCAAGAAATGGAACAAATATTGCTGAAGTTCATGTGGAATCACACAGACAAAAAAAAAATCCTTGAATAGCCAAAGCTCTCTTGACTAAAAGGGGAAAGAATAGAGGTATTATACTACCAGATTTCAAACTATACTACTTTGACATAATAATAAAAACAGAATGGCACTTGAACAAAAACTGACACCAATGGAATTGAATTGAAAAACAAAAAATAAAATCACACCTACATGGTGAACTAATCTACAACAAAGGATTAAAGAACATACACTGGAATAAGGAGAGTCTCTTCAGCAAATGGTGCTGGGAAAACTGGACTGCCACATGCAAAAGAATGAAACTAGATTACTACCTCACATCATGCACAAAATGGATAAAAGACTTGAGGGTAAGAAAGAAACTAGAAAATATACAGAAGAAAACTTAAACAAAACACTTCATGATGTAATTACCTTTCAGAATTCATCTCAGAAGCAATAAAAACAAAGGAAACTAAAAATCTCCTCTACATGAATAGAGCAACAAAAACAAAGAGAAACTGCATTGAATACGAGAAAATATTTGCACACCATACCTCTGATTAGGGATTGATATCAAATATATACAAAGAGCTTATACAACTCACAAAAAAATTAAGCAACCCAGTCAGACACACACAGACACACAAACACACTGGAATATAACTCAGTGATCATAAAAGATAAGCTCATTCTTTTTGTGGCAATGTGCATGGAGATGGAAGAGTTGATGCTAAGTGAAATAAGTATGAAGGAAAAAGATAAATATCAATGATTCCACTATATGTGGAATATAGAAAAACCAAACAAAGGGTCAAAGACAAACCTTGAAAGTGGATGATAGCAATGAGGTATCCATGAGGGGAGGGACAGAGAGGGGGAATGGGGGAGAAGGGGGGTGAAGAGCACAAGGTAAAACAAGATGTTACAGGTGTTTTGGTGTTGGGAGAATTATGGTGACTACACTTGAGGGGAGAAATCATGTATAGACAAAAATTAAATAAAAAATAAGTTATTAAAATTACATTTAAAATACATTTTACTTTTGTTTTTTTCAAAAGAGCAAAGCTATAGAGAATATTATGATAGTTTGTGATTTTTGATGTAAGCAAATTTGTTCCTACCCAACCTCTGCCAATAGTGCACTCAGGAGAGCGGACTATTTTGTGTACGGTCACAATGGAGGAAGGAACAGCAGAAACAACCTCTTTCCCTTGGACCAGAATGCCTTTAATTTTCCATGCTAGCAGAGATAGAACCTTAGCTGCTTTCCTGTAGCTGATATCCAAATGGGAAAAGAAACGAATTTTAAAACAACATTTTCTTTACAAATTTGTGGACAGATACTCTGCAAGAAAAAAATATATGTCAGTAAAAACAGCTTCATATTACGAATGTTGCAGAAATCAGGGAGCTAATATGCACTTCAGCTAGCCAGAACAGTATGATCACATCAGTACTGAAATTCTTTCTCTCCTCATGGATCTGTAAGAATTAGGCACATTCTTCATTAACAAAAAGAACTGTCCTGGGCCTCTACGGTGGCGCAGCCATTGAGCGCTGGGTTGCGAAGCTGCCCGCAGCCTCTGCAGCACCGCTTCGATCCCTGGCTACTCCCAGGCCACCAGAGGAGGGTCCCACAAGGCGCGCAGACCTCTCCTGCCGCCCGCTGCTCCCCTCAGCAGTGTGCTTCGGTCCATCTGCGTGCTCTGCTTCCTGCTCTGGCTCGGTGATTTCTCTCACCCTCCCGCACTTCTGACTGTACCCAGTGCTTGTATAAACAAACAAACAAATAAATAAATCTTTAAAAAAAAAAACACAAAAAGAACTGTCCTATTTTGCTGATTAGTTAAGATCTTCCATTCATAAAAACTAACTGGAATATTCCCAAATAAGAATTGTATCTCTCCTATATTAGAACAAAAAAGGTGTTTGGTTATTGGTTCTAATATCCTTCTTGCATTTTCTTCATTTATAGCCAAACACACTCCATAATAACAGAAATTTCTAGCTTTATTTATTCATAAGGAGAAAAAGGTAAGGAAGGTATTTGAAATACAGCCACTAAATTTTATTTATCAAAGCAACTCAAATGAAAGCTCTAAACTAAAATTGAATGATGTTACCCTAAACTTTTCCTTAGCACCATCTCTCTAGAAACAAGTCAAACTTGTAATGTTTAAGTAGATCCTATCCTATTTGCCTCTGGTTTGACACCTCCTACTCTTAGGATCCTCTTGGTTGGCAGATGACTTGCATCCAACATTCATTTTGAAATCTACACATGTAATTTACTCCACATAAAGTCTTTAATTATTTTTTTAGGGCAAGGTAATGTGCAAATTTACATGGAAGCTGTATGGCACTGCCAGAACAAGTTAATGCTGCACCAACAAAAAGAAGGACAAAGTTTTGCAGATACATGTCCAAAAATTCTTTGGGCTAGTTTGTTTAAATATTCTCAGGTAACAGACATTTTCTACTCTCATCAAGAGACTACAAGAAACTAATGAAAATTTGACATTCTTAGGTTACGTGTGTGATAAACATTAAAGCAAATCTAAGACAAAGATGGTGTTCAATTTTGAAGCCAGTTAACCAAATACTACTCTATACTCAAACATGCCTAGTGTCACACAATTTTGTGACTCCCATTAGTGATGGGAGGTTACTGCAAATTAATCTCCCTGACTTCAGCTTTCCCATCAAACATTTACAATAATAATTCCTCACTTCTGCTTGTGTTAAGGATTAGCCTCCACAGATCATTAACTATGATTAGCTTATTTTTATTTTTATTTTTTTTTACAGGAGACTGTAAGCTTAAAGGGAACAGGTTAAGAATTTTTATGTCATTTGGAGCACACTGTCTTGGGCTGTTGAAAGGGTAGGTTGGAAGAGGTTGGAATCAATTTAGAGAGTAAGAGAAAATTTCAGGGTACAAAGATTCTTAAAGTTAAACTTTAAAAATGAGCAAAATACTTTTGAGCCAGACATTTTGTAACTTGCTTGACACAAGCATAAAATTAAATAATTCAAGTTCTGTATAGTTAATATCAAGAAAACACTCCAAATGTACACATTCTGAGTTATAAATTCTAAGTTTCAATAGAAGGTCAGAAGATTAATTGAACAGGTCCCTGCCATCCATGGGGTTTACATATTCTAAATCGATCATTAGCAAGTAAGGGGGTTATTAACAAGCTAGTTGATCAATACAGTCTTTATAAAAAACATAAACATATTATAAAAGGCATATCATTCTAAATTTCCTTTATAGAATTTTCAGGAAAACTGAGAAACAAGTCATAATCCATGCAATAAAGATTTTATTTCCTGTGGTGACGTTCAGATTATATTTTGGTAGCTTTTTCTTTCCTCCGTCAGGATTCAGGAGGAGTTAGTGCAATAGTGATGGGTTCAAGAGTCTAATACATTGGCAAGAGGTATAATATCTAAGTTATAAAAAGAAACAAGCAGTAAAAACGTATGTGATTTATTCAGCAATTCCACTCTTTGCTATTTATCCAAAAATGCAAAAACACTAATTCAAAGGTATACATGCACTATTATGTTCACTGAAGCATTATTTATAATAGCCAGGTTATGGAAGCAACCTAAGTGTCCAACAACAGAAGAGTGGATAAAGAAGATGTGGTATGTGTGCACGTGGAAAATTACTCTGTTATAAAAAGCAATGAATTATTTCCATATGTGATGTCATGGTTGGAACTGGAGGGGATTATATTAAGAGAAATAAGTCAGAAGTAGAAAGACAAATACTGAATAGATTTCACTCTTAGGTGAGACGTAGAGAATCACACAATGTAACAGACAAAACTTAAACCAAAACAAACCTTAAAAATGAGTGTAGTATTAAGGCGCTGGAAAGGGTAGCGTGGGGTGTGGAATAGACTAGGAGGAGGCCCTGTTCTACAGTGGAGGGTTATGAGTGCTTTGATGGTAGATAAGGTCATAGTAACATGTATCTGAAGAGGTGTGATATATCCTACACCCTTAAATCATATATAGTGTTGTAAACCAAGGTTATAGCAATAAAAAAATTTTTTAAAAAGGTATGTGATTAAAATAGCCCATAACTTAGCATTGTGGATAGTTTATAGCTTATCACTACAGATATTTATGGAACATTGCTATGTATTAAGATCAAATTAGAACAGCTGAGAGTTTATTTCTCATCTTACTGCGACTGATAAGTATGATGAGAACAAAATAATTTTTTTTAATGCTAGATATACTGTAAAGTTTTAAAAATTATTTTTGGCTACTTCCTTATAATTATTTTTCAAATACTGAATGTTTGGTTAAGTACATTTTGTTTATATGTTGGAAATAAAGAAGTACTATATATAAAATAATGGGAAGAGAAAATTTATTAGTCTGTTAGACTTTGTAATTGTTTCTGAAGCTGATCATGTATTTGTTTTTAAATTTTTTGATATCATGTTCCCCTTATTTATCAATTATTCATATACAGAAAAGCAAGGTACTAATTTAGGGCAACACTTACAAACTATCCACACAATGAAAGAATATGATATGTGATTAGAGAAACATTTAAAATGGGGGAGATTATTGAGTAACTTCTCAATAAAATTATTTGGCAAATTATTAAGATTGATCCTTATCTAATATGATATACCAAAATACATTTCAAATATATCAAGGAGTTAATGTAAATAATAAAGCCATAAAGTTACTAGTAGAGAAATACAGTTCTTACCTATTCCAAATGTCTTGAGTATAGTAATAATCTTATACCTTTTTCTTTTCCAACTACATAATGCCTACACATTATTGCTTCAGATTAAAAAAAAAGTTTGAGTTTTCTGACAAAGCTGAAATAAATGTATGTGAACATAATCAATTTTGGTATCCAATGAACTTGATACAAATATAGCAAAGGGCCTCCCCTGGTGGTGTAGAGGTTGAGCGCCTGGGCTGCAAAGTTGCCTCTGCAGTGCCGGTTGGATCCCTGGCCGCCAGTGAGGGTCCGACATGGCGCAACAGACCTCTCCTGCAGTGCCTGCTGCTCCCCTCAGCAGTGTATTTCGTCAGTCTGCCTGTCTGTTCCCCGCTCTGGCTCTGGTGAATTCTCTCACCCTCCTACACTTGTGACTGTACTCAGTGCTTGTAGAAATAAATAAATAAATCTTAAAAAAAAAAAATATAGCAAAAGCGTATTTTATAGAATAATTCGTTAATTGGAGAACCCATTCTCCTTCTTTGAACCCAAAGAGAACAGGGGGTTCAAGAGTGTCTTGCAGCCATAGATTAGCACATCACATCAAGCACCATAGTTTGAGGGGCAGAGAAAGGCTGGTATTGGAGTAAAATTGAGCTGATGAGGAACTCCTTACAACTTTGTTGCAGGCTTTTCTTTTGCAGGAATTAGTTACGTTAAAAATAGAAAAAAATAGGCCAAAATGGAGTAATTCATGCTACTTCCCAAGCAGACTTAAAACCTAATTTCATCAGTTTCAACCTCTCTGGAAACTGTAATCCTATACTAATCAATCTAGAGTTTCCTAATCAGCACCAGTGAAGTAATCTGCATAATAAAATACCACTGCTTTCCCTCCTAGAAGGTAGCTTTACTTGAAATAATCTTTTCTTTTGCTAATTATCGTGTCCCACCCTCTTTTGCTAAGTAACTTCAACTTTGTGTAATCCCTTGCAGAATCTAGATAGGAAGTTCTCAGATTCATGAATAATTTAATGAAGACAGTTAGGTCTCCAAATTTTGGGAATTTTATTTTCTAACACTGACTGTTTACTGAAGGTATTTCAGAATTAAACGTAGTCAACATCATTAGTCATAAGCGAAAAACAATCGAAACCACCATGAAATACAGCTCACACCTATTAGTATGGCTATTAAAGAAAGTAAAATGGAAAATAAATGTTGGTGAGGATGTTGAGAAAATGGAAGCCTTGTGCATTGTTGATGGAACTGTAAAGTGGTATAATTGTTAGGGGGAAAAGGATGTCCTAAAGCTAATTCCATACAGGCTTTGTGGACTCCATCCCCACCCCAGGCCAAAGCCAAAGACACTGGGAACTCCAAATCCCATCACCACCAAAGGGAAGGTGGCTGGGACCTGAGGGTGGGGTTAAGCAGCCAGGTGGATATAAGGCAGACACATGGGCTTTGGGGGGTCCCCCATTTTGGCTCTCCACCAGCTAGCAGCGTCCAGCCAGCTCGGAGAGTGCTTTTTGGGTTTCCAGGTCTGCAGATCGGGTAGGACGCATTAAAGACTTTATTTCCCTATTTTCTCCCTGAGTTGTACATTTTCCTTATTTCCTTTTCCCTTGTAAATAAACCTTTTATTGACCTTTTGTGTATGCCTGTAGTGGAGTATTAATAAGTCCTTTTTAAGTGTGCGGGTGGGGACCCACAGCCAGGCAACCCATTCAATATCGGGGCTGCCCTATAACAGCTGGCGCCCAACGTGGTTTCCAAGCTTCACCCGTGGTTGACCAGCCCAAAGTAATTTTTCTTGCGTTGGTCACCATAAAGCGCACTAGGTCTGCAGGACTCAGTGAAAATCTTTGTTTCACATCTTGAAAAGTCTGTCTCCCCCCACCCCCCACCCCACCCACCCCCGCATCCGGCTGTTGTGGGTGTGGTTTTGACCCAAATGTGGCCTCAACCATGAACTTCAGCGGTTTTATCCCTAACTTGAGTTCTTTTCAGTTTTTTTCCGGCCTTGAATTTAAGTAGCCTTTTTCCGTTAAATATAACATAGTCACTGTGGAAAACACGAAGGTGGTTCTTCAAAATTAAATAAGAATTACCCTGTGACCTAACATTTTTGCTATTAGATATATACTCAAAAGAAGTTGGGGCCTCACTGGTGGTGCAAGGGGTTCAGTCTCAGCACAATGAAGTTATCTGTAGCCACTGCAGCAGTAGCTCAATCCCTGGCCAGGGAGCACAGCAGACCTTTCCTGTCTCACCCACTGCTCCCCTCAGCTGTGTATTTCAGTAGAGCTGCCTGTTCTGCTCCCCCACTCTGTCTCTGGTTAATCATCTCACCCCCACCCTCCACACTTCTGGCCTACACCCTAGTTCTTGCATGCATAAATAAATAAAAATAAATCTTTTTTTTTTAAAAAAGAGCTAAAAGCAAGTATTCAGATACTTAACACATCAATATTCATAGCAGCATGTGAACATACTGTAAAATGTCCTGGGAATTATCCCTCCCTGCACTAGCAGACAAGAGATTTGAAATCTGCAAAACAGATATGCAAAATCTACAGCCTGCAGGTAAAGTTAGCCTTTTCAATTCCTACTAATGACCAAGGAGCTGCATAAGGAAGATTTAAACAATGAATACCCAGTTTATGCATCTCCACTGTGCATTCTTTTTTTTATATATAAATTTTATTTTTATATTCCCCATACAATTGCAACCCCCCCATTCTGACCCCAATCCCTCCTCTCCCGCCACCCACCTCCCTAAAAGTGTCTCTGGTTCATAGTTTTTTGTTGATTTTGATTTTCACTTTCTTTTAGTTATTCATTTTCCTGGTCCCTTATTTAAGTTTTCTAGATTCCTGCTATGAGTGAGACCATCCGGTATTTTTCTTTTTCTTTCTGGCTTATTTCGCTGAGCATGATCCCTTCCAGCACCATCCATGTTGCTGCAAATTGCATGTGTTTATCTTTTTTGAATGCTGAGTAATATTCCATGGTATATATGTACCACATCTTCTTGATCCAGTCATCTATTTTTGGGCATTTGGGCTGTTTCCAAAGCTTAGCTATTGTAAATAGTGCTGCTATAAACATAGGGCTGCAGGTGTTCTATGGAATTGATCTTTCTGTGTCCTTTGGGTAAATACCTAGGAGTGGAATTGCTGGATCATATGGAAGCTCTATGTTTAGTAGGTCCAGAAATCTCCACACAGCTCTCCATAGTGTTTGGACCAGTTTGCACTCCCACCAACAGTGCAGGACAGTTCCTTTTTCTCCACACCCTCGCCAACATCTGTTGTTGCTAGTTTTTTTAACATGTGCCATTCTCACTGGTGTAAGATGGTACCTCATGGTAGTTTTGATTTGCATTTCCCTGATTACAAGTGATGTTGAACATTTTTTCATATGCCTGTTGGCCATTTGCATTTCCTCTTCACAGAAGTTTCTTTTTAGCTCTTCTGCCTATTTTTTGACTGGATTATTTTCTTTGTTGTTGTTGAGTCTCATCAGCTCTTTGCAGATTTTTTGTGATCAGTCCTTTATCATTAGTGTTGTGTGCAAAAATGTTCTCCCAGTTGGTGGGGTTTCTCTTTGTTTTGGTTATTGTCTCTTTTGCTGTGTAGAAGCTCTTTAATTTGATGTAGTCCCAGCTGTTTATCTTTGCCTTCACTATCACTGCTTTGGGTGATGTGTCTGTAAAGATGTCTTTGATGTGAATATCACATAGTGTTTCGCCTATATTTCCTTCCATGTATTTTATGGTTTCAGGTCTTATGTCTAGTTCTTTAATCCATTTTGAGTTGATTTTTGTGTATGGTGTGAGGTAGTGGTCAAGCTTCATTCTTTTGCATGTAGCGACCCAGTTTTCCCAGCACCATTTATTGAACAAACTTTCTTTGCTCCAATGCATAGTCTTTGCTCCTTTGTCAAAGAGTAGTTGACCATAAATCTGTGGGTTTATTTCTGGATTTTCTATTCGATTCCATTGATCTGTGTGTCTGTTCTTGTTCCAATACCATGCAGTTTTGATGATTATGGCTTTGTAGTAGAGTTTGAAGTCTGGGAGTCTGATGCCTCCATTCCCTTCTTTTTTTTTTTTCAGGATAGCTTTGGCTATTTGGGGTTTTTTGTGATTCCATATCAATTTCATCAATAATTGTTCTATTCCACTGTGCATTCTTTAAAAAGAGTTTAACCCCAGCACTGCCATCCTATGTGCACATGGTATTAACAAATTTTTTTTTAAAGATTTATTTATTTATGTATACAAGAACTGGGGTACGGGCCAGAGGTATGGAGGGTGAGAGGATTCACCAGAGACAGAGTGGGGAGCAGAACAGGCAGACTGACTGAAAGACACTGCTGAGGGGAGCAGCCAAGGAGACAGGAGAGGTGTACTGTGGTCACCTCCCTGGCCCAAGATGGAACTCCTGCTCCAGAGGCTGTGGATAGCTCCATAGTGATGCATCTTAACTCCCTGACCCACCAGGAAGGTCCTCGTATCAACAAATCTTTAGGTTAAAACAATGCATAACTAGAAGCCCCTTCATCAAGAATTTTGTATTTTTAATGTCAGTGAGTCACTATTCATATCTTCTAATTATCATTGAGACTTTTCTTCCAGTTAACAATTTTATGATTAGTTGTCAAGAAATGGTCATTCAAATATCTCAGGAGTGTATGAGAAAGATCAACCTCAGAAACAAACGGCATGATGATTTCTGAGAAAAGCAGTCAGAAATGCCAGTGAAACACAGCACACAATTTGGTAAGCCTATGTGATGTGCATAAGGATATAATTTGCAGTATATCATTTATATTTATGTTTTTCTTTTAAGCTGTCTGAAATCCTTGTCACACATATATTCCTACTTCCCCCATCAGGCAGCTTTTGGTTGTTAGCATTGTTATTAGACTGCTTTTTCATTAGATTGTTTTCTTAGCATTGCTTCTTCAAATTGCATTCAATCATTAACTCTGACAACCAAGGAATCCTACCAAAAGGAAACAACGCCATAGACCTTAGCACAGATCTGACTTCTCTCTTTTACATCTCACTGTACACTGCAAAAATATATGGACACATATTCCAGCCTTGGTCTTCTAGCTCCTCCTCCCCTCACATAGAGAACAAGGAGCTCACCTTCCTGTTGTCTAGTACCCAGCACTGACTAGCACAGAGCAGTTATTCACAAAGTGTTTGTGTACTTGATGGATGAACAAATTTGGGATATACTAACTTTAAGAGATCAGAGATAGGCTTAGAAGGTGAATTATTGTTATACAAACAAAGCCCTCTCTCCCAAATCCAGAAATGATTTCCATACCAATGAATGAAAAAGAAGTCTCAATAAGTAATCTCAATTTCAGACAAATTAACAAATGTAAAATATCCAGGACAATCTCAGGCATCTTAGAGGCAAAAAATCTTAGTTTTCTCTTTACACTTACCAGTTAATACTTAAAGTTTTTAGTAAATTGTTACTATTAGATTCCGGAATATAAAAGTTATGACACCGTAGGTCTTTTTGGGACCAATCCCCTAAATGCAAACACCACCAAAGTTAATTAGCATCTCGGCTGAGGGGCAGGGTTGCATTTATCTAAGGGGTAAGAGGCAGTAGAGGACTACAGCAAAAAAACCTGCTTTCCAAATTCTAATAACAGGTTCTAAAAAACACACATTTAGACATACAAATAACTTTAGAACTTTTAGTGATTTTAAAGTTTTAAGTAAAGATCTCATCCCACACAATAGCCTCTCCTCTGCTGTCACTCCTATGCCTTTAACAACAACAAAAAAGTAGTGCATATTTTGCTCACTTGAGCCAAGAGCTCAGAAAATAACCTCAAGCCTACTATAGCCAGATCAGTCCATTGTATACTATGACTCAGCACTTGTCCACATTTTTGGAAATTTCTTACCAGCAACATGACCTACAAGAGGAAGCCAACTTTCCATTTCAATGTTTAACAGGAAGTATTCAAATACATTTCACCTAAACTGTATAACTATTGTTAATGAAACTAGTGTTACTTCAAAATAAATGAAAATCTACTGAAAGATATGTTTAAAAAAGAGTAAAGTTTTTAAAAATAAACAAGCACAAATTATGATTTACTATACCAGTATAATTAATTTAAACAAAAGAACTTCAGGGGTGAGAAGACAGGAAAACACAAATTAAGTTGAAATTTAATTCAATTACTGTCCAATTTTCTGTTGTACATGTTATTGCCCAACTTTGACAAAACTTGTGTTTATTATATTAATAACCTGCTAAGTTTTGTTTTGAATTATAGTTTGG
Source organism: Talpa europaea (assembly GCF_964194135.1). Taxonomy (NCBI): domain Eukaryota; kingdom Metazoa; phylum Chordata; class Mammalia; order Eulipotyphla; family Talpidae; genus Talpa; species Talpa europaea. Next base: position 69,371,814 of record NC_140069.1, read on the forward strand.
TTAGTAATGTACAGAAATTACAACGGAAATGTAAATATTTTGAGAAATAAACCTTTTGCAAAATATAGTTTAACAGAATATGCCTTTCTCCTCAACTAATGACATGAAGCATTTGATTAGCACAAACTAGATTAATAGAGGTTTTATGTCTCAGAAGTGACATTTTAGGTGATTAATAGAACTTAAAACAGCCTGTTCATTAACTACAGCAACCGTGATTAGCATATCTTTTTTCTTAGTTTACACTTAGGAAGCTGCTTTCATAGTTAAAATGTCAGCTAAGAGACGTTGTTTTTCCATAATTCTTAAAGCGTTTCAAAAGTTAAGTTCAGTAAAAAAGCAAAATAGCTCAACTATTACAGTAATTAATAAATGTATTTAACACTCGTGCAGCATCAGAATGCGAGACATCTGGTTCTAATTTCAATTCTGGCTCAGAATAAAAGTGCCTCCCCCACAATAGTTTGATTATAAACTGTTCTTTTCCTTTTTTTTTTCTTCTTTGGAAGCTGTTGTCTTTCATTCTTTCTGGAAGCCACCTGACCACTGCCAGGAAGAGGAATGCAAAACATTCCCAGGAGTGGCTGTGACGTTAGCACCACATTCCACCTCTCCTTGGTCAGGGCTGTCGGGAAACTCCAGCCTCCAGCAAAACCCCTCAGAAAGATAACAGCTGAGGCCTGCACTAAATCACACTAAGAACTCCTTCATGCCTTCATGGTATGCTTTAAAGACGAATCATTAAACAGAAGAGGGCAGGAAGGAGAACAGAACTAGTTTTCTAAAGAGTATTTATTGTTAATCTTCAAAGCTGTTTTTTGCTGTTGCTTGTTTCTTGGGGGAATAAACAAGGAAAAAATGATGTAACACTCATCAGCAGACCAATCAACTTAGGCAACAGTGTGTAGCTAAGGTAAGAGGAACAAAAACCATAGTTCAGGCTTCAAACAATAGACCTTCCTCAAATAAACAACTCCAACAACCCACTCTCCAAATTTCCGTATGGGAAAAAGAGACAAAAGTTCCATTCAAGAATGCTTTATAAATGTTAATACATTTTCTCTAACGAGAAATATTGTATAGGGATAATAACCGAAAGGTATAAATATTACAAAGAAAATGAAAACATACACATAATCTTCTTTACATACAAACATCATTTATACCTTCCTAAACTCTGTCAATAAGTGTATCTGTTAACATGTTTACCAATATATTATACAAAATAGTTTGTACTTTTTGCATATTCATTATCAAATACCTTCCTATGCTATATTGAGGTCTTCTATACTTCAGTTAACTAAAAGCATAGAACAATTTCTTAGGTGGGAAGAGGGAGTCTACTACAGGATAATGTCTCATGAATTTTGGGGAGGGCAGTTTTTGCTTGGAATGTCCTTGGAATAAATTTGCAGGCATGGATAACTAAATTGAATACGAAGTTTCTTAACACATTTGCTACATAATGCCATACTGATTTCAAAAATAGCTGTACTCATTTAAAAACCATTATGTTTCCATGCATCCATACTACTGTAACTTTGCCAGCATTCATTTGTAAATGCACATATAACTATATATAGTTGGCGTATAATAATTTATCAAAGATAATTAGATTTTTATATTTTAGATTAACAATGAGACAAGATTCTGTTATGAGTTGAATTTTGGTCAACTCTGGTGGTGAAATTTCTTAGGAAAAAAATACCACAATCATAAGTCACAATTATATGCATTATCAAAAAATATTTTACATGTCATCCAAACAATGACAAAAAAATTATTGTATTTGAGCATCTTCACATATGTAGATGCATAGTATAATACTGCCCAGAATAGAAATTGGAATATCTAGAAGCCAGAAATGCCTCAGCAAAATACAGAGGTAGACATACAAGACCGAAGAAGAATGACCATGTATCTTGTTCACCTGCCTCTCTATTCTCCCCCTTAACCCCCACTCCCACCACACCAAGAAGCATAGAGAAGAAGGTCAGTATTACAGATTTTGAAGTGTGCTTCCTGATTTCAATGCAAGTAAGGACAAGCTGAGGCAGCTGAACAAAAAAGCCATAGAAAAATAGGAGGACCAAGAGCCAAAGTGATGGTTTGGTGGTGGTTTGGAAGGTTTGATTGTGTTTTCCTGTTTTCTCGCCCCTGAAGTTGAGGGATTTGAGGGGGTTTATAGCACTAAAATAGCTGAGAAGTCTAAGAAACTCCTATCTGATTTGCAGGTCAAGTAACAGAGCTCATCTGATCAGGCATTTTGTGTATGACTTCTTTTCTGGGTCCTGCTTGAGTAAGTCACCTATTCAATGGTCCACCACCTAATTGAAGGAGAGGCTGGGTCCTTTAAGGAAGAAGCTTTCGATAATACCATAATCATGTAATTTAACTTTTCTTTCTGCCTTTCCCAAAGGATCTGTAACTACTTTTGAGGACGACTATGCATTAAAAAAAGGAAATAACCAGATCTTTCAGAATTTTCTATCCATTGTCCCTGAACTAATGCTGACATTGAGGACTCAGTACCTCTGTTTCACTGGTCAAGTTGAAGGTTCTGTGCATGAAATACAAATGTGGCTTGTCATATGATTATCTACCCTGATCCTGAGTTTATAGATGGAATATACACTCAGAAATGGGTAGAATTTCCACATTTGTGCCTTAGTCCATGTAATGGCATATTATTAGAAGAGCTAAAGAGTAACTCCTCAGCTTCTCTCTCCTGACAAAAAAGTAAACTAAAAGAAAAACTGCATCTTTTGTAGGGCAGCACAAAGATTAACACCATCATCAAAGATTTGAATGATACAGGGTGGTGATTCCTATCACATTTTCCTTTTGTGTATGTCAGGCCTATATAAAAGACAGATAGAGAACCACAACTTACCACAAGCATAATCAGAGAGCAATTCCAGTTGTAGTTGTGGCTCCAACTAGTGCAAATCAATGCATTCCCTGAACTGGTATGGAATTACTGATTTGACAAATAAATGTGATTTTCTATACTAGTAAGCAGATAATACAGAAAACTAGTTGCTTTCACTTGGCAAGGCAGCAGAACACTTTCACCATGTCCCTTTAGAGCTCTGACAACCGTGGTTCTATGCCATAAATTGGTCTGTAGAAATCTTAACTTACCAGTCCAAAAGACAATGTGAAATCATGCTAACGGAATTTGTTAGCAAGAAGTAATGAGTACCCTAAGATACAACAGTTCCTCTTTGGAGAAGTGTCTTTTTTAGCTCTTCTGCTCATTTTTTGAAGGATTGTTTAGTTTTTTTGTTTGTTGAGTCTTGTCAGCTCTTTGTAGATCTTTGTGATCAGTCACTTATCAGTAGTATTGTGTGCAAATTTCCCCCCATTCTGTAGGGTGTCTCTTTGTTTTGGTTAATGTCTCTTTTGCTGTACAGAAGCTTTTTAATTTGATGTCATCTCAGAGAGGAAATGTAAATGGCCAGCAGGTATATGAAAAAATGTTCAACATCACTTATAATCAGGGAAATGCTAATCAAAACCACAATGAGATATCACCTTACACCAGCAAGAATGGCACATATTAAAAAAACAGAAAGCAACAAATGTTGGCAGGGATGTAGAGAAAAAGGAACTCTTCCTGCACTACTGGTGGGAGTGCAAACTGGTCCAACCACTATGGAAAGCTGTGTGGAGGTTCCTCAAGCTACTAAAAATGGAGCTTCTATATGATTCAGCAATTCCACTCACAGGAATCGATCCAAAGGACACAAAAACATTAATTCAAAAGCATACTTGCACCCCTATGTTTATTGCAGTGCTGTTTACAATAGGTAAAACCTGGAAACAACACAAATGCCCAAAAGTAGATGACTGGATTAAGAAGATGTGGTATATATACACAATGGAATACTATTCAGCAATCAAAAAGATAAACTCATACCATTCACAGCAACATGGATGGAGCTGAAAGGGATTATGCTCAGTGAAGTAAGCCAGAAGGAAAAAAAAAAATATCGGATGGTTTCACTTATATGAGGAATGTAGGGGAACCTAATAAGAGACCAGGAAAAAAATTATAATAAATTAAAAAACAAAATTAGCAGGCAACTATTAATCAGAGACACTCTGCAGGGGAGGGGGAGGGAGAAGGATGAAAACAGGGGAGGGAATGTGTTCTTACACAAGGGACAATGGTGAAGGTGCACAGGTGAATTGGTGATAGGAATTTTGTAGGGACTACATCTAAAAGGAGAAAGCATGCATTGTATAAAAGGGAAGAACAATGTAAAATACATATAAAATTATATTAAATTAAAAAAAAAAGATTTACAGTTCCCCTCAGAGAAGGCCTTGAAAAATGAGTAGTTTCATGTGATAGTAAACCTTAAATCCAATTTCCCCAGAGATGTACCATGGGGTATGTATCACATTGATGCATGGACAAATGCATAGCTAGATGTTATAACTACTGTTTGAGGGTTTATCTCATGTTCTATTTGACCAAGAATCAAAGTAGCTTGTAGTGTGAATCAAACTGATTGACAAGACAGGTAGATTCTTTCTTGAAGAAAGAATGAGAGAGAATACTTGTGTCTTATCTGAATCTTACTGGAGGGGAGACTCTCAAAAACCAGGAGAACATGATAAACTACCCTGTAAATGACTGTTGACTCTTTCCACAGTTGTCCAGAATTTGTTTAATCACATCCTAAGCAAATTGATTATTGTTGCAAAAGGCAACAACGCTCTCACCACAGCTAATCTGCCTATCACTACTGAGTATCCAATTTGTCTGCTACAACAATCAATCCTGAGAGAACAACCTGCCATATACTAGCCAGCAAGGTAACAATTTATCATCACTAGAATATACATTACTCAGGTTAGGTTTTGCTTCCCCTCTCTGCCATTCAACATTGTATGCATAATTCAGCATACCAGATAACAAGATCTTGCTATTTGGGAGCAACAGTAATCATTTGTGTAAGCCATTTGTAGCTATTTGAAAACTCTAATAGCTATGCATATTTCTTTTTTCCTCAGTGTGTCATGCATATCTTTATGTATGTTAAATGATTTCCTTCTCACTTTCCCTCATTTTAGACAGAGTAAGTTGATAATATTAACCATGCAACTCACTACAAAGGCTACAGGATTCCAGAATTTTGAGAGAGAACAGTACTGGAGAGGAGAAGAGATTAAACCTGTGGTGTTGACTGTAGGCGCAGAGGAGATTTTGGATCTGCCCTTTAGGGAAAGAGAAAGACCTCTTATTTCTATAAATTAGAGTTGTATTATGACAGGTGTGAACACGTTATTGTGTATACTGTCTGGAAATATGAGAGGAGTCTTGATAATTAAACAGCCAAAAATGTTGGTGTCATGGGGTTGTAAAGGCAGCATTTGTGTCTCTTGGCTTCTTTCCCACACGTGTCACTTCCAAGGGAGTAGCATACAAACAAGCTCCCCCTTCTAAAACCTAGATTGGATTCCATAGTCTGCAAAGGAACTCTGTGGAAAGCCAGCATTACTAAAATAATTAAATAAAGCAATATATGCAGACATGGTTTGAGAAAGTACAAAAAAATACGCAAGGTCTAATTTCCTTTTCACACTTTAAAAATGAGAAAATGAGTCAAAGACACATTAGAAGAGTAAGAATTGTAACATTCAACAATAATTAGGATTAAATACAAAAAATATAATACATTACATACATAAAATAATATACAAAAGATACACGTTAAGAACATATGCGGGTGAGAAATGAATGAGAAAAAAAAGAATTCACAAGAATTAAAGGGTCAGAGAAAAAAAAATAATATCCTCAGTTGCAAAACCAGGTTATAATTTAATTTTAGTTTTGTCACTAAACCTTTTTTTACTTAGGACAGGGTAAAGCAGTGCATTTGAAATATTGTTATGTCACTTAATGGTCTCTATTCCTGAAAGTCACAGAACTCAATTCTCTACTAGTAATGCAAATGTTGTAAGTCCTTTTTCCAGTAAAGGTTTTAACTTTTCATTGACCCATCTACATTTTCTTCTGGGTACGCACAAACAATTGGATGAAGATGGGGTAATGACTGTAATCATAGAACTCTATGCTTTTTTGGCTATTTTAATTTTAAATTATTTATTTTTCATAGTAAATTCTATCAAATAAGCCATTAACTGGCTAGAAAAAACAGGCAATGAAAGCCACCTAAACAGAGCTCTGGAGTACATTTATATTTTCTTCCAGTTAGCGGGAATATAAACAAAAAACAGCTTACTTAAATTTGAAGTATGTTTAGACAGACAGCTATGAAGTTGAAGTAATTCTAAAGTCACTGTATGTGCATGAATCTGCTCAACAGAAAAGAGAGCAGGCCTAGAAAGGCTCAAGTTTTTAGAGGCAACCTTAAAACTACAAGATAACTTTTTCTCAATCAACTCTAGTGCAAACATACACCTTATCATTTGGATTATATCAATTATTTTTCCAGAAATAAGATAGTCATGCACCTTGTAAGCACTTCCACCCTCAGTCACTTATCAATGTAGTGAGTCCATGAATACTCGCATCAGGCAAACCATGTGTTATATATGTTTCGTATTTTCTCTGCTATTTCACCAAAACACTTTTCTGTCAGTCAACAGGCATTTATAATTACCTTCAGGGCATATAATATTAAGATGCTCACTGTTTCATCCATATAAATGGTATATTTTAAAAATTTTTTGTAAAATATCTAGAATTTCAGATTCTTAAAGTTCCTAAAAGTAACTAGAGAAGATCTCTACTTAACAATAACTAAAAACCAAGTAGTGGGCAATACAAATATTTTCTTTTTTTTTCTTTTTTTATAGAGGCATGTTATTTATTTATTTATTTGTTTGTTTGTTTGTTTTTGTTTATACATGCACTGGGTACAGTCAGAAGCACGGGAGGGTGAGAGAATTCACCAGAGCCAGAGCGGGGAGCAGAGCAGGCAGAAGGACCGAAGTACACTGCTGAGGGGAGCAGCGGGCGGCAGGAGAGGTCTGCGCGCCATGTGGGACCTTCTCAGGTGGCCGGGGAGCAGCTGGAGATCGAACCGGTGCAAAGGAGGCCGCAGGCAGCTTCGCAACCCAGAGCTCAACCACTGCGCCACCGGGGAGGCCCTACAAATATTTTCTTTAATAATCTAAATGAAATTTACATTTAGAAATTATGTATTCTGCAGGCCATCAAAATGCTAAATAAAGAAACAAAGGATTTGGGACCTGAAGGAAGCGGTTAGGAAAAGGAATAGGAAAAGGGATAGCAACCCCTAAAGTATAGATACAAAAGATTTTATTATGCCTCTTTCTTAAGGAAAAAATAATGGAGTAGATTACACACTATGGAATTTCTGAACATAAACATTACATGTTATGTTTAAGTAGGTGTGCCAAACATGCGAGTCTTGACTTGGTAGATATGATACTCTTTCTCATTAGCTGAAAAGGAATAAAGCCCACCAGGATAGCACAACATTTCCAGGATGTGCCTCCAATAAATCTGTCTTATTTTCAATAATCAGAATATGGGAAATCTTCATAAAGAGTATTTGGAAAGGCTTATGAAGACTGAAAGTATTTATTGCAACTTATAATTTTAAGTATTTTTTATATTATGAATAGATTTTTTAAAAAACTTTTCAATAAGTTCTTATTTGCCTTTATAAATAATTTTAATATCAGTGTGTTAACTATAGAAGAGTGTGTTTATCCAGGTTGCTTTGATAAAGAAGTTGTTAGACCCAATTACTCAAGATGGAACTCATGCCAATGATTGTCTTTATTGCTCATTAGTGAAATGATACAAAAGAACTATTAAGGGGCCTCCCTGGTGGTGTTAGGGGGAAAAGGATGTCCCAAAGCAAATTCCATATAGGCTTTGTGGACTCCACCCCCACCCCAGGTCAAAGCCAAAGACACTGGGAACTCCAAATCCCATCACCACCAAAGGGAAGGTGGCTGGGTCCTGAGGGTGGGGTTAAGCAGCCAGGTGGATACAAAAGACAGACACGTGGGCTTTGGGGGCTCTCCATTTTTGGGCTCTCAGCCAGCTCGGAGCGTCCGGTCAGCTCTGAGAGTGACTTTGGGTTTCCAGGTCGTCGGATCGGGTAGGACGCATTAAAGACTTTATTTCCCTATTTTCTCCCTGAGTTGTACATTTTCCTTATTTCTTTTTCTCTTGTAAATAAACCTTTTATTAACCCTTTTGCGTGTGTCTGTAGTAGAGTGTTCATAAGTCCCTTTAAAGCGCGCGGGTGAGGACCCACAGCCAGGAACCCGTTTAATATCGGGGTTGCTCTATAACAGTGGCACAAGGTGTAAAGCCTCAGCACTATGAACCTGTCCGCAGCCACTGCAGCACAAGTTTGATCCCAGGGCAGGGAGATGACCCCCCTGGCACAGCAGACCTCTCCTGTCACGCCCGCTGCTCCCCTCAGCAGTGTATTTCAGTAGATCTGCCTGTTCTGCTTCCCACTTCTGTCTGGTGAGTCCTCTCATCCCCTGTACCTCTGGCCTGCACCCCAGCTCTTGTATGAATGAATAAATAAATCTTTAAAAAAAAGAACTCTTAAGATCAGCTGGTAAACAATGAGCTTCCCTTTTGTGTGTGTGTGTGTGTGTGTGTGTGTGTGTGTGTGTGTGTGTGTGTGAGAGAGAGAGAGATAGAGAGAGAGAGAGAGAGGAGGGCACAGAGATACTTCTGGTCTTGATGAGAAAACATACAATATCTGATCTCAATTTGTGTTTGACATTTTGATATTATAGCCAACTGAAAAAAAAGAAAACAGTAGGCACTTTACTCATTCACTTTCCTTGGGTACCTCTAAATCATTCTCCTATATAACATGTATGCCTTTTTTTCATCAATGAAGCACTATATATAATTACCAAAATTTATTTTGTTAACATAGAGAACTAGGTTCTCCAAATGAACACTGAGCCTTATGTAGCTTCTCTAATAGTCTGTCTTTTAGTAATATGCCTAAATAATTAGTGTTCAATGTAAAGACCTTAAGATATTCCAAGTCCCCATAAAATACTATACTTAAATACAATATCTATTTACTGTAAACCCTATATACTTGAAAATCTAATGATCTTAGAAAACCTTATTAAAAGATCAAGCAATGAAAAGTCATAACTGAGCTAAATGTAAAATAAAAATGCAAAAAAATTATGAAAATCAACCATAATAGAATATTTATTCTCTACAAGTACACACAGATATTCTTCAAATTGGAACATATGGTCAGAAAGTTTTAAAAAATCAAAATCATACAAACTATTTTCTTTTTTGACAACAATGAAATTATGTTTAGAAATCAATGGTACAAGAAAATTTTTTAAATTCACAAACAAGGAAATTAACATACTCTAAAATAATGAGAGGATTAAAAACAGAAGAAATCATAAAGGAAAACAGAAACTATCTTGAGAGGAATGAAATGGAAAACACACAACAGCAACATTTATGAAATGCAGATAAAGTAGTGTTCAGGGGAATATTTATAGTTGTGGATATCTATATCAAAAACGAAGAAAGGTCATAAATCAAACCCATTCTCCATAACAAAAAACAAACCAAAAAAAAAATCCAAAGAGCAAACTTAAGAAGCAGAAGGTAGAAAATTATCCGGCAGAAATAAATGAAATAGAGAATAAGAAAAATAAAGGAAACCAACAAAACCAAAAGACTGCTCTTTGAAAAGATAAACAAAATTGACATTCCGTTAGCTAAACTTATCATTAAAAAAATCATAGAAGACTGACATGGCAAATACCAGAAATGAAAGAAGGAGAAGCAACGCCAACTTTAAATAAATCAAGGAAAATATCAAATAACCTTAGCAAATAAAACCAACAACTAATTAGTAAGAAATTAGATAAATGAAATAAAATGGTTATTTTCAGAAAGAGAAGACCTCACAAAACTGACAGGTAGAAAGACAAAATCAGAATAGATTGATAACAAAGAAATTCAGTCAGTAATTTAAAAACTTCCCACAAACAAAAGCCCAGGCCCAGATGACTTCCTTGGCAAATTCTAGCCAGTGTTTATATTTAATACCAATGCTTTATTCTGTCAAACTCTGCCACTAAATTGAGGGAGAAGGGACCACTTTCTAATTCATTTTGCAGGCCAATATTAACCTCACACCAAAATTAAAGAAAAGAACACACCTATGAATATAGATACAAAACCTTCAGTAAAATATAAGCAAATTGAATGCAGCAACATATTATAATAATTATATAGCACAAGTGGGATTTATCTCAAGAATGCCAGAATTGTTTGACATCTGAAAATCAATAAAGGTGATAGAACCATGTCAACAGAATAAAGCATAAAAAAATCATATAAATAGGCACAGAAAAGGTACTTGACAAAATATAACATACTTTCATGTTATAAACCTCACAAACTAGAAACATGAAAGAGACCTTTAATCTGATTAATAGCATCTACAAAAATGCTAAAACATCATACTTAATGATGAATACTTATCCCTTAAGATGCAGAAGAGGAAAAAGATACTTGCTTTTGCCATTTCTTTTCAATATCACATTGGCAGTTCTATTCAGAGAAATTGGCCAAGGAAAAAAGAAACATATCCAGAATGGAAAGGAAGATGTAATCTGAAATAATCTTTTATATCTTAAGGTATCATCTAAAAAACTATAAATACTTTTAGAAAGTTTAAAGGATGCAAGATCTACAAAAATATCAATTGTATTTCTACATAATATCAATGGATAAGGTGAAAATAAAATTAAATAAACAAAAATTTTCATTCACAATATGATCAAAAAGTAATCACTTAGGAATAAATTTAATAAAGAGGGCCTTCCTGGTGACAAGAGGTTAAGCACCACACTGTGACACTATCTGCAGCCTCTGCCACAGGAGTTCGATCCCTGGCAGGCCAGGGAGCTACCCACATGGTGCAGCAGACGTCTCCTGTCTTGCCTGCTGCTCCCCTCAGCTGTGTATTTCAGTCAATCTGCCTGTTCTGTTCCCCACTCTGTCTCTGGGTGAATCCTCTCATCCCCTGCACTTCTGGCCTGTACCCCAGTTCTTGATGCATAAATAAATCAATCTTTTTTTAAAAAAGCACAAAATTTGTATTCTAAAAAATACAAAACACTGTTGGGAAAAATTATAGAATTCTTAATATCCATAATCAGAAGACATCCATAATCAGAAGACAATATGGTCAAAGTAGCAGTGGTCTCCATATTATCTAAAGATTTAACAAAAATCTTAGTCAAAAACCCATCCAGTCTTTTTGCAGAAACTGATATGTTGATTCTAAAATTCATATGGAAATACAAGGGATGTACAATAGTCATAACAATATTGAAAAAAAAAAGAATTTGAGTATTTACACCTGATTTCAAAACTTACTACAAAGATACAATAATACCCCATTTGCCACCCTCCTCCATTAATATGTGCATATAAATATGTAAATTTACTGTAAAATTTTGTAAAGTTGTAACTCTGTAAAAATCTATAGCATGTACAATACCAAGAAAGAATCCTAAAGTGAGGTATAGAGTTTAGATGATAATGATGCATTAATGTAGAAAATCATCTGCAATAAATGCATCACTCTGATGGGGGATCTTGAAAATAAAGGACATTATGCAAGTTGTATGGAAGGGGTCTATGGGAAATCTCATTAATCTGCTCAATTTTGCTTTTTTTAAAAAAATTTATTTTTATGCATATAAAACTGGGGCACAGGCCAGAGGGGTGTGGGGGACGGGGCGAGAGGATTCACCAGAGACAGAGTAGGGAACAAAACAGGCAGAGAGACTGAAGTACATGGCTGAGTGGAGCAAGGGGCGAGCCAGGAGAGGTATGCTCTGCCACGTGGGCAGCTCCTAGGTGGGCTGGAACCCAACTCTTGCTGCAGAGGCTGTGGACAGCCTCCAGGTTGCATCTTAAACCCTTGCACCACCAGGGAGGCCCTCAATTTTGCTTTTGAACCTAAAACTGCTCTTAAAATTATTTTTTAAAAAATGGAGTTCTGTCAAAAGGGCAGATTTTAAAAGACGTCTTTTAACAATAAATTTAGATTACAGCAAAGAAATATTTAATAGTATCACTCCTTTTTTTTTGATCATTTTGAAGTTTTCACAAAAAACGGGAATTCCAGAGATATTTCAAAAGTATCGTGTCCAAATTTAGAAGACTTTTTTTTTAAAGAGGAAAAACTGCAAATCTTATCTAAAAATGGACCATAGCACTCAAGCAGTTGATCCTAGAGGCATATAACTCATGTACCCAGATTGTCATTCTCCAGATTCACCTACACTTACAGGTGGCAAAATGACAAAGGAGAATTAGAGGCATCTATGGAAGTCAAACCAGGGCCATGTTCCTCTGCAGGGGTGGGGCATGTTCTGTGTCTTCCTCCACAGGGAACTGCAGAGCAGGAGAGAAATACCAGGCTGGGAGGAAAAGTACCATTACCATTAACCCAAAATAACTTGGAAAAAGTCATTCTCCTAGTTGAAGGTGTTCATAGGTAAGAATTACCTAAAAGCTGATTGCAAGACACATATGCATACTACATATGAAAAATTTTCATGATTTCTTTACCTGGCTCTGAAATAAAGTTTGAAAGAATTCTTAACTAAGTTATTCCTTTTCTGCTTTTTGAGAGGAATATTAAAGCTTTAAAATGATCTTCTATGTAAAATGAAGGATAGTTAAACTTGAAAAAAGGAAAGTTTTTGTTTTTTTATTACAGACAGTAAACATCTAGCTACTGAAGGCAAAGCCTTATCATAATTAAAATAAGCATAAAAAAGAATAAAATCTTAAAAAAAAATCTATTAACTCTTGAATGGAAAAATATGGTCTTTAGAATGGGCATGTTTCTACAGTTTTAAATTTCAATTACATATAATTGTACTACACTTGATAATTCTTTTTACCTCCAGTTTTATGAGTATTGATTGATCTCTAGTGTTGTATTAGTTTAAGGTATATAACAATGATTTGACATACATACATATTTACTACAGTGAGTTTAGTTAACACCTACCATTTGATATAATTACATATTTTCCCCTTATGTTTTACTCTCATAGTAACTTTTTTACAATTCAATATGCTGGACATTACAACCCCAGAACTTACTTATCTTGGAATGAGAAGTTTATAACTTTTAACAACCTTTACCCATTTCTCTACTCCACCTCTGACAACCCCCAATCTGGTCTGCTTTTATGAGTTTGTTTTTTAGGATATGAGATCAGTATTTATCTTCCTCTGACTTATTTCACTTACAACATTCTATATGTATAATGTTCCATCTGGGGTTCAGAGCTATTTATTTTTTAACACATTCTAAAACATTATATCTTTCATTCCCTCCTCCCCCATTTTATATTTGTAATGTTTCATTTGACATCTTTATATTATAGGTATCAGTTGACTAATTATTGTAACTTTAATTAATTTACTACTTGTCTTTAAATCTTCATGACTGCTTTTAAGTGATCCACTATTTAACTGCAAAATAACTTTTTCCAGTGAGATTTTTTTCTTTCATGTGTTTTCTTGCTGTTAGTATTACTTCTTTTCATTTTAAAGAAGCCCCTTTTATCTTTCTTGCAAGGATGGTTTAGTGGTGATGAATCCTTTAGCTTTTCTTACTTGGTAAAATCTCATCTCTCCTTCAATTCTGAATGTTAACCATACCAGGTAAAGACTTCTCAATTAGGAGTTTTTTTTTTTCCCTTTCAGTACTTGGAATATGTAATTCCAGCTGCTTCTGACCTCTAAAGTTTTTGGTGAAAAATATGCTGATAGCCTTATGGTGTTTTCCTTATACAAGACAAGTTGCCTTTTTCAGATCCTCTTTAACTTGTGCAATTTTAATTATGATGTATCCTGGTGTGAATTTCTTATTTGATGTTTCCAGCTTCGGAGGTCATCTCCAAAGCCTCTTACTTTTCAGGCAGATGCTGTAAGAGTGGCAAATGAATTTCCTCTACTTATGATTTGGGTACTTTTCACACTGGTATACTACTGCACAGGATCCCTGGGTGTCTGAATCTGTCTGCAAGCCCTTTAAGGGCAGGTTCTCCATTCCTTATGTATGTCTTAGATTAGATTCTCCTGGTGTTTTTCCTGATAGCCCTAGACACTGGGGTACCAGTGTAGGGTACCACCCTTCTCTACTCCCAGGGGAGAATTTCCATACCTTTGGAATTCTTCCTCACTGTATATCTCCATAGCTGGTGTGGGATATCTTTTTCCAAGAGAGCTTATGTGGGGTACATGTTTCTCAGGCTTTTCTGTCCTCTCACCATTAGGATTGCCCTGCCTGATGGGGCACCTGCATTGGTTACATTGTTATAAGTTCTGTTGTTTAGTTGTGTGGGCCATGACCGCAGTACTGATGTATTTGCCAAGAGAAGTAGAGGCAGGAAAGAGAACAGGAAAAAGAAGGAGAGAAAGAATCAGAGAACGCCAGAGTGAAGACTTGCTGGGGCCTTGGGGGCTTGTAGGCCTAGTGGCCTCCTGGCCCCTCAGCACCCCTGCCTGCTGTGTACCTGGTTGCTTGACTACATGTAGAAGCTCAATAAAAGCCTGAGAAAGCCACCGAGGGCTCCAGGACTCTCCTTTACCCGGACTGCTCAGATCATAGAGATCCTGCTTGGTGCACATCCTGCCCCTACAGCTTATCTCTATCTTTTCTATCTCAGAGCCATCCTTTTGTCCTTTGTTATCAGATCACTATTTGTAAGGTTTTCAGTTCTCTTTCCTTGTGAAGTATTCCATATGTAATTGTAGACTTGTTGTGTCCACAGAAGTTAAATTCAGGTTCCTTCTAGGCTGCCATCTTGACCCTGTCTCCTGAAAAAGAATTCTTGAGGGGTTGTCAGTGGTAGATCATTTTTTTTTTAAGATTTATTTATTTTTATACAAGAGCTGAGGTACTGGCCAGAGGCGTGGAGGGTGAGAGGATTCACCAGAGACAGAGCATGGAACAGAACAGGCAGATTGACTGAAATACACTGCTGAGGGGAGCAGCGGGAGTGACAGAGAGGTCTGCTATGCCATGTGGGATTCTCACTGGCCGGCCTGGATCAAACCTGCACTGCAGAGGCTGCGGATAGCTTCTCAGCGTGGTGTTCAAACCGCTGTGCCATCAGGAAAGCCCATAGATCATTTTTAAGTTCACCACCAAGTCCAATGATACAATGAAGAAAAAAAAAAAAGGCTTTCCTCACCTTCTGAGTATTACATAGACCATCTGTCACTTCTATGCTTACTGGGAAGGCTGTTACACCTGCAGGACTCTACCAGGCTCCAGGTCTGTGCTTCTAGGTCCAGCACAATAATTTTCATTCTTTGCCCCAACCGTAGTACTAAAAAATAAATAAGCCTTAAAAGTGCCAGAGAGAGAAAGACAAGACTTTCTTGAAATTACTATTAAAAATAGGCCTATTGGGCCTCCCTGGTGATGCAAGGGGTTAAGCACAGCACTGTGAAGCTATCAACAGCCTCTGCAGCATAAGTTTGATTCCCCGGTGCACCAGGGAGCTACCCACAAGGCGCAGCAGACCTCTCCTGCTCCTGCCTAGCTTGCTGCTCCTCTCAGCAGTGTCTTTCAATCAGTCTGCCTGTTCTGTCGCCCATTCTTTCTCTGGTGGATCCTCTCACCCCGCCCCCCACACCTCTGGCTTGTACCCCAGTTCTTGTATGCATAAATAAATAAATCTTTAAAAAAAAAAAGAATAGGCATATTTTTAACATTTTCCTATTTGATCCTGAAGGGACAAATATAGAGTATGGTACTTATAGGAACAACCTACTTTCGGAGCCCCATCAACATATCCATAGCTCCCACTCGGCAAGTGTTATATGAGTGGTATTATTTTAAAAAAGCTACAAGAGTTCAAACACTGGAGACAGTCCCTCCAGCTGGAAATAATCAGGACAGACTTCACCAGGAAGTGGAATTTGAAATGTGTTAAATGAAGGAGGGGGATACCAGGAATATTGAGTTGGTGATTAACTGGGCTGCAGAAGAAGCAGCAGAGCAAGAGAGAATACAGTGAGAATAGTTGTAGGAGTGAATCATAATGTGTATCTTGAGACGTAGAGTCTTGTTGCACACTATGAAGAACTGCCTGAGACTTCTGAGTAGATGAGCAGCATTGCCAAAGCTATGTTTCCAAATTTGTATCAGGGCTATGGCAATACCAGCAGTAAGACCCAAATTGACATGATATAAGTAGGACCCAGAGGTAGATAGGTAACCAGGTATAAGTCACTGCAATGGTACAGGCAAAGAGTAAAAAAATAAAAATGAAAATGAAAAAGGGAACTAAAGAGAATTTCTGGAGGGATAGTCCATGAAGATTTAAACACTTATTTGTTACTTATAATTTGGTATTCCATGCTAACCACTGATTTATCCAATTACCAGATCAAAAAGTGAATTCAGGTTCTGTATGCATGAATAAATAAATCTTTAAAAAAATTGGTATTATTAAAAAAAAGTGAATTCATTAGGGAGAAATAAACCAACATTGACCTGTTTCTCAGAAATTAGATAGCTGACAGATTGTCAACAACAACCTGCCCACAGAAGAAAGAGACTTGATGAAAAGCATGTCTATTTTACAAGATGTTGGTTTTACAGCTTGGGCAGCATGGGCCACTCTCAGGTATATATCATGTCCCGTATCTTCATATGTGGCATATGGAAGAGGTGACTTGGATGCATAGCAGTTTGTTATCCAGGTTTTGCTTTTGAGTTAGGGAATAAGGGGTACTTGGTTTGAAGGCTTCTTGAAGTTATCCAGAGGTGAAGTCACACCAGTTAAAGGTATAGGCCTTCCTTTCCCCCTCCTATACTGCCTGGCCTTCTGTGCCTGGTTTCTTTCAACCTCTTTGTAGGCTGTTATATGCTTAGATACCTGGATATGCAATCACTTTGAAAATAAAGGTCCAATATTGGAGTATTTGAAATCTCTATATACTCAAACCCCACATCTTTCTGGAACACCAAGACAAACAGCAGAGAATAGCTGCTTTGAACAGATGTCCCTGGGCTTCCATGCTTCTATTTAATTAATATTCTTTATCTTTGTAAGTAGATTTTGTAAGGTATCCTCTCTGCCCTTTATATTTTACTTTTAAATATGTTCAGACTTAGAGAAAATATGCAAGAACACCCTTGTACTCCATGTAGAACAGTGAATAACAAAGTTTTCATAAGATCTGTTTTATCACCCTCTAAATACATATGCATATACATGTTAGTGTTGTTGTGGTTGTTGTTATTATTACTAATACGCTGAACTAGAGTAAACTACAGACATCATGGTATGGGGGGTGGGTGGGGATGTTTTAAGTTATAGCAAAATTGAGGCAAATATACAGAGATAACCATATATCCACTGCCACTACATATGATTCCATCTCTCTCTCCCAACACACACACCACAGTAGTACATTTGTTACAATCAGTGAATTTACACTGACAAATGACCCAAAATTCATAAGTTAAATTATGGCTCACTCTAAATATTCTATATTCTATGGGTTTAGACAGATGTATAATGTATGGCATCATTATGTCAGAGTATTTTTACTGCCCTAAAAATACTTTTTGCTCCTTCAAGTTATCATTTCCACAACTTCTAGCAAGCACTGATCTTATACTTTCTCTACAGTTTTGCTTTTCTCAGAATACCATGTAGTTGGTATTTTCAAATTGTATTATTTTACTTAATAATAAGCATTACAGATTCCTCCAGTTCTTCTCATGGCTTGACAGATCATTTTCTTTAGTGCTGTATAGCATTCAATTGTATAGATATATTACAGCTTATTTATCCATTCAGCTACCAAAGTTGATATAAATGTATGTGTGCAAAAGTTTAATGGGTAAATACTAAAGAGCAAAACTGAGATATCATATGGTAAGAGTAAGTTGAGCTTTGTAAGAAACCACCAAATTAAATACACGGTAGCTTTATCAATTTTTCATTACCACCAGCAATGAATGAGAGTTCCTGTTTTGTTGCTCTACATCTACACCAGCATGTGTTGCTGTCAGTGCTCCAGATTTTGGCCATTTTAATAGTTTATAGTGATATCTCGTTGCTGTCTCAATTTGTATTTCCCTGAAGACATAAGATGTGGCGTAATCTTTTCATAAGTTAATTTTCCATTTGTATCTCCTTCCCTGGTCAGGTGTTTATTAAGGACTTAACTCAATTTTTAAAATTTTTTTTAAAAGATTTTTTAATATTTTTAAAAATTTATTTTTTTAATTGTTAAAGATTTATTTATTTATTTATACAAGCACTGGGTACAGTCAGAAGCGCGGGAGGGTGAGAGAATTCACCAGAACCAGAGCAGGGAACAGAACAGGCAGACTGAGGAAATACACTGCTGAGGGGAGCAGCGGGTGAGACAGGAGACATCTATGTGCCATGTGGGACCCTCCCCGGCAGCTGAGGATTGAACCGGCACTGCAGTGGCTGCGGGCAGCTTCGCAGCCCAGCGTTCAACCACTGCACCACCAGGGGAGGCCCTATTTTCTTATTGTCAAGCTTAAAGTGTTATTTGTAGATCCTGGATAACTGTCCTTTAGCAAATGTGTCTCTTGTAAATATTTTTCCCAAATCGTGGGTTGTCCTTCTACTTCAAAACTGTTTTTCACTAAGTGGAAATTTTTTATTTTATTTAAATCAAGTCTATCTATTTCTTTCATAGATCATGGTGTTTTGATGTTGTATCTAAAAAGTCATTATTATATCCAAAGTCATCTAGGTTTTCTTCTATGTTTATTTCCAAGAGTTTTGTAATTTCAATTTGACATTTATGCCTATCATTCATTTTGGATTAAATATTATTCAGGTTGTAATGGTTGTGTGTGTGTGTGTGTGTGTATTTGACATGTGGATGTCCAGTTGTCACAAAACCATTTTCTGAAAAGGTTATCTTTGCTCTACTGTATTATCATGGCTACTTTGTAAAAGATCAGTTGAATTATATTGACATGGGTCTATTTCTGGCTTCCCTTCTGTTCTATTGATATATGTGTCAATACTATGTTGTCTTGATTACTGTAGTAGTATAGTAAGGGTTGAAGTTGGGAAGCATCAGTTCCCTAATTTATTCTTCTCTTCCAATATTGTGCTGGCTATTCTGATGCTAGTCTGGGGACTGCCACAGCACAGCCCAGGTTGCCAATGCTGGATCTTAGAGCTGGCCCACAGGCTGTATGCTGGGGCCAGTCCTAACAACTGGATGCCCAGGCAGACCTCAGCAAAGTCAGTCATGCCTTGTGGTATCAGGGAGCCACAATGGCTCCTGTTACAAAGGGTTTTATACCAGTGATTTTTAATTTTACTTGATATCCTGGACCTTGTGACAATTATATATAAAGGGATCCTCTCCCTAGAAAAGAAATGTATACATAAATTTCATATAATCCTTATTCTAGAGACACTCTTCATCAATTCCTTACTTCTCCTTGGACATACTCTATATGGCTTATATCAATTCCTGAAGGCTGATTACCTTTGGGATGGCAGTTACTTCTGGGGATCAGTAGACATGGACAACTTGGTATTACATGAAGTATTATCCAGAGTTTATTAGGATGAAGTAAGGCGATTAGTCTGCCCTGTCTGGGATGTGTACTGGCTTCATAGTTTATCTTTTATGCTGCTGTTTTCTATTAACTCTGCCAAATGGCAGGAAGTAAAATTAATATAAGCTAGATGATATATAAGAATTTTAATAGGTAAAACAAAAGGCTTACTTTTGAAGGATGTACTGACAAAAGATCTAAAAATATAATTTGAAAAACCTGTTAAAATAAAGACAAGACCAAAATATAAACACACACACAAACACACACACTAGTTTAATAAATGAAGTAGCCGGAGCTCCCTGAATAGAAACTGTCAAGGTCTTTAAGACAGAGTCACTTGAAGAACAGGGATGCTGGAATAGCTTCCCTGACAATGGCAATATCCCACTGCAGAGGGACCTTGAGATACGGATCCTTGGTGAGACAGCTCTTGAATGAAGCTTTTGCCATTACCATAAGTCCAAGAATTTTGCATTCATTTTTAAATATATTAGTTGCTTCCTCTTTTCATTTTGTCAATACCTATGCTTACCTACAAACTACCTTCTAAAAAACAAAAAATGAGATACCATCTAGGTCAATATTCCTGTTATTACTTTTTACCCAATAAACTATCAACCAAATGGTAATTTTATAGGCACAGTGCTGAGACAGGAAGAATTATAGGACTGAAGCACGAGTAGAAAACTTTAAAAGTTCCCCATGGATTCACTGGGGAAAAGGTCAAGCAAGTTCAGAATGGGAAGGTTAGAGAAAATCTAGGAGCTGAATCCTCCTTGATATCTTACTACTTCTCTTCATAATTTTGCAAGCATCTCTGCAGCCTACATCTGGAATGAGTGCCCCATTGGAGCCCAAAATAAACCTCTTACAATACTTCTCATTTGCAGTTGCCTATTTTATTGTTCTTTCCCTAACTAGACAGTAAGATAAGAGGAAGATCTGTGGTCAGTAATCTACATGCCTTGTATAGAAGAGATGATTTATAAATAGTTGCCAGCACTGTACAAAATAATGAAAAGCAAAGGCACCAGCAGGTAATGGCCTCTTCTAGTAGAGAGGAAGAAATGACAATCTGAAGAAAATGAGAATAAGAGTTGCAAAGGGTAGAGTAAAATAGGCAGCAACACCAATTAAAGGACCTTGAAGAAGGTAAGAACGAATAAATCTTTGGGAGAAAATTTCAAAGGGCAGAAGTAAAACTGGGGACGAGCAGCAAAGTCCGGTCTCTTTAGTAACTTGGGGAGAAATTAACAATAGAATAAAGGTGCATGCTCTAGATATGAATACCCATCCGCCATCCTCAGTTTATACTGCTATATAAACTATAAATGGAATGCTCAAATTATAGGTGACTGATGTGAGAATTTGAACAATCACCCAAAAATGTTTATCTACCCCAAATATAAGAGGAGCTCTGTGGTTCCTGGTTAGGTGGTGCAGCAGTGCATGCCTGGCTCTGCTGCACCTCACCCCTATTCTACCCAATGCCACACTGATATCAGACGCTGACCCTGGTGCAGGTCGGGATTCAAGTGCTGGTGGGGTTTAACTTATGAAACTCAGACCAATTTTGAAAATGTGCCAATCAGGTTTGAAAGTCACACTGCTGCTGAGAGCAAGGGAAGGAATAAAGGGTCCATAAAAGTAATAAATGACAGTGCAGTACAACAGATCCGGATACTCTAACCCGGGATGGCCTTCTCTTTAGACCTCTGACTCATTGAAGACTCTCACCTGGGAAGAACTTTGTTACTGACCTCCAACTGGACAGTCTTGATAATCAATTGCTCTCCTGCCTTTAGCACAAGCACAGCCTTCTGATAAGCACCACAGGCATGTCCCTAAGAGCTGTCTGCAATGTCCCTAAGAGCTGTCTGCAACTACCTTGACTACTGATCAGCACTGCAGGACTGTGTGTGCACCACCTCTAGAGCTTGTTCTTATTACTGATGCTTCTGGTACTGCCCATCCCAGCCTCCAGATCTCTGCTTCTGGCTGCAACACTAGAGACTCAGCACCACTACCTGTGAGTACCTCTAGCTGCAAGTGGGGTCCTGATCCTTCACTTATTGGTGTACCAGTAGTTCCAGGATCTCATTGGAGGAACAATGCTATCCTTCATGAGCAGCTTTTGATTTGGACTACTGGATTTTGGTTTGGACTACTGTTTCTGAGTAGTATAAAACAGAGGTCCAATTTCATTTTTCTATATGTGTTTATCCAGTTTCCATCTTTTGTTGAAAAGATTAACCAAACTTGAAAGCCTCTGCACAGCCAACAAAATGAAAAAGCAACTAACATAAAGGGAAAATTTATGTGCAAACCATATATTAGATCAGGAGCTAATATTCAAAATACTTAAAAAGACTTAATACAACTCAATACAAATCTGATGAAAAATATGAACAGAGGAACTAAATAGAATCTTTTCTGAAGAAGATATCCAAATTGCTAGCAGGAACATGGATATACATTCACTATTACTAAACATAAGGGAAAGAAAATCAAGTAACAATGAGCTAATACCATATTCCTATTAGGATGGTTAGTACCAAGAAGACAAGAGACAAGAAGTATTTCCAAGGACTTAAACATTGTTTGTGGGAAAGTAAATTGGTTGAGCCACTATGAAAACCACCCCAGGCCAAAGCCAAAAGACACTGGGAACTCCAAATCCCATCACCACCAAAGGGAAGGTGGCTGGGACCTGAGGGTGGGGTTAAGCAGCCATGTTGGTATAAAGCCAGACATGTGGGCTTTGGAGGGGACCCCCATTTTGACTCTCCGCCAGCTTGCAGCGTCCAGCCAGCTCGGAGAGTGCTTTTTGGGTTTCCAGGTCGGCGGATCGGGTAGGACGAATTAAAGACTTTATTTCCCTATTTTCTCCCTGAGTTGTACATTTTCCTTATTTTCTTTTCCCTTGTAAATAAACCTTTTATTAACCTTTTGTGTATGCCTGTAGTGGAGTATTAATAAGCCCTTTTTAAGCGCGCGGGTGGGGACCCACAGCCAGGCAACCCATTCAATATCGGGGCTGCCCTATAACAGCTGGCGCCCAACGTGGTTTCCAAGCTTCACCCGTGGTTGACCAGCCCAAAGTAATTTTTCTTGCGTTGGTCACCATAAACTACTACTACTAGTAAATAAGCCCTTGAGATCTAAATGCACAGTATAGTGAATATAGACAAAAATATTGTTTGATCAAACTTTTAGAGTAGATGTTAATTTTTTCAAACACATGAAAAAGAAATGATTATGTGAAATGACAAAGGTGTTAGTTATCACTAAAATGGCAATCATATTATAATATAAAAATGTATCAAACAACATGTTGAACACCTTAAATTTATGAAATGTTATATGTCAAATATATTTTAATAATAAAGAGAAAAGTATAGATGCTAACTCTACTATCTCCAGAGACTTCCTCTTAACCAACTTCTAATGGTCCGTTTCAGATTTTTTTAACATAATTATGTATAATCAGCAGTATGGATCATATATTCAGCTCAGCAATTCACACATGTTGATCTCCCAAAACTGCTCTTCTATCCCTACACTTGCCTTCCTTTCATATTCATTTTGTTAAAAGTCACACAATAAAAACTGGGCACATGCTATAAAGCAGGTACTATGCTAGAGGCCAGGAATTCAGACTACATTCTTGAGGAGCTTAATCTCAAGTGACCACCAGCTTTTGGTGTTCCTTGGGGCTGAGTTCTTAGCCACAGAGATCATCTCCATTTCCTCCTGGGGCTTCATGGTTTCAAATTCCAGTTGTCAATAAAATAGTTTCCCATCAATTGTTTATAACCAAAAAACGTGTCTACTTTTCCTATGTTCCAGACATCCTATGTTAAAAAAAAAGACCATTTTTATTCTATTGCTTTGTTAGAAAATTTTTCATACAGCAAAGTTGAAATAATTTTACAGGAAATACCTGTGCACCCACTGCTTATGCTTTACCATCAACATTTCACTATACTTGCTGAAGATATCATCTATCTAAATTATGTATAGGTTTGAGTATACATCTCCCTCAAATACTTAAGCTTTATACCATTAGCTAATGTTCAATATTTTTAAATTTTCTTAAAGATAAATTTTACATACAATAAAATGTACAAATTTTAAAAAAGCATTCACTGAATTTAAACAAATGTACACACTTGTGTAACCCATGCACTTATCAAGATGTAGAACATCACAATCAGGCTCAGAAAACCCCTTCAAGTCTCTTTAAGTCCTATGTACCATTAATATTGGAATATAAGAGCTACATTACAATTCTTAAGATTTCTCTTATCATATACATATGATTATCAACTTATATTACTCTTTTCCAAAATCTCTCTCATAATTACACACTCTAAATGAAATGTAATGACCAAAAGAACAGCATTACATCTATATGAGCTGTAATATTTTGATGATGTTACAGAGGAGTCAGGCAGAAGACAGCAGCACCCAGAATATATTAAAGAGCAATATCACAAAGACAGTTCCAGTGCAGGTGATTGTTGTGGAATTCTCCATGTAAAAGTCTTTTTTTTTATTATTTATTTATTTATTTATTTATTTATTTATTTTTTAATTTTTTTTTATAAATTTTATTGTTGCAGCCCCCCATTCTGACCCCAATCCCTCCCCTCCCGCCCCCGCCCTCCTAAAAGTGTCTCTGGTTCATAGTTTTTTGTTGATTTTGATTTTCACTTTCTTATAGTTATTCATTTTCCTGGTCCCTTATTGAAGTTTTCTAGATTCCTGCTATGAGTGAGACCATCCGGTATTTTTCTTTTTCTTTTTGGCTTATTTCGCTGAGCATGATCCCTTCCAGCGCCATCCATGTTGCAGCAAATTGCATGTGTTTATCTTTTTTGAATGCTGAGTAATATTCCATGGTATATATGGACCACATCTTCTTGATCCAGTCATCTATTTTTGGGCATTTGGGTTGTTTCCAAAGCTTAGCTATTGTAAACAGTGCTGCTATAAACATAGGGGTGCAGGTGTTCTTTGGAATTGATGTTTCTGTGTCCTTTGGGTAAATACCTAGCAGTGGAATTGCTGGATCATATGGAAGCTCTATGTTTAGTAGGTCCAGAAATCTCCACACAGCTTTCCACAGTGGTTGGACCAGTTTGCACTCCCACCAACAGTGCAGAAGAGTTCCTTTTTCTCCACACCCTCGCCAACATTTGTTGTTGCTAGTTTTTTTAATATGTGCCATTCTCACTGGTGTAAGATGGTATCTCATGGTAGTTTTGATTTGCATTTCCCTGATGACAAGTGATGTTGAACATTTTTTCATATGTCTGTTGGCCATTTGCATTTCCTCTTCAGAGAAGTTTCTTTTAAGCTCTTCTGCCTATTTTTTGACTGGATTATTTTCTTTGTTGTTGTTGAGTCTCATCAGCTCTTTGCAGATTTTTGTGATCAGTCCTTTATCATTAGTGTTGGGTGCAAAAATGTTCTCCCAGTTGGTGGGGTGTCTCTTTGTTTTTGTTATTGTCTCTTTTGCTGTGCAAAAGCTCTTTAATTTGATGTAGTCCCAGCTGTTTATCTTTGCCTTCACTATCACTGCTTTGGGTGATGTGTCTGTAAAGATGTCTTTGATGTGCAAATCACGTAGTGTTTCGCCTATATTTCCTTCTATATATTTTATGGTTTCAGGTCTTATGTCTAGTTCTTTAATCCATTTTGAGTTGATTTTTGTGTATGGTGTGAGGTGGTGGTCAAGCTTCATTCTTTTGCATGTAGCGACCCAGTTTTCCCAGCACCATTTATTGAACAAACTTTCTTTGCTCCAATGCATATTCTTTGCTCCTTTGTCAAAGATTAGTTGACCATAAATCTGTGGGTTTATTTCTGGATTTTCTATTCGATTCCATTGGTCTGTATGTCTGTTCTTGTTCCAATACCATGCAGTTTTGATGATTATGGCTTTGTAGTATAGTTTGAAGCCTGGGAGTCTGATGCCTCCATTCCCTTCTTTTTTTTTCAGGAGAGCTTTGGCTATTCGGGGTTTTTTGTGATTCCATATGAATTTCATCAATAATTGTTCTATTTCTTTGAAGAATGACATTGAAATTTTGATTGGAATAGCATTGAATCTGTATATTGCTTTTGGAAGGATGGCCATTTTAATAATGTTTATTCTTCCAATCCATGAGCAGGGGATGTCTCTCCATTTCTTTGTGTCTTCTTCTATTTCTTTTAACAGTGTTTTATAGTTTTCTTTGTATAGGTCCTTTACCTCTTTTGTTAGATTTATTCCCAAATATTTGATTTTTTTTGTTTCAATAACAAAAGGGATGGTCTTTTTGATTTCTTCTTCTTCAGATTTATTGTTTGTGTATAGGAAGGCTACTGACTTTTGCGTGTTGATTTTGTATCCTGCCACTTTACTGAACTGATTGATGAGTTGAATTAGCTTTTCTGTGGAGTTTTTGGGGTTCTCTATGTATAATATCATATCGTCTGCAAATAGTGATAGTTTGACTTATTCTTTTCCTATTTGGATTCCTTGGATGTCTTTCTCTTGTCTTATTGCCCTGGCTAGGACTTCCAGTATTATATTGAAAAGCAATGGTGAGAGTGGACATCCTTGTCTTGTTCCAGATCTTAATGGAATTGCTTTCAGCTTTTCACCATTGAGAATGATACTGGCTGTTGGCTTGTCATAGATGGCCTTTATGATGTTGAGGTATGTTCCTTGTATCCCAAGAATTTCAAGGGCTTTTATCATGAATGGGTGTTGCACTTTGTCGAAAGCTTTCTCAGCATCTATTGATATTATCATATGGTTTTTATATTTCTTTTTGTTGATGTGTTGGATAACGTTGATTGATTTTCGGATGTTAAACCATCCTTGTGCCCCTGGAATGAATCCAACTTGGTCGTGGTGAATTATCTTATGGATACATTGTTGGATTCTGATAGCTAAAATTTTATTGAGGATTTTTGCATCAGTGTTCATTAGGGAGATTGGCCTGTAGTTTTCCTTTTTTGTGTTGTCCTTGTTCGGTTTTGGTATTAGTGTAATGTTGGCTTCATAGAACGTGTTTGGTATTGTCCCTTCCTTCTCAATTTTTTGGAAGAGTTTGTGAAGGATAGGCACTAATTCGTCTCTGAATGTTTGGTAGAATTCATTTGTAAATCCATCAGGTCCTGGGCTTTTGTTTTTGGGGAGGTTTTTGATTACCATTTCAATTTCGCTAATTGTAATTGGTCTGTTTAGGTGTTCTATTTCTTCTTTATCTAGCTTTGGGTGATTGTAGAGTTGTAGGAATTTGTCCATCTCCTCTAGATTGTTGAACTTGTTTCCACATAACTGTTCATAGTAGTTACTGATTATTCTTTTGATTTCTGATGTGTCCGTTGTGATTTCTCCTCTTTCATTGATGATCCTGTTTATTTGTGCTTTCTCCCTTTTTTCCTTTGTGAGCCTGGCTAGGGGTTTGTCTATTTTATTGATTTTTTCAAAGAACCAGCTCTTGGTTTCATTGATCTTTTGGATTGTTTTTTTAGTTTCAATTTCATTTATTTCTGCTTTGGTTTTTATTATTTCTTTTCTTCTACTGGTTTTGGGGTTTTTTTGTTGTTCTTTTTCTAGATCTTTGAGCTTCGAGATTAGGTTGTTTCTTTGCGTTCTTTCTTGTTTCTTGATGTGAGCTTCTATTGCTATATATTTTCCTCTTATTACTGCTTTTGCTGCATCCCATACATTTAGGATATTGGTGTCCTCCTTGTCGTTCAATTCAAAAAATTTTTTAATTTCTTCTTTGATCTCCTCATTAGTCCAATGGTCTTCCAGTAGTGTGGTTTTTAATCTCCATGAGGTAGGAAAGTTCCTTGCCTTCTTCATGTAAAAGTCTTTAACATCCATATTCTTCGATTCTTTAATATAAGTCACGTTCAAATTCTTTATTGCCAATTATCCTGAATTAACTTTTCAATATTCCTACTTTTACTTTTATAACAGAATGTTTGCATTTATCAACATTCCATCAAAAAAAGTATTGACAAGTTTAATTAGCATTAAGGCCTGTAAAGTGTGGACATCAAATGATCTTGGGGACATGTAGCACCTTAGTTTTTCTGACAAACCAGCACCATTTCCAATGAAAGGATTAATCACTATGAAGGAGTGAAGAAGACTTTTCAAAGGACTCCACAAGTTAGAAGCTTGGATCCTCCCTGCTGACTTGGCTGGCATGGATATGACAGACTATGAACTCATCCACATGAAAAGCAGGTTTCTTATAGATCACTGAGACCAGCATGGACACTGATGCAAAATTGCACATTTTCAATTTATGTAAAGGAAGCTGTTCACCATTTCAACATTTGCATCAATAATGCCTATCACAGAGTGCTTAGAAATTTCTCTTTATAGGAGCTGAAGAGCTTCAAGTACAAACTTTACATTTTAATAAAATGACATGTTATTAGCTTTAGGGATTTAGGACATCTCCCCCATGCATTTATTAAATCAGGAAATATTCATTTAATCAAATACTTCACCCATACACTAAGAGACAAACATCCTTGTTCAAGATACAATGTTTAAGCAATTCTATGGATAGTGACATCATTATAAATAAAGTAACTGCTTAAATCACTTTCCTCCTGGTCTACTTTGGATACTAAATATATCTCTCTTTTCTTTATATTCATCTCTGAATTGTCAGTACCTAGAAACAGTATCTGACACCAAACATCTCTCATTAATAGTGAATGGATGTATTTTGATTCAGTAGGTAGTTTCCAACAAGCAAATACTGGCAAAATAGTTTATGACTTATGGTCAAACAGAGAGAAAACAGAACCACTACTTAGTAGTCATTATTCAGACTAGTTTTTTTTCCCTTTAGTCATATTTCTTTGCCCAATAAGGAACACTTGAAGGTACCCTTACAGTATCAGCATGCAAGGCTATCCAAGAAAACAAGTCTCATGTGAAAACAACTAGAGGCCCAGTGATCATGTTGTTTTGCAAGTATGTTCCTTGCCTGGTTGGCAATAATTTAACTGGAGAACACTACTTATATAATATGAATACTACCTATCTCTGCTACTATAAGCCCTCTGTCCAATAAGTCCAACTTTATTGGACTCACAAAATTGAGTCTTTTTATATTACTGGGAGTAGGAAAATCTGGTAAGCTATGTACTTTCATAGTTACAAATACTGGCATACTTATCCCCACCCCCAATTTCTGGTTCTCAAAAATAAGCTGATTATATAATTTCAAGATCTTCTGGGAAAACATAGAGACCATATGGTTATACTGGTCTTGCAAAGCAAATTTCCACAAATCACACTAGTCCTGCACTCAAGGAGCCACAGTATAAAAAAGAGAAAGAGAATTAGTAACCATAATAAGCCATTCTCATTTCGAGAACAAGATCAGCCAAATGTGACCTCCATTCTGACCTTTGCCTTTATGTTATATTGTAGGGTAAGTAAAAAGGAATTAGGCTTTTCCACCCTCCCACCATGCATGTGCACTAAGCCAAGCCTCACTGTGCTCCGTCCCCCACACCAGCACATCCCAACAGCGTGGTATTAACTGGTGTGGTGTGGAGTACTGCGGAGTCAGGAGAAACTACCAGAAGAGTAGCAGGAAGAAAAACCATCAGAGAAGCAGAGGCCACAAGGAAACACCAGAAAGCCCTGAAAAGAGTGAAGATTGTCCGGGGCTAGGAGACCTGCCATCCTCCTGGCCTGCCTGCCCCAGACCCCCGTACCCCTGCCTGCCTTGTACCTGGTTGCCGCACTACATGTAAATGCTCAATAAAAGCCTGAAAAGCCACCAAGGGCTCCAGGACTCTACCCGTCTGCTCAGATTATAGAGAACCAGCTCTGTGCCTTCCTGGCACTACATACACATTATCATTATGTTAGAAATCATAAAAGAAAAATAAATTAGAAAAAGAAGTAAAACTATTCTTCCAGCTGGGATACTGTACAGGAATAGCATATTATGCTTCTATGATAGGAACTCAAAGGGGACACAGAACACAATTGTTTCTTAGACATTTTAAACAATAATAAACCCACATTAAATTATGAAATAGAATATTTTTGTTCATATATATTATTTAATCTGATGGGTCTAAAATAATTAGTGTGCTAAGTGAAACATTCTTTAAAAGGGATGCACTGAGAGAACAAAATAAGGTCGCAGATCACACCTTCTCTGTCTGGCTTACAGAATAGTGCCTCATGGGACCGTGCTCACTTAATACCTGTCCCTGGAAGTCCATCTTCGGAAAGCAAAAATTTTTTAAATGCAACTTTTTTGTTTGTCTGGACAACCTTTACTTTTGCAATAAAAAATACACATAGGCCAACTGGGAGGCTGAATTAGATATAAAGTACTCCTTTCATCCAATAATGTTTAATATTTAACCGTAAGTTTATTGATTTAACTGCAATGTTCTTAACAGGGCTTCAATGTTAGATCAAAATTGGCAAGGTTCTCTGACAAACAGTTGCTTTTATTATTGATGACCAATGATATCTAGATTCTCTGAAGTGAACAAACCTTGTTCCCCACAGAAAACATATAATATCCTCTGATCTAAATAAAACAACTCTCAGAAACAAGTGAACATACATGTTTACCCTGCATGTGTAATCTCAGTAAGCAGCGTTGTTTCCTATAATTCTTTACAAAATTACTTTCACAATTTTCTCTAAAATTATCACCTGAATTTTATATGATTTTCATATTCATTCACTGTGTGAAGTTGAACCCTGTGTACAGTATGTACATTTATGTTTTTATATTGTTAATATAAATGTAAACACAGGTTCATAATTAGCTATTCTATTTATTATCATCTATCCTCATTACCTCCTGAAATGGCTTAAATATCACCTGCCATTTTAAAAATGATCAAAACGAGGCTCAATGAAATCACTGGGATTTTAAAGTAATATTTCCACCAAGGTGCCTCGAATCTAAGGAATCAACACTTTCCTTGACCCTCCAACTCAGGATTCTCCTGGACCAGGGTCACTACCCCTCCTTCTATACCATCATGTCACTGGTCATAATACATTAATAGGTGAATTCATTAATAGGTCAAGTCAGATTCCTGCTCTCCATGAAGTCTTCTGGTGCCTTACAACCAGACACTGCAGGATGGTAATCCATTATCCTAGTCTCTTGTCATACAGAGACAGTGGTTGAGAGGGACAAACCCTTTCGGTATTGTACCTAATACTTATATATGTATTTGTGCAGCAGTCTGGTGGTATGAGGTAGAATAAGATCTTATTAATAGCTTTCCTGAGGAGTTCTTGGTATTCTCAGTTTGCATGATGAAATTCATGCTTAGGTATCTTAGTACAGGAAATGGTGAAAATAAAGAATAACAACTCAGAGAGCTATTATGAGGTAAAATGAGATTTAAGACTAAAGCACACTATACCTCACATACACTGAACACTCATGAAAATGTTAGCAATTATCACTCTTACACTATTTTTAAGTTTAATGATGAATTAGTTGAGACGTCACTGGAATTCTGGATCCCTATTAACTCACAGATTAGCAATTTACAATAAAGGGATTAAATGACTAATTTAATACACTCATTCTTAATGTAAAAGATAGAACTAATGTTTTACTAAACATTAAATCTGAATTGGATTTTTCTATCTACAGATAGAGTATGCCTCCACATCTACATGTGCATACTACAAAAGTATGAATATTGGTTAAAATTAAGTTTTAATTTATGAACTGAAATAAATACTAGAGAATAAGTAGCTCTCTCTTAATGACTCTCTTCTTTTTCCATATTTCTTTTTTATTTGTGGGAAGACATAACATAAATTTTACGATTTTAACCATATTTAAGCAAACAATTCAACAGAATTGAGTATATGCGTAATATTGTGTAACCACCACCACATACTATTCCGAGATTTTTATTACTATTCCAAATACAAACTCTTCATTTCCCTTGCTTTTTGGTAATCTCTAGTCTACTTTCTGTCTTGAAAAAATTGCCTCCTCTAGGTAACTCATAAAGTAGAATCAAATAATATTTGCTTTCATGTATGTGGATTCATTTGATAAATGTTTTCATTGCAGTATATATTAGAATTTCATTCCTTTTAAAGGATGAATAATAATAATTCACAAAAATGTACACTGCATATATATATACATGTTTATTCACCTGATGATGAACACTTGGGTGTTCCCCTCACTAGGATATTATAAATCATGCTGTTATGAACATGGCTCAGCAATATAAGTATCTGTTGAGTTCCTTTTTTCGATTCATTTGGGTACTTAAGAGTGGAAATGCTGGATCATATGGTAATTCTATGTTTAACATTTTGAGGAACTGCTAAACTACTTTGTGCAGCAGAAGTGCCTTTTTCAATTCCTACCAACATTGTGCACATGTTTCAGTCTCTTCTTCACCTCATTGACACTTGTCATTTCTCATGATCTCTAACCATAGCTTTCCTGGTGGATGGGATCTCACTGTGTTTTTGATTTGCATTTCCATAGTGACTATGTTGAGCATCTTTCTTGTGCTTCTTAGTTGGTTGTTTTCTCAAATTTTATAGGTTGCTTTTTCACTCTCTTGAAACTGTCCTCTGATGCAGCAATATTTTTAATTTCTAATATTCAATTTATCTGTATTTTTCAGTTATCTGTGCTTTTGGTGTCTTATCCCAGAAATCACTACCAAAATCAATGTTATGATGATTTATTCACATGGTTTGCTCTAACGGCTTTATATTTTTACCTTTCAAGTTTCAGATTCTGGTTTTTGGTTAAATTTTGTATTTTGTAAAATTTTATATTTTAGTCCTACTTTGTTTTTTTTGCATGTGGCTATCCACTTACCTATAAATATTTGCTGAAAGGATTGTCCTCCTCTTTGAGTGTTCTCGATACCCTCATCAAAATTTATTTCTCACCATATATATGTGTGTGTGTGTGTATATATATATATATATATATATATATATATACACACAGTTATATTTCTAGGTTCTCTATTGGGTTATAATTTACAATGTGTCTTTCTTTATGCCAGTACAACAATGTTTTAATTGCTATAACTTAGTTTGGAAATCAGGAAGTGTGAGTTGTACAATTTTTTTGTTCTTTTTCAAAATTCTTTTAGCTCTTTGGGATTCTTTAACATTCAATATGAATTTCAGGATGGATTTCCTCATTGTGAAAAAATAGTGGTATTGGAGTTTTTTTTACAGGAATTACACTGAATATATATTATATTGAATATCTACAATCCTTTGGAAGCAATATCATTTTATCAATATTAAGGCTTCCCCTGACACCAGCCATACCCACCAGCACTGTGGGAACCAGCACTGGCTGCAGTCCTGGCTTTGCAGAGACCTGCCAAACACCAGTGACCCTCAGTGGCATTCTGGTAAGCACCGCCACACCAGGCCTATCAACCAGTGACTCAGAAACCAATGCAGTACACTGTCCAGGGCACGAAAAGACATGCTGAACACCAGAAACCCTAAGCCATCCTCTGGGAAGCACCCCTGACCTTGTACATACCCACCAGCACTTGCGAACCAGTTCAGGCCCCAGTCAGGCTGGGTCCAGAATGACAGTGGTAGCAACCTCCAGTTGGACTCTGGTGAGTGCCACAGCCCAGTGTAATAGGGGTGGGGACACACCTATTTAGGTCCAAACCCATAGCATACAGGTCAAGCAAGCAACGGAGAGATAAAAATAACACAATGAATGGCCGCAGTAGTCCTAAAGGCAATACTACAACACAGAAAGAGAACAAATATCCAGAATCCAGTCACAAAGGCAGAATTGAAGCTTACTGTCATTAACAAATTCGAGAAACTCAGAGTAGTGGAACAAGGAAAAACATGAAAATTCAGAAAAATTAATGTTTTGAAAAACAAATCAAACAGAAAATCAAAAATGATATTATAAAGAATGAAATAGAGGAGTTGCAGGATGAAAAAGATTAAGCAAAGAGTGAATCAGTGAAGTGGAAGAAGTAAATTTACAAAGAAGCAAGATGGAAGGAGAAAGAGGAAAATGAAGTAAAAAAAAAAAAAAAAAAAAAAAAAACAAGGAAAAAAGTTGGAACTATCCAACACCATGAGGAAAAGCAACATTAGAATACAAGATATTCCAGAAGAGAAAGGATGAAAAAAAAAAAAAGACCATAATGCAAAAGACCATAATACATATTTTTAAAAAATAGAAGAAAAGTTCCCAAATCTGGAGGAAAAAGAAACACAGAAAAAGAACTGAAAAATGAAATAGAACCACAAACCTAGACAAAATGGCAACAACAGGCTTTCATACATCAATAATTATTCTAAATGTCAACTAGCTAAACTTACCAATTAAAAGATACAGAGTATCTGGGCCTCCCTGATGGTACAGGGGTTAAGATGCAACCTATGAAGCAATCCGCAGCCACTACAGCACGAGTTCGATTCCCGGCCGGCCAGGGAGAAACCCACATGGCGGGATAGACCTCTCCTGTCTCGCCCACTGCTCCCCTCAGCAGTGTACTTCGGTCAGTCTGCCTGTTCTGTTTCCCCACTCTGTCTCTGGTGAATCCTCTCACCCCCGCATCTCTGGCCTATACCCCAATTCTTGTATAAAAATAAATAAATCTTAAAAAAAAAAAGATAGAGTATCTGGATGGATTAGGAAAAAATATTCCACCTTCTGGTGTATCCAGAAGACAAACCTGTGGTCCAATGATAAAAACAGGTCAATGTAAAGGATTAGAAAACTATCCTACAAGCAAACAGGATCCAACAAAAGAGACAGTTATAGCAGACAAAAGTCTGATATATCAGACAAAACAGATGTACAGTTAAAAAAAATTAGCTAGATAGAAATGGACACTACATAATGGTTAAGGGAACAATACATCAGGAAGACATAACACATACCAACATACACTCAACAAAGGATCACCAAAATACACTCAGCAAATACTACCAACTCTGAAAACAAATATTGACATAAAACCACATTTGTGATAGGTTACTTCAATTCCCCACCCTCACTGATGGAAAATGAATGATACAAAATATGAATAGATTTAACAAGAAAATAGACCATAAAAGATTTAACTAGTTAATAGACCATATGGATCTATTAGACATCTACAGTACTCTGTTTTGCACCCACCAACCGACCCCCCCCCCCCCAGAATACATGTTTTTCTCAAGTGCACAAAAGACAATATTCAGAACCAAGTGCATATCAGGGCACAAGTCGAATATCAACAAATTCATGAAGATTGAAATCATACCAAGTATCTTCTTTGACCACAGCGGTACCAAACAAAAAATCAACTACAAAAATAAAGCAGGGAAAACCTCTCCTAAATGCATACCAAACAACATACCACTAAAAACCAGTGGATCAACAGGAAATTAAAAAAAACAAACAAACCTGAGACAAATGACAATGAGAACACAATCATCCAGAATGTAGGGGACACAACAAAAGTAGTATTAAGTGGAAAGTATACAGTGTTACAGGTCTACATCAAAAAAAAAAAAAATAAGTGCTAAAATAAACAACCTTATCTCCTTTCTAGGGGAACCAGAAAAATGAGAAAAACAACAACAAAACACCTAAAATCCAGTAGAATGAAGGAAATGATGAATATTGGAGCAGAAACAAAGGAAACAGATATGAAAAAGATAGTTCAAAAGGTCAAATGAACTGGAAGAAACAAATATGTTTCCTTGAAAACATAAACAAAATAGAAAATCCTCTTCTAGGCTCACTAGAAAAGAGGTAGAAAATACAAATAAATTGGATCAGAAACAAAAGATGAAAAGTTACAACAGAAACTGCTGAAATTCAGAGGACAGTAAGAGATTACTATGAACATTTATATGCAAACAAGTTCAACAACTTATGAGATGGGCAAAGTGTTAGAATTATAAAATCACCAAGACTGAATAGAGAAGTAACAGAAAATCTGGACAAACCAATCACAAGAAAGATAATTGAAATAGTAATCAAAACTCTGCCATAAAACAAAAGGCAGGTCCAGATGGCTTCACAGGCAAGCTCTACCAAACTTTTAAAGACAAACTAATACTGTTTCTGCTCATAGTTCTCCAAAGAATTGAAAAACAAGGAATGCTTCAAACACTTTTAATGAGGCCACCATTACACTAATACCCAAAGCAAAAAAAGATAACAAAAGAAAACTACAGACCAACTACCCTAATGAACATAGATGTAAAAATCTTCAGTAAAATCTTAGCAAACCCAATCCAAGAATGCATTAAAATGATTATACAGAACCAAGTGGGACTTATATCAAGGACACGAGGAAGGTTCAACATCTGAAAATGAATCAATGTAATTATACCACATCAACAAAAAGGAAGATTAAAAGCATATGTTCATATCAATAGATGGATGCTAAGAATTTGATAAAATTCACCACCTATTTATAAGGAAAGCCCTTAAAAGACTGGGGATAAATGGAATAGCTTAACATAATAAAGCTATATATAACAAACCCACAGCTACATAATTTTGAATGGTGAAAAAATGAAAGCCTGTCCACTAAGATCGAGTACAAGACAAGGATATCCACCCTCAATACTACTATTCATGTAAAATTAGAAGTCTTAGGTAGAGCAATCAGGTAAGAGAAAGATATAAAAGGAATCCAATTTGGGAAAGAGGTAAAACTATCATTATTTACAGATAATATGATGATAAAAATACATAACACTATAGACTCCATTGAAAAACTAATTAAAACAATAAACCACTTTAATAAAGTAAAAGGTTAGAAACCAATACACAAAAATCAGTTGTCTTCCTATATGCAAATAATGAGTTAGAAGAAATTAAGAACATTAAACATCCCCTTTTCAATCACACCAAAAAAAAATATATAAAACAAATACCTAGGAATAAACCTAGCAAAAGTGGTGAAGGACCTATACAAACGCGGCTGTCAAACACTGTTAAAAAGAAATAGAAGACACATAGAAATGGAAAGATATTCCTTGCTAATTGATTGGAAAAATCAACATTGTCAAAATGGCATCCTACCCAAAGCAACTTACAAAGTTAATGCAAACCCAATAAAATCTCAATGGCATATTTAAAGAAATGGAACAAATATTAGTGAAATTCATACGGAAATACAAAAGATTCTGAATAGCCAAAGTTCTGACTGAAATAGGGAAAATGGTAGTTTTACACTTTCAGATTTCAAAAATTACTATAACACCTTAATAACTGAAAAAGCATGGTACCAGAACAAAAAAAAGAAACACAGATCAATGAAATAGAATTGAGAATCCAGAAATAAAACCACACGTATGTGGACAGTTCATCCATGATAAAGGATAGAAGAATATACATTGGAGCAAGGAAAGCCTCTTTAATAAACTATGTTGGGAAAACTGGATTGCCACATGTAAAGAATGAAGCTGGACTATTATCTCATATCCTACACAAAAATCAACTCAAAATGTATTAAAAACTTGGATATAGGACTTGAAACCCTAAAATACATACAGGAAAACACAAGCAAAAGACTCCATGACATAAGCTTCAGAGGTATCTTTGTGGATTCATCCCCAGCCAGGAAAACAAGGGAATATAAACAGTTGGGACTGCATGAAGTGGAAGAGCTACTGCACAGTGAAAGAGACTGTAATCAAAAATAGAGACACCATATTCAAAGGGAGAAGATATTTGCACACCATACATCTGTAAGGGGATTTGTATCAAAGAGCTTATATAACTCAAAGAAAGAAAACAAACAACCCAAATCAAAACACAGGCAGAAGCAGGCCTCCCTGGTGGCGTAGGCGGTTGAGTGCAGCACTGTGAAGCTTTCTGCAGCCACTGTAGCACGGGTTCCATCCCAGCCAGCCAGAAGAATCCCACATGGCAAAGCAGACCTCTTCTGTCTCTCCCACTGCTCCCCTCAACAGTGTGTTTCAGTCAGTCTGACTGTTCTGTTTCCTGCACTGTCTCTGGTGAATTCGCTCAGCCTCCCGTGTATCTGGCGTGTACCCCGGTTTTTGCATAAAAAATAAATAAATAAATAAAAAATAGGCAGAAGAGCAAAACATACACTCTCCAGAGTTATACAGTTGTCAACAGGCACATGAAAAAATAGTAATTATCGGGATCCAGTCAGCACCGGGGCAGACTGAGGGTGCACGGAAATGCCCTCCTGACTCCCCATCTTAGATCAGGGACATTTGGCATGTTCGCAACACACCTAGACTGTGTGGAGCTGGGAAAGGGCTGCACTCACAGCCAGAGGTGAGATGAAAAGTGCCCACAAGCCAGTCTACATCTGGCTGCCAAAGCCCAGAGGGGGATCCAGTCAGCACAGGGGCAGATGGAGGGTACACGGAAGTGCCGTCCAGACTTGCCATCAGGGACCTTTTGTGTGTCTGCAACACAGCTAGACTGCATGGAGCTGGGAAAGGGCTGTGCTCACAGCCAGAGGTGACATGAAAAGCACCCACAAGCCAGTCTCCATCTGGCTGCCTGTGCCCAGAGGGGGATCCAGTCAGCTCCAGGGCAGACCAAGGGTACACAGAAGTGCCCTCCCGACTCAACATCTTAGATCAGGGAATTTTTGTGTGTATACAACACACCTAGACTGAGTGAAACAGGAAAATGGCTGCGCTTACAGCCAGAAGCAAAATGAAAAGCCCCCAAAAGCCAGTGAGCTGGAAAGCCACCACAAGCCTGGTACCATCTGGCCACCAGTCAGAGCCCAGAGGGGGATCCAGCGATTTGGAGCCCAGCAGGTGATCCTGCCACCACAGGGTAGACTGTGGAACCATAAGACCCTCCTTGGAATTAAACAAATACAGAAGGAGGAGATTCTCTGTGACAAGGAGCACTAACATATTCATAGTACTACTGCTGTACTGGAATTCAGACATAACAGTTTATGACTCGATTGGACCACTAGTTTCCAACATCCCAGAAAGAGCACACTGAAAATATACTGGCCAGTACCAGCGACACAGTGTCCCAATGCATAGGACAAATTACAAAACAAGCAGCAGGGAGAAGTATAGCTACAAGCAACCAAGCAAGTCCTCAGGAAAAAGACACACCACAAAAAGAAAACCACCCACCAGATTGCAACAACAGTGACTTGGAAGAAATTCTGAGTCTTCCAGGAAGAGAATTTAAATTGCCGTGATTAAA
This sequence comes from Talpa europaea, assembly GCF_964194135.1. NCBI lineage: Eukaryota > Metazoa > Chordata > Mammalia > Eulipotyphla > Talpidae > Talpa > Talpa europaea. The sequence goes on from NC_140069.1 coordinate 69,410,695, forward strand.
AAACTGACAGAAGTCATTAAGGAAAACAATGATAGAAATAAGAAATTGGGTACCGAAAGAGGAAAGCAAAGGAAATGCAGGAGATCAAAGGATTAATGGAAGAGCTAAAGAACCCTGGGAAAAGAAGTGATAACAAGATAGATGAAATGGAAGAAAGAATAAGCACTCTTGAAGACACAGAAAAAAAAAAAGAACCAAAACAGGAAAGGAAAGAGAAGTATGAATGAAAAAGATTGAAGGAAGACTTTGGGAATTATCTGACTCCATAAGGAAAGGAAATGTAAGAGTCATAGGAATCCCAGAAGGAGAAGACAGAGACCTAGGAACAGAGAAAATATTCAAGGAAATAACTGAAGAAACTTCCCAAACATGAAGGAGCTGAAAATAGACATATAAGAAGCAAGAAGAACACCAAACTTCCATAATGAAAGGAAAAATACAACAAGACACATAATAGTAGAGCTCCCAAGAATCCAAGACAAGATAAAAATAGTGAAGCTGACAAGAGTGAAGAAACAGATAATATACACAGGAAAACCAATCAGGCTGACATGAGACTTCTCCAAAGAACACTACGGCAGGAGAGAGTGGAGGGACATAGTCAACAAACTTCAAGACAACAAATGCCAACCAAGAATACTCTATCCAGCAAAGCTTTCCTTCCTCTATGAAGAAAGAATAAGGACCTTCCACGACAAAAAGAAACTCTGGAATTTCATTACGACTAAACCCACACTCCAAAATATACTACAAGGAGTCCGAAAGCCAGAACTAACAGAGGGATGAAAAACAATGAAATAAGGCAAAAAAAAAAAGTTATTAAAAGAATAAATAAAATCTGAGGAAAGACAAACAAAATGGCAAATACAAACAATAACATATCAACATTAACTCTAAATGTAAATGGAATAAACTCTTCAATAAAAAGACAAAGAGCTGCAGGCTGGATTAAGAAACAAAACCCAACCTTTTGCTGTCCCCAGCAAACACATTTAACTACAAAAGATAAATATAGACTCAAACTAAAAGGATGGAAAACAATCCTAAAAGCAAATGGACCAAAAAAGAAGGCAGGAACAGCTATACCTATATCAGATGAAACAGATTTAAAACTCAAAAAGGTCAAAAGAGACCCCAACAGTCACTACATTATGATCAAGGGGACAATAGTTCAAGAAGAAATCACACTCATTAACATTTACTCACGAAAAGAAGGAGTACCAAAATATATCAGACAACTATTATCATCTCTGAAAACAGATAAAACATATACGTAGTCGGAGACTTCACCACACCACTACCAACAATGGATAGATCAATGAGACAAAAAATAAGTAAGGACATTAAAGCTCTAAATAAGTATCTAGAGCTCATGGGCTTAACACACATCCATAGACCACTTAACCCAAAAAGATCTGAGTACACATTTTTCTCAAGCGCACATGGATCATTCTCCAGGATTGAACACATACTGGGACACAAGACAAACATCAACAGATACACCAAGATTGAAATTATACCAACCATATTCTCTGACCATGAAGGCATCAAACTAGAAATACACCATAAAAAGAAGGCAAGGAACTCTCCCACCTCATGGAGATTGATACCCACACTAATGGAAGACCACTGGACTAAGAGGAGATCAAAGAAGAAATTAAAAAATAGTTTGTGTTGGATGACAAGGAGGACACCAATTTCCTAAATGTATGGGACAAAGCAAAAGTAGTAATAAGAGGAAAATATATAGCAATAGAGGCTCACATCAAGAAATAAGAAAGAACTCAAAGAAACAACCTAATCTCAAAGCTCAAAGAACTAGAAAAAGAACAACAAAAAACCCTAAAACCAGTAGAAGAAAAGAAATAATAAAAACCAAAGCAGAAATAAATGAAATTGAAACTAAAAAAACAATCCAAAAGATCAATGAAACCAAAAGTTGGTTCTTTGAAAAAATAAATAAAATAGTCAAACCCCTAGCCATACTCACAAAGGAAAAATGGGAGAAGGCACAAATAAATAGGATCACAAATGAAAGAGGAGGAATCACAACAGACACAGCAGAAATCAAAAGAATAACCAGAAACTACTATGAACAGTTATATGCAAACAAGTTCAACAATCTAGAAGAGATGGACAATTTCCTACAACTCTACAATCATCCAAAGCTAGATAAAGAAGAAATAGAACACCTAAACAGACCAATTACAATTAGCGAAATTGAAATGGTAATCAAAAACCTGCCCAAAAACAATAGCCCATGACCTGATGGATTTACAAATGAATTCTACCAAACATTCACAAACGAATTAGCGCCTATCCTTCACGCTCCTCCAAAAAATTAAGAAGGAAGGGATAATACCAAACACGTTCTATGCAGCCAACATTACACTAATACCAAAGCTGAACAAGAACAACACAAAAAAGGAAAATTACAGGCCAATTTCCCTAATGAACACAGATGCAAAAGTCCTCAATAAAATTTTAGCTATCAGAATCCAGCAATGTAGCCATAAGATAATTCACCATGACCAAGTAGGATTTATTTCAGGGACACAAGACGGTTCAATATCCAAAAATCAATCAATGTAATCCAACACATCAACAAAAAGAAATATAAAAACCATATGATAATATCAATAGATGCTGACAAAACTTTCCACAAAGTATAACACCCATTTATGATAAAGTCCGTTGAAATTCCCGGGATACAAGGAACATACCTCAACATCCTAAAGGCCATATATGATAAGCCAACAGCCAATATCATTCTCCTGGTGAAAAGTTGAAAGCATTTCCATTAAGATCTGGAACAAGACAAGGATGTCCACTCTCACCATTGCTTTTCAATATAAAACTGGAAGTACTACTCAGAGCAATAAGACAAGAGAAAGACATACAAGGAAATCCAAATAGGGAAGGAAGAAGTCAAACTATCACTGTTTACAGATGATATGATAATATACATAAAGAACCCCAAAAACTCCAAGGAAAAACTAATTCAACTCATCAATCAGCTTAGTAAAGTGGCAGGATACAAAATTAACACGCAAAAATCAGTAGCCTTCCTATACATAAACAATCAATCGGAAGAAGAAGAAATCAAAAAAACCATCCATTTTATTATTGAAACAAAAAAAAATTGAATACTTGGGAATAAACCTAACAAAAGAGGTAAAGGGCCTATACAAAGAAAACTATAAAACACTGTTAAAAGAAATAGAAGAAGACACAAAGAAATGGAAAGACATCCCCTGCTCATGGATTGGAAGAATTAACATTATCAAAATGGCCATCCTACCAAAAGCAATTTACAGATTCAATGCTATTCCAATGAAAATTTCAATGACATTCTTCAAAGAAATAGAACAATTATTGATGAAATTCAAATAGAATCACCACAAACCGCAAATAGCCAAAGCTTTCCTGGAAAAAAAAGAAGGGAATGGAGGCATCACACGCCCAGACTTCAAACTATACTACAAAGCCATAATCCTCAAAACTGCATGGTATTGGAACAAGAACAACACACAGACCAATGGAACTGAATAGAAAATACAGAAATAAACCCACAGATTTATGGTCAACTAATCTTTGACAAAGGGCAATGAATATGCACTGGAGCAAAGAAAGTTCGTTCAATAAACGGTGCTGGGAAAACTGGGTTGCTACATGCAAAAGAATGAAGCTTGATTACTACCTCACACCATGCAGAAAAACCAACTCAAAATGGATTAAAGAACTAGACTTAAGACCTGAAACCATAAAATATATAGAAGGAAACACAGGCCAAACACTACATGACATGCACCTCAAAGACATCTTTATAGACACGTCACCCAAAGCAGTGATAGTGAAGGCAAAGATAAACAGCTGGGACTACATCAAATTAAAAAGCTTCTGCACAGAAAAAGAAAATAACCAAAACAAAGAGAAACCCCACCGACTAGGAGAAAATTTTTGCACACAAAACTAATGATAAAGGACTAATGACAAAAATCTGCAAAGAGCTGATGAGACTCAACAAAAACAAAGAAAATAATCCAGTCAAAAAATGGGTAGAAGAGCTAAAAAGAAACTTCTCCAAAGAGGAAAGGTAAATGGCCAACAGGCATATGAAAAAATGTTCAACATCACTTGTAATTAGAGAAATGAAAATCAAAACTACAATGAGATACAATCTTATACCAGTGAGAATGGCACACTTAAAAAGAATGTGCAATACTACTATTTAGAGTGAAGTGTTCTATATATCTTTTTAGGTATAACTGGTCTATTGTTGTTCAGGTCCTCTCTTTTTTTATTGCTCTTCTGTCTGTTTTGTCCAATATTTAATTCTCCAGATATTTATTGTAAATCTATAATCTATTTCTTTTTTATTTTATTTTTTTTATTTAATAGAGGCATGTTTGTTTATTTATTTATTTATTTATTTGTTTGTTTGTTTGTTTTTTTATACATGCACTGGGTACAGCCAGAAGCACAGGAGGGTGAGAGAATTCACCAGAGCCAGAGTGGGGAGCAGAGCAGGCAGAAGGACCGAAGTACACTGCTTAGTGGAGCAGCGGGCGGCAGGAGAGGTCTGCGCGCCATGTGGGACCCTCCTCCGGTGGCTGGGGAGCAGCCGGGGATCGAACCGGCGCCGCAGAGGCCACGGGCAGCTTCGCAACCCAGCGCTCAACTGCTGCGCCACCGGGGAGGCCCTATAATCTATTTCTTATCTTCATTTTTTTCAAGTTTTTCTTCATATTATTTGGGTATCCTTTGTAACACACATATGCACACTCACGTATGTTTATAATTTATACATCTTTCATTTTATTGAACATTTTATCAATATATAATATACTTTGTTTCATACCTTTTTAATGTCTATTTTGTCTGAAAATAATACATCTACCAAGGTTCTCTTTCAGTAACTATTGGTAAATACTACATACATTTTATCCTTTTATGTGCAACCACTTTGTGACCTTTCACCTAATTTGAATTTCTTATGGACAGTGTATAGATGAAGTGTTTTCTTAAATTCAGTGCCTCAATCGCTATCTTTTAATAGCTGAGTTTCACCCACTTACAGTTAATATAATTACTGATAAATCACTACAATTTGTTTATAATTTTCTGTATATCTTCTATGTTCTTTTTGTTCTTCAGTTCCTTCCTTATTACTTTTTAAAAATGTTTTAGTTGAATTTTTGCAGTGCACATTTTAATTTGCTTCTATTTTTTTCTTTATCTATATTTTTAAATTTTCTTAATTGTACTTTTTAAACATTCTTATGAATTATACTCAATATCTTTTAACAAAAACTTTCAACAATCTACTTTGGATAATACCAACTAGGTTTCAATAGTATACAAACATTTTGTTCCTGTAGTACATCTCCTACCATTCTCCCTTTATGTTGTTATTGCCTCCAATTACATTTGTATACATCATGGTCTCAATAATGTAGATTTTCAATAAGCAGCATATCCATTTTCCCATTAAAACTTAGAGGAGACAGAGAACATTAGAACATTACAAATAATACCAAAAGTACAATGATGCGGACATTTAGGTTTACCTGTGTAATTACCTTTACAGTGATCTTTCTTATTTCTTAACTTCTAGTTGCTATTTATTTCAACCTGAAGAACTCCTGCTAGCATATCTTGTCAGATAGATCTATGGGTAATGAATACCCTCAGGTTTTGTTTGTCTGGAAATATATTAATTTCTCTTTCATGTATGAAAGATAATTTTGCCAGATATATAACTTAATTGACAGTTTATTACTTCTGAACTGTAAATATGTCATCTGACTACTTTCTAGTTCTTTGGTTTTTGATACTAAGTCAGCATTTGATATTACTGAAGATACCTTGTACATAGCATGTTTCTTCTCTATGCTTTCAAAACATTTATGAGGTTTTAATCATTATTCAATTTTTTTCTGATGTTTTCTCTATCTGGTGCTCCTATAATGGAAATGTTTCTGTATTTGACCATGTTCCATAGGTTCCTCATTCTATTTTTCTTCAGTTCCTCAAACTATATAGTTTTATCCTCAAGTTCACTAATCTTTTGTTCCACTTGTACGAATCTACCATGGAATCTCTGAGTGAGTTTTTCATTTTTAGTTAGTGTGTTTTTCAGCTCCATAATTGACCCTTGTATTTTTTAATGCTTTCAATACCTTCATTGATATATCCATTTTGTTCAATTTATCACTTTCCTAATTTCCATTTTTTTTTAATATATGGAATCCTTTAACTTATTGTAACTTATTTAACATCATACACAGGTTCTCCAGTTCTCCGGTGACTTGCTACCACTTCTGCCTCAAAATTTTTATTTCATCTATATAGCACTACATATATGCCCGCATATACCCTATACTATGTATTTCTTGACCTGTTGCTTCTAACTCACTCAGTCTTCTCTATTTATCTACACAGTTCCTTTCCATGTTCTTTCCAACTGAAGGCCAAATCTTAGATAGGAAGTTGACAATTTCAGGAAACTAACAATGCCACTTTCAGTCTCTTTTCTTCCCACATTAACACAATCTCCTTCTGATTTACCTTATTTACTTGTCTTCCTGGATAACAAAAGTCAGTTGACTTACCTCACATTTCTTACATCCTTTGAAAAGAGTTCTATTATTAAACTTTCGAGAGTATTTTATTTTTTTATTATTTATTTTTTAAAGATTTATTTATTTATTTAATTAATTATACAAGCACTGGGTACAGTCAGAACCGCGGGTGGGTGAGAGGATTCACCAGAGCCAGAGCAGGGAACAGAGCAGGCAGAAGGACCGAGGTACACTGCTGAGGGGAGCAGAGGGCGGCAGGAGAGGTCTGCGCGCCATGAGGGACCCCCCTCCGGTGGCCGGGGAGCAGCCAGGTATCGAACCGGCGCTGCAGAGGCTGTGGGCAGCTTTGCAACCCAGCGCTCAACTGCTGCGCCACCGGGGAGGCCCTCGAGAGTATTTTATAAGTTATTTATATTTCCTTTTTCTTCCAACAAACTTTAAGCCCCATAAAGGTAGAGATGATTTTCCATTTCTGTATTCCCATTTTATAGCACAAAGTCAACATTCAATAAAAGTCTTAGCAAATGCATAAATTAATGAAATACATTAATACACACTCTCATTCAAATAGGGTGAATAGCAACATCTTATGACATGCAATATTAATCATATATTAATAGTTATTGAATGTCTACTAAGTGCCAAGAGTTATTCTAGTCATTAGGCGTACAGTAGTAAAAACAAATATATGAAAATCAAGAAATAAAACCCACAAAAGAGAATGTCATCAATAAACAAATATAAGGAAAAGTACTCAATTTGACCAGTAGCAGATGTTCTACTATGAAGATTAAAGATTATTGAATATGTCAAGAAATCACAGGAGTGACAAAAAAAGTATACCCTTTAATCTACTAAAGCAGTTCCTAAAATGTACTCTAAAAAATAATCAGAAAGATGAACAAAATTAAATATAATATGAAATATGAACAAAAGTATATGAATGCCTATTAGTGTTATTACACTAATGTTGAGAATATGTTGACAATGTAGAAAATATGCTGAGAATATGGAAAAGAATAAAGAAATTATATCACAATGTGCAGTCATAAAAACACTGTGTTTGGTATTGATATGACACTGAGAAATAGGCAGTGAAAACAGCTTTAGCTTTTACAGGTTAGTAAGGTTCTAAAATAGAAAAAGCTGAAAATCCATCCATAAACTCTGAACAAGAATTTCTACTTCAGGAAACATCCTAAGGACACAACTAGGAGAGGGGTTAAGCACTTTCATTCAAACACTATTTAAAGTAGGGCCTTCCTGGTGGCGCAGGGGATTAAGACAGCACTACATTGTGCAAAGATGAAAAAAAGATGTAAGAATTAGATAAAATAAAATATGTAACTAAAAAAAAAAAAGACAGCACTATCAAGCTACCAAGCCACTGCAGCACGAGTTCGATCTCAGGCCTGCCAAGGAGCTAACCCACATGACAAAGCAGACCTCTCTGTCTTGCCAGCTGCTCCCCTCTGCAGTATATTTCAGTCAGTCTGCCTGTTCTGCTCCCCACTCTCTCTGGTGAATCCTCTCACCACCCCCCACCTCTGGCTTACACCCCAATTCTTGTATGCATAAATAAATAAATCATTAAAAAAACACTATTTAAAGTAGCTGAAAAAGGAAAGCAATCTTAAAAATGTAATATGAAACTCTGAATTATAATATACATAGTAGAATATTATGCAGTCATTAAAAAGATATGGTAGAAATTTACTGATAGTGAAAGATATTCTTGATAATTGGGAACATCATATTTCACTCCTACCCATATTAGGACACATATTCTAAGAAAAACAAAATATCTGCAGTAAGGGATACTAATAAATATTTATGAATGAATGAGGGTGTAAGATAAGAGATGCCCTGTTGTCTCTTGATAGCTATCAGATACTTTTTTTTATCTTCTGCCCCATCTCTTTATTTTTTAATTTTATATATTTTTACATCATTTTTCATTTTTGCACAATGTATGCATTTTCATCTTGGTTATAGTCCCCACACAATTCCCCTCCTTTATTTTGACCCCAATCCCTCCTCCTCTACCGCCCCTCACCCCTGTAGTATGTCTCTTGTTTATAGTTGCCTATTGATTTTGATTTTGACTTGATTATAATTAGTCTTTTTTCTGGTATCTTATTTAGGTTTTCTAAATTCCTGCTATGAGTGAGACCATCCGGTATTTTTCTTTTTCTTTCTGGCTTATTTCGCTGAGCATGATCCCTTTCAGCTCCATCCATGTTGCTACAAATTGCATGAGCTTATCTTCTTTGATTGCTGAGTAATATTCCATTGTGTATATGCACTGTATCTTCTTGATCCAGTCATCTATTTTTGGGCGTTTGGATTGTTTCCATAGCTTAGCTATTATAAATAGTGCTGCTATAAACATAGGGGTGCAGGTGCCCTTTTGAATTAATGTTTCTGTGTCCTTTGGGTAAATACCTGTGTCCTTTGGGTAAAGCAGTGGTGAGACTGGACATCCTTGTCTTGTTCCAGATCTTAATGGAAATGCTTTCAGCTTTTCATCACTGAGAAAGATATAGGCTATGGGCTTGTCATATATGGCCTTTATGATGTTGAAGTATGCTCCTTGTATCCCCTTTTGAATTAATGTTTCTTTGTCCTTTGGGTAAATGCCTAGAAGTGGAATTGCTGGATCATATGGAAGCTCCATCTTTAGCAGGTTGAGGAATCTCCACACAGCTTTCCATAGTGGCTGGACCAGTTTACACTCCACCAGCAGTGCAAGAGAGTTCCTTTTTCTTTTCTTTTTTCCTAAAGATTTATTTATTTATTTATACAAGCACTGGGTACAGTCAGAAGCATGGGAGAGTGAGAGAATTCACCAGACCAGAGCGGGGGACAGAATAGGCAGACCAAGGAAATACAATGCTGAGGGCAGCAGCGGGAGAGGCAGGAAAGGTCTACACGCCATGTGGGACTCTCGCCAGGGATTGAACAGGTGCTGCAGAGGCTGCGGGCAGCTTCGCAGCCCAGCGCTCAACCACTGCACCACCAGGGGAGGCCCGAGAGCATTACAAGTGATGCTGAATATTTTTTCATATGCCTGTAGGCCATTTGCATTTCCTCTTGGAGAAGTTCCTTTTTAGCTCTTCTGCCTTTTTTTTTCTTTAATGAAAACACTGTGCTTTCTCTTCTTTTTTTTTTTTAAGAGTTATTTATTTATACAAGACCAAGGTACAGGCCAGATGCACGGGAGGATGAGAGGATTCACCAGATATAGAGCAGGTAACAAAACAGGCAGACTGACGAAATACACTGCTGAGGGGAGCAGCAGGTGCGACAGGAGAGGTTTGCCACACCATGGGAGTCTCATCGACCTGCCGGGATCTAACCAGAGCTGCAGAGGCTGCGGACAGCTTCATAGCGCAGCACTCAACCACCTGGGCCACCAGGGGAGACCCCTGCCCATTTTTTGACTGGATTATTTACTTTGTTTTTGTTGACTCATTTCAGATCTCTGTAGATTTTTGTGATCAGTCCTTTATCAGTAGTGTTATGTGCAAAAATTTTCTCCCAGTCGGTGGGGTGTCTCTTTATTTTGGTTACTGTCTCTTTTGCTGTATAGAAGCTCTTTAATTTGATATAGTCCCAGGTGTTTATCTTTGCCTTCGCTATCACTGCTTTGGGTGATGAGTCTTTAAATATGTTGCTGAGGTGATTGTCATGTAGTGCATCGCCTGTATTTCCTTCTATATATTTTATGGTTTCAGGTCTGATGTCTAGTTCTTTTTTTTTTTTTAAGATTTATTTATTTGTACAAGCACTGGAGTATAAGCCAGAGGTGTGGAAAGTGATAGAATTTACCAGAGAGAGAGCAGGGAGCAGAACAGGCAGAAGGATGGAAGTACACTGCACAGGGGAGCAGAGGGCGAGACAGGAGAGGTCTGCCAAGCCATGTGAGAATATCTCTGGCTGGCAGGGAATTGAACACGTGCTACAGAGGCTGCAGATAGCTTCAGAGCGCTGCGCTCAACCCACTGTGCCACCGGGTAGGCCCTTACGTCTAGTTCTTTAATCCATTTTCAGTGGGTTTTTGTGCATGGTGTGAGGTAGTTGTCAAGCTTCATTATTTTGTATGTAGTGATCCAGTTTTCCAAGCACCATTTATTAAATAAACTTTCTATACTCCATTGCATATTCTTTGCTCCTTTGTTAAAGTTTGGTTAATTGTACATCTGTGGGTTTATTTCCAGATTTTCTATTTGGATCCATTAGTCCGTGTGTCTGTTCGTGTTATAATACCATGCAGTTTTGATGATTGTGGCTTTGCAGTATAGTTTGAAGTCTGGGAGTGTGATACCTCCACTCCCTTCTTTTTTTCAGGAGAGCTTTGGTTATTCAGGGGGTTTGGTGGCTCCATATGAATTTCATCAATATTTGTAGTATTTTCCTTGAAGAATGTCATTGAAATTTTTATTGAATCTGTAAAATGCTTTTGGTAGGATGGCCATTTTGATAATGTTAATTCTTCCAATGCATGAGCAGGGGATGTCTTTCCATTTCCTTGTGTCTTCTTCTATTTCTTTTAACAGTGTTTTATAGTTTTCTTTGTATAGGTCCTTTACATCTTTTGTTAGGTTTATTCCCAAGTATTTGATTTTTTTTGTTTCAATAATAAAAGGGATGGTATTCTTGATTTCTTCTTCTTCAGACTGATTGTGTATGGGAAGGCTACTGATTTTTGTGTGTTGATTTTGTATCCTGCCACTTTACTAAACTGATTGATTAATTAGTTTTTCTGTGGAGTTTTTCAGGTTCTCTATGTATATTATCATATCATCTGCAAATAGTGATAGCTTGACTTCTTCCTTCCCTATTTGGAATTCTTGTTTGCCTTACTCTTGTCCTACTGCTCTGGCTAGGACTTCCAGTATTACATTGAAAAGCAGTGGTGACAGTGGACATCCTTGTCTTGTTCCAGATCTTAATGGAAATGCTTTCAGCTTTTCACCATTGAGAATGATACTGGCTATGGGCTTGTCATAGATGGCCTTTATGATGTTGAGGTATGTTCCTTGTATCCCGAGAATTTCAAGGGCCTTTATCAGAAATGGGTGTTGTCCTTTGTTGAAAGCTTTCTCAGCATCCATTGATATTATCATAAGGTTTTTATATTTTTTTTTGTTGATGTGTTAGATTACATTGATTAATTTTTGGATATTGAACCATCCTTTTGTCCCTGGAATAAATCCTACTTGGTCATGGTGAATTATCTTATGGCTACATTGCTGGATTCTCATAGCTAAAATTTTATTGAGGATTTTTGCATCTGTGTTCATTAGGGAAATTGGCCTGTAGTTTTCCTTGTTTGTGTTGTTCTTGTTCAGCTTTGGTATTAGTGTAATGTTGGCTTCATAGAGCGTGTTTGGTATTGTCCCTTCCTTCTCAATTTTTTCAAAGAGTTTGTGAAGGATAGGCACTAATTCGTTTCTGAATGTTTGGTACAATTCATTTGTAAATCCATCTGGTGCTGGGCTTTTGTTTTGGGGGAGGGTTTTTATCACCATTTCAATTTCACTGCTTGGAATTGGCCTGTTTAGGTGTTCTATTTCTTCTTTATCTAGCTTTAGGTGATTGTAGAGTTGTAAGAATTTGTCCATCTCTCCTAGATTGTTGAGCTTGTTTGCATATAACCATTCACAGTAGTTTCTGAATATTATTTTGATTTCTGCTGTGTCTGTTGTGATTTCTCCTCTTTCATTTGTGATCCTATTTATTTGTCCTTTCTCCCATTTTTCCTTTGTGAGCCTGGCTAGGGGTTCGTCTATTTTATTTATTTTTTCAAAGAACCAAACTTCAGTTTCATTGATCATTTGGATTGTTATTTTAGTTTCTATTTCATTTATTTCTGCTTTGATTTTAATATTTATTTTCTTCTTCTGGTTTTAGGGTTTTTTTGTTGTTCTTATTCTAGTTCTTTGAGCTGTGAGATTAGGTTGTTTGAGTTCTTTCTTATTTCTTGATGTCAGCCTGGATTGCTATATATTTTTCTCTTATTACTGCTTTTGTTGCATCCCATACATATAGGAAATTGGTGTCCTCCTTGTCATTCAACTCAAAGTATTTTTAATTACTTCTTTGATCTCCTTGTTATTCCAGTGGTCTTCCAATAGTGTGGATTTCAATCTCCATGAGGTAGGAGGGTTCCTTGCCTTCTTTTTATGGTTTATTTCTAGCTTGATGACTTCATGGTCAAAGAAGATGGTTGGTATGATTTCAATCTGGGTGTATCTGTTGAGGTTTGTTTTGTGTCCCAGTGTGTGACTGATCCTGGAGAATTATCATGTGTGCTTGAGAAAATGCGTACACAGATTTTTTGGGGTGTCTGTTCTATAGATGTCTGTTAAGCCCATGAGGTCTAGATCCTTATTTAGAGCTTTAGTGTCCATGCTTATTTTTTGTCTCATTGAACTATCCATTGTCGATAGTGGTGTGTTGAAGTCTCCTACTACCTATGTGTTTTTTTTTATATCTGTTTTCAGAGATGATAATAGTTGTTTGATATATTTTGGTGCTCCCTCATTTGGTGAGTATATGTTAATATGTTATTTCTTCTTGAATTATTGTCCCCTGATCATAATCTATTAACTGTCTGGGTCTCGTTTTACCTTTTTGAGTTTGAAATCTGTTTTATCTGATATAAGTATAGCTGTTCCTGCTTTCATTTTTGGTTCATTTGCTTGTAGGATTGTTGTCCTTTTACTTTCAGTCTATTTTTATCTTTTGTAGTTAAATGTGTTTCCTGGGGACAGCAAAAGGTTGGGTTTTATTTTTTAACCCAGCCTGCAACTCTGTGTCTTTTTATTGAAGAGTTTAGTCCATTTACATTTAGAGTTAATATTGATATGTCAGCGTCTGTATTTGCCATTTTGTTTGCCTTTCCTGTTTTGTTTTGTTTTCACTTTTTTAAAGTAATTTTTTTGTCTTGTTTTGTTCTTATCCATCCCTCTGTTGGTTCTGGCTTTAGGACTCCTTGTAGTATTTTTTGGAATGGGGGTTTAGTTGTAATGAAATTCTGGAGTTTCTGTTTGTCTGGGAAGGTCCTTGTTCTTTCTTCATAGAGGAAGGAAAGTTTTGCTGGATAGAGTATTCTTGGTTGGCATTTGTTGTCTTGGAGTCTGTTGACTTTGTCCCTCCACTCTCTCCTTGCCTGTAGCTTTTCTTTGGAGAAGTCTGATGTCAGCCTGATTGGTTTTCCTTTGTATGTTATCTGTTTCTTCACTCTTGTTGGCTTCATTATTTTTTCCTTGTCTTGGATTCTTGGGAGCTTTACTATTATGTGTTTTGCTGTATTTTTCCTTTCATCATGGAAGTTTGGTGTTCTTCTGGCTTCTAGTATGTCTATTTTCAGCTCCTTCTTCATATTTGGGAAGATTTCTTCAATTATTTCCTTGAATATTTTCTCTGTTCCTATGTCTCTCCTCTCCTGTAATTCCCATAACTCTTATATTTCCTTTCCTCATAGAGTTAGATAGTTTCTGAAGTCTGCCTTCATTCTTTTTCCTTTGTACTTCACTTTCCTTTTCTGTTTTGGTTCTTTTTATTTCTGTGTCTCTGAGAGTACTTATTTGTTCTTCCATTTTATCTATTTGCTTTCACTGCTTTTCCCAGAGTTCTTTAGCTCCTCCGTTAATCCTTTGATCTGCATTTCTTTCACTTCCCTCTTTAGGAACTCAATTTCATTCTTCTGGTCATTAATTATTTTTCCTTTATCATTGTTTTCCTTTATGACTTCTTTCAGTTTTTTAATCATGGCAATTTTAAATTCTCTTTCTGGAAGGCTCAGAAGTTCTTCCAAGTCACTGTGTTGCATTCTGGTGGGTGATTTTCTTTGTGGTGTTTCTTTTCCTTGAGGACTTGCTTGATTGCTTGTAGTTATTATTCTCCCTGCTGCTTGTTTTCAAATTTGTCCTATTTGTTGGGACACTGTGTTGCTGGTACTGGCCAGCAATTTTTGGTGTGCTATTTCTGGGGTGTCAGAAACTGGTGGTCCAATCAAGTCCAAAACTTTGATGCCAGAAGTCCAGTAGGGCAGTGGTACTATGAATATGTTAGTGGTTGCTGTCACAGAAAATCTCCTCCTTCTGTATTTGTTTAATTTCATTGGTGGGTCTTTAGGTCCCATAGACTGCCCTGGCCATGGCTGGATCGCCACTAGGCACCAAATCGCTAGATCCCCCTCTGGGCTCTCATTGTTGGCTGATGGGGCCTGGCTTGTGGGGGCTTTTCAGCTCATCTCTGGCTGTGAAGCAGCCCTTTCCCAGTTCCACACAGTCTAGGTGGGTTCCTGACACAAAGATACCTATTCTAAAATGGCGAGTCAGGAGGGCATTTCCCTGTGCCCGTGGTCTGCCCAGTTGTGGTTGGATCCCCCTCTGAGCTCTAAGTGGCAGTCAGATGGAGCCTGGCTTGTAGGGACTTTTCAGCTCACCTCTGGCTGTGGGAGCAGCCCTTTCCCAGGTCCATGCAGTCTAGGTGGGTTCCTGATACAAAGACATCTGTTCTAAAATGGTGAGTCAGGAGGGCACTTTCCTACATCTGTGGTTTGCTGGGATGATGGCTGGATCCCCCTCTGAGCTCTGACTGGCAGCCAGAGGAGAACTGGCTTGTATGGGCTTTTCAGCTCACCTCTGGCTGTGGGGCAGCCCTCTCCCAGTTCCATGCAGTGTAGGTGGGTCCAGACACAAAGATACCTAGTCTAAAATCAGATCCTTTTTTTTTTCACACATCTATTTTTTATTTATACAATGGCTGGGGTATGGGCCCGAGGCACAGGAGAGTGAGAGGATTCACCAAAGGCAGATTGGGGAGAAGAACATGCAGACAGACCTAAAGCACTGCTGAGAGGAGCAGTGGGCACGATAGGAGAGGTCTGCTGCGCCATGTGGGAATCTCCCTGGCCTGCCAGAATCGAACCTGCGCTGCAGAGGCTGAGGACAGCTTCATAGTGCTGTGCTCAACCTGCTGCACCACTAAGAAGGCCTCTCAGATACTGTTCTTTTTCTGGTCCTCATCCTGGCTTTGGATATGGTGGTGGATAATAAACAGAGAGAGATCGTTCCCTCTCTTCAACTTCTATCATAGAAAACTACCTCCACATTTAAAAAAAAATATCTTTGTTCAACTTGCCAAATGTTTCTTTGTAATTGTATTTAAGGCTTTCAGGTTCCTTTAACTGTTAAGTGTTGAAACCATGTGACAGGAACAATAAAACTCATTATACTATTTGTAGTTTTATATATTGAAATTTACACATTTATGACATTTATGTAAGTTGTTTATTGTTATATAAACCTATGACTATTTCAAAACACAACTGTTGAAGGTATTTTACTTCTACATTCATTCCCAGCTTGGCAGAGCCAGAATATTATAACTTAGAGGAATTCAATGAGAATTTATTAGGTAATATATAAAGTAGCCTCTAAAATCTTTGGATAAGTAACCACTGTATCTCAACCCACAAATCCTATTAAAAACAAACAGAAGTTTCTAATGTCTACTGATTCTTTTAAAAACTGTTTCCATATTGAAAAAAGTCAAACACAAATGACTTAATGAGAAGAGTACACAGCTTACAAAGAAAAATAAATTCATTATGACTTGCCAAGTTTCCATTCAAAAAAATATCTAGCTGGTTTTTCTTTTTTAACTATGAGATATTTTTAAAAGATTTATTTATTTATGCATAAAAGAGCTGGGGTATAGGCCAGAGATGTGGCGGGTGAGAGGATTCACCAGAGACAGAGTGGGGAGCAGAACAGGTGGACTGACTGAAATACACTGTTGAGGGGAGCGGCAGGCAAGACAAGAGAGGTCTGTTGTGCCATGTGTGTTATCTCTCAGGCCAGCAAGGATCAAACTTATGCTGCAATGGCTGGCAGTAGCTTGATAATACTGAGTTACTTAACCCCTTGCACCAGCAGGGATGACCCTAGATTTGAAGATGTTTTAATGTTAAAAACTATATCATTTAATAAATACATTAAAAATATATGGACATGTGCAAAAACATTAGAAACTAAGGTGGGAGGAAATTAAAAACAATGAATTTGCTATCACCGATGTATTAGACTCTACTAAATAATAAGACCTAAATTACACAAGGGAGCACAGCTACAGTTAGTGGGGAAGGAGAAATGCTGAATGGGGACAGATTTCTGGAGGAAGAGAGATTAAAGGTAATAGATTAGTACTCTACTGCCATGTATAAGCTGCCATTTACTTCTCCAACATGGGAAAGGGGGGTCATCTAAGCAGAACCTTACTCAGAGTTGGTTTTTAAGTTGTAGCCCATGAATTCATAAATTTAACATTGTACCAGTAGGTATACCAATAATGACAGGTAAGTTAAACCTAAATTTTTGTATATAAATATAAGCAAGATTATATAACCTACAAATAGATTACATGTAGTTTTAAGATGTGTTTAATATCTTATAATCAAAATATTAAAGATTTGTTTTTAAAGGATAAGAAGCTGAATTGTTAGTAATGGTTACCTAGGTCTAATCACTTCATGAGAAAATGAGATGATTCACTTTCTATCTATGTTATTTATTTCTGAATTGCTTTTTTTTTATAAAACATTAGCAATTGTTCTTATCTGAATTTAAGGTGAGAAATACTTTTTTAAAGCAAGAGAGAAAAAGATATAATTATAAATGGAAATATTCTAAAAAAATAAGTAAAATGAGATAAGTAGTTCTATTAGATATTAAAATATCCTACAATGCTAAAATATGAAACAATGTTTACCAGCCTATGAAAATGCAGCTATAGTAAAAGAACTAGAACTAGCCCAAAATATATGTGGGAATTTAGTGTATGCAAAAGATGGCATAGCAATTCTGTGGAGGAAAGATAGAATGTTTGATAAATGGTGTTGGGACACCAAGGTAGCCATTTGGAGAAAAATAAAATTGTACTTCATATTTTCTATGTCACAAAATATAAATTCCAGGAGAGTCAATGATTTAAATGTAAATAATTAGGTGGCACCAGCCCACAACAAGAAAAGGTGTCCAGATTGACCCCTCTCCTAAAAGCATCTGTAGAAAAAAGAGGGGAGACTGTTACAAGCACCAGGAAAAACCACACTCTTCGAAGCAGACATCAGAATGTCTCCAGGGAGATCTAGAGCCAGAGAAGGATACTACATTCTGTAGGCATTTGACATCTCAACTAGCCACAGCTGCCACTGCAGCTACTGACACTGCTGGAACCCCAGCCAGACTCCAGATTCTGGATCTCAGCAATTTCACCTGCATCCAAAATTTTCAGATACCTCACAGGTGAGAAATTATGACCCTGATGTGGCTGCAGTTGCTGCCCGCAGCCTGGACCCCAACCCTGGGCTCTCAACACTCTCACCTGCATCAGACAGGTACCCTCAGACACTCGACAGGTGAGAAAGTGTAATCCCCAACACCTGTAGCCTGCTTCCTGGGAGAGGAGAGAACCTGAACTACAAATTGTTCTAGAGTTTTTTATTTGTTTTTCACACTCTCTCTCCCATATTCACCTAGGAAGGACTTGAACAGCTTAACTCAGGTGCATACCACTCAAGCTTCCAGTGCCACATGCTGGCTACAACTCCTGGGAAGGGACATGTAAGGCAACCAAGCCATTCCGAGCAGGTTTATGAACGGTTCTAGCAGCCACATGCTCTTTGCCGTGGTTTGTAGTCGCCGCACACCTCCGTACGCTCCACTCCTCCACCCTCGACACCGCACTACCACCACACCGCACTCTGCTGCACCACCCTTATAAATCAGTCTCTTAGCTCAAGTGGACCCACTTCAGGTGCCCGCCATCAGGCATGCACCCAGGATCACAGGGCTCCCTCATCTATCCTGATGGTGGAAGGGCAGAAAAGCCTGATACCTTTTACCTTACCCTACAGTCCACCCCCTCAGGGTTTTCTGCCATATAGTCCACGTATATACAATTTTTTAAGCAAACATAAACAGTGCAGCCATGGACCACAAAAGCAAATGCATCACAAAATGACTAAACTTAATTTTCCTAGGGGCGGAAAGACAGAGAAGTTACCGGTACCAGCAATGGGAGATCCCTCCCATCGGGCAATATACATGCCGATTTGGCATCCGAAGACAATATTGTCGCTGGCATCAGTGGCCTTCCAGGGCGTGAGTACCACACTTGCTTTGCCAGTGAAGAGGCATCAGTGGGTTCTACATGCAGCAGGAGTGGAGAGCTCATAATGGGCCACAGAGTTATTACAAATGTCCCCTTGAGGATTGCCCGCTGATCTGCCACTCCAGGGTGGGTGACATGCACCCGTGGCGGCCACTGCGCACTCACCCATGGTTTTATCTGTAAATCGGCCTCCAGGCCACAACCCCAAGGGGCTATCAGAGCCACCCACCGCATGTGGGGAGCCTTCACTGTCCAGGGCCATTCCCAGTCCACGGTCTGCCCTGGGTCCACTCCAGTTGGGGCTGGCAATAGGATGTTGCCCTGCTGTCCAAGTCCCGGTTTTAATAAGACATCTGATGTCTTTATTTGTAATTGGATGGGAGCAGCGGCACGATGTAGCAATGCCTCCACTGGAGCCAGGCCGCCTCTCCTGCTCCTCTCATTCAATGTTTGCAACACCTCCCAAGTTGGCTATCATTGTGGTGACGTCATGTATCTGACGTCCCACATAGGGTGCTAGTACTGCCATGAGAGATCCAAATGTAGATGAGGGGGCATTCTTTAATACCAAGTCTCTCATCCCTGCTGTGAAACGCTCGTCATCAGGACCACGCGTATTCACATTAAAGATGGCCTGCCGCATCCCCAATTCCCGAAGTACCTGCACCAGCTCGGCGTACGTCTGCCATCCACTTACTGTTTCCGGCACGTCTCCCGCATCAGCCCATACTGTCCGTATGGCAGCCATTATCCACTCCAGGAGGGTGTGGTCGCCCTGGCCATACCGCCGGCTGTTCTGCAGCCTCTGTCACAAGGATGGGTGTGAAGTCACAGAGGCCAGTCTCTCCATCTCTTGAGCCGTGCAAATAATCCCCTCCACCCCCAGGTCCCACAAACGTAGCAGCCAGGCTGCCAAGGGTTCCCCTGGTTTCTGGCGGAACTATTTGCCCAAGTCCACCAGTTCCGCCTGGGTGTAAGGTCGGTAGGTAGTAAATTCCGTCATCTGTGGTGGTCCTGCAGCCAGACCCCCTGGGGCCATGGGTCGCTGCCCCTTCATTTTCTGAGTCACCACAGGGCGGGCCTGGAGCATGGGCCCAGCCTCCTCCTCCTCTCCAGAGGAGTTCGGCATCTCCGGGGTGGCGGGTTGGTTTGCCACGGCCGGTTGGGACTCAGGCAATGGTTCAGCCTCCCTCTCCTCTTCTCCTGAGCAGGGGTCTGGCATCTCTGGAGTCGCAGGCTGGTTTGCCACCACCGGCTGTGATTCGGGCAAAGGGCCAGCCTCCCTCTCCTTCCTTCCTGAGACGGAGTCTGGCATCTCTGGAGGGGTGGGTCGGTTTCTCCGAACTTCTTCCTCCAGAATCCTCAAATGTTGTTGCTGTATCCGCATCTCTTCTCGCATCTCTTCTCGCATCTCTTCTCGCATTTCATCCAGTACTTGCTGGATCCTAGATTGCTCTTTCTGCCTGGACGCTTGCAGAGCCGTGAGAAACACCCATCCCACGGCTCCTGCTGCCTCGCGGGCACTGCATCCACTCAGGGTTTCTTCTATTTCATACAGGGCCTGTTCCAACTGCCCCGGGGATCCATCTACCTCTGGCCATTGCTGGGGAGGTGCCCACTGGGTGAGGAGGTCGGCCACCGGGTACCATCTGCTCGTGGCCGGCCATCCAGGGATCCCTCTCCAGATTTCAAAGGGTTTCATCTGCGTAGAGCTGTCCTGCCTCGAACCGTCCTGCCGTCTACGCCAGTTGTAAAGCAACCAACCCATTCCGAGCAGGTTTATGAACGGTTCTAGCAGCCACATGCTCTTTGCCGTGGTTTGTAGTCGCCGCACGCCTCCGTACGCTCCACTCCTCCACCCTCGACACCGCACTACCACCACACCGCACTCTGCTGCACCACCCTTATAAATCAGTCTCTTAGCTCAGGTGGACCCACTTCAGGTGCCCGCCATCAGGCATGCACCCAGGATCACAGGGCTCCCTCATCTATCCTGATGGCGGAAGGGCAGAAAAGCCTGATACCTTTTACCTTACCCTACAGGACAGAACCCTAAGGCACAAATTTTGTCATTTCTTTTTCTTTTTTTTAATGGTTCATTTACCCTCTCTGTGTCTTCCCTTTTCTTTTTTGGTGTTGTTTATCTTTTCCCTGAGTTATACCTCAAAGGAGACAGACCCTGGGAAGACTATCTGACTCAGCTTTACAATGCCCTGCCGAGGAACAGACTAAAACGGCAGCCACTAGCTCCTAAGGAGTCAATAAAGTCCTGAGTGGCAACACCCCCCACCTTTTTTTCCCTTTGCTTTTTCTTTTTTCTTCCCTCTATCATTAATATTCTTCTTTTCCTTTCCTTCCTCTTTTTCTTCCTTCTTCCTCCTCTGTCTTTTGCTTCCGCTTTTTCTTTTTCCTTCATTTTATTCCTTTTACATTCCTCTTTTTTTATTTCTTCTTTCTCTTTCTTTTCTTTCTTTTTGCTTTCCTGAGCCACAACATAGAGGGATTCAGCAGTTCAACACAGAAATGCATTGCATTCAACCTGCAAACATCCCAGCAGATTGGGCCACAGAGTGTGTCTTGCAGTGTAGTGCTATGCACAAGACTTTTGACTACCCCAGGTTGAGACACTAGATCCCATTGTACATAGTGGGAGCTGGGAAGGCAGGGCTACTGGGGCAAATCACAGTATACAACAACATCTGCTATAGCAGAAGTACGCCCAGGTGGGAACAAGTACTTCCCAGGTAGGAAGCCCCCACCTCTATGCCCCACCCACTCCAATATTCCCTGAGGCCCCTTAGGAGAGCCAGAAAAGCCTCCAGTGACATAAGCCATCTGGGGGATGGGCACCCTAGCAGGGACTGCAGGAAACCCTCAATCCCCAACTGTGGTGGATCCCAATGCTCTATGAGGAGCAACTGTAAATCCCACCTGCCTGCAGCAATGGTCCAGTTGAAGAGAACTGAGGGGGAAGATGACAAGGGGGAAGAAACAGATAACCTATAAAGGAAAACCAATTAGGCTGACATCAGACGTCTCTGGTAAAAAAAAAAAAAACACTATGGACAAGAAGAGAACGGAGTGACATATTCAACATATTCAAAGAAAAAAAATGCTAGCCAAGAATGCTTTAGCCTACAAAGCTCTCCTTCCTTTATGACGGAAAAATAAGGACCTTCTCAAACAAAACCTTCAGAAATTCATGACATGGCAAGTACAGACTCTCATGCCTCAATAACCACCCTAAATACAAATGGACTAAACTCATTAATAAAAAGACACAGAGTAGCAGGCTGGATTAGAAAACAGAACCCAACCTGCTGCTGTCTCCAGGAAAGAAAAAGGTTGGAAACAATTCTACAGCTATACTTATATCAGAAAAAAGACTTAAAAATAAAAAAGGTAAAAAGAGATATAAATGTTCACTACATTATGATCAAAGGGACAATAAACCAGGAAGATACAGTACTCTTCAACTTATACTCACCAAATGAAGGAGCACCAAAATATATCAAACAATTATTATTATCACTGAAAACAGACATCAGAGAAAAAACATGGAGATTTCAACACCCAACTCTCACCAATGAACAGATCAATGAGACAAAAAATAAACAAGGACTCCATAGCCCTAAATAAAAGACCTAGACCTCATGAGCATATGGACATCTACTGGACACTGCGCCCAAAAAATCTGAATACACATTTTTCTCAAGTGCACAGGGATCATTATCCAGGATTGATTACATACTGGACCACAACACAAACATCAACAGATATATGAAGACTGAAATCATACCAACTATCTTTTCTGACCATAAAGGCATCAAACTAGAAATCAACAATGAAAAGAAAGTAAAGAACCCTCCCATTTCATGGGGAGTGAATCCCACAATACTGGAAAACCATTGGATCAAGAGGAAATCAAAGAAGAAATTAAAAAAATACCTTGAGACGAATGACAATGAGGACACAGCTTTCCAGAATATTTGGGTCAAAGCAAAAGCAGTAATAAGAGAAATTATATAGGGCCTCCCTGGTGGCCCACAGGATTAAGCACATCACTATGAAGCAATCTACAGCCTCTGCAGCATGAGTTCAATCCCTGGCCGGCCTGGGAGCAACACACATGGCAAAGCAGACCTCTCCTGACTTGCCTGCTGCTCCTCTCAGCAGTGTATTTCAGTCTGCCTGCTCTGTTCCCCATTCTGCCTCTGGTGGATCCTCTCACCCCTTACCCCCACATCTCTGGTTTGTACCCCAGCTCTTGTATGCATAAATAAATAAATCTTTTTTAAAAAGAGGAAATTATATAGCAATACAGACCCATATCAAGAAACATGAAAGAACCAAAGAAACAACCTAATCTCCCATCTAAGAGAACTAGAAAAAGAACAACACAAAGACCCAAAAGTCAGTAGCAGAAAGAAAGTAATAAAAATTCAAGCAGAAATAAGTGAAATAGAAAAAAAAAAATCCCAAAGATCAATGAAACCAAAATCTGGTTCTTCAAAAAATAAACTAAATAAACAAACCCCTAGCCAGGCTCACATATTTAAAAAGGGAGAAAACTCAAATAAATAGTATCATAAATGAAAGATGAGAAATCACAACAGACAAAGCAGAAATCCAAAGGATAATCAGAAATTACTATGAACATGTATATGCAGAAGAGAGGACAAATTCTTAGAACTATACAATCATACAAAGCCGGATAAAGAAGAAATAGAAAATCTTAATAAACCAGTTATAAGCAATGACATTGAAACAGTAATCAAAACTCTCCCCCAAAACAAAAGCTCAGGACTAGATGGTCTCACAAATAAGTTCTGCAAAATGTTCGAAGATGAACTCATACCTATACTACAATAACTCTTTCAAAATGTTGAGAAAAAAGGAATACTATCAAATACATTTTATATAGCAAATATTATACTAATATGAAAACCAAAGATAACACAAAGAAAGAAAACTACAGGCCAATCTTCCTAATGAACACAGATGCAAAAATCCTCAATAAAATTCTAGCAAACTGAATCCAACAATGCATCAAAAGGACAATACACCATGTCCAAGTGTGATTTATTCCAGGGGCAGAAGGATGATTCAACACCCAAAAAGCATTCAATGTAATTCAACACATCAATAAAAAGAAAAATAGGGCCTCCCTGGTGGTGCAGGGATTAAAGACAGTACGGGAGTTAAAGACAGTGCTATCAAGTATTGCCAGCCACTGCAGAGCTAGTTTGATCCTGGTGGGCCAGGTTGCTAATCTACATGGCGCAGCAGACCTCTCATGTCTCCCCACTTCTCAGCAGTGTATTTCAGCCGATCTGCCTGTTCTGTTTCCCACTCTGTCTCTGGTGAATCCTCTCACCCCCTGCATCTCTGGCCTGGATCCATAAATAAATAAATGCATAAATAAATGCATAAATAAATAAATCTTAAAAAAACAAAAAGGAAAAAGAAAAAGAAAAGCCACATGTTCATATCAACAGATGCTGAGAAAATATTTGATAAAGTTCAATTTATGATGCAGGACCTCAAAATATTTTGGATAAAAGGAATTTATCTTAAAAAAAACACATTATGACAAAACCACAACTAATATTCTTAATGGTGAATAACTTAAAACCTTCTCTTTAAGATCTGGAACAAGACAAGGATGTCCACTATCAAAACTACTTTTCAATATACTGTACTGCTGGAAGTCTTAGCAAGGGCAATTTGGCAAGAGAAAGACACACAAGGAAGCCAAATAGAAAGAAGTAGTAAAGTTATCCTTATTTGGAGATGATATGATAATACATAGAGAGAACCCTAAAAACTCCATGTAAAAAACAATTTGAGATAAAAAAACAGTTTAGAAAAGCAGCATGTCATAAAATCAATACACAAAAGTCAGTGCCATTCACATATGCAAACTGTCAGTCTGAAGAGGAAGAAATTAAGAAAACCATCCCATTTATAATCTCAGCCAAAAAAAAAAAAAAGCCAATAAAAATACCTGGGAATAAACCTAACAAATGAGGTGAAAGACCTATACAAGGAAAATTACAAAGCATTGTTAAAAAAAAAATAGAAGACAGAAAGAAATGGGAAATGTATTCCCTGCTCATGGATTAGATGAATTAATGCTCATGGATTAGATGAACTAATGTGATCAAAATGGCCATCCTATCAAGAGCAATTTACAGATTCAATGCAATTCCAATAAAAATCTCAATGCCATTCTTCAACAAAATAGAGTATTGTTGAAATTCATATTGAATCAGAAAAATGATGAATAGCCAAAACGCTCTTGACTAAAAGAAGGAATAACAGAGGTATATATTCCTAAACTTCAATCTATACTACAAAGTCATAATAATTAAAACAGCAAGGTACTAGAACAAAAACAAGACACACATTAATGGAATCAAACAAAACCCAGACATAACGCCCCACATATATAGACAACTAATCTATGACAAAGGAACAAAGAATATGTAAAGGACCAAGGATAGTCTGTTCAATAAATGGTGCTGGAAAAACTGGACAGCCACATGCAAAAGAATGAAACTAGATTACTACATCCCACCACACACAAAAATCAACTCAAAATGGATAAAAGTCTTGAATATAAGATCTGAAACCATACAACATAAGCAAAACACTCCATGACATACATCTTATAAACATCTTCAAAGACTCATCCCCTGAAGCAAAGAAAATGAAAGAAACGATATACAGCTGGGACGACATCAAACTAAAAACCTTCTATAGAGAAAAAGAGACAATAACCAAGATGAAGAGATACCTGTAGATTGGGTAAAAATATCCTCAACATCACTTATAATCAGGAAAATGTAAACCAAAACCATGAGATACCACCTCATACCAGTAAGAATGGCCATATTAAAAAAACAACAAATGCTTGTGAGGATGTGTAGAAAAAGGGGACTCCCTTACACTACTGTTGGGAATGCAATCTGGTCCAACCACTATGGAAAACTGTGTGGAGCGCCCTCAAATTACTAAAAATGGAGCTATCATATGACACAGCAATTTCAGTCCTAGAGTATACCCAAAGGACACATAAACATTAATTTGAAAGGAAACCTGCACAATAAATCCTATTCATTGCAGCTCTATTTACAATAGCTAAGATACAGAAGCAACAGATGACTGGATCAACAAGACTACTACTAGGCAATCAAAAAAGATAAACTCATGCCATTTGCAGCAACATTGATGGAGCTGGAAGGGATTATGATCAGTCACTTAAAGGAGGCATATAAAGAAACTAAACGAGGTTTGAAAAAAAAAAGCTACCAGGCAAACTATAAATAGGAGACATACATCAGGGCAGGAGGAGGGAGAGGGATCAAAACGGGAAGGAATGGCACAAGAGACTATGGTGATAGTTCACAGGTGACTTGATGGTGGGAGTTTTATGGGGATTATACCTGACAGGAGAAATCAAACATTGCACAAAAATTAACTATGATGTAAATATATGTATATATGAATATACTAAATTAAAAATAAATAAATTTTAAATGCAATATCCCATAAAACATTACAGTTAAAGATAACACAAATTCTTAACTCTCACAGTAATGAAGTTCTTGTTTTGTTACTATCTATGATACAAAACACAGAACCTATAAAAGACAGATAAGATGAACAACAGGAAAACTGTGTCTGCTTATCAAAAAAACAAAATCCTTCTACATAAAAAAGCTGAAAGACTAATGTCAAGTTAAAAGAAAAATAACTATAATGTATATGATTGAGAAGTTATTTTATCATTTCTACAGTTAGTGCAAATCATTAAGATAAAGACTAACAATCCAAGAGAAGAAAGGTCAAAAGTCATTTCATACATAATAAAACAAAAGTGGTTCTTAAACATAAGGAATGATTCCAAATCCTTATTATAGTAAGAGTAATGCAAATTAAAATGATAAACACACTTTTTCCCACTTTTCATTTGGTCAAGACCAATACCAAGGGAAAGGTAGGAAAATAAGCACTTTATGCACTGTTGGTGGAACTGTAAAATTATGCCATTTGAAAAAGTCTTCACAAATTAAAGAGGCCCATATCCTCTGATTTACTAATAGTACTTACAGTCATTTACCCTGTCACTCTACCTCAGACATGTAGAAATGCTGCAATACTGTTTGAAGTAACCAAAGAGTCGAGGAGTAACCTAGATGTCCAACCAAAGGCACTCACTGAATGGTCTCTCTCAATAGAAGAATGATGTACTCAACAATCTCCAATATACATTTTTTTTTTTTGACCAGAGACATCTTAATTTTCCCCTCATTTATTTTTCTATTAGCACTGATGTGCCCGCTATTGCTCTGGATGCTGGGATATGGAAGGTCAAGGTTCCTAACCTTAGAGCTCACAGCAGACGGATGTTAGCATCAAGATGTCAGCAGCCAGGAATGACCTATAAGGGACAGATACTAGGAGCTGACAGGGCACCTCACTCAGATTTTTAAAAAAAAAATTTTTTTTTTCTAACATTGGTTTACACTATTGTACATTATTCAGAAATATAGAATCCCAACTCTTCAGGTGTCTGTTACCATACCATATCTGCCGTCGAGGCACTAATAATCCACCATAGTACAGTAAATCCATTCCTCCCTTTTCATCTCACCCTTTCTCCCCGCTCTGATACCTTCAGTTTTACAGTAAGATTTCCACAATCAGATTGTTGTTACTTTAGTGTTATCTGACTCTTCATTTCATTTCTCTATATTCTATGTTTATCTTTTTCCTTAAGACTTATTTCGCTTAGCATTATATCCTCTAGTTCTATCCATGCTGTAAAAATGGCAAGAGTTCAGCTGTTTGTTTTATTTTATTTTTTGTAATAGTTGGATTTGTGTATATATAGACCACATTTTTCTGATCCACTCTGTCCTTGGGTACTTAAATTGTTTCCCTAACTTGGCTATTATAAATATTACTGCAACGAACACAGGCATGCATGTATCCCTTTGAATTGTGAACTGGTGTTTTTGGATTCCTTGGATAGATACCTAGGAGTATAGCTGGTGGATGAAGATAGAATAAGCTAAAAATATAAGCTGCTATAGTGTATTGATATAGAAGACAAAACTACGATATGCCACAAAATTAAATACTCTCAATCTTACTGGGTTTTATTGTTTCCAGAAAGGGCTTCAAATAAAGCAGCCAAAAAAGCACAAGTAATTACAGTAACAAGATCCTGGACAGGAGGAGCACTGTCAGGATAGGAGCAAATCTCTCATTCATTCCTTATCAAAGTTCTACCCAGGCTGTAAGAGGTGATGGAGGTAGTTCAAAATCTAGCAGGAGAAGTCAAAAAATAAGCAAATGAATAAAGAGCGATATACTTCAATATGTGTGATTGTGGAAAAACAAAATAGGAAAGGAAAATAAAGGTTACAGAGAGGCACAGTGTCCAATTTTAGACGTGAAACCCAAAGAACATCTCTTTAGAAGGAAAAGTCTGAGTAAAGGCCTACTGGTGATAAGAATGTAGTAAATCGCACAGATATGTGATGGGTTGGGATACAGCATCCTAGCAGCAGGAGCAGCAAGAACCAGGCCTGAAAGTGACAGTGGTGTGGAATGTTTGAAGATTGGTGGACCAGAGTAGATTCTACGGTGGTCAAATGGAGCTGCAAGGAGAGATCCCAGAGCTCTGGAGAGCTTTGACTGAATGGGATGAGCAGCTCCTGGGAAGTATGGAGCCATAAATCAATATGATAAATTGAATATGCATATTTTCACTCTTCTTGACACCTTAAGCAGGGACAAAGTGAAGGCAAAGAAAGAAGTAGGACATATTGGAAGATATCATTGTAGTAATACAGAAGAGAGATGATGACTACCTAGAAAGGTAATCTACTAGAAGTAACAAGAAGTGTTCAAGTAACAAGGAGTGACGGACTCTTATATGGATTCGGAAGTGGCACTGCCAGGATTTCCCTTGTGTAGGAGAAGGATTATCAGCAAAGGAGGATTTGAGAACATAGGAAAAACTGCAAGAAGGCTGTTTCCTTTCCTGAGAAGGGGAAAAGTATGGGAAGGAGGACAGGGTGTGTGTTTGTGTAGTGGTGGGGAGGGTAGCAAGAACTTGATCCTGACTTCATATCAGTACCTGGGGGAGAGTTGCGGTAGGCAGTAAGGAACTCAGCTCTGTGGCTCAGGCAGCATCTTGGGCTGTAGATAGTTTGGGAGTTATTAGTGTGCCGTAGGTATTTAAAGCTACAAGATGAGAGAAAATCATCAAGAGGGTGGGGAGTGAAGGAGAAGAGAGAAAAGAGAAGAGGTCTACAAATGAACCTGCAGCACTTCAGTACTGAGAAGCCATAGCAAGATATAAACATGGGTGCAGAGGAAACAGGAAATAAACCAGAAGTGAGCACTGTGCAGGAAAATGTGACTTGCACATGAGTGACCACAGGAGAAGCCATGTGGAGGTCATTGCTGACATGGGGAGTGAGATGTGGGTAGAGTACTGGAGCCAAGCATGAATGAAATAGGCTCAGGAAAGAGAGGGAGGAGGAGGAGAGAGGGAAGAACAAATTGAAAGGAGAGAGAGAGGAACAGTGTCTCTTCAACTTCAAGGCATTTTGCTGTCAAGCAATGAAGAGTGAACCAGTAAGAAGGGATGTGTACAGTTATGATGAATTTTTAACATTTGCTAATGAGTAAAAAATAATGGTAGGACTGTACAATGACAGGAAATTTCAGAGAATTAATGGCACTATATTCTGGAGTATGCTATACAGAATGACAATCATTTGAGCATTATTCCTAATATCCTCAAACTGAACCTATAAGAACGTCTGTCAACTGAAGAATAAATGAAGAACATAAATTAATACAATAGAATACTATGTACTGATGGAAATGAACAAACTGCTAAATGCAACCAAACTGGTGAATCTTACAAGCATAATATTAAGTTCAGGTAGCTACAGTATAGAAAAATTTCCAGAATTAGTTTTTAGGAAGTCCTCAAGCATTCAAAGGACTCTATTATATCAGAAGTCAGGCTCATGATCACCAGGGGCAAGAGGGAGGGAAGAAGTGGGAGCGAGATAGGATGGTTCCCGGTATAGCCTGCATTCTATTTCTTGGCTTGGAGATGAATGATGTATTCATTTTGTGTACTTGTTTATATGGATACTTATAGCCCATGTATGATACTGTATGTATCTTATATTATTCAATAAAAAGGTATTAAAAATGTTTAATAAAAATGTAAAAAATTAAGTGATGAAAGTTATCCGCCAATATCCTGTCTATTAGTGGAAGAGTTTAAGAAGAGACCAATGTCACAAGAGTATGGACACAATAAAAGAACCTCCTCTAGGAGGGAAGTTTAACTTAAAAGACTTGTAAGTTGATTTGAAATCTAAGAACTTAACACATGGATACAACTTTTAAAAATTGACAATAAAATTAAAAGCTCTTAAAACTAAACTTTCCCTCAAAAGTAATATTTTCCACTTTGTGGTAAAAATGTCTCATGCAGAAAAAAGTAAGCATAAAATCATTCACAACATTTCTGATATACTAATGAACCCTTAATGTCACATCCTATTATGTTTTAATTCATGCTTTTTATCCCCTCAAAGTGATTAGCAAAGAAATAGAATGCTGTCACATAATGACAATATGAGCCTCCTACTACAACATTCTAAGAAGGATAGAAACAAAAACAGCCACATCTTATAACAATACACCACTTGGGTAGGAGTCTTGATTATGGATGTTGTTTCTCCCTGCCCCATGCCAAATTATCAAAAATGGGCTGCCAGAATTATAAACAAGTCACCAAGGAGAGTTCAGTGCTTCTATTAAAAAAAAAATCTATGTCAAATACTGGCTACTTTCCGTGGGATTTCACTATAATAAGGCAACAAAGTGTTCTTGACAAAAATATCTTTTGAGACAAACTTTTAGTTGGTTACTGATTGGTGGAAGCAGTTATTTGAACTCACCAGGGAGGGTAAATATGGATGATGTCTTGAGGATGGCCCCTGAGGTAGCCTGCTGTCTCCTTGGTGAAAAGCACCTTCAGGCCAGTTCTGGGGGCCTCACATTGGGAAGAGCTGACAGTCTGTAGCTCCACTAACTGCTCACACATGGCAACTTGGATAGAGCATTCTTCGTGCAGCTCAAGAATTCTCACCATTAATAAACCAGATTTTCTGCCTAGAAAGTGAAGAAAAAAAAAAGAGCAAAAGAATCTAAAAATCGTATGGTCCAAATGCGACTGCAGTGTCATTAAAAAAAAAAAGTCATGAAGTTTCAGGTTCAGATAGCTTTCTTTCTTCATGTGGAGATGGCAGTCTGTATACTCTGCTAAAGAAAATTAGAGAACTGCATACACTCATCGTAACACCATTTTAAAAATCGAAGTAGCCTGTCAGTTACATGAAATACATGTAGTTTAAGCAACGTAAAAGAATAATCTTCCATCATAAATAGTCATGAGCATATGGAAAACTTAGACCTATCATTTCACAGATTACGTGTTTAACACAGTGAACTCTTCAGATAAACTCAACAAAGGAAGTAAAGTCACCTGTTGGTCCTTCTTCTTTTACCTGTTGTTGCTCCTTCTTTCTCATATGCCTGCTGCACTTCATTACTTGCTTTGATTCTCTGTTTTGAAATGATACAGTCTGACTGGCTAGTTGCAAATGCTCTAGTGAATAATGTGGACTGCTAGACTGATGTGGAATGCTAGGTGATAGAGTATTAAATTTATTTATTTTATTCTTTTTCATTTTTTTCTTTTAACATTTACCATTTTTTACATTGAGTCCCCATAGAATCTCCTTCCCCAAGGCACCCATGCACCATCACCACAGTCCCCTGTGCTCCTCCCTCCCTCCCTCTCACCCATCTCCCACCTCCTCCCCTACAGTATGTCTCTGGTTTATAATTGTCTGTTTTTGCTTTGCTGTGGTTTGTATTGTTAGTATTATTTTTTTTTCACACTGATGTCTTATTTGGTTCCCCTATATTCCTGTTATAAGTGAAACCATCTGATATTTTTCTTTTTCCTTCTGGCTTATTTCACTGAGCATAATTCCTTCTAGCTCAATCCATGTTTCTGTGAATGACATGAGTTTATCTTTTTTTGATTGCTGAACAATAGTCCATTGTGTATATATACCACATGTTCTTGATCCAGTCATCTATTTTTGGGCATTTGGGTTGTTTCCAGGTTTTACCTATTGTAAATAGTGCTCCAATAAATATAGGTGTATAGGTGCTCTTTTGAATCACTGTTTTTGTGTCCTTTGGATAGATCCCTAAGAGTGGAATTGCTGGATCATATGGTAGCTCAATTTTTAGTAGACTGAGGAACCACCAGACAGCTTTCCACAATGGTTGGACCAGTTTGCACTCCCACCAGCAATGCAGGAGAGCTCCTTTCCACCAGCAATGCAGCAGAGTTCCTTTTTCACCGCATCCTCGCCAACACTTATTGTTGCTTGTTTTTTTTGACATGAGCCATTCTTACTGGTGTAAGATGGTATCTCAGTGTGGTTTTGATTTGAATTTCCCTGATGATAAGGGATGTTGAACATTTTTTCATATGCCTGTTGGCCATTTGCATTTCCTCTTTGGAGAAATGTCTTTTGAGTTGTTCTGCTCATTTCTTGACTGGATTGTTTGTTTTTGTTGAGCCCTGTGAGTTCTTTGAATATCTTTGTGATCAGTCCCTTATCAGCTGGATGGAGCACAAAGACTTTTTCCCAGTCAGTGGGGTGTTTCTCTGTTTTGGTTAATGTCTATTTTTCTGTGCAGAAACTTTTCAGTTTCATGTAATCCCAGGTGCTTATCTTTGCCTTCACTATCACTGCTTTGGGTGACCAGTCTTTAAAGATGTTTTTGAGATGTATGTCTTGTAGTGTTTAACCTACATTTTCTTCTATATGTTTTATGGTTTCAGGTCTTATGTCCAGTTCTTTTATCCATTTTGAGTTGATTTTTGTGCATGGTGACAGGTAGTGGTCTAGTTTCATTTTTTTGCACGTGGAGGTCCAGTTTTCCCAACACCATTTATTGAACAAACTCCCTGTGTTCCATTGCATATTCTTTGCTCCTTTGTCAAAGATTAGTTGTTCATATAAATGTGGCTTTATTTCTGGGCTCTCTATTCAGTTCCATTGGTTTGTGAGTATGTTTTGGTTCCAATACCAAACTGTTTTAATTATTATGGCTTTGTAGTATAGCTTGAAGTTTGGAAGTGTGACACCTCCTTTCTCCTTTGCTTTCATCAGTAGGGGTTTAGGTATTTGTGTATTTTTGTGGTTCCATATGAATTTTATCAGTGTTTTTTTTCTATTTCTTTGAAGAATGTCATTGGGATTTTTATTGGAATAGCACTGAATCTATATATTGCTTTTGGGAAGATGCCCATTTTAATAATGTTGATTCTTCCAATCCATGAGTAGGGGATGTCTTTCCACTTCTTTGTGTCTTCTTCAATTTCTTTTAAAAGTGTTCTATAGTTTTCTTTGTATAGGTCTTTCACCTCTTTTGTTAGGTTTATTCCCAATTATTTGATTTTTTTTGTTTCAATTATAAAAGGGATGGTTTTTTTGATTTCTTCTTCTTCCGATGGGCTGTTTGTGTATAGGAAGGCTACTAATTTTTGCATGTTGATTTTGTATCCTGCTACTTTACTGAACTGGTTGATTATATTGAGTAGTTTTTCTGTGGAGTTTTTAGGGTTCATAATCGTCATATCATCTGCAAATAGTGATAGTTTTACTTCTTTCCCTGTCTGGATTCCTTGAATGTCTTTCTTTTGTCTTTTTGCCCGGGCTTGGACCTCCAGTATTATATTGAAGAGCAGTGGTGAGAGAGGACATCCTTGCCTTGTTCCTGATCTTAAAGGAAAGGCCTTCAGCTTTTCACCATTGAGAATAATGTCGGCAGTGGGTTTGTCGCATATGGCTTTTATCATGTTAAGGTATGTTCCTTCTATCCTGAGAATTTCAAGGGCCTTGATCATAAATGGATGTTGGACTTTATCGAATGCTTTGTCAGCATCTATTGATATGATCATATGGTTTTTGTTTTTCTTTTTGTTGATGTGTTGGATTACACTTATTGATTTTCATATGTTGAACCATTCTTGTACCCCTAGGATGAATCCCACTTGATTGTGGTTTACTATCCTTTTGATGCATTGTTGGATTCTGTTGGTAAGGGTTTTGTTGAGGATTTTTGCATCAGTGTTCATTAGGGACATTGGCCTGTAATTTTTCTTTTTTTGTGCTGTCTTTGTTTGGTTTTGTTATTAGTGTAATGTTGACTTTGTAGAACATATTTGGTAGTATTCCTTCTTTTTCAATTTTTTTGAAAGAGTTTGTGTAGGATAGGCACTAATTCACTGCTGAACATTTGGTAGAATTCATTTGTGAAACTGTCTGGACCTGGATTTTTGTTTTTGGGGAGTGCTTTGATTACTGCCTCAATTTTGCTGCTTGTAATTGGTCTGTTTAGTTGTTCTATTTCTTCCTTTACCAGCTTTGATGATTATATCATTCTAGGAATTTGTCCATCTCTCTAGGTTGTTGAGTTTTTTTCCATATAAATGTTCATAGTAATCTCTGATTATTCTTTTGATTTCTACCGAGTCTGTTGTGATTTCTCCTCTTTCATTTATAATCCTATTTATATGTGTTTTCTCCTGTTTTTTCTTTGTGAGCCTTGCTAAAGGTTTGTCTATTTTGTTTATTTTTTCAAAGAACCAGCTTTCGGTTT
Source organism: Talpa europaea (assembly GCF_964194135.1). NCBI lineage: Eukaryota > Metazoa > Chordata > Mammalia > Eulipotyphla > Talpidae > Talpa > Talpa europaea. The sequence goes on from NC_140069.1 coordinate 69,445,263, forward strand.
CATTGATCCTTTGGATTGTTTTTTTAATTTCCAATTCATTAATTCCTGAATGAATGTTGTAGGACATTCATTTTTTTTTTAATTAAAAGACACAGTAATAGAAAAACATTAGTATACTCACAACCTAGAATAAATAACACATGTTAATTTTTGGTCTTTTTCTTCACATACTTTTATAACAGAAATAAAGTATCAATAAGTTTGAAATCCCCTGGCTTCTCTACAACGTGGATGAAACCTGAATCCTTAAGACAATTATGTTAAGGGAAAGAAATCAGTCACAAAAACAAACAAACAAACAAACAAACAAACATGTATACATGTATGATTCCGATTATGGAAAGTGTCCAGAATAGGCAAATCTATAAAAACAGAAAGTATTTTAGTGACTGAGTTTGGGGTTGGAGGAGAAAATAATGACTAAAGAAAATAAGGTTTCTCTTTGTGATGAGGAAAATGTTCTAAAATTAACTGTGGTGATGAGTTGCACACATCTATTAATATACACATGAATTCAAAGCTTTAAATTGGTGAATTGCATTATATGTGAATTATATCACAATAAAGTGTGGTCAGTGAGTAAATGATATTTGAAAAAAAATGAATGACACAATAAAACTGTTTTGCATAGTACCTTGTTAATAAGACATCCACTGATTTGAATTTCTTTACTACTTTAGCCAACTAGTTAATAGTGATTAATAAAAATTAATATTTAAATACTGTAAAGACTTAAGCTTGTAATTTATTTTCCATTTCTTTCTCCTACTTACTTTCTCTTCAACAATTTCCCACTCATTCTCAAATTTCTCATCCCTCCTTTGTCTCAGTGCCAAAAGCATGTGGTTCTCTATTAAGAAAGGCCACATACCTCCTGAAAGCTACTTTTTCTTACTATTTTCTAAATAGGAACTACTACTATTTCCTAAGGCATATATCTATCTTGCATCTATTTCTTAAGGGAAGAAAGCAGACATAATAGAGGAAAGACATGAACAGGCAGTGTTAAGTTGGTATTAATTACTATGTGTGAGAAATGAGGAAGTCAAAACAGGTATTAAAGAAAAGGACTGATGAAGAAGTGAGTAAGTCTCTGTCACAACAGGATAAATGCAGATCACTTTGGAATACACACCAGTTTTCCTAAGTAGGGTGACCAGTGAAATAGGTAGAGAATTAGGGTCATCAGCAGCTAAGAGAAAGGTCTAAAGTTTATGGGCTATAGTTGGTACAAGAGATTAAATCTTAATATTTAAAAAATTTTTAGAACAGAAATGCACTCAGGTTCACCACCAGCAATACAGCAGGCTTGCCACCTCCACATGAACCACTGATAGTACCTGCTGTGCATAGCTCCTTGGCCACCTAGCTCTGGCTCCCGGGCATCACTGCCTTGCTCCACTGAATACACACTCTCTGTTCTATGTGGCTGTAATATTTGCATAAACATACTCAAGGAAAGGAAGACTCTACTGTTGGAATTGAACTTAAAAATGAAAATATAAGTTGATTTTACTCAGAAAAATCTGTACTCATATACATATTCAAGGAAAGGAAAGAATCTACTCTCTGAGTGGAACGAAGTATCTAAAGATAAAAGATTTTTTCTCTCAGAAAATTCAGTACAGGGCCTCCCCGGTAGCGCAGCGGTTGAGCGCTGGGTTGCGAGGCTGCCCGCAGCCTCTGCAGCGCTGGTTCGATCCCCGAAAACAATCCCGGCCACCAGCGAGAGTCCAGCTTGGCGCGTGGAGCTCTCCTGCAGCCTGATGCTCTCCTCAGCAGTGTACTTCCTAGGTCTGCCTGCTCTGCTCCCCGCTCTGACTCTGGTGAGTTCTCTCACCCTCCCGCGCTTCTGACTGTACCCAGTGCTTGTATAAATAAATAAATAAAAATAAATCTTTTAAAAAAAAATTCAGTACGGTGAAGCATATTCCAGAAAAAATGAAGAATTCCTCTTAGAGTAAAAAGAGAAATCCAAAGATAAAAGTTAGTTTCTCTCAGAAAACTTTGTCAGGATTGAATTATTTCAGGAAAATGAAGATTTCTCATAGTTGGATGAAAACTGGAAGACATAATTTCTCTCGGAAAGTACTCTGAGAAACAAAATAGTCAAGGAAAACAAAGAATCTCCTTTCAGGGGAGATTCTCAAATGCCTGCCCAACCAGCAATATTTCTCTCTTGAGATGCTAATTACTCTTTTGTGCACCTCTGATTAAAAAGTGAAATACTCTTTCAGTGGCCTGCTCCAACTCAACAATGCCCAAACTCTGACAAACCATATAAAAAGCATATTGTAGATACACATTAAAAGGATTTTAACATAAATATCTATTCAGGGGCCTTCATAGGTTAAGACACAACCTATGAAGCTATCCACAGCCTCTGCAGCACGAGTTTGATCCCCGCCGGCCAGGGAGCAACCCACATAGCACAGCAGACCTCTCCTGACTCACCCGCTGCTCCCCTCAACAGTGTATTTCAGTCAATCTGCCTGTTCTGCTCACATCTGTCTCTGTTGCATACTCTCATCCCACTCCCACACACCTCTGGCCTGTACCCCAGCTCTTATATGCATAAATAAATAAATCTTTTAAAAAAGAAATACCTATTCACCTAGGATGAGTCATACTACTACTGACTAGTTTCTCTGAAGATTTTTATGAAAAATCCTGACAATATTCCAGTAACTATGAATTCTGCTTAAGATGTATATCGTCAAGTCACCTGTAGAATAAAACATGCTTTAAGATACTTATGACTTTGACTACATCCTGGTCTACTGTATCATTCTTGATAACTATATGGTTTGAAAATAACTGAGGAACAGTGGCATTGTGACCATGGCACAGGACTGGCAACAGTACTATGCTTTTCACAGAGCACTTGGAATTCTCTCCAATAGAACATTTTCCAATCAAGCTTCAGGGGGAACCAGAGATGCCTTCCTTAAAGAAAGTAGGCAGAGTAATTTTTCCTTGGTTAGAGGGAGAAAAAAACATGGGGCAATCAAAGAAAAATTATGTACTTAATGCAAGATGCTGGTTTCATATAAATGGAGAAAATTGTTTAGATGGATAGTACATAAAAGGGTTGCTAGTCCTTTAAGGAATATTAGGGCAACATTTTCCAAATATATTATAAGACTGAGTCAAAATATCACTCCATCCAGGAAGTGTTTCCTGGATCTCAATGAGAAGCAAATATTTCTTTCCTCTGAAATTCTCGAATACCTTCACAAGGGTTAAGAGCAGCACTGTGAAGCTATCCACAGCATGAGTTCGTTCCCCAACACGAGTTCATTCCCCAGCTAGGTAGCAACCCACTAGGTGCAGCAGACCTCTCCTGTTTTGCCCTCTGCTCCCCTCAGCATTGTTCTTCAGTCAGTCTGCCTGCTCTATTTTCCACTATGTCTCTGGTCAACCCTCTCACCCCCCACCTCACACCTCTGGCCTGTAACCCAGTTCTTGTATGCATAAATAAATAAATCTTTTAAAAAAATGTAACGGATATAGTATTAGCTGGTCTCAAGTACACTGCAAACATGAAGAGCAACAACACAAAGACCAAAGTGCAGGGCCTACTCTTATCACACAAACAATAATGCATATTTGTGTTGTATTCATGGTCACTGTCATTATTATTAACACTTCAAGATATTTTCAAGTCTATTATATTGACCTACAGTAAACCTATGAAATAGTTAAAGAAGATATCATTCTTCCTTTCGGACAGATAGGAATTACTTGACATTCTTAAGGTCAGAAAATTACTGGAAGGAAGGTCTGTTCCTAGAAACTAAGAATCCTTTTAAAATAAAAAAATAAATAAAATAAAAATGGTATTTTTTTTAAATTGAGGTAACATTGGATTACAATACTGTTCCTATTTTTAGAGTACAGGATACCTCCACTCAGGTGTTACCACCATAGTGCAATAGCCACAAAATTGGAATCTATGGCCCACCACCATTGTCCATTGTGCTCCCTTCTGATATTGTTCGCAACCTTCCCCCATCTCTCCACCTTTGGATGGCATCAGTCCTACAGTCAGCTTTCCAAGAATTCGTTTTTAAGTTTGTCTTTATATGACCCTTATTTGGGTTTCTTATACTCACATATAAGTGACACCATCTAGTATTAATTTTGTTCCTGACTTAGTTCACTTAGCATTTTCCCTTCTAGATCCATTCATGTTGCCTCAAATGGCATGAGTTTATCAGTTTTGATCAGTAACATTCATTATATATACCATTGTGTATATATACCACATCTTCTTTATACATTCATCTATTTTGGGGTATTTAGGTTGATTCCATATTTTGGCTACTGTAAATAGTGCTGCAAAAAATACGGGAGGGCAGGTTTCCTTTCATATTAGTGGTATTGTGTTCTTTCGGTAGATACTTAGAGTGGAATTATAGGGGCAAATTAAAGATCTTTTGAGATCTCTCCACAACAATTTATATAAAGGCTGGGCCAGTCTACAATGCCACCAACAGTGTAGGAGAGTTCCCTTTTCTTCACATCCTTGCTGGCATTTGTTGTTTATTTAAATATGGGCCATTCTCTCAGATGTAAGGTAGCATCTCATTGTATTCTTGATATGCATTTCCCTGATAGTCAGTCACAAAGAACAATTTTTTATGTGCCTGTTTGCCATTTTTATGTTTTCTATGGAGATGTGCCTGTTTAGCTCCTCTGCCCATTTTCTGATTGAGCTGGGTTTTTTGTTTTCTTTTTTGAGTTGCATGCTTTCTTTCTAAGTCTTCAATATCTGTCCCTTGTCAGATGAGTGGTGTGCAAATATTTTCTGCCATTCAGTAGGGTGTCTTATTGTTTAGTTATGGTTGCTTGCAATTTGCAGAAGCTTTGTAGTTTAATAGAGTTCTAATTGTTTGTGTTCCCTTTTGTTTTCTTTGCAGTTGGAGACCAATATCTAAACACATCACATGAAATTTATGTGATGAAATGTTTTGCCTATATTTTCTTTGATTTATTTTATGGTTTCAATGCATATATCCAAGTCTTTATCCACATAGAATTGATTTTTGTGGATGGTGGGAGACAGTGGTCTTGATTCATTCCTGTGCATATGGCTTCCTGTTTTCTGAACATTATTTATGGAAGAAGTTTTCCTTGTCTCAGTGTATGTTCTTGGTCCCTTTGTCATAGATTATGTGTCCATATAGGTATAAGTTCCTTTCTGGGCTCTCAATTCTATTCCACTGGCGTGTGTGTCTGCTTTTGTTCTAGTATCATGCTGTTTTAATTATCATGGCTTTATAGTATAGTTTAGAGTCTGAAAGGGTGGTTCCTCCCTTCTTTTTCTTTGTTGTCAAGATTGCATTGGCTATTCAGGATCTTTTTTTTTTTTTTAAGATTTATTTATTTATACAAGAACCAGGGTACAGGCCAGATGCACGGGAGAGTGAGAGGATTCACCAGAGACAGAGCGGGGAACAGAACAGGCAGACTGATGAAATACACTGCTGAGGGGAGGAGCGGGCAAGACAGGAGAGGCCTGCTACGACATGTGGGATTCTCACCAGCCGTCTGGGATTGAACCCGCGCTGCAGAGGCTGCGGATAACTTCACAGTACCGCGTTCAACTAACTGCACCACCAGGGAAGCCCCTATTCAGGATCTTTTGTAAATCCATATGAAATTTTATAGTGTTTGTTCCAGTATTTAGAATGTCATTGATTTTTTAATTGGGATTGATTGAATCTGTATATTACTTTGGGTGGAATGGCCATTTTGACAATGTTTATTTTCCAATCCATGAGCAGGGAATATTTTTCCGTTTCTTACTGTTTCATCTAACAATGTCTTTGTATAACTCTTTTACCTCCTTTGTTAGGTTTGCTTATAAGTATTTATTTATTCATTTATTTAATTTATTTTACTGTTAATGGGGAAAAATTTGTTAATTTCTTACACTCCTAGCTCATTGTTTGCATATATGAAGGCTATTGCTTTTTCGTGTATTGATTTTTTTTAATCCTACCACTTTTATTAAATTGTTTCAATGCCTTTTTCTATGGAGTCTTGAAGGATTCTCTAACATTATACATGTTTGGAAATAATGATTACTTCTTCCCCAATTTGGATACCTTTTATATCTTTCTAAGTATAAATGCACTAATGAGGACTCCCAATACTATGTTGAATAGTAGAGGTGAGAGTGGCCATTCTGTCTTGTACTAGACTTCAGTGAAAAAGTTTGCAGATTTTCACCATTGAGAATGATGTTAGCTATGGGTTTATTTTATATGGTTTTTATTATGTTTGGTAAATGGCAGAAAAAGAAATTATGATTGAGAGTTTTTTCCTACTTTATTATACTATAACATAGGTAATTAGAAATGCAAAGATAGGGACTCTCTGTTGGCACAAGGGGTTAAGCACCATACTATGAAACAATCCAAGCGTACTCTGCAGCACCAGTTTGATTCCCACTGGCCAAGAGCAACCCACATGGAGAGGTGGACCTCTCCCATCTTGCCTGCTGCTCCCCTCAGCAGTGTGTTTCAGTTAGTCTGTCTGTTCTGTTCCCCACTCTGTCTCTGGTGGATCCTCTCACCACTCACATCTCTGGCCTGTGCCCCAGCTCTTGTAAGCATAAATAAATAAATAATTCTTAAAAAAAAAAAGAAATGCAAAGATAGTGCATCAGTGGACAAATGGACTTCAGTGAGGTTCTGTGTTGTCTGCACAGTACTAAACATAAGACAAAGTGCTTCCAAGATCAAATGGAGAACACACAACTGTTAACAAAAAACACCAAAGGCTTTAAATGATTAAGAAACAGGAACAGAAAGCATCACAAAGAAAACATAGTGCAATACTGAATAATTCCTATCCATACATATGCCCAGAATATAAAACAGCTCTTAGTGAAAAATGGAGCTACCATATGACCGGGCAATTCCACTCACAGGGATCTACCCAAAGGACACAAAAACAGTGATTCAAAAGAACACCTGTACACCTATGTTTATTACAGCACTATTTACAATAGGTAAAACCTGGAAACAACCCAAATGCCCAAAAATAGATGACTGTACCAAGAAAAGGTATCTATACACAATGGAATATTATTCAGCAATCAAAAAAGAGAAACTCATGCCATTCGCAGCAACGTGGATGGAGCTAGAAGTAATTATGCTCAGTGAAATAAGCCAGAAGGAAAACAAAAAATATCCGATGGTTTCACTAATAACAGGAATATAGGGGAACCAAATGACATCAGTGTAAAAAAATAATAACAGTACAAAACACAACAAAGCAAAAACAAACAATTATAAATCAGAGACATACTTCAGGGGAGGAGACAGGAGAGGGATCAGAGGGAAGGAGGAAGGAGCACAGGGTTATGGTACACAGGTGATGGTACACAGGTGCATTGGTGAAGGAAATTCTATGGGGACTCAATCTGAGGGGGTGGGGGGAAGCAAATAATGCTTAAAAATGAACAATGATGTAAAAAAATTAATTAAAAAAACTAACATTCCTAAATGAATAGTTTATTTTAACAGCTAAATACTACAATCAAAAAAGATAAAACTCATGCAATTTGCAGCAACATGGATAGAGCTGGAATGCTCAGTGAAATAAGCCAGAAAGAAAAAGAAAAATCTGAATGGGCTCACTCATAGAAGGAATTTAGAAAACCTAAATAAGGTACCAGGAAAAAACCTAATTATAATAAAGTAAAAATCAAAATCAACAAGCAACTAAAAACCAGAGACACACTAATGTGTGGTGGGGAGGGGGAGTAGGATCAGAACAAGGGGGGTGGAATTGTATGGGGACTATAACCAAGATGAAAATGCATACATTGTGCAAAAATGAAAAAATGATGTAAAAAAGTATAAAATAATAAAAAAAAATACTGTAAAAAAATACTGACCAAGAAACTATAAAAGAATTTGAGTAAATAAGAATACAATATACATAACTACTGAGTTGTTATTTATTTGGAACATATATTTCAATATTGACTTATTGAAATATGGGTGGTCAGCATTCATTTATATGCATGCCAATACAAATCTTACTAAGTGCATTATGCTAATCAACCAATAAATATTTTGAGGATGCCTTTCATGAAATGAAAAAAAAAACTATAAAAGAAAGTAACAAATGGAGGAAGTTAGTAGGGAGAGATCTGAAATTACTCTCCCACACAGGACAAAAAAATCCTTTAAAAATTCTAAAATCTCTAAGTGAAAGACCTTTTCATAATTGTTGTACTTACCTTAAGTTGCTCCATTTAACTATAAAAATATTGACCACTTGATTTTCAGATGTAGTATCACCCTTATGTCCAGGTATAAATTCCACTTGGTTATTGTGCATAATTCTTTTGATGCATTGTTGGATTCAGTTTGCTAAGATTTTATTGAGGATTTTTGCATCTTTGTTCATTAGGGAATTTGGTTTGTAATTTTCTATTTTAGTCTTCATTTGGTTTTGGTATTAAGAAAAACTAATTCAACTCATCAATCAGTTCAGCAAAGTGGCAGGATATCAAATCAACACGTAAAAGTCAGTAGCCTTCCTATACACAAACAATAAATCTGAAGAAGAAGAAATAAAAAAAAATCCCTTGTATTATCGAAACAAAAAAAATCAAATATTGGGGAATAAATCTAACAAAAGAGGTAAAGGACCTATACAAAGAAAACTATAAAACACTGTTAAAAGAAATAGAAGAAGACACAAAGAAGTGGAAAGACATCCCCTGCTCATGGATTGGAAGAATAAACATTATGAAAATGGCCATCCTACCAAAAGCAATATACAGATTCAATGCTATTCCATTCAAAATTTCAATGACATTTATCAAAGAAATAGAACAATTATTGATGAAATTCATATGGAATCACAAAAAACCCCGAATAGCCAAAGCTCTCCTGAAAAAAAAAGAAGGGAATGGAGGCATCACACTCCCAGACTTCAAAATCTACTACAAAGCCATAATTATCAAAACTGCATGGTATTGGAACAAGAACAGACACACAGACCAATGGAATCGAATAGAAAATCCAGAAATAAACCCACAGATTTATGGTCAACTAATCTTTGACAAAGGAGCAAAGAATATGCATTGGAGCAAGGAAAGTTTGTTCAATAGATGGTGCTGGGAAAACTGGGTTGCTACATGCAAAAGAATGAAGCTTGACCACTACCTCACACCATACACAAAAATCAACTCAAAATGGATTAAAGAACTAGACATAAGACCTGAAACCATAAAATACATAGAAGGAAATATAGGCGAAACACTACATGATATGCACATCAAAGACATCTTTACAGACACATCACCCAAAGCAGTGATAGTGAAGGCAAAGATAAACAGCTGGGACTACATCAAATTAAAGAGCTTCTGCACAGCAAAAGAGACAATAACAAAAACAAAGAGAAACCCCACCAACTGGGAGAACATTTTTGCACACAACACTAATGATAAAGGACTGATCACAAAAATCTGCAAAGAGCTGATGAGACTCAACAACAACAAAGAAAATAATCCAGTCAAAAAATGGGCAGAAGAGCTAAAAAGAAACTTCTCTGAAGAGGAAATGCAAATGGCCAACAGGCATATGAAAAAATGTTCAGCATCACTTTTAATCAGGGAAATGCAAATCAAAACTACCATGAGATACCATCTTACACCAGTGAGAATGGCACATATTAAAAAAACTAGCAACAACAAATGTTGGCGAGGGTGAGGAGAAAAAGGAACTCTCCTGCACTGCTGGTGGGAGTGCAAACTGGTCCAACCACTATGGAGAGCTGTGTGGAGATTTCTGGACCTACTAAACATAGAGCTTCCATATGATCCAGCAATTCCACTCCTCCTAGGTATTTACCCAAAGGACACAGAAACATCAATTCCAAAGAACACCTGCACCCCTATGTTTATAGCAGCACTGTTTACAATAGCTAAGCTTTGGAAACAGCCCAAATGCCCAAAAATAGATGATTGGATCAAGAAGATGTGGTACATATACACCATGGAATATTACTCAGCATTCAAAAAAGATAAACACATGGAATTTGCAGCAACATGGATGGCGGTGGAAGGGATCATGCTCAGTGAAATAAGCCAGAAAGAAAAAGAAAAATACCGAATGGTCTCACTCATAGCAGGAATCTAGAAAACTTAAATAAGGGACCAGGAAAATGAATAACTATAAGAAAGTGAAAATCAAAATCAACAAAAAACTATGGACCAGAGACACTTTTTTTGGGGGGTGGGGGGCGGGAGGGGAGGGATTGGGTTCAAAATGGGGGGGTTGCAATTGTATGGGGAATATAAAAATAAAATTTATTAAAAAAAAAGAGTAATGGGAAGTGCAATTGTATGGGGAATATAAGCAAAATGAAAATGCATACACTGTGCAAAAATGAAAAATGATGTAAGAATTACATAAAATAAAATATTAAAAAGAAAAAAGAAAAAGGAAATTAAAGTTCAGGGAAATGGAAAAAAAAAGAGTAATGCTAGTTTCATAAAATGTGCTTTGTGGTATTACATCTTTCTCAATTTGGGGGCAGAGTTTGAAAAGTATAGGTTTTAATTATCTCTGAAGTTAGGCAGAACTCACTTGTGAAGCTATTGGTCCTAGGCTTTTGTTTTTCAGGGAGAGCTTTGATTACTGATTCAATTTCCTTATTTATGATTGACCTGCCCAGATTTACAGTTTCATCTCTATTCAGGCCCATCTCTATTATTTGTGTAATTCTACAAATTTGTCCATTTCTTCTAGATTATTCAACTTACTAGTGTACAAATGTTCATTGTAGTCTCCTATTATTTTCTGAATTTCTAAAGTGTCTGTTGTAACACCTTTTTCAATTCTTATCCTATTTAAGTTTTATTCCTTCTTCTCTTTTGTGAGCTTACCTTGAGGCCTGTCTATTTAGTTTATTTAACCAGACTGTGATTTCATTAGTCTTTCTGATTTCTATTTTATTGTTTCTGCTCTAAGTTTTTATTATACCTTTCTTCTGTTAGTTTTGTTTATCTTTATTTTTCTAAGTTCCTCCAGATGAGAGATAAGGTTATTTATTTGAGCTCTTTCTTGATACTTGTATTGCTATATACTTCCCTCTTGGTACTGCTTTTGTTGCATCCCATATGTTCTGAAAGGTTGTGTCATCACTGTCATTTGTCTAGTGGTATTTTTTTATTTCTTTGATTTTCTCATTAACCCAGTACACTCTTTCAGTGGTGTGTTGTTCAGTCTCCATGTATTGGAGCTGTTCCCTACTTTCTTTTTATAGATCTCCAGTTTGATACTTTTATGGTCAGCACAGATGGTAGGTATTATTTTGATCTTGATGAATTTGTTGATCCTTACCTTTGTGAGACAAATGCAGTCAATCCTGAAGAATGTGCTCTTGAGAAAAATGTGTATTATGCTTTATTTGAAGTGCAGTGCCCTTTAAAATGTCTGTTAGACCCACAATGTCTAATTCTTTTTTTAAGGCTTCCATCCCTATTTATCTTCTGTCTAGCTGATTGTCCTGTTTGTAAGAGTGCAATGTCAAAGTCCCCTACCACATGTGTTTTTTCCAGTGTCTATTTCAGAGTTGATAATATTTACCTAATATATTTTGATGTTCCTTTGGTGAGTATACATCAATGAGTGTTATGTCTTCCTGATGTATTGTTCCCTTAATCAATTATATAATGGCCATCCCTGTCTTTTGCTACCTTTTTTTTAACAAAGAATCTATTTTGTCTGATATAAGTATGGCTGCCCCTGCCTTTTTTTTTGGGGGGGGGGGTGTCCCTTTTGCTTGGAGGACTCTTATCTCAACCTGCATTCTAAGCATTCTAAGTCTGTGTTTATCTTTGAAGCTCAGGTGCATTTACTGGAGACAGCATAAGGTTGAATTCTGGTTCCTAATCAGATGCTCAGTGTCTTTTAAATGGTGTATATAAAGCATATAAACTTTCTAGCCCCTATGGAAAGCAGTATAGAGTTGTTTCAAAAGATTAACATGTATCTATCACATGACCCAGCAATTCCAGTCGTAGAAATTAATCTGAAAAAGACAAAAACACTAATCTGAAGGGAAACATATACTCCTGTATTCATTGCAGCACTAGTTACAATAGACAAAATATGGAAATAACCTATGTGTCTACTAATGAGAGGATCAGAAAGATGTGTACACACACACACAAACACACAGAGTTATGGCTCAATTATTAAAAAAAAAGATAAAATCTTGCCATTTACAGCAACATGGATAGAACTAGAAGATATTGTGCTAACCAACATAAGTCAGAAAGAGAAAGACAAATACCAGATAGTGTCACTTATATGTGGAATACAGAGAAACAAAAGGAAGGGTCAAATAAAACCAAACCAATCACAAATCCTAGAATTCTGAATGCATATAGAACTGAGGCTACCACAGGGAGAAGGGGCGGGGAAAGAGGAATGTGAGGAGGAAACACAATGGCAAACTAAGGGTGTTAAGCGGTAACAATAGGAGGTGTGGTGTGGTAACCTGATGGGTGAGATCCTATTCCTCCAAATCACAAATAATGATGGCAAACCAATGTTTTACAATTAAAAGATAAAAAAGCAAAAATAAACATTTGCACTATAATACCAATCATGTTACCAGAAGTAAAGGTGGAATGTGGGTGGATAAACTAGGAACAAAGGAACGATTGTATGGTAAAGGATAGATTTCTAATGGTAAACACACACAAATGTTCATTTTCAAAGATGCACACCTGAAACTTGAATATGTTTATTATATTTATTATAGTATATAATATATTTATTATAGTATATATTTATAAATTTATTATAGTATATGAATATATGAATAAATATATGAATATATTTATTATAGTAACTTGAATGTTACTATAATAAAAAAAAGTTAATGTATTTTAGAGCTCTCCCTTCCCCCAACTAATACATGCATTCAGCACCAAATGTCATTATTTGGGGTACTTCTGTGAGTTAATTGTGAAATTTAAATTGAAACTTTAATCAACTTCCTTTTTTATTTATATATTTTTTACATTGTTGTTCATTCTCCTCTCAGGTATGATCTCCATAATATTATAACCACCAGGACACCCCGGAACCATTACCATAGTCTTGTGCTCTTCCTTCCCATTTTGAACCTTCTCCCTTCCCTTCCCCAGCTGAATGTCTCAAATTTATAGTTTTCCTGTTAGTTTTGTGTTTTTCCCCCTTGATCCCTTGTTTGGTTTCCCTATGTTCCTCCAATAAGTGAAACCATCTGATATTTTCCTCTTTCTTCCTGACAATTCACTGAACATAATCCCTTCTAGCTAGATCCATGTTGCGGCAAATGGTATGAGTTTATTTTTTGATGGCTGAGTAGTATTTCATTATTTATGTATACCACAAATTCCTTATCCATCCATCTCTTTTGGGACATTTAGGATGTTTCCATACCTTACTATTGTAAATAGTACTGCAATAAACATAGGGGTGCAGGTTTCCTTTTGAATTACGGTTTTTGTTTCCTTTTGATTCCTTGGGGGGAGATCACTGGATCATATGTTAGGTCCATTTTTACTATTCTGAGGAACCTCCATGCAGCTTTCCACAGTGGCTGAACCAGTCTGCATTCCTAACAACAGTGTAAGAAGGTTCCTTTTTCTCCACATTCTTGCCAGCATTTGCTGTTGCCAGTTTAATATGGGCCATTCTCACCAGTGTTAGGTGGTATATAATTGTGTTTTTTATTTCCATATTGCTGATTTGAACATTTTTTCCATATGTCTGCTTGCCATTTACATTTTCTTTTTAGCTCTTCTGCACTATTTTTGACAGTGTTGGTTGCTTTGTTTTTTGTTGAGTTGTGCAAGCACTTTGTAGATTTCTGGTATCAATCCCTTAATAGTTGTATGGCATGCAAATATTTTATCCCATTCAATAGGATGTCTCTTTGTTTTACTTAATTTCTCTTTTGCTGTATAGAAACTTTTTAGTTGATATAGTCTCAGCTGTTTATCTTCTCTTTCATTTTCTTTGCTTCTAGGGATGTGTCCTCAAAGTTGTTTCTGCCGTGTATTTGATAAGTATTTTGTCTGTGTTTTTTCTGTGTATTTTATGGTTTCAGGTCTTACATTTAAGTCTTTTACACATTTTGAGATGGTTTTGGTGTATGGTATGAGGTAGTAGCTCAGTTTCATTCTTTTACATGTGGCAGTTCAATTTTCCCAAAATCATTTATTGAAGAGGGTATCATTTTCCAGTGTATGTTCTTTGCTCCTTTGTCATAGATTAGTTGACCATACATGTGTGGTTTTACTTTCCACCACGCAATTTTAATTCCACATAATTCCACTTTTATTGTCAAAATTAATGTCCAATGTGTCCAATAACATAATAAATCTACTTGCTCTAGCCATAGTATGATTCTAGTATTAATCATAATCAACAGATTTATATAGCACAGTTATATAAACAAAATTCAATTCCCAACTACAGTCCTAAGGAATACATTTGAATGAAAATATTCCTATCCTCAATGTCAAATAATTTAACTGCAATAATTCTCATGTTCAGTCAGGCCCTCCAAATGCCAAAAGAAAAGGAGACTGTGTTCTGGTGGCTTCAACATCCCCTCTAGATGAGCAGATGTCTTTGCGTATGTCTTTGTGAAATAACAGGGGAAAATACTGGTATGAAGACATCATTTTAGATACATTAAGACCAACCTCTTGCTAAACTGGTCCAAGCACTATGGAGAGCTGTGTGGAGATTTCTTGACCTACTAAATATAGAGCTTCCATATGATCCAGCAATTCCACTCCTAGGTATTTACCCAAATGACATAGAAACATTAATTCCAAAGGGCACCTGCATCCCAATGTTTATAGAAGCACTATTTACAATAACTAAGCTATGGAAACTATCCAAATGCCTAAAAATAGATGACTGGATCAAGAAGATGTGGTACATATACATAATGGAATACTACTCAGCAATCAAAAAGATAAACACATGCAGTTTGCAGCAACATGGATGGAGCTAAAAGGGATCATGCTCAGCAAAATAAGTCAGAAAGAAAAAGAAGAATACCAATGGTCTCACTCACAGCAGGAATTTAGAAAACCTAAATAAGGGACCAGGAAAAAGAATAATCAATACAAAGTAAAAATCAAAATCAACAAGCAACTATAAACCAGAGACACACGGGGTGGGGGAGGGGGGGAAGGAGGGGGTGAGGAGGAGAGGAAGGACTAGGGTCAAAATAAGGGGGGGGGTTGCAATTGTATGGGAAATATAACCAAAATGAAAATGCATACATTATGCAATAATGAAAAATGATGTAAGAATTATATAAAATAAAATATTAAAAAAGACCAACCTCTTGCTAATAAGTCCCATGAGCATGAGCTTTTAAAGTGGAAATTTATTTATTTTTTTAAATAAATTTTATTTTTATATCCCCCATACAATTGCAACCCCCTTATTTTGACCCCACTCCCTCCCCTCCCCGCCTCCCACCCCACTTCTGCCTGTACTAGAACCCTCCAGTGGCTAACATTAGATAAAATCCAAACACATTCCACTGTATAGAAACATTTTTGTTACTTGTTACTTCTTGCTGCATTAGTCTCAAATTCTACAACTCTACTGAAGTATCTTTAAATTATCTCTATAATGAGGTGAAAAATAGAAAACCATATTTTATGAGATTTTTTTACCAGCTACCTTGTGAGCTCTCTGAACCCAACTCTCCTTTCCCATCCAGTAGAGCTTATCAGTCTCTTTATTTTATCATTGTATCTCTTCTTTACTGAGATATTAACATATAAAATTAAAAATTTCATCAATTAAACCATGAAATTTGTTCTGTATCTTGATCAGTACCAATAACGTGTATGAGCTAAATAAACTCCAATATAAATTGGTATAAAGAACTCTGGGGATGACTTTTCAAATCTTGATTTCACTGCCAACCAGGATCGTTTGACCTATATTCCCTTACCTCATCTAGACTTGATAGATACACAGAGCATGCAATGTACACTGTGTCTCAAGTGATATCCCCTAAAAGAAAAATAAAGGAACAATACATGCAAAATAAAATCCAAATGATGTTTTATCTATTCATTGTTATATTGTACCACTAATGTTTTCACTAATAGGCACTGAAAGCTACATTTATTTATACAAAATACACTGTTTCTTCGAATATACATAAAGACTATAACTATGAGAGGGATAGCTATGCCTAATTTTACTAGTAATTCCCAAACACCTAGAAAACTATGTTCCTGAGTATTCATAAGTGATTCTCTTATTAATTACATTTGCATTACCAGTAATGCTAGGACCATCAAAATTCTTGTTTCTGAGTAAACGCTGTAAGCTGCCATCATATTCACTCCATAGACAATTTCAAGATAAAATTCATTAAGCTCTAAGAAGGAGGCCTAGATTATGATACCCAAAAACGCAATTATAAAGAAATGCACATCTTTACCCTATAAAAATAGAACAATTATTTTTGGTTAAAAATTTATACTCCCCCATAGAATTTTAAGTTATCCGGCAATGATGAACAGACATTTTTTAACCACAACTGCTTACTGAACTGTAAACAATTATGCTTTCACTTCTTGATTCTACATTTTTTGCCTTTTCACCCAGTTTAAAATATTCTTTGCCAAAAGCCACAATAATTCTAAGCATGAAACAGAAATATGAAACCCAACTCTTAGGGAAAATAAAAAAGGACTAGACAATACTGATTGGGAGATTGGAATGTTAATCACAGTCTTTAGCAATGAGAATACTCTGAATTTATCTGAGCAGGTCAGATACCTGTATCACAATGTCTCAGTACTACCACCAGGTATGTGTGCAGGGTTACCCTACACTGTTTCATAGAAGGAGAATGGGTAATCAAAGGTCCTTTTATTTTTAAAGTTTAAACAGAAAAAGCAGACAAAGAAAATGAACAGATCCCTAAGCAAAGTTTATTCAAAACCACAAAATAAGGTGTACTCCAAACTGAATATTTATGATTCTTCCTACCCCAAATTCTGATCATGAATTCCTATTTCTCAATGTGGCTGAAGTCAGAGGTAGAGAACCAATAATGTAATTTAGGTTAAATGATGTTTCATCAGGATGTTACCCTGATGTTTAGTGTCCTTATGATAAGAATTCTTTCTCTCTCTAATGAGCGTAAAAGAAAGATCACATGAGCACACAGCCAGAGAGGTTGTTGCCTACAAGCCAACAAGCCTACTTGGCAGAACTAGATCTGTGAGCACTCTCTTCTCAGAATTCGACCTCTAGCTACCACTGAGAAATAAATGTCTGTTGTTTAAGCCTCCCAGTATGTGGGGCCTGACAATTTGAGCTCACTGAACCAGACCACTTTAGTACCTATGAAGTAAGGTCTTTATTGAGAAACTTCCTCATTTAGAATACCTTGTTTCATAGCAGTGTAGGTAATATTTTTGGCTCAGAAAATTGAACAAAGTGGTGTCTAAAAATCACACTGAAAACAACTTTTTAAAGGTCATATGACTGAAGAGAAAGTATAGAAATAGATATCAAAATATCATTTCTATAAATGTGATATCAAGAGAAATAAAAGGTTGGGAAAAATTTTAGAAACCAAATTATAAAATAGCCAATTACTAATTGTGGATGCTTAGTAGAGTCCTCTGAAGTTTACAGGCTCACACCCACCTTCCCCTGGATAATCCCGAAGAAGGCCAGCATTTGCCTGCATGCTGTAGAATAGCATAAACACTGCAAGGCCAACAGTGTAGGAAAGAGCTGAAAACACACTAATTTGCTAAAAGAATACAGGTGTCCATACTGCCATGCTATTCTAGTTACTCCAATATCAGCCCTCACCACTGCTAGCCCCTAAACAACTATAAATAAAGGATAATCTAATGAATAACTTCTAATTGGCCAGTTAAGTCACTTTAAATTGGTTCAAAGTAAGCAAAAATCTATACTTATAACAGCACATGTACCAATAGAGTATAGGAAATTCACAACTATTAAACAAAGTAGGTATTATAGTCTTGGATGAGACCTTCTTATCACAACATTATAATAAACACTAACAGGGAAGAGAGGACAGGAGGGGGAAAATTAGCTTAAGGATTAAAATGAGACGATGTCTTAGAAAGTGCCTCTCCTAAAGCCATACAATGAGACACTAGAATTCTAATCAGGAACCAAGTGCAAGGGAAGTAAAGTATTCACAGGGACTATGGAGTGAAAAATGCTCTGAGACTGATATATATCAGGCAAGGTTAAACAACACCACTGAATTTTAAAAAGAAGACATAACCGAAAACTTAACAAAGCCAACTTTTCTCAGTAAAGAAAGGGAAGCACCAATCAAATAGCAACGACCTTCAGCTCTGGCCCAGCTGGGACCAGAAATGGTATCTCCTGATTAGGAATATCATTTTACTCAGGTATTATGTATTATTTAAAAAATCATCAACAACAACCATTTATTTCCTTCATAAATACTTCCTGAGCTACCAGGCACTGGTCAGGATTGCTAGATAAGCCCTACACATCTCTGTAGCACTTTGCACAGTATTTGCTCATGTAATTAAAATACAAGATACTAGAAGTATATTTACAAATAAAGAGAGGGTGGAGCAACAGGCTTCAGTGCAGACACAGCTAGGTTCAAGAACCGCATAAGCACGACAAATCCTGAAAATGGCATAGAAAAGACATCAAGAAATCCTGATAACAAGGATATGAATCTCTTAAGGGAATGGACGCCAAGTTCCTAAGGAACATGTGCTTTGACAAGAAGCAGTAGAGGAAGATGCAGGGCAACAAAATCATGAGTGCATATACAAGGCTAACAAGGCCCTTGTGAGGCCTGAGAAGGTCAAGGCCAACATCCCAGAGGGTAGCAGATGAAAACTTAGTCGACTTGCTTGCATCATTTACCTCAGGGTTGGGAAACGTGAGTTCGCCTGCATCTTCAAGGATCTCAGGCTCTCCTGGCCACAGACCAAGTCTCAAATCAAGGCTCAGGTTTTGATAGCATCACAGGCTCCAAAAGATGCTTTGTACCCTATAAAGATTCCAGAATAAAGAATCCTTTCTGCCCGTGTGATGAACACAAATACTGGCATGATCCCTAGAATGCTGTCTGCATGACACCGGTGATTTCCTATGATAATTGTACAAATAAACCTAAAGCTGGAAGAAGTAAAAAGAGAAACATGTATTTATGGCCTAGTGGGCAAGCTTCAGTTATCATAACCACTCTAGGAAGGAGGTATTTTGTGTTGTGCATGTGTGCAGGGTGGCATAAAGGCGGCCTTGGAAAATGAAACAATTTCAGACAGTCCGGGAAGGAGAGAAAGAATGCCACACCAGAGAATTTAAATGTGAAGAACATTTAAGGACAAGAGACAGCTAATGGAAATTTTTTAAAGCAATAGTGTGATATTATTGGATTTCCCTCTTAAGATGATGATGCTGAGAGGTGAATCGCAGGGAGACCAGATAGAGAGTGACACAATAATCCAGCCATGAGGGAATACAGGTTTGAACTAGTACCAGCAGGGATAAATGAGAAGATCTGACTTAGGAGACCATTTTGAGATAGTATCACAAAATCTCTGTAAAAATGATTGGGAAAAAAAAAAAAAGTACAAGAAAGCCTAACTGAAGACTGCTTGAAGATGGTGAGGAGGCCAGCGGAGGCAAGTGCAGGAGTTCCCTAGTGTGAGGGCCTGCAAGACACTTAGTAATGAGGTATCAGAGGGTCAGGGATGGGCCAGGAAAGCCACCAGAACTTAATTATCAGATTGGCCAGTAGTCTTAGGCAGAAGACATAGACATCCCTAATTATTATGCACTTAGAACAAAAATGCCAGCACAGACCCTAATGGACATCTGTTGAAACTGTATACAAAGGAGTCAGCACAACACTGAAAAGGAAAATTAACATGGGAGTGATATCGGGCAGTAAGGGGCACTAAAACTGGCTAAGGACAGTGTCCAAATAGTTTACTGGTCACTGAGTTCTCCACCTGTGCATATAATAGCAAAACTGCTCAGGTTCAGAGAACAACAATAATGGAATTTTAAAAACAAGGAAAAACAACGATTCACTGAGGCCATAAGTTGCTGTTTATCTCACCGAAGCAGTGTCAAGTATTTTGAAGTCCTAAACAAAAGGTGTCAAAGACGGCATCTTCCTGCCACTGAAGACAAGGAACTCCGATCTTGAACAAAAGGCTACGCTCCCAAGATGGCATCTTCTCACCACTGAGGGCTGGGAGCATGTGGCAGCCAGAGATAACAGGCCAGGATCCAACTCATGAAGACTGCAGAAGATATAACAGGAGATGCTCACCAGAGCTGCCGAGATGTGCCAGCACAGCAGCAGAAAAGCAACATTGGAAACAGCAGCAGCAGTGGCTGAACAAACTAACAGCACACACTCACAAAGCTCAGTGAGAGGGGGAGCCTGCTGCTCCCCCTCTCTGAGTCTTTGCCTTCTCTTCCAGGCTGTAATGGCAGCAAAGCTGCGCACACTTTCAGTCGCTTAGCTACCTGCAAAATTTCTCAACTTTTTTCCTCTGAGGCTGGCTGCTAGAAGCCTTTCCACATCCTTCAGAGGTCCACATCCTTCTGGAAGATGAGCATGGTGGGGGCAGGAATGACCCCATAATCCCCAGGGATTGCTTCTACAGTCCCTTATATTTCCTATCAGAGTCTCCACACTCATGGATACTTTGTATTTTTCCTGGGCCTACTCATCCTTACCTGCACCACCTTCCAGAGGGTGCCCCCAGCAACAGCCTTTGGTTCAGCCTTCCCTGCCCACCTCCTCCCAACCATGTTACAGGAGGAGGCAAACCAACAGAGAGCACTAAGCTTGAAGGGTTTGAAGGTGAGTGCTATATGAAGACAATTAGGAACCAGGACTTCTGTACACTGGTGTAAATGAAGTGACATCACACTGGGATAGAATGGAATATAGACCTCATGCTATTCTGCTATTCTTTTAAATTACTATCACAGTAAAAAAAGCACAGTATCCTTTTTCCACAACTTTACATGGCATTTCACTAAAGTAAGAAATTGTTTATTCTGTTCATAAGCTGAAACTTTCCTATTTTGTAACAGAAACATTTCCCACCACATCTGTTCAGAAAGATAAGTAGTATTGGATGATAAACAGCAACACATTCCTAGATCATCATCTTTCAGTAAGATTCATGTTGCATGGTCTACAAAGCAGAGCCACCTAGCTTGTCAACACACTCTTCTCAGGCTATCTCTTCTGAGAGATGAGGAAAAGTCAAAACTGGGCTTGTACTTTCAGTCAGGTCTCTCTAAGCAACAGGACACCAACCGGGAAAACTGTAACTCCCTTGAAAATAAAAATGAGCTGAAAAAGTTTGCCAAACTAGATTGGTGGAAAGTTAAGATGACATATGCAAAATTTCATAGCATGGACAGCCAGTTTGATACAGAGCTAGACTGGAGGGTAAAGGATAGCTAAAGAAAAATGCTGCCTTTGCATATCAGTACTTTTCTGAAGATCAAAAACGGGTTAAACATACCAGTAATTTTCATCATTACTGAGGTCCCAATTTAAAAATATGAGTAAGTTTTCATTTCCTGAACTTCAACAGTGGAACATCACTTGTGGAATTCAACAGTAAACATGTTTTATCCACTACAGAATTTACTTAGAATGGGATAAGTTTGCAGTCTTATTTTTCTATCATTTACAATAGAACATGGAAAAGATTCTTTTAAGCTACGGGTATATGAAAAAAATCATCCTAATACTGCAGAACACCAAATTCTCTTTTGTATAAAAAGAAACGGGGAAAGTATACATTAATCTACAGGGACTACAAAGGTATCCTTTAATTCTTCTATATCATTAAACCTTATTTGGTAGATTTGTATGTAGAAAAATTCGTAAGAAATAATTTATTTCTAGGAATGAAGGTAAAAATGGATGTAGGAAAACCAGGTGAAGTGTGACAGATAGGCTAGTCAGAGTTGAGTTTGGTATTAAGAATTCTTTCCGAATATGGACCTTCCCAGACAAACAGAAACTCCAGAATTTCATTGGAACTAAACCCCCACTCCAAAAAATACTACAAGGAGTCCTAAAGCCAGAACCTCAGAGGGACGAATAACAATGAAAGAAGGCCAAAAAAAAAAAAAAAGTTATTAAAAGAATAAATAAATAAAATCAAAGGAAAGACAAACACAATGGCAAATACAGATGTTAAGATATCAATATTAACTCTAAATGTAAATGGACTAAACTCTTCAATAAAAAGACACAGAGTTGCAGCCTGGATTAAGAAACAAAACCCAACCTTTTGCTGTCTCCAGGAAACACATTTAGCTACAAAAGATAAAAATAGGATCAAAGTTAAAGGATGGAAAACAATCCTACAAGCAAATGGACCAAAAAAGAAAGCAGGAACAGCTATACTTATATCAGATAAAAAAGATTTCAAACTCAAAAAGATAAAAAGAGACCCCAATGGTCACTACATTATGATCAAGGAGACAATACTTCAAGAAGAAATAACACTCATTAACATATACTCACCAAACGAAGGAGCACCAAAATATATCAGACAACTGTTGTCCTCTCTGAAAACAGACATCAGAGAAAACACAAACGTAGTGGGAGACTTCAACACACCACTATCAACAATGGATAGATCAACAAGACAAAAAATAAGTAAAGAAACCAAAGCTCTAAATAAGGACCTAGAGCAATTGGGCTTAACAGACATCTATAGAACACTAAACCCCAAAAAAAGGGAGTACACATTTTTCTCAAGCGCACACGGATCATTCTCCAGGATCGATCACATACTGGGGCACAAGACAAACATCAACAGATACACCAAGATTGAAATCATATCAACCATCTTTTCTGACCATGAAGACATCAAACTAGAAATAAACCGTAAAAAGAAGGCAAGGAACTTTCCTACCTCATGGAGATTAAAAACCACACTACTGGAAGACCATTGGACTAATGAGGAGATCAAAGAAGAAATTAAAAAATTTTTGAATTGAACGACAAGGAGGACACCAATATCCTAAATGTATGGGATGCAGCAAAAGCAGTAATAAGAGGAAAATATATAGCAATAGAAGCTCACATCAAGAAACAAGAAAGAACGCAAAGAAACAACCTAATCTCGAAGCTCAAAGATCTAGAAAAAGAACAACAAAAAAACCCCAAAACCAGTAGAAGAAAAGAAATAATAAAAACCAAAGCAGAAATAAATGAAATTGAAACTAAAAAAACAATCCAAAAGATCAATGAAACCAAGAGCTGGTTCTTTGAAAAAATCAATAAAATAGACAAACCCCTAGCCAGGCTCACAAAGGAAAAAAGGGAGAAAGCACAAATAAACAGGATCATCAATGAAAGAGGAGAAATCACAACGGACACAGCAGAAATCAAAAGAATAATCAGTAACTACTATGAACAGTTATATGGAAACAAGTTTAACAATCTAGAGGAGATGGACAAATTCCTACAACTCTACAATCACCCAAAGCTAGATAAAGAAGAAATAGAACACCTAATCAGACCAATTACAAGCAGCGAAATTGAAATGGTAATCAAAAACCTCCCCAAAAACAAAAGCCCAGGTCCTGATGGATTTACAAATGAATTCTACCAAACATTCAGAGACGAATTAGTGCCTATCCTTCACAAACTCTTCCAAAAAATTGAGAAGGAAGGGACAACACCAAACACGTTTTATGAAGCCAACATTACACTAATACCAAAACCGAACAAGGACAACACAAAAAAGGAAAACTACAGGCCAATCTCCCTAATGAACACTGATGCAAAAATCCTCAATAAAATTTTAGCTATCAGAATCCAACAATGTATCCATAAGATAATTCACCACGACCAAGTAGGATTCATTCCAGGGACACAAGGATGATTTAACATCCGAAAATCAATCAACGTTATCCAACACATCAACAAAAAGAAATATAAAAACCATATGATAATATCAATAGATGCTGAGAAAGCTTTCGACAAAGTGCAACACCCATTCATGATAAAAGCCCTTGAAATTCTTGGGATACAAGGAACATACCTCAACATCATAAAGGCCATCTATGACAAGCCAACAGCCAGTATCATTCTCAATGGTGAAAAGCTGAAAGCATTTCCATTAAGATCTGGAACAAGACAAGGATGTCCACTCTCACCACTGCTTTTCAATATAATACTGGAAGGCCTAGCCAGGGCAATAAGACAAGAGAAAGACATCCAAGGAATCCAAATAGGAAAAGAAGAAGTCAAACTATCACTATTTGCAGACGATATGATATTATACATAGAGAACCCCAAAAACTCCACAGAAAAGCTAATTCAACTCATCAATCAGTTCAGTAAAGTGGCAGGATACAAAATCAACACGCAAAAGTCAGTAGCCTTCCTATACACAAACAATAAATCTGAAGAAGAAATCAAAAAAACCATCCCTTTTGTTATTGAAACAAAAAAAATCAAATATTTGGGAATAAATCTAACAAAAGAGGTAAAGGACCTATACAAAGAAAACTATAAAACACTGTTAAAAGAAATAGAAGAAGACACAAAGAAATGGAGAGACATCCCCTGCTCATGGATTGGAAGAATAAACATTATTAAAATGGCCATCCTTCCAAAAGCAATATACAGATTCAATGCTATTCCAATCAAAATTTCAATGTCATTCTTCAAATAAATAGAACAATTATTGATGAAATTCATATGGAATCACAAAAAACCCCGAATAGCCAAAGCTCTCCTGAAAAAAAAAGAAGGGAATGGAGGCATCACACTCCCAGACTTCAAACTATACTACAAAGCCATAATCATCAAAACTGCATGGTATTGGAACAAGAACAGACATACAGACCAATGGAATCAAATAGAAAATCCAGAAATAAACCCACAGATTTATGGTCAACTAATCTTTGACAAAGGAGCAAAGAATATGCATTGGAGCAAAGAAAGTTTGTTCAATAAATGGTGCTGGGAAAACTGGGTCGCTACATGCAAAAGAATGAAGCTTGACCACCACCTCACACCATACACAAAAATCAACTCAAAATGGATTAAAGAACTAGACATAAGACCTGAAACCATAAAATATTTAGAAGGAAATATAGGCGAAACACTACGTGATTTGCACATCAAAGACATCTTTACAGACACATCACCCAAAGCAGTGAGAGTGAAGGCAAAGATAAACAGCTGGGACTACATCAAATTAAAGAGCTTTTGCACAGCAAAAGAGACAATAACAAAAACAAAGAGAAACCCCACCAACTGGGAGAACATTTTTGCACCCAACACTAATGATAAAGGACTGATCACAAAAATCTGCAAAGAGCTGATGAGACTCAACAACAACAAAGAAAATAATCCAGTCAAAAAATGGGCAGAAGAGCTAAAAAGAAACTTCTCTGAAGAGGAAATGCAAATGGCCAACAGGCATATGAAAAAATGTTCAACATCACTTGTCATCAGGGAAATGCAAATCAAAACTACCATGAGATACCATCTTACACCAGTGAGAATGGCACATATTAAAAAAACTAGCAACAACAAATGTTGGCGAGGGTGTGGAGAAAAAGGAACTCTTCTGCACTGTTGGTGGGAGTGCAAACTGGTCCAACCACTGTGGAAAGCTGTGTGGAGATTTCTGGACCTACTAAACATAGAGCTTCCATATGATCCAGCAATTCCACTCCTAGGTATTTACCCAAAGGACACAGAAACATCAATTCCAAAGAACACCTGCACCCCTATGTTTATAGCAGCACTGTTTACAATAGCTAAGCTTTGGAAACAACCCAAATGCCCAAAAATAGATGACTGGATCAAGAAGATGTGGTACATATATACCATGGAATATTACTCAGCATTCAAAAAAGATAAACACATGCAATTTGCTGCAACATGGATGGCGCTGGAAGGGATCATGCTCAGCGAAATAAGCCAAAAAGAAAAAGAAAAATACCGGATGGTCTCACTCATAGCAGGAATCTAGAAAACTTCAATAAGGGACCAGGAAAATGAATAACTATAAGAAAGTGAAAATCAAAATCAACAAAAAACTATGAACCAGAGACACTTTTAGGGGGGCGGGGGGGGAAGGGAGTGATTGGGGTCAGAATGGGGGGGCTGCAATTGTATGGGGAATATAACAATAAAATTCATAAAAAAAAAAAATCCAGAAATAAACCCACAGATTTATGGTCAACTAATCTTTGACAAAGGAGCAAAGAATATGCATTGGAGCAAAGAAAGTTTGTTCAATAAATGGTGCTGGGAAAACTGGGTCGCTACATGCAAAAGAATGAAGCTTGACCACTACCTCACACCATACACAAAAATCAAGTCTAAGTGGATTAAAGAACTAGACATAAGACCTGAAACCATAAAATATATAGAAGCAAATATAGGCGAAACACTACATGATTTGCACATCAAAGACATCTTTACAGACACATCACCCAAAGCAGTGATAGTGAAGGCAAAGATAAACAGCTGGGACTACATCAAATTAAAGAGCTTCTACACAGCAAAAGAGACAATAACAAAAACGAAGAGAAACCCCACCAACTTGGAGAACATTTTTGCACCCAACACTAATGATAAAGGACTGATCACAAAAATCTGCAAAGAGCTGATGAGACTCAACAATAACAAAGAAAATAATCCAGTCAAAAAATGGGCAGAAGAGCTAAAAAGAAACTTCTCTGAAGAGGAAATGCAAATGGCCAACAGGCATATGAAAAAATGTTCAACATCACTTGTCATCAGGGAAATGCAAATCAAAACTACCATGAGATACCATTTTACACCAGTGAGAATGGCACATATTAAAAAAACTAGCAACAACAAATGTTGGCGAGGGTGTGGAGAAAAACGAACTCTTCTGCACTGTTGGTGGGAGTGCAAACTGGTCCAACCACTGTGGAAAGCTGTGTGGAGATTTCTGGACCTACTAAACATAGAGCTTCCATATGATCCAGCAATTCCACTCCTAGGTATTTACCCAAAGGACACAGAAACATCAATTCCAAAGAACACCTGCACCCCTATGTTTATAGCAGCACTGTTTACAATAGCTAAGCTTTGGAAACAACCCAAATGCCCAAAAATAGATGACTGGATCAAGAAGATGTGGTACATATATACCATGGAATATTACTCAGCATTCAAAAAAGATAAACACATGCAATTTGCAGCAACATGGATGGCGATGGAAGGGATCATGCTCAGCGAAATAAGCCAAAAAGAAAAAGAAAAATACCGGATGGTCTCACTCATAGCAGGAATCTAGAAAACTTAAATAAGGGACCAGGAAAATGAATAACTATAAGAAAGTGAAAATCAAAATCAACAAAAAACTATGAACCAGAGACACTTTTAGGAGGGCGGGGGCGGGAGGGGAGGGATTGGGGTCAGAATGGGGGGGCTGCAATTGTATGGGGAATATAACAATAAAATTTATAAAAAAAAAAAAAGAATTCTTTCCTCTTTTTTTTTTAGGTCCCATTCTTATTTTTTATAAACTTATGAAATAACTTACAATTATGAAAGTTAGACATGAATTCTACTCCTCAGTTAACTTACACTTTACTTTTTTTTCTTTATAGTTCTTTTTATTCCTAAAAGATATCTCGCCAAGAATGTAGAATGGAATATTCTGGTTTCAAGTTACTGAAATTCTATTTTTTTGGCCAACCCTTTTATAAAAAGGGTTCAATTTTAAGATTTGTTCCCAAGCTCTATTTTAAGGTGGAGAGTGGTTTGAATGGTATGTTAATATTTGAATGTTAATATTTAAATTTTCATGACCTGAGGGACTGATAAATGTAGACAGAACATTTAAAACATTTATTTGTTAGCATTTGCATAAAAATATGGAAAAATATTCTAGAAGTTGTTCATTCTAAAAAGGAGAGTTGGGTGGCTGGTACAGGAGTTGAAGAGGAGACTTTTCACTGTGTGCCACGGTGCACTTTTTACATTTTGAAACGTAACTACATTAGCCATTCAAAATAAGTTAAACATTTTAGAGGAAATAATATGTATTTCTTTCATCTATCTGCCTCACACACTATTACACAGATGTCTTGATGCCTTTACATAAGAATTACTTATAATTTCTTATGATATGAAAACAGTTTATAAAAATTAAATTAATGAATTTACTTTTATTATTTTATTTTTACATATTTTTTACATCATTTTTCATTTTTGCACAATGTATGCATTTTCATCTTGGTTACAGTCCACATACAATTCCCAGCCCCCCTTGTTTTGATCCTATTCCCTCCTATACCCCTGTAGTGTGTCTCTGGTTTATAGTTGTTTTTTGATTTTGATTTTTACTTTATTGTAATTAGTCTTTTTCCTGGTCCCTTTTTAGGTTTTCTAGATTCCTGCTATGAGTGAGACCATCTGGTATTTTTCTTTTTCTTTCTGGCTTATTTCTCTGAGCATGATCCCTTCTAGCTCCATCCATGTTGCTGCAAATGGCATGAGTTTATCTTTTTTTGATTTCTGAGTAATATTCCACTGTGTATATATACCACATCTTGATCCAGTCATCTATTTTTGGGCATTTGGATTGTTTCCATAGATTAGCTATTGTAAATAGTGCTGCTATAAACATAGGGGTGCAGGTGCTCTTTGGAATTAATGTTTCTGTGTCCTTTGGGTAAACACCTAGGAGTGGAATTGCTGGATCATATGGAAGTACCATCTTTAGCAGGTTGAGGAATCTCCACAGCTTTCCATAGAGCTTGGGCCAGTTTACACTTCCACCAGCAATGCAGGAGAATTCCTTTTCCTCCACATCCTCACCAACATTTGTTGTAGCTAGTTTTTATAATATGTGCCATTCTCTCTGGTGTAAGATGGTATCTCATTGTAGTTTTTATTTGCATTTCCCTGATTACAAGTGATGTTGAACATTTTTTCATATGCCTATTGACCATTTGCATTTCCTCTTTGGAAGTTGCTTTTTAGCTCTTCTGCCCATTTTTTGACTGGGTTATTTACTTTGCTTTTGTTGATTCTCATCAGCTCTTTGTAGATTTTTGTGATCGGTCCTTTATCATTGGTGTTGTGTGCAAAAATTTTCTCCTAATTGGTGGGGTGTCTCTTTGTTTTGGTTACTGTCTCTTTTGCTATACAGAGCTCTTTAATTGATGTAGTCCCAGCTGTTGATCTTTGCCTTCACTATCACTGCTTTGGGTGATGTGTCTTTAAAGATATTAATTTCGCCTATATTTACTTCTATATATTTTATGGTTTCAGGTCTAAATACTTGGGAATAAACCTAACAAAAGAGGTAAAGGACCTATACAAAGAAAACTGTAAAACACTGTTAAAAGAAACAGAAGAAGACACAAAGAAACGGAAAGACATCCCCTGCTCATGCATTGGAAGAATTAACATTATCAAAATGGCCATCCTACCAAAAGCAATTTACAGATTCAATGCTATTTCAATAAAAATTTCAATGACATTCTTCAAAGAAATGGAACAAATATTGATGAAATTCATATGGAGTCACCAAAAACGTCGAATAGCCAAAGTTCTCTTGAAAAAAAAAAAAAAAAAGAAGAAGGGAATGGAGGTATCACATTCCCAGACTTCAAACTATACTACAAAGCCATAATAATCAAAACTGTATGGTACTGGAACAAGAACAGACACATGGACCAATGGAACTTAATAGAAAATCCAGAAATAAACCCAAAGATTTATGGTCAACTAATCTTTGACAAAGGAGCAAAGAATATGCAATGGAGCAAAGAAAGTTTGTTCAATAAATGGGGCTGCGAAAACTGGGTAACTACATGCAAAAGAATGAAGCTTGACTACTACCTTACACCATGCACAAAAACCAACTCAAAATGGATTAAAGAACTAGACATAAGACCTGAAACCATAACTTACACTTTAAATGATCATCGAAATTATAGTCATGGGCCTCCCTGGTGGCTCAAGGGGTTAAGACGCAACCTATGAAGCTGTCCACAGCCACTGTAGTGTGAGTTCGATCCCTAGCCGGATAGGGAGTAACCCACATGGTGCAGCAGATGTCTCCTGACTCTCCTGCTGCTCCCCTCAGCGCTGTACTTTGGTCAATCTGGCTTTTCTGTTGCGCACTCTGTCTCTGGTGAATCCTCTCACCGCCCCCCCCCAACCACCTTTCTGGCCTGTACTCCAGCTCTTGTGTGCATAAATAAATAGATCTTAAAAAAAAAACAAAAGAAATTATAGTCATTTGGGGCATGAAATCACTACTCTACCAATTGGCAAACCAATATAATAAATTGTTTTCTGACTTGAATAACTCAGCCAAGAGCATTCATGTGAATTCTTCTCCCCCAAGACTACAAAGAATCATAATAAATGCCACTACTTCACTTAAATGTGAATATGGATGCAAAAGGTGAGAGGGGCAAATAAAACTCAAACCATGCAATTGGTTTTATGCTTTTATTGGCCAAAGAGAGGCTAGAGATAATCCAGAGACAGCTCCCTTGACTCCACAGAAAAGGGGAAGTTAAGAAAAGGAACTGCGCAAAACTTCTCAAGCAAATCATATCTGACTCACACTGGGCAGGTTACAAGCAGTGTCTCTTTAATTGAAATTAAATAAATACAGTAGACTAAGACAATTTTAAAAATTTAAACAACCTTTAAAAGAGTTTGATACAAACCTAACCTTTCTTCAATCCATGTCATTTTCATTTTACAAATCTTAATAAATATATTGTTTTATAAATATATTAAGAAGGTCATATTATGCCCTTGTATTCCCACAGAAGGTAAAGCTTTTAAAAGACAAAATATTGTAAAAACATTGGCCAAATTAAATGAAGAACTCACTACATACCTCTTATTTTTTAACTTTAAATACACAATACTAGGAGATTTATATTAAATCATATGTATTTTTTAATAATGATTTTTCAAATAACTAAAAGGATCTTAGTTTGCCAATCAACTTGCTTTGGTAGATAAGTCTACCATTAGACACTCCAAGTTATTCTTTAATTTTTAGAAAACACTGCACCAAGAAATCAGGAAACGTTTTGGCACACAGAAATCTTGGATTTTCTTTCTGCTCATACCAATGTTTCTGTACAGAAAATGTTGATCCTGGACATTCTTTCTTTTTCTGTCACCACATAAGGGGTGAATCTGGAACTTGACCCCATTTCAGAGACTTTCCAGACAAAGAGGGGGTCCTTGAAAGCAGTGAGAAAGAGGTAGCGTCAGATTTTTGGCTGCCTGTTTCTAACAAGGATTCAGGGACTTCATTCAATGGTTCTGGAGACACTAGATCAGGGATAGGCCAAAGGACCCCTAAAGCAGGGACAGCCACAAAACCTCAACCTTCCTTTGTATCAGGATCACAGAAGTGCTTATGGCAGATTCATGCAGGGTACAAGGTGAGCTCCAAATGGAGTGCCTAATGGGAACCCAGATAAAGCTGGAGATACTAAAACCATGGCTTTGAGCATGTTCACAGTTAATTGTGCTCAAGGACAAAGAATAACAATACTCTTCATTTTGAAAAGGTACCTTACTGGAAAAACCAGTCTCATTTAATTGAAGCTTTAGCTTTCTGACAAAAAGGTATAAATTTTACTACTTCATGAGTAAAATTCAGGGTAGGATCTTCCAACAGTTCACATATTACTCCCCTTTAAAAACAATATAGTTGATATCTACCCTGCTAAAACAGAAGTTTCATAAATGTGATGACCAGCTTTTGCTTATTTCCAGTGCACAGGTTATACTATAGAGGAGGCCCTGAATGAACAATTTCTGAATTCTTATCTGTGACCCATTTTTGCCACTATCCCATCTCTACCACCAGCTTTTAAGAACAAATAAAGCAGCAGTATGAAGAAAGAATATTTATTTCATATGACTGAAATCAACACAGAAATAAAGGACACACACACAAAAACCTGCCTCTGAATTACACAGCAGATACTCTGAAAATTATTTGGTTGCATACCTGCTGCAATTCAATTTTAAAGGAGAAGCAACAGTTTAAAACATCTAATTAAAGTGACCTTAAAACATTTTTAAAAGCCTTTTGCTTAATAATAGACAGTAAAAAACTTAAGAGTAGAGGCCCTTCATCCTGCCCCAAATCCGTCTTCTTCGTTTAACAAATAATCTCTGACTCTATGGACTAGAGAATAGAAATTTTAACACTTTTATGACTGAGAAGGCACAGTGCAGGTCTTCAGGGTGACTGTGAGGACTAGTCGCATGAAAAGCTGTACGTACTGCCTCCCTAGGTTGCTGGCATGGAAGAGCACCAATGACTATCACTTGCATTGTCTGTGTCAGTCTGAACTCTAGGGTCTTACTTATTTTAGAGACTATTCTTACAATTTTTGAGAATATTCTCTGTCAGAGAAAAGAACCACAACAACAACAACAACAACAAAACCTGCAAACAACAGACAAAAACTTTGAAGGGGAAAAAAGTCTAAGCAACAAAAATCACATAGGAAAATGATAATAATTATACTCAATACAAAAAGACTAGGAAATTAAAATTATAAAACAATATAAAAGAGAATATAAGACTACTGAAATGTGAACTTAGTTTATTAAACAGATGTACTATTAGTGCCTGTAATGACTTTCTTATTGCTTGGCAGTTGGATAGTTTTATGTGAATGGATTTTAAGAAAACTAAGTTCCTCACTTAGGTGAGCCAACATGGGTTGTATAACAGCCAAACTGGGGGGTTAGAGGGAAGAGGGGCACTGGGCTGACTGGCAATGTAAGCAGAGAGCAAGGTTTCCCAGACAGCAATATCAAGATACTGTTGAGCTGTAGAGCGGTGTAATAGCTAGAAAATGACATTGACAGAAGTTATAATATTTTTGAGTTATGCTTTACAAAGTTTCAGCCTGATCATGACCCAGTGACATAACGGTAAAAAGAAAAAAACCAAAACCCTAACACAAAAGCTGTTACATGCTAACACCAATGTGAATCACTAAGTTGATTCTTTGCTCATGTAATTTTAATCTAAATTCAAAATAAGATATTTATTACTTTTGAAATAGACATACATCACATACATGTATAGAAAACTTAAAACACCTCTGTCTTCACAGCATATGGAAGAATGTTCTATAGTGACCACTCCTAATATATTCGATAGTAGCAAGTTGAGGAAGAGACAATTGAGGGAATTCCACTTTAGGTAACAGAAAATGCTACTGCACTCAACTGATTTTGCTTTCTTCTCTATTATTTCCTCATAATCTTCTTAAGGATATGGCAAAAATTTAGGAACAAAAGTATCAGTGAAAAATAATTTATCTGCTATTACTTTTTTTCCTTTTAACTCTCTTCTTGAACAATATGACGAATAACTATGTGTTTTTAAATGTGAGAATATGTATAATTATTTTTAGTTTTTAAAACCTACTCTGAAACATACTGTGAAAATATCTGTCACACTGTTACTAAACACAGGTCAAACAAGGGAACTGATATATAGCTTCTCTATACTCACATGAACAGATCTTAATCACATCATGGACTCATGTTCTCTGCCTGCCAGGGTCAGCCTCTCAAAACATCTAATGAAAGGGAATAGGCCACAGCCATGACCATCAAGGCAGATTATTTTGATGAAAACCTGGTTCTGCTAGCCACAGATCAGACCTGCAGGGTTGCGCCCACCTCCATTCTTGTAATCTCTAGAATAGAATCAGAGACCTAATCTGTGTGGTTGCTGTGCGGATTAAATAAATTAATAAACATGAGAAATGCTTAGAATATCACATAATAAATACTAGTCATTACCATCCAGGTAAATGGTGACATAGTGTTAGAAAACAGTTCCCCCTCAAAGGAGGAAAAAGAAAAATAAAATAGTCCTGAAGGGATATCTAGGAAATAATTTTTCCTTTGCCTCTATAATCTTCCATTCTCTATTCCATAGCTACATTCAAAAATACATATTGCCGAGGTATTGGAAGTAAAATACAATCATGGCCTCCAGGCTCTGACTGGTCTGGCTTCTGCTGCCCTCCCTCTCCTCTTTGCATGTGATCTAACACACTCAACTGCACTGGCCTTCATGAATAGGATATATACTCTTTTTTACTTTTTATGAATTATTTTATTTTATATAATTACATCATTTTTCATTTTTGCATAATGCATGCATTTTCATTTTGGTTATATTCCCCATACAATTCCCACCCCCTTTTTCTAACCCTAATCCCTCTTCTCCTCTCCACCCCCGCTCCCCACTGTAGTGTGTCTCTGGTCTATAGTTACTTGTTGATTTTGATTTTTACTTTATTGCAATTAGTCTTTTTCCTTGTCCCTTATTTAGGTTTTCTAAATTCCTGCTATGAGTGAGACCATCTTGTATTTTTCTTTTTCTTTCTGGCTTATTTCGCTGAGCATGAGCCCTTCCAACTACATGTTGCTGCAAATTGCATGAGCTTATCTTTGCTGATTGCTGAGTAATATTGCATTATGTATATGTACCACATCTTCTTGATCCAGTCATCTATTTTTGGGCATTTGGGTTGTTTCCATAGCTTAGCTATCCTAAATAGTGCTGCTATAAATATAGGGGTGCAGGTGCCCTTTTGAATTAATGTTTCTGTGTCCTTTGGGTAAATACCTTGGAGTGGAGTTGCTGGATCATATGGAAGCTCTATCTTTAATAGGTCAGCCCTCTTTCGTGTATCACAAAAATTGACCAAGGAAGTAATAAGCACAAACTTAAAAGTTATTCAGGTTGGAAGACAGAAGATACGTGTCTTTTATACTGAAATGTAGTCGTAGGTAGATGAAAACAAGGTCTTCTCTTCCTGAGAGTATAAAAACCCCAGAAAAGTAAGTTGTCCATGAGGAAAGAAATTAAAAATTAAAATCTACAAACCAAATAACTTTAAGAATATTTTTGTTTAGCCAGAAAGCTATATTAAAGATTACCACTAAAAGATTAAATATTAATATATGCAATGCCTTATAAAACTAGAAACACATTTATAAATGAGCTCTAAATAAGACAAAAATGGAATTTTAGGATTTCTATTTTTCAAAGATTTATTTATGCATAGAAGAACTGGGGTACAGGCCAGAGGTGTGGGGGATGAGAGAATTCTCCAGAGACAGAGTGGGGAGCAGAAGCTGGATTTACCGAAATACACTGCTAAGGGGAGCAGTGGGCCAGATAGAAAAGTTCTGCTGTCCTATATGTGGGTTAGCTCCATGGTGAGTGATCGAACTCAGGCGGCAGTGACCATAGTGTGATAGTGCTGAGACTTAAACTCTACACCACCAGGAGGTCCATGACCTTCAGGATTTCTAAAGAGAAATGCAAAAGTTGAAAAAGTCAGGAAAAAGTTGTAGAATACATCAAGTAAAACCACCAGTCAGTGTAACTGAAGATAGAAATGCACTAAGAAGGTCTCCCTGGTGGTACATGGAGTTAAGTCTCAGCACTATGAAGTTGTGGGCAGCCACTGCAGTACAAGTTCAACCCCCAGCCAGGGAGCTGACCCACATGGTACAGTGGACCTCTCCTATCTTACCCATTGCTCCCCTCAACAGTGTATTTCAGTCAGTCCACCTATTCTGCTCCCCACTCTTTCTCTGGTGAATCCTCTCACCACCCTGCACACCTCTGACCTTCACCCCAGCTCTAGCATGCAAAAATAAATAAATCTTAAAAAAAAAAAAAGTACAAAGACCCTAGATAGAGAGAGAGAAACAAATTAAATCAAATGAAGAAGCACTCCGAAAACTATCCAACTGCATGAGAAAAGACAAATAAGAATAATGGGAATACAAGGGGTAGAAGAGAGGGAGAAAGAAACAGAAAATACATTTAAAGAATGGAGAAAAATTTCCCAAAGCTAGACAAGGGAATAAATGTACAAATCCAGGAAGCTAAAAAAAATCCTGGCATATCTAGATAAAACAAGACAGACACAGAGGAGTGATAGCTGCAAAATTCAGGACAAAGAAAGAATAGTGCAGCCACCAACAGGGTGGAAGCAGATAACCTATAAAGGTACCCTAATAAATTTAATGTAAGACCTCTTTGAAAAAAAAACACTAAGAGCATGGAGAATGGAATTGGATGGCATATCTGAATACCTAAAAAGAAAAACTGCCAGGCAAGAATACTCTATCCTGCAAGACTCTCCTTCAGATATGAGGGTGGAATAAAGGACTCTTCAGACATAAAGAGCTCAAGGAGTTTGCAAACACTAAACCACCCCTCTAAGAAATATTGAAAGGAGCTTATACACTGAAAATGAAAAAGAAACATACACAAAGAATTAAATAAATATATTGACCTGCATAAATTAAGAATAAAATGGCAGCAACAGACTATCACATATCAATAATTATTTTCAGTGTAGATGAACTGAATTTACCAATTAAAAGACAAATAGTATCTAGTTGAATCAGGAAACAGAATCCAACCTTCTGCTGTTTCCAGGAGACACACCTAAGCTCCTAAGACAGACACAGACTCAAAATTAAGGGTTGAAAAATACTCCCTACAAGCAAATAGGAATCAGTAACAGCCATATTTATTTCAGACAAAAGAGATTTCCAGTTAAAAAAGGTAACAAGACAGGGCCTCCCCAGTTGAGCACCGGGTTGCGAAGCTGCCCACAGCCTCTGCAGTGCCGGTTTGACCCGGCTGCTCCCCGGCTACCAGAGGAGAGTCCCACATGGTGCGCAGACCTCTCCTGCTGCCCGCTGCTCCCCTCAGCAGTGTACTTCGGTCCTTCTGCCTGCTCTGCTCCCCGCTCTGACTCTGGTGAATTCTCTCACCCTCCCGCGCTTCTGACTATACCCAGTGCGTGTATAAATAAATAAATAAATAAATCTTAAAAAAAAAAAAGGTAACAAGACAGAGAGGGACACTATATAATAATAAAGGGAATGATATATCAAGGAGAGTTAACATTCATCAACATATATACATTAAATGAAAGAGCATCAAAATACATTACACAACTACTATCAACTTGAAAACAAACATTGGAAAAAAGACATTAGTGGTAGGAAACTTCAACATCCCACTCTCACCAGTGGGCAAATCAACTAGCCAGAAAATAGAAAAGGATACAATAGCCTTAAATACAGAATCAAACCTCATGAACCTCATAAACATTTAGAGGGAACTGAACCTCCAAAAAGCAGAATACACATATTTTTTTTGCAAACACACATGGCACATTCTCCAGAATACACCACATTCTGGGACACAAAACAAACAATATCATGAAGTCTGAAATTATACCCAGCATCTTCTCAGACAACGAAGGTATCAAAAGAGAAATCAATTATCAAAAGAAAGCAGGGAAAATCTTTTAATACATGGAGACTGAACAACACACTACTGAAAGACCACTGAGTTAAGGAGGAAATGAAAGAAGAAATTAAAAAATAACCTTAAGAAATGGAAATGAGCATACAACCATTCAAAACTTATGGGATGCAGCAATAGCACACCTAAGAGGAAAATAAATAGTACAGGCCCACATCAAAAAACAAAAAGGAGCTCAAATAAATAACCTTCTCTCTCAACTTGAGGAATTGAGAAAAGAAGAACAATATACACAGAAACAACGAAGAACAGAAGTATTAAAAATCAAAGCAGAAGACAATGAAATAGAAAATAAACAGTCCAAAAGATCACTGAAACCAAAGCTGTTTCTTTTGGGGAGGGAGGGCAAACCTCCAGAAAGGCTCACCAAGAAAATAGGGAAGAAGTCTCAAAAATGATGCTGCAAAAATTCAGAGGATAACCAGAGACTATTGTAGCATCTATATGCTAACAAATTCAATAACCTAGAAGAGATGTACATATTCTTAGAATTACACAATCATCCAATACTGAATAGGGAACAAATAGAAACCCTGAACGAACCAATTACAAGCAAGGAAATTGAAAGAGCAATCAAAATTCTCCCAAAGAACAGAATTCCAGGATCAGGTGGTTAAACTAGTTAGTTCTACCATACCTTCACAGAGGAATTAATACCCACCTTTCTCAAACTCTTCCAAAAAAACTAAGGCAAAGGGAATACTTTCAAAGACATTTTATGAGACCACCATAACCCTTATACCAAAACTAAAGACACCACAAGAAAATAAAATTACAGACTGATGTGCAGATGAATATACATGCAAAAACTTTCAACAAAATCATAGCAAACCAAATTCACCAATACATTAAAAGGATCATACACCATGACCAAGTGGAATTCATTACAGGAATACTAGAATGGTTCAATATTTGAAAAATCAATCAATGTAATTAATTCACTGTGTCAATAAAAGGAAATATAAATCATATGATCACATCAATAGATAGCAAGAAAACATTTGATAAGATTCAAATCCATTCATGACAAAAACCCTCAAAAACTAGGGAGAGGTGAAACATATCTAAACATAATAAGGCCATCTATGACAAATCCACAGCTAATCGTTCTCAATAGTGAAAAACTAAAAGCCAAACTATAGAAAAAACTGAAGTACCCAAATGCAGATGACTGGACACTACTGAGCTATCAAAAAAAAAATCAACTCTTGTCATTTGCAGCAACATGGATGGAACTAGAGAGGATCATGCTAAATGAAGTAAGTCAGAAGAAGAAAGACAAATGCCAGATAATGTCACTTATATGTAGAACAGAGAAACAAAACAAAATGTCAAATAAAGCCAAACCAATCACAAACCCTAGAAATCTGGCCTTGTAAAACTGAAGTTGCCGGGGTGGGGGGGGGGGGCGTGGAAATAGAACAAAGTGAGAAGGTCACACAATGGAGAACTTTAGGTATTTTGGTTCTTCGTGCAGAGTGGTACCAATGCTCGATGGGTGGAGATGCTATACCTCTTAAATCACAAACAACATTTTAAACCAATATTAACATGATTGAAGGAAAAAAAGGGAACTGGAATATCTTCCAAAGAAACGCATGATAGTTGAGAACATACATTCAAGTGTTCAATCTAATACTCTAGTTCCATTTTGTACTCTAGCATGTACAAAAACAAACTGTTAGCCTATTGAAATGTATATTCCAAGGATTCCTCTGGAGAGATGCTATTAATAATAGATATAGGATAGATAACCATGCCCACTCACCTCTTTCCCCACACCAGATGGAGAGAGCACCCAGCAAAAATCATAAAAAGAACGCTGCTGCCTCAAGAAAAGCAGCTTTGCTAGGTACATGAAATTTTTAAATATCAAAAAAGTTTCTAACAAACAGAAATTTCCAACACCTGCTTGAAACGATCAGTTTCACACTGCATGTTTCAACTCATTAAAAGGGTCCTGTATCAATTTATTGAGACTACAACTATGGCAAAAATAAAAAGGGAATGCAGAGTATATTATACATTCTAAAGTTAGTGTTGTCATAAAATGCTTATTTCAGGGTTTGTGTCTGTGAGAGAGAATAAATGTCGTATGTGTGTTGATAGATTAACATAAGACATTTCTTTCTATCCATTGCAGATATAAAAGTCTGAAATCACTTGCCTCACTTTAGTAAGAGAGAGTACTAATATAAAATCCTCCAACTCAGATCTTCAAGGTTTCTTCTATTGAACCATGGAAGGGTCTGTGGGGAGGTATCATATTCTTTACCCACAATCTGATGTTGGTGGAAGCCTTACCTGAAGGTGTCTTTTGGGAAGAAGAACACTGGCATTTCCACATAGAAATAGCAGATCTCTCTCGATTCTGCAGCCCATATATTCTTTCGGCTAGCCCGCCTCTGTTTAATGAATTATAATGTATTAAGTTTAGTTAACAGAAAAGCTTCAGAAAATTTAAAAGACATTTATACTTTATATAAGTGTATCCCACCAGATACAAAGATAAAACATTCAAATTTTACCTTCTTTGGCATTACATTCTCTTCCCAGAGGCCAAATCCTCCTAGGTAAGTAATATCCTTTGTTAATATTTCTTGGAAGTTTTCTAATTCTTACAAATATGGGCTACTTTCAGATCAGTATGGCTCCCTTTCTAGTCTTCCTTATTATTCTAAAAACATGCATTATTTGTTGCCTTTTCAGCCTAGCAAAGTGCAAGTTGTCAGGGAAAAGAACAGCAGGATGGTATGCATGGGGCAGAGGGGGCAGATTCAGAATCTGCCTGCCAGATGGGAGAAGC
Organism: Talpa europaea; assembly: GCF_964194135.1. Classification (NCBI taxonomy): domain Eukaryota; kingdom Metazoa; phylum Chordata; class Mammalia; order Eulipotyphla; family Talpidae; genus Talpa; species Talpa europaea. The sequence goes on from NC_140069.1 coordinate 69,485,573, forward strand.
AGATAAATGTAAAATAGATTCATAGTGTAGTCAATGAGAAAACTTGCTTACTGCTGGTGGGGGGTTATGCTCCAAAAAGAGTATTTGGAAATGGGCTCATTATTTAGATCACAGAGATAACTGAATATCAGTTAGAAACACAAAACAAACACACTAACATTATAAAAAAATTACATGACAATAAAATAATTCATAATAGTAAACATACAGGGACATCACATACATACATCACATCATATCACCCATCAAAAAAAGGTTTATGTCTGAAGCTGCTCACTTTCCTGAACCCAGGTAGTTTACTGAATAAAAAAGATATGTTTAGATATATGTACATGTGTGTATAGATATATATATGGTACATGCCAGTGAATATATGTATAAACATATACATCATAAAGATACCAGAGAATATATTATATATATACCAGAGAATATATTATATAATTTATAAAATAGGTATTTATACATTTACCATAAATGAATATTATAAACATAATGTTTTTTATTCATTACAGTAAATGGATTTAGAGAAGTCAGGAGCTCATAACACATCTATGATCAAGGGAAATCAAGATCAGCTGTAATCACCATTATGACTCTATGTATGTCACCTATTTTATCAATTTATTATCTTATTAGATTATGTACTGCTTCACTGATGATTTCACTAAATTATCTCATTTTATTTTATAATATCCCTTTGAAGTAGAAAGAACAGGTATCAAAGCCTAGCTCACAGATGATAAAATCAGAGCTTAGAGAGGGGCCAAGAGATTTCTCTAATATTATATAACTAGCTAGATACAGAAACAGGTGTTGAATCCAGAAAGGACTTAGTAATAGCTGGCTCTGCAGAGCCCCTTCCATCTATTAACTCTTATACACTTGACCACTGGGGATCCTAACATCTGGCACTACAATGGATAAGGGGTTGCATGAGTTGACACTCAGGACAGAGAGCGCATAGATGAAAAGCTGCAAGGGTGGGGAGTGCTAAAAAAAAGGATTTGGAAATGGGCTCATTATTTAGATCACAGAGATAACTGAATATCAATTACAAACACAAAACAAACACACTAACATTATAAAAAATTAACATGACAAGAAAATAATTCATAATAGTAAATATACAGAGATATCATAAGAGTCCTCCCAGGTAAGGGTAGGGTCTCATAGCAAACTGGGTCAGAACACCTGAATTTCCTTATACAAGAGGTATATTACTACCAGAAGCCCAAGCTGTCACATTGAAAACACCTGCCACACTCCACCCCAGGCTAAAACCAAATCAAAGAAATATTTGGGCAAACTATAGAGTTAAGGAGCTACCAATAACAGGAACTAAACACCCTGCATAAGACTCTGTTGAAAAAGAAAAGAAATCACTCCTGGCTCAAGAACCACTATCAACTATACTCAGTGCCCAGCTGTATCCAGTTCTTAAAAATAGCCTAAACTGGAAGTAAACACAAGACTATAAGAAACACTAAGACTGAGGAGCTGGCTTAGAGGAGGGTCTTACTATGGATACTCACCACACAACTCTGACACCCACATAACTGTAGGAAGTTCAAATTCCTGAATCTACTGGAGGTGATCATTTGGAACCCTACTACCCCAGCCCTCTTTATGCCTACTACCTATTGCCTGTACTAGTCCTTACATTACTCCAACACCTGAAAACACAGAAGTCTGAAAATCTCTCTCTAATAAGACCCATAAAAATTAAAAATGAAGAGACAGGAATACATCACATCATAAATGCTCAACCTTCCCCACCCCAGAGCTATGAAGCATGACACAAGGGGAGCAAAGTAGGACAGTTTTGGCAGAGCTTGTGGAACTCAAAAAAACAAAAGCCTAGGTGACTTGGGGGTTCCACCCACCGGCCCCAGCAGCCTGGACCAAGCATGCTCTGGTAATAGCTCCTGGAAGGCCCAGCCACCAGCCCCAGCAGTCTGATGACCCAAGCTAGGTGGATCCACAAGGGTTAACAGCTGCTGGCCATAGCAACCCAGTCATCCTCCTGGACCATGCACACCCCATAAGAGTGGCCAGCAGTCCTGGCCACTAGCCACAGCAATCTGGAAGACCCAAACCTTGGTAGGAGCCTCAGGAGTTCCAGTCAACCTGTCCAGCAACCAAACATCCTCCCAGACCATGTATGCTTGGAACAAACCAAAAAGCTAACAACGGAGAGAAAGAAAAATACGAATGATCAAGCAAGCCCTGCAGGGAACAATACCGCACAGAAAGAATATCAGTCTGTAGAAAAAAGAAAAAAAGACACAGTAAAAAAAGTTTTCTTTTTTTTAAATGTTTTCTTGTCAGAAAAATTTAAAAATCCATAATAAAGAAAGTCAAAGAATTTGGACACAATCAAACTCAGAAAAACAGATCAGAGATACAAGAAGCAGAAAAGGAAAAGAAGGTTTTAAGAAACAATCAAGAAACAGAAGATAGAGATTGAAACATTAAATAATAAAATAAAGGAATTGCAAGATGTAAAAACATCAAGTGAGAAAATTAAAAATTCTGAAAAAGCCATGAAAATACAATAAATACAGGAAAGCAAATTGGTAATGTCAAAAACACAGATACAAAAAGAATCAAGAAAGAGAGAGACAAAGGAAAACTAATTAAGTAACACTTTGAGAATTATCTGACTTAATGAGTAAAAGAAATAGTCATAGGAATCACAGAAGGAGAAGAGAAAGAGAGGAGAAGCTATTCAAGGAACTAATTGAAGAAAACTATGCAAAAATGAGAAAGGAAATGAAAATACACATACAGGAAGCTAAAAGGATACAAAACTATTTTAATGAAGGGAAATCTACAGCAAGACACAAAGAAGTAAAGCTTCCAAGAGTCCAAGACAAAGAAAAAATAATGAAATCAATAAGGGGGAGGAAACAACATATAAAGGAAAGCTGATTAGGCTAACATCAAACTGAATGACATATTAAAAAAAAATTCAACGCAACAAATGCCAACTAAGAATATTCTATCCTGGGGGGCTGCCCCCAGTGGTGGCACAGTGGGTTGAGCGCAGCTCTATGAAACTGTCTGCAGCCTCTACAGCACGGGTTCGATTCCCGACCTCTCTTGTCTCGCCCACTGCTCCCCTCAGCAGTGTTTTTAGTCCTTCTGCCCGTTCTGCTCCCTGCTCTGTCTCTGGTGAATTCACTTACCCTCTCACGCCTCTGGCCTGTACCCCAGCTCTTGTATAAATAAATCTTTAAAAAAATATATCCTGTAAAGCTCTCCTTCCAAAATGAGAGAAAAATAAGGATTTTCTCAGACAAAATCTTTGGGAATTCACTACAACTAAATTGTAATATTACAAGAAGGCTTAGGATCTAAAACAACAAAGGAATAACTGTAACAAGAAAGTAAATAGAACAATAGAACCAAAAAATGATGAAATGGCAATAACAGACTTCCACATACTAATACTCACCCTAATACTCACCAATAAGTAACTTTAGTTATTGGACTAAACACACACACATACACACACAAAACAAAGACAAAAACAAACAAACAGAAAAACCACACAGAGGATAGCATGTTGGTTTAAAAAACAGAATTCAAACTTTTTCAGCCTCCAGGATACACACCTAAGTTCTAGAGATAAACATACATTGAAAGTAAAGAGTTGAAAAACAATTCTATAAACAAATGGCACCCAAAAAGTGGGGGCAGTCATACTTATTTCAGATAAAATACACTTTCAGCTGCAAAGGTGACAAGCAACATAGCTGGACACTATATAATGACCAAAGAGGTAATATGCCAGGAAGATATAACACTCAACACTATATATATTCACCAAATGAAGCAACACCAAACTACATGAGACAACTACTATCATCTGTGAAAACAGACATAGGAGAAAATACATATGGGGTAGGAGACTTGAACACTCCACTATGATAATGGACAGATTAACAAGACAAAATTAACAAGACACATCAGCCCTAAATAGCCTTAAAGATCTAGACCACATGGGCCTAGCAGACCCTTATGAAACACTGCACTCCCAAATACCCAATATACATTTTTCTCAAGTATGCACAGATCATTCTCAAGGTTTGGCCACATACTGGGCCATTAAAAAAAACATCAACAGGTACAAGAAGATCAAAATCATACCAAGCAACTTCTCTGACAACACAGGTATAAAACTACAAAACTACAAATCAGCTACAAAAAGAAAGCAAGCAAAAATCATGGAGACTGAATAACATGCTACTGAAAGACCACTGAGGTAAAGAGGAAATTAAAGAAAAAAATACTTCAAGACAAATGAAACAAGGATACAGCCTTCCAGAACATATGGGACATGGCAAAAACAGTATTAGAGGAAAGTGTATAGCAATAAACAAAACTTGGCATAAAAGGAGCATAATAATGCTCCTTAACATAATAAAAGCAATATATGACAAACCCACAACTAACATAATTCTCAATTATGAAAGCCTTTCCATTAAGCTCTGGGAGAAGACAAGAATGTCCACTCTCACCACAGGTTTTCAATATAATACTGGAAGTTCTAGTTAGAGCAATTAGGCAAGAGAAAGACATAAAAGGACTCCAAAATGGGAAACAAGAAGTAAAGCAATCATTATTTGCAGATGATATGGCAATATATAAAAAACCCTAAAAAATACACAGAAAAATCTAATTAAAACAATAAATCAGTTCAGTAAAGTTGCACGTTACAAAATCAATACAAAAATATCAGTGGCTTTGCAAGCTGATCATAGATTTGAGGTGTATAGCAGCGGAAGGATTGGGAGAGGAGTCAGAATGGGAGGAAAGAGAAAGGGACTGTGGTAATGGGTCACATGTGCTGTGGTGGTGGGAGAACCACAGGAATTATATCTAATGGGAGAAGTAAAATACTACCCAAAAATTAGCAAGCTATAAGAAAAAAAATTAATTAAAAGATACAAATTAAAAAAATAAAAATAAGTAAAATTAGTCATTCTCAGAAATGGGCTATTCATTTTTATATGTTCCTTACAGGATTATATTCTACGATCTGAAGTAGGAGTTCACAGTTTCATTGATACTGAAGAACTCCAAGGACAGGATAAACAGTAAAAAAATAAGCAAAAAGGTAGCAATAATGTTCCTTTAATTTACTTTAGGCTGAATAAGCAACTCTATCAATAGTTCAAGTATCTTTAGAATGAATGAGAAACACTATTGCAGCTCATGTTCTTCTGAAAGCGGATACAAATACTTTTTTTTATTGAATGGTTGGTTCCCAAATTTTCATGCTTATCTCACAATATGCAAGATATTGTATATTTTGCCATGGTTATGTTATGGATAGATAAACAAGAGGGCCTCCCTGGTGGCACAAGGGGTTAAGCAGCACCACTATGAAGCCCTCTGCAACCACTGCAGCACCAGTTAAATCCCCACCCAGGGAGCTGACTCACATGGCGCAGACCTCCTCTGTCTTGCCTGTTGCTACCCCCAGCAGTGTATTTCACTCAATTTGCCTGTTCTGCTCCCCACTCTGTCTGTGGTGAATTCTTTCACCCCCACACATCTGGCCTGTACCCCAGTCCGTGTATGTATAAATGAATAAATCTTTGCTTTTAAGAAAAGTCCACGTAAGTGCACATGGAGAAATGGGAAAAACCATCATGCTAGTATTACGCAAATCAGAAAAACTAGGGGAAGAACTAATATTCATCAACAGGAAAATGGGTAAGAAAAAAATGTATGTATAAACAGAATGCTACTATACAGGAATTTGAGTGCTGGACCAGCAGTATATGTATCACTATGAAGAATGTCAAAACATAATATTGATAAAGATATATTCTTTATATAATTGTTTTTACCAGCAAAGTCTCTTTAGAATTATTGAAATATATTATTTAGCTAGAAAATATGGAATAAAGATTTTAAATATACATCAACTTATCATACATCAAATCCAAGATAGAAGTGAATTCTCAAAAAATGGAGGCAGCAAAGAGATGGTAGGATAAAGTTCTCCCATAAAAACAACTGATACGGAGAAATAACAATGAGTTCCTGGGAGGACCTGGATGCGTTAATCAAACTGGATGACCCAGTGAATCACCCAGACATAGGGGAAAATTGGACTGACAGGGAAAGGGAAGAAAAGAGAAAATCATTAGGATAGAAATATCACAATCCCAGACTTCAAACTATATTATAAAGCCATAATAATTAAAACTGTATGATAGTACAACAAAAAAAGACAAACAGAATGATGGAATCAAACAGAAAACCCAGAGATAAACCCACAGATTCATGGACAAATAATCTTTGACAAAGGAACAAAGAATATGCAATGGAGAAAAGAAAGTTTGTTCAATAAATGGTGCTGGGAATATTGGGTCACTACATGCAAAGAATGAAGCTTGATCACTACCTCACACCATGCACAAAAACCATCTCAAAATGGATAAAAGAATTGGACATAAGACCTGAAACCATAAAATATATAGAAGAAAATATAGGTAAAATACCTCATGAAATACAATTCAGTAACATCTTTTTTTCAATTTAAATTTATTTTTAAATCCCCCATACAATTACAATCCCCTTATTTTGACCCCAAGCCCTCCTTTCCCCACCCCCCATGGCCAATAGAATGTCTCTGGTTCATAGTTTTTTGTTGATTTTGATATTTTCTTTCTTATAGTTATTCTTTTTCCTGGTCCCTTATTTAAGTTTTCTAGATTCCTACTATGAGTGACACCATCTGGTATTTTTCTTTTTCTTACTGGCTTATTTTGCTGAGCATGATCCCTTCCAGCTCCATCCATGTTGCTGCAAATTGCACGTGTTTATCTTTTTTGATTGCTGAGTAATATTCCATGGTGCATATGTAACACATCTTCTTGATCCAGTCATCTATTTTTGGGCATCTGGGTTGTTTCCAAAGCTTAGCTGTTGTAAATAGTGCTGCTATAAACACAGAGGTGCAGGTGCCCTTTTGAATTAATGTTTCTGTGTCCTTTGGGTAAATACCTAGGAGTGGAATTGCTGGATCATATGGAAGCTCTATGTTTAGTAGGTCAAGAAATCTCCACACAGCTATCCATAGTGATTGGACCAGTTTGCACTCCCACAGGCAATGCAGGAGAGTCCCTTTTTCTCCACAACCTCGCCAACATTTGTTGTTGCTAGTTTTTTTAATATGTGCCATTCTCACTGGTGTAAGATTGTACCTCATTGTAGATTTGATTTGCATTTCCCTGATTACAAGTGATATTGAACATTTTTCCATATGCCTGTTCACCATTTGCCTTTCCTCTTTGGAGAAGTTTCTTTTTAGCTCTTCTGCCCAGTTTCTGACTGGATTATTTTCTTTGTTGTTGTTGAGTCTCATCAGGTCTTTGTAGATTTTTGTGATCAGTTCTTTGTCATTAGTGTTGTGTGCAAAAATGTTCTCCCAGTCGGTGGGGTTTCTCTTTGTTTCGATTATTGTCTCTTTTGCTGTGCAGAAGCTCTTTAATTTGATGTAGTCCCAGCTGTTTATCTTTGCCTTCACTATCACTGCTTTGGGTGATGGGTCTGTAAAGATGTCTTTGATGTGCATATCATGTAGTGTTTCACCTATATTTCCTTCTATGTATTTTATGGTTTCAGGTCTTATGTCTAGTCTTTAATCCACTTTGAGTTGGTTTTTGTGCATGGTGTGAGGTAGTAGTCAAGCTTCATTCTTTTGCATGTAGTAACCCAGTTTTCCCAGCACCATTTATTGAACAAACTTTCTTTGCTCCAATGCAAGACACATTGCCCAAAGCAAAGAAAGTGAAGGAAAAGATGAACAGCTGGGACTACATCAAACTAAAAAGCTTCTAGTAGATTGAGGAACCTCCAGACAGCTTTCCATAGTGGTTGGAAGAGTTTGCACTCCCACCAGCAATGCAGGAGAGTTCCTTTTTCACCACATCCTGGCCAACATTTGTTGTTGCTTCTTTTTTTGATATGTGCCATTCTTACCAGTGAAAGGTGGTATCTCAGTGTGGTTTTGATTTACATTTCCCTGATGATAAGGGATGTGGAACATTTTTTAATATGCCTGTTGGCCATTTGCATTTCCTCTTTGGAGAAATGTCTTTTGAGTTCTTCTGCCCATTTCTTGACTGGATTTATTTTGTTTTTGTTGAGCCCTATGAGTTCTTTGTCTATGTGATCAGTCCCTTATCAGTTGAATGGTGATAATCAGTTTTTCCCAATCAGTGGGGTGTCGCTCTGTTTTGGTTAATGTCTCTTGGCTGTACAGAAACTTTTCGGTTTGATTTATCTTTGCCTTCAATATCACTGCTTTGGGTGATGAGTCTTGAAAGATGTTTTAGAGATGTATGTCTTGTAGTGCTTTACCTATATTTTCTTCTATATGTTTTATGGTTTCAGGTCTTATGTCCAGTTCCTTTATCCATTTTGAGCTGATTTTTGTGCACAGTGAGAGGTATTGGTCTAGTTTCAATTTTTTGTATGTGGAGGTCCAGTTTTCCCAGCACCATTTATTGAACAAATGTCCATGTTCCATTGCATATTCTTTGCTCCTTTGTCAAAGATTAATTGTTCATATAAGTGTGGCTTTACTTCTGGGCTCTTTATTCAGTTCCATTGGTCTGGGGGTCTGTTTTGGTTCCAATACCAAACTGTTTTAATTATTATGACTTTGTAGTATAGCTTGAAGTTTGTAAGTGTGATACTGCCTTTCTCATTTGTTTTCATCAGTAGGGCTTTGGCTATGCCCTACTGATAGCATGGTTTTTTATGGTTCCATATGAATTTCATCAGTATTTGTTCTATTTCTTTGAAGAATGTCATTGCAATTTTTATTGGAATAGCATTGAATCTGTATATTGCTTTTGGGACGATGGCTATTTTAATAATGTTAATTCTTCCAATCCATGAGCAGGGGATCTACTAAAAATGGAGCGACCATGTGATCTGGCAATTCCACTACTAGGGATCTATCCAAAGCACACAAAAACCGTGATTCAAAAGGTGCTCTTTTGAATCACGGTTTTTGTGTCCTTTGGATTGCTCAGCGAAATAAGCCAAAAAGAAAAAGAAAAATACCGGATGGTCTCACTCATAGCAGGAATCTAGAAAACTTAAATAAGGGACCAGGAAAATGAATAACTATAAGAAAGTGAAAATCAAAATCAACAAAAAACTATGAACCAGAGACATTTTTTGGGGGGTGGGGGCGGGAGGGGGGGGATTGGGGTCAGAATGGGGGGTAGCAATTGTATGGGGAATATAAAAATAAAATTTATTATTTTAAAAAAAAAAGCGCACCTGTACACCTATGTTTATTGCAGCACTATTTACAATAGGTAAAACCAGGAAACAACCCAAATGCCCAAAATAGATGACTGAATGATGAAGATGTGGTATATATACACAATGGAATATTATTCAGCAATCAAAATGATAAACACATGCAATTTGCAGCGACGTGGATAGAGCTAGAAGGAATTATGCTCAGTGAAATAAGCCAGAAGGAAAAAGAAAAATATCAGATGGTTTCACTTATAACAGGAATATAGGGGAAATAAATAAGATATCAGTATAAAAAAAAGTAATAATAACAGTACAAACCATAGCAAAGCAAAAACAGACAATTATAAACCAGAGACATAGTGCAGGGGAGGAGGAGGGAAAGGGATCAAAGAGAGGGAGTGAGGAGCACAGAGGACTGTGGTGATGGTGCATGGGTGCCTTGGGAAGGAAATTCTAGGGGGACTCAATCTTAGGGGGTGGATAGAAGCAAATATTGTATAAAAAAAGTAAAAAAATGATAAATGTTAAAATACAAAATATATAAAAAAAAAACTAAAAAGCTGCTGTACAGCAAAAGATATATTAACTAAAAAACAAAGGACACCCTATTGATTGGGAGAAAATTTTTCACCAATACTACTGATAAGGGACTGATCACAAATATCTTCAAAGAGATGATGTGACTCAACAAAAACAAAGTAAACAATCCAGTCAAAAAATGGGTAGATTTTTGCCTTCACTATCACTGCCTTGGGTGATGTGCCTGTAAAGATGTCTTTGAGGTGCATGTCATGTAGTGTTTCGCCTAATTTCCTTCTATATATTTTATGGTTTTGGGTCTTATTTCTAGTTCTTTAATCCATTTTGAGTTGGATTTTTTGCATGGTGTGAGGCTACATCAAATTAAGGAGCTTCTGCACAGCAAAGAGACAATAACCAAAACAAAGAGAAACTCCAACTGGGAGAAAATTTTTGCACACAACACTAATGATAAAGGACTGATCACAAAAATCTACAAAGAGCTGATGAGATACAACAAAAACAAAGAAAATAATCCAGTCTAAAAATAGGCAGAAGAGCTAAAAGAAACTTCTCCAAAGAGGAAATGCAAATGGTGAACAGGCATATGGAAAAATGTTCAATATCACTTGTAATCAGGGAATGCAAATCAAAACTACAATGAGATACCATCTTATACCAGTGAGAATGGCACATATTAAAAAAACTAGCAACAACAAATGTTGGCGAGGATATGGAGAAAAAGGAACTCTCCTGCACTGCCTGTTGGAGTGCAAACTGGTCCAACCACTATGAAAAGCTGTGTGGATATTCCTCAACCTACTAAAGATAGAGCTTCCATATGATCCAGCAATGCCACTCCTAGGTATTACCCAAATGACACAGAAACATTAAATTCCAAAGGGCGCCTGCACACCTATGTTTATAGCAGCACTATTTATAATAGCTAAGCTTTGGAAACAACCCAAATGCCCAAAAATAGATGACTGGATCAAGAAGATGTGGTACATATACACAATGGAATATTTACTCAGCAATCAAAAAAGATAAACACATGCAATTTGCAGCAACATGAATGGAGCTGGAAGGGATCATGCTCAGCGAAATAAGCAGAAAGAAAAAGAAAAATACCAGATGGTGTCACTCATAGCAGGAATCCAGAAAACCTAAATAACGGACCAGGAAAAAGAATAGCCATAAGAAAAAAAAATCAAAATCTACAAAAAACTATAAACCAGAGATACACTACGGTGGGGGGTGGGGGGGCGGGGAAAGGCGGGATTGGGGTCAAAAAGGGGTGTGCAATTGAATGGGGAATATAAAAATAAATTTAAAAATTTTTATTTTTAAAATCCAAAATAAATAAATAAATAAACTCAGTCACCATTACTCTAATAAAAAAAAAAAAAAAAAAGGGTAGAAGAGGGCCTCCCTGGTGGTTCAGGCTGTTGAGCGCAGTGCTTTGAAGCTCTCTGCAGTCTCTGCAGTGCAGGTTCAATTCTGGCCAGCCGAGCTGAGGAGATACCCACATGGTGTGACAGACTTCTTCTGTCTCACCTGCTGCTCCCCTCAGCAGTGTGTTTCAGTCAGTCTACCTGTTCTGCTCCCAGCTCTGTCTCTGGTGAATCCTCTCATTCTCTCGCACATCTGGCCTGTACCCCAGTTCTTGTATGCATGAATAAGTAATTCTTTAAAAATTTTTTTTAAAAATGGTTAGAAGAGCTAAAGAGACACTTCTACAAAAAGGAAATGCAAATGGCCAACAGGTATGTGAAAAGATGCTCAACATCACTTGTAATCAGGGAAATACAAATAAAAACCACAATGAGATACTACCTTACACCAGTGAGATTGGCACATATCAAAAAAAAAAAAAAAAAAAACTAGCAACAACAAATATTGGCAAGGATGTGGAGAAAAAGGAACTCTCCTATACTGACTAGTGCTGTGAATGCAAACTGCTTCAACTACTATGGAAGGCTGTGTGGATGTTCCTCAAACTACTGAAAAGGGAGCTACCATATTCCTCAGAATCTATAAAAGGGACAAGAAAAAATTAATTCAATTAAAGGATACCTGCACCCCTATGAAGCACTATTTATAGTAGGTAAGATATAGAAACAACACAAATGCCCCAAAATAGATAACTGGATCAAGAAGACATGGTACATATACACAATGAAATATTACTCAGCAGTCAAAAAAGATAAACTCTGCAATTGTATGGGGAATATAAAAATAAAATTTATTAAAAAAAATATAAACTAATGCCATTTGCAACAACATAGATGGAACTAGAAGGAATTATGCTCAGTGAAATAAGCCAGAAAGAAAAAGAAAAATATGGGATAGTTTCACTTACAAGAGGATGTAGGGTAATAATAATAAGAAGAAGAAGGGATCAGGGAAAAAAATTATAATAGAAAGGCAAATAAAAAAACCAAAATTGAAAGGCAACTATAAATCAGAGACATCCTAGAGGGGAGGAGGGGGAGGAAGAAGGATCAAAACATGGGTGAGAGGAGCACAAGGGACCATGGTGATGGTGCAAGGGTAAACTGGCAGTGGGAATTATATGGGGACTATACCTGAGAGGAAAAAGCATACATTGCACAAAAAGTAAGAGTGATGTAAAATATATATAAAATTAAAAAGTACATTAAAAAATGAAGTTAACTCTTCATATGTAGAGAGAAAAATTAAACTGAGGAGGGAAACATGGACTTCAACTGTATTTGTAATGTAATGGATATTTTCTTGTTTATTAAACCCAAAGCCAAATGTTAGGGTTATGAAACAAAGCTGTAATGTAAACCAAAACGTCATCATATTTCATGATAAAAATAGTTAAAACTAAAATACATCATGTAAAGAAAAGCAGTAATACAATGTATCCTGAAATGGCAAATGAAAGGATAAATGATTATTATTAATTTGACAGAGCATAGGAAAAAAGAAAATTAAATACAAAGAAAAACAACAGAAAATAAAAACACAAAATAAGGTGGTGGAAATAAGTTTATATAATAGTCACAGTTTATATAAAGAAAATAAACTCACAAATTAAAAGACAGAGTTTCCAACTATTGAAAAACGAAACAAAATAGTGACTTTTGGGACATCGAGGTGATTATACTAAGGGAAATAAGTCAGAGAGTGAAAGACAATTTACCAGGTGGCTTGTCTCGTTTGTGGAGTATCAATAACCAAAGAAAACAATGTACAGATGAGAATGCAAGTCAGTAAGTAAATAATAGTACATGAGAAACTAGATCAGACAGAAAGTCAACAATAATAGTATTGCATGAGAAACTAGATCACCTGGACTTAATAGACACTGAGGCAACACTATACCTCAAAAAAGGTAATAACATAATCCTCTTACATGCACATGGAACTTTCTCCATCATAGCCCATAGTTGAGTCACAAAACAAGTGTCAATAAATTCAGGAAGACTGAAATCATATGAGGTATATTCCCTGATAACTGTGGTACCAATCTAGAAAGCAACCAAAAAAAAAAAAAAAACAAAAAACAACCTGTAATATGTGGAGACTGACAAACACAAAACTGAATCACCATTGTGGTAATGAGGAGATCAAAGAAAAAAATAAAAATACCTGGAGGGAAAAAAAATGGAGATACAAGTCCTGGAACAGCAAAACCAACACAAAGAGGGAAGTAAATAGCAATATAGGTCCACATCAGAAACAGGAAAGAACTCAACTAAATAAATCTTACCACTCACTTTTAGGAACCGTAAAAAGAAGAAAAACACACCCAAAAATCCAACATGAGGAAGGAAATAATAAAATGTAAATTTCAAAAAAAAAGGAAATAGAAATAAAAATATAGACCAAATAATAAAATAATGTAAAGTTAGTTCTTTGAAAAAAATAAACAAAATAGAGAAACTTTTAGTTAAACTCACAAAGAAAAAAAGTATAAAACTGTAACAGGGGACTCGCCATTTCAGAACAGGGACTTTTCCTTCAACCACGACTGCTTTTAACTGGGAGATGGCAGCCCCCACAGCCAGAGGTGAGCTGGGAAGCCTCCTCACACCAGGCCCCATTTGGCCAACAGTCGGAACCCAGAGGAGGATCAGCAGCCAATGCCAGGGCAGAATGCAGGCACAGGGAAGTGTGCTTCTGAATTGCCATTTTAGAAGAGACTTTTGCTTCAACCAAGACTGCCTGGAACTGGGAGAAGGCTGCCCCCGCAGCCAGAGGTGAGCTGAAGGTCCCCACAAGCCAGGCCCTTCCTGGCAAAGAGTTGGAGCCCAGAGGAGGACCTAGCAATTGGGAGCCAAGCGAGCAATCCAGCGACCCCACTTTCAAGGCAGTCTAGGGACTTCAACACACACCTTTGGAATTAAAAAAATACAGAAGGAGGAGTTATTCGGTGATAGTGACCATTAACAGATTAATAGTACCACTGCCTTGCTAGACTGGGACAACAGTATTTGACTCCATTGGACCACCAGTTTCTGACATCACAGAAAGAGCACATCAAAAAGATGCCAGCCAGTACCAGCGACATGGCGTCCCAATGCATAGGACAAATTAAAAAACAAGCAGCAGGAAAAAGAAAAACTATAAGCAACCAAGGAAGTCATCAGGGAAAAGACACACCACAAAATGAAAACACCTACCAGATTGCAGTATCAGTGACTTGGAAGAATATTCAGAGCCTTCCAGAAAGAGAATTTAAAATTGTCATGATTAAAAAACTGACAAAGTAATAAAGGAAAACAATGATAAGGGAAAAATAATCAACAATCAGAAGAATGAAATTGAGTCCCTAAAGAGGGAAATGAAAGAAATGCAGGCGATCAAAGGATTAATTGAGGAGCTAAAGAACTCTGGGAAAAGCAGTGAAAGCAGAATAGATGAAATGGAAGAGCAAATAAGAACTCTTAAAGAAATAAAAAGAACCAAAACAGAAAAGGAAAGGGAAGTACGAAGGAAAAAGAATGAAGACAGACTTCGGAAACTATTTTTTGGTCTTGCTGCTCCCCTCAGCAGTGTACTCCGTCAGTCTGCCTACTCTGCTCTCCCCTCTGGCTCTGATGAATTCTCTCACCCTCCTGATTCCCTGAAAAGGAAATATAAGAGTTATAGGAATCTCAGAAGGAGAGGAGAGACATAGGAACAGAGAAAATATTCAAGAAAATAATTGAAGAGACCGTCCCAAACATGAAGAAGGAGCTGAAAATAGACATACATGAAGCAAGAAGAACACCAAATTTCCATGATGAAAGGAAAAATACAGCAAGACACATAATAGCAAAGCTCCCAAGAATCCAAGACAAGGAAAAATTAATGAAGATGACAAGAGGGAAAAAACAGATAACATACAAAGGAAAACCAATCAGGCTGATATCTGACTTCTCCGAAGAAACACTACGGGCAAGGAGACAACGGAAAGACACAGTCAACAGACTCCATGACAACAAATGCCAACCAAGAATACTCTATCCCGGGCCACCCCGGTGGCAGAGCGGTTGAGCGCTGGGTTGCCAGGCTGCCTGCAGCCTCTGCAGTGCCGGTTTGATCCCTAGCCACCAGGTGAGGGTCCCACATGGCGCGCAGACTTCTCCTGCCGCCTGCTGCTCCCCTCAGCAGTGTACTTTGTCAGTCTGCCTGCTCTGCTCTCCCCTCTGGCTCTGATGAATTCTCTCACCCTCCTGCACTTCTGATTGTGCTTGTATATATAAATAAAATAAATCTTTAAAAAAATTAAAAAAAAAAGAATACTCTATCCCACAGAGCTTTCCATCCTCTATGAAGAAAGAATAAGGACTTTCCCAGGCAAACAGAAACTCAAAATTTCATTATGACTAAAACCCCACTTGAAAAAATACTACAAGGAGTCCTAAAGCCAGATCCAACAGAGGCATGAATAAGAATGAAACAAGACCAAAAAATAAAAAAATAAAACCAGAGAAAGGACAAATAAAATGGCAAATACAGATGCTAACATATCAATATTAACTCTAAATATAAACAGACTAAACTCTTCAATAAAAAGACAAAGAGTCTCAGGATGCATTAAGAAACAAAACCCAACCTTTTGCTGTCTCCAGGAAACTCACTTAACTACAAAAGATAAAAATAGACTCAAAGTTAAAGGATGGAAAACAATACTACAAGCAAATGGACCAAAAAAGACGGCAGGAACAGTTATACTTATATCAGATAAAACAGATTTCAAACACAATAAAGTAAAAAGAGTCCAAGATGGTCACTACATTATGATCCAGGGGACAGTACTTCAAGAAGAAATAACACTCATTAACATATACACATCAAATGAAGGAGCACCAAAATATATCAGACAACTATTATCATCTCTGAAAACAGATATCAGAGAAAACACATATGTAGTAGGAGACTTCAACACACCACTCTCAATGAGACAAAAAATAAGTAAGGACACTAAAGCTCTAAATAAGGATCTAGAGAGTTTGGGTTTAACAGAAATCTATAGAACACTAAACCCAAAAAAATCTGAGTACACATTTTCTCAAGCACACTAGGATCATTCTCCAGGATCGATCACATACTGGAACACAAGACAAACATCAACAGATACAACCATATTGAAATCATACCAACCATCTTCTCTGACCATGAAGGCATTAAACTAGAAATAAGCCATAACAAGAAGGCAAGTAACTCTCCTACCTAATGGAGATTGAAATCCACACTATTGGAAGAACCCTGGATTAATAAGGATGTGAAAGAAGAAATTAAAAAATACTTTGAGTTGAATGACAGGAGTACACCAATTTCCTAAATGCATGGGTGCAGCAGAAGCAGTAATAAGAGAAAAATATATAGCAGTACAGGCTCACATCAACAAGAAAGAACTCAAAGAAACAACCTACATTCAAAGCTCAAAAAACTAGAAAAAGAACAATAAAAAAAATCCCTAAAACCAGTAAAAGAAATAATAAAAATCAAAGCATAAATAAATGAAATGAAAACTAAAAAAATAACCCAAAAGATCAATGAAACCAAAAGTTAGTTCTTCAAAAAAGTAAATAAAATAGACAAACACCTAGTCAGGCTCACAAAGGAAAAACGGGAGAAAGCACAAATAAATAGGATCACAAATGAAAGAGGAGAAATCACAACAGACACAGAAGAAATGAAAAGAATAGTCAGAAACTACTATGAACAGTTATATGCAAACAAGCTCAACAATCTAGAAGAGATGGACAAATTCCTACAACTCTACAATCACCCAAAGCTAGACAGAGAGAAAAATAGAACACCTAAACAGACCAATTACAAGCAGTGAAATTGAAATGGTAATCAAAACCCTCCCCTAAAACAAAAGCTCAGGACCAGATGGATTTACTAATTAATTCTACCAAACATTCAGAAATGCATTAGTGCCAATCTTTCATAAACTCTTTGAAAAAATTGAGAAGAAAGGGGTAATACAAGTTCTATGAAGCCAAAACTACACTAATACCAAATCCGAACAAGGACAACACAAACATAACAAAGGCCATACATGACAAACCCACAGCTAACATCATATTCAGTGGTAAAAAACTAAACATTTTTCCTCTAAGATCAGGTACACTTTCACCACTGCTGTACAACACAATAGTAGAAGTCCTAGCTATAGCAATCAGGCAAGATAAATATAGGAAAAAATCCCATCCTGAGAAGTAGTAAAACTATCACTATTTGCAGGTGACATGATAATTGTTGCCTTGTGGGGCAGCAGCGTTGGGAGCAGCATGGACGGAGGAAAGACAACTGAAAGTCAAAGTAGAGAAAGAGAGAGAGATCGATCTAGAGTGGCTTGCACATCTGGAGATGCATCACCTATTTCCTGGGCCAGTCTCACATTTATTGGGTATCAGATTCAGGAAAGGTTGGCAAGTATGTGGAGGAACGTATGGAGGAATGTACATGGTGGGGATGTGTATTGGGGATGAATAATTATATAGCTCAAACTGGGGGTAGTGAATAGGGAATTTGCCTGAAGGGCTGCTGCTGATCAAAACATCCTTTAGGTAGTCCCTGTTTACAATTAATTTCCTGTCAATGTGGTCGAGCTGGTCATGCTAATCTGGCCAGAATGTCTGCCTTTTTTAGCATATATCCTCATATCAAGACTTTTATCCTTGTGAGAGGTCCTTGCCTGACAGTACATTTTAGCTTAACCAGCAGGAACTTTGGGTGCCAAGACAACAATCCTGAGAACAAGGGGGGGCTAGGGAATCGACATATACTGAGAAAACCATAATGACTCAACTAAAAAAAAAAAAAAAACTAGAAATAAATTACTAAAGTAGCACGTTACAAAATTAACAGAAAAATTATTTAAATTCTGGGCAGATGCCTAGGAGCAACATGGCGGCGAGGAGACGCTGCGAGTAAGATCTCCCATTAAAAAAAGTTAATAGGGAGGAAAAGCGGCAGGTCCCAGTGAGAACTGGGACACGGAAGATAAACGGACGACTCCAGCAAACTGCCCGAAGAAGAAAGTTGCCATAAAAGAGGACGAGAAGGGAGGGAAGCGCAGAACCCTGCTCCCCTCCCCGCCCACAGAGGCGGCACTCTCCGACCGGCAGAGACGAGGGAAACAACAAACCAAAACGCCCAACAAGAAAAACGGATGCAGCAAGTGGGACTGTGAGTGGAAAGGAACTATTTCAGCCACCACACCCCGTGAACGGGAGCTGAGGCGAACCCTGCAGGATCCGCCCCGGAGGTGAGCTCCAGGCGCCATTAAAGAGAGCCCCGCCCACCAGGAGGAGACCAGCACCAGCACACAGCCCCGGCCGCCCGGTAAGCTTGTGCGAAAGCAGCGCTCGGATTGCAGCTGCCCAGGCCCCTGCGCCTGCGACCTAGGCTTGCGGGGAGACGGCGGAGGCCCTCCCTGAGTGAGCAGGAACAAGGTGCCCAGGCAGGGGAGCGGGATTCAAAAGGCGCCATTCCCGCGCCACTGATCTGGGCTACAGCCCGCATCCTGGAACTGAGGGCTTTGGAACTGAGACCCGGGGCACGAAATTAGGGGCGTGGGTTCCCCACGACGGTGGGGCACAAGGCAGACACAGCACCCCAAAGCCGTTGAGGTGTACCCTACCATCCCCGCTCTGCTCCCTGTCCCACGGGGTGGAAAATCAGCTCCCCAAGGGCTCTAGGAGAGATCTCTGGTGCCACCTAGCGACTTGACCCCAGCACAGGCTACTGAAGGAGCTAGTGGCCAGCTGGGGAGTTAGCCCACACCCTGACCCTTCTGAACAAGTAGTCTGAGCCCACAGGGAGAGCGAGCACCCACAGCCGGGGCAGACCAGGCGCGCAGAAGAGTGTGCCTGAGACCAGAAGCGCAGGGAGTGTGTCCCACATCACCATTTTAGAACAGGGACATTTCTTCAGTAAAGACTACCTGCAGAAGGCTTCCTCAGGAGCCAGAGGTGAGCGGGGGAAGTTCGCCCACGCCAGACCCCCTCTGGCCTGCAGTCCAAGCCCAGAGGGGAGCAGGAACCCACTGCCGGGGCAGACCAGGCGCACAGGGGAGTGTGTCCCCACATCGGCATTTTAGAACAGGGACCTTTCTCCAGTAAAGGCTGCTTGAAACTGACAGATGACTCCTGGAAGAACCAGAGGGGAACAGAGAAGCCCACCCAAGATGCCGGCAAGTCCCAACAACACAGTGTCCCAACGCATACGGCAAATTAGAAAACAGACAGTAGGGAGGAGAAGAACCACACGCAACCTAGCAACTCTCCAGAGAAAAAGCACACCACAAAAAGAAAGCCAGCCCCCAGATTGCAACGACAATAACTTGGAAGAATTTCTGAGCCTTCCAGAAAGAGAATTTAAAATTGCCGTGATTAAAAAACTGACAGAAGTCATAAAGGAAAACAATGATAAGGGAAAAATAATCAACGATCAGAAGAATGCAATTGAGTCCCTAGAGAGGGAAAACAATGGTCAGAAGAAAGAAATTGAGTCCCTAAAGAGGGAAGTAAAAGAAATGCAGGAGATCAAAGAATTAATGGAAGAACTAAAGAATTCTGGGAAAAGCAATGAAAGCAGAATAGATGAAATGGAAGAACGAATAAGTAATCTTGAAGACACAGAAATAAAAAGAACCAAAACAGAAAAGGAAAGAGAAGTACGAAGGAAAAAGAACGAAGAAAGACTTCGGGAACTATCTGACTCCATGAGGAAAGGAAATATAAGAGTTATAGGAATACCAGAAGGAGAGGAGAGAGATGTAGGAACAGAGAAAATATTCAAAGAGATAATTGAAGAGAACTTCCCAAATGTGAAGAAGGAGCTGAAAATTGATATACAAGAAGCAAGAAGAACACCAAACTTCCACGACGAAAGGAAAAATACAGCAAGACACATAATAGTAAAGCTCCCAAGAATCCAGGACAAGGAAAAAATAATGAAGCTGGCAAGAGGGAAGAAACAGATAACATTCAAAGGAAAACCAATCAGGCTGACATCAGACTTCTCCGAAGAAACACTACGGGCAAGGAGAGAGTGGAGGGACATAGTCAACAGACTCCAAGAAAACAGATGCCAACCAAGAATACTCTATCCCGCAAAGCTCTCCTTCCTCTTTGAAGAAAGAATATGGACCTTCCCAGACAAACAGAAACTCCGGAATTTCATTGCAACTAAACCCCCACTCCAAAAAATACTACAAGGAGTCCTAAAGCCAGAACCTCAGAGCGACGAATAACAATGAAAGAAGGCCAAAAAAAAAAAAAAGTTATTAAAAGAATAAATAAATAAAATCAAAGGAAAGACAAACACAATGGCAAATACAGATGTTAACATATCAATATTAACTCTAAATGTAAATGGACTAAACTCTTCAATAAAAAGACACAGAGTTGCAGCCTGGATTAAGAAACAAAACCCAACCTTTTGCTGTCTCCAGGAAACACATTTAGCTACAAAAGATAAAAATAGGCTCAAAGTTAAAGGATGGAAAACAATCCTACAAGCAAATGGACCAAAAAAGAAAGCAGGAACAGCTATACTTATATCAGATAAAACAGATTTCAAACTCAAAAAGATAAAAAGAGACCCCAATGGTCACTACATTATGATCAAGTGGACAATACTTCAAGAAGAAATAACACTCATTAACATATACTCACCAAACGAAGGAGCACCAAAATATATCAGACAACTGTTGTCCTCTCTGAAAACAGACATCAGAGAAAACACAAACGTAGTGGGAGACTTCAACACACCACTATCAACAATGGATAGATCAACAAGACAAAAAATAAGTAAAGAAACCAAAGCTCTAAATAAGGACCTAGAGCAATTGGGCTTAACAGACATCTATAGAACACTAAACCCCAAAAAAAGGGAGTACACATTTTTCTCAAGCGCACACGGATCATTCTCCAGGATCGATCACATACTGGGGCACAAGACAAACATCAACAGATACACCAAGATTGAAATCATATCAACCATCTTTTCTGACCATGAAGGCATCAAACTAGAAATAAACCGTAAAAAGAAGGCAAGGAACTTTCCTACCTCATGGAGATTAAAAACCACACTACTGGAAGACCATTGGACTAATGAGGAGATCAAAGAAGAAATTAAAAAATTTTTGAATTGAACGACAAGGAGGACACCAATATCCTAAATGTATGGGATGCAGCAAAAGCAGTAATAAGAGGAAAATATATAGCAATAGAAGCTCACATCAAGAAACAAGAAAGAACGCAAAGAAACAACCTAATCTCGAAGCTCAAAGATCTAGAAAAAGAACAACAAAAAAACCCCAAAACCAGTAGAAGAAAAGAAATAATAAAAACCAAAGCAGAAATAAATGAAATTGAAACTAAAAAAACAATCCAAAAGATCAATGAAACCAAGAGCTGGTTCTTTGAAAAAATCAATAAAATAGACAAACCCCTAGCCAGGCTCACAAAGGAAAAAAGGGAGAAAGCACAAATAAACAGGATCATCAATGAAAGAGGAGAAATCACAACGGACACAGCAGAAATCAAAAGAATAATCAGTAACTACTATGAACAGTTATATGGAAACAAGTTTAACAATCTAGAGGAGATGGACAAATTCCTACAACTCTACAATCACCCAAAGCTAGATAAAGAAGAAATAGAACACCTAAACAGACCAATTACAATTAGCGAAATTGAAATGGTAATCAAAAACCTCCCCAAAAACAAAAGCCCAGGACCTGATGGATTCACAAATGAATTCTACCAAACATTCAGAGACGAATTAGTGCCTATCCTTCACAAACTCTTCCAAAAAATTGAGAAGGAAGGGACAACACCAAACACGTTTTATGAAGCCAACATTACACTAATACCAAAACCGAACAAGGACAACACAAAAAAGGAAAACTACAGGCCAATCTCCCTAATGAACACTGATGCAAAAATCCTCAATAAAATTTTAGCTATCAGAATCCAACAATGTATCCATAAGATAATTCACCACGACCAAGTAGGATTCATTCCAGGGACACAAGGATGGTTTAACATCCGAAAATCAATCAACGTTATCCAACACATCAACAAAAAGAAATATAAAAACCATATGATAATATCAATAGATGCTGAGAAAGCTTTCGACAAAGTGCAACACCCATTCATGATAAAAGCCCTTGAAATTCTTGGGATACAAGGAACATACCTCAACATCATAAAGGCCATCTATGACAAGCCAACAGCCAGTATCATTCTCAATGGTGAAAAGCTGAAAGCAATTCCATTAAGATCTGGAACAAGACAAGGATGTCCACTCTCACCATTGCTTTTCAATATAATACTGGAAGTCCTAGCCAGGGCAATAAGACAAGAGAAAGACATCCAAGGAATCCAAATAGGAAAAGAAGAAGTCAAACTATCACTATTTGCAGACGATATGATATTATACATAGAGAACCCCAAAAACTCCACAGAAAAGCTAATTCAACTCATCAATCAGTTCAGTAAAGTGGCAGGATACAAAATCAACACGCAAAAGTCAGTAGCCTTCCTATACACAAACAATAAATCTGAAGAAGAAGAAATCAAAAAGACCATCCCTTTTGTTATTGAAACAAAAAAAATCAAATATTTGGGAATAAATCTAACAAAAGAGGTAAAGGACCTATACAAAGAAAACTATAAAACACTGTTAAAAGAAATAGAAGAAGACACAAAGAAATGGAGAGACATCCCCTGCTCATGGATTGGAAGAATAAACATTATTAAAATGGCCATCCTTCCAAAAGCAATATACAGATTCAATGCTATTCCAATCAAAATTTCAATGTCATTCTTCAAAGAAATAGAACAATTATTGATGAAATTCATATGGAATCACAAAAAACCCCGAATAGCCAAAGCTCTCCTGAAAAAAAAAGAAGGGAATGGAGGCATCACACTCCCAGACTTCAAACTCTACTACAAAGCCATAATCATCAAAACTGCATGGTATTGGAACAAGAACAGACATACAGACCAATGGAATCGAATAGAAAATCCAGAAATAAACCCACAGATTTATGGTCAACTAATCTTTGACAAAGGAGCAAAGACTATGCATTGGAGCAAAGAAAGTTTGTTCAATAAATGGTGCTGGGAAAACTGGGTCGCTACATGCAAAAGAATGAAGCTTGACCACCACCTCACACCATACACAAAAATCAACTCAAAATGGATTAAAGAACTAGACATAAGACCTGAAACCATAAAATATATAGAAGGAAATATAGGCGAAACACTACGTGATTTGCACATCAAAGACATCTTTACAAACACATCACCCAAAGCAGTGATAGTGAAGGCAAAGATAAACAGCTGGGACTATATCAAATTAAAGAGCTTTTGCACAGCAAAAGAGACAATAATAAAAACAAAGAGAAACCCCACCAACTGGGAGAACATTTTTGCACCCAACACTAATGATAAAGGACTGATCACAAAAATCTGCAAAGAGTTGATGAGACTCAACAACAACAAAGAAAATAATCCAGTCAAAAAATGGGCAGAAGAGCTAAAAAGAAACTTCTCTGAAGAGGAAATGCAAATGGCCAACAGGCATATGAAAAAGTGCTCAACATCACTTGTCATCAGGGAAATGCAAATCAAAACTACCATGAGATACCATCTTACACCAGTGAGAATGGCACATATTAAAAAAACTAGCAACAACAAATGTTGGCGAGGGTGTGGAGAAAAAGGAACTCTTCTGCACTGTTGGTGGGAGTGCAAACTGGTCCAACCACTGTGGAAAGCTGTGTGGAGATTTCTGGACCTACTAAACATAGAGCTTCCATATGACCCAGCAATTCCACTCCTAGGTATTTACCCAAAGGACACAGAAACATCAATTCCAAAGAACACCTGCACCCCTATGTTTATAGCAGCACTGTTTACAATAGCTAAGCTTTGGAAACAACCCAAATGCCCAAAAATAGATGACTGGATCAAGAAGATGTGGTACATATATACCATGGAATATTACTCAGCATTCAAAAAAGATAAACACATGCAATTTGCAGCAACATGGATGGCGCTGGAAGGGATCATGCTCAGCGAAATAAGCCAAAAAGAAAAAGAAAAATACCGGATGGTCTCACTCATAGCAGGAATCTAGAAAACTTAAATAAGGGACCAGGAAAATGAATAACTATAAGAAAGTGAAAATCAAAATGCACAAAAAACTATGAACCAGAGACACTTTTAGGGGGGCGGGGGCGGGAGGGGAGGGATTGGGGTCAGAATGGGGGGCTGCAATTGTATGGGGAATATAACAATAATATTTATAAAAAAAAAATAAAATAAAATAAAATAATGAGGACAGAAAAAAAATTATTTAAATTCTATATGCAAATAATGAACTAGAAGAGAAAGAAATCAAGAAAATAATCTGATTTATGATCTCATCAAAAAGTATTAAATACCTTGGAATAAACTTAAGAGAGGTGAAGGAACTTATAATAAAAACTTTGAAACTTTGTTAAAAGAAGCAGAAGGCACAAATAAATGGAAAAATATACCCTGCTCACGGTTAGAAGAAAAGGTTAAATGGCCATCCTAGCCCAAAAATATATCAATTCCTATCAAAGATTCACTGGGATTCTTCAAAGAAATAAAATTACAGAACTTTGCAAGAAAGCACAAAAGATCCCAAATAGCCTAAGCATTTTTGACAAAAAGGAGATGAATGAAAGTATCACACTCAGAATCAATGGTTAGTAAAAACAGGATGGTACCAGAAGAAAAACAGACACAGAGATCAATGGAATAGAAGTGAGAGCCCACTCACATTTATATGGACAGTTAATCTATGACTAAGGAGTCAAGAAAATATATTGGAGAATGGAAAGTCTCTTTAACAAATGGTGTTGGAAAAACTGGGCAGCAATATGCAAAATAATTTGTGCCATATACAAAAAGAAACTCAAATGGATAAAGACTTGGACTTAAAATGTGGTATCATAAAATACATAGAAGAAAACAGGCAGAATACTCCATGACACTGACTTCAGTGATTTGGGGAGACATTTCTCCAGTGGGAAGGGAAACAAAAGCAAATATATTAACAAAAGTGATCCATCAAATGAAAAAGTTTCCACACAGGGAAAGAAACTATCATTAAAACTAAAAGACACTCCAAGAAATGTTTGCACACCATACATCTGCCTAGGGGCTATTCTATTTATTTCCTTGTTTGGATCTTTGTGTTTGTTCCTGTTTTCAGGTAACTTACTAGAGTCCCTTGTAGTATTTCTTTGGGGTGTGGGGAGTCTATCTAGTGGCTGCAAACTCCTTTAGAATCTGTTTGTCTCAGAAGGCCTTTATTTCTTCCTCAAGTCTGAAGGAGAGTGGTG
Source organism: Talpa europaea (assembly GCF_964194135.1). Lineage (NCBI taxonomy): Eukaryota > Metazoa > Chordata > Mammalia > Eulipotyphla > Talpidae > Talpa > Talpa europaea. Next base: position 69,511,263 of record NC_140069.1, read on the forward strand.
CATGATACAGTTTTCTAGCCTGGCAATTTTTGTCTTTAAGTATTTTGACTATAGAGTTTCTTCAAAAAAGTCCAATATCAGCCTGATGGTTATTAGCTTATTCCCCATCACCACCTATGTTATTATTTCTTTAACTTGAACTTTTGGCAATTTTGCTACTATATGTCTTACAATAGGTCTCATTTCATTTAGGTTGTGTGGCGATCTTTTCGCTTCCTATATTTCTATATTTAGTTCCTCCTCCAAGTTTCAGAATTTTTTCCCATTATTTCTTTAAATGCTTTCTCTGCTCCCCCCTCTCTCTCTTCACCTCTGTTTTTCCAATTATTTTTATATTACTTTTCCTCATGGAGTCAGATAATTCTCCTAAAGTCTCTTCTTTTAAAAAAAAAAAATACTTTTTTGCCTGGATTATTCTTTCATTCATATCTTCAAGTTCACTGATTTGCTATTCCATTTGGTCTATTCTATTTCCATAGTTTTCTACAGTATTCCTCATCTCTGTTCTTTTTACATCCTGGAACTCTGCTATTTGCTTTTCTAAAGTTTCAATTTTAATCTTTTGTTCACTTATTTTATTTTTAATGACATTCATTTTCTTTTCTTAATTTTCTCTGTATTCTTCCATTTGAAGTTCTTTATCATGGAAATTTCAAATTCTGTATCTGATAGGGAGAAAAGCTCTTCCATATCTTTCTGATTTGGTTCTGGTAATTATTTTTTCCTCATTCTGTGGTACATTGTTCCCCTGAAGACTTACATTTGTTCTGTTTTTCCTTCTACTCATTATTTGCTTTTGGGGACGTGGGTGAGGCTTGTACGGAGCATGGCTCCTACTCCCATGCTTGCCCAGTGGTGTGTGGCAGTGGCGAGCAGCACTGGGTGCTGCTCACCAGGCTAAAGGTAGGGAATGCAGAGATGGTAGCAAAGATCCATAATTTTCAGAGATTCTTAACTTTTCTCTTACTTGTGCTGCTGGACTCCTAAGAGAATGTAACTCTCTGAAAGCATGATACTCCAGTGTCTTCATTACCAAACAGTCTGTGAACTAAAATAAGTTACTTTTTTTTCCCTGCTTCAAAAGGCATTCAGCAAATTACCATCAGAGGCAATCATGGACCTTTCTATTTAGTTCTATAAAGGTGGTTTGCATTTCCAATAGAAATTATAACAATTTAAATGCCTTAGACTGGCAACTCCAATTATAACCACCTCATTTTTAATATATAAATATAGCAACTTTAAAGGAATGACCACAAAACAGATATCTCTTACTTATGACTAGCAATCAATGGAGAACATAGTCACTTGCATATTACTGGAATAGCTTCACTCATTAGCAAAATCCCAGTGTTCTCATCTCCTCTGAATATTCCCTGTACCCTCTTAATTCTTCCCTGAAGTTCCCTGGCAATGACCTAAAACAGAAGCTGTCTTTTCTTCCCTTCCATCTACCCAATATACATGGAGGACCAAAAAAAGACAGTCTTGCTCTTCACTGTGGCTTCCAGTCCATCTGACACCCTCTTATGCTTTGGCTATGATGCATGGAAGAAGGCATAAGTCATCTACATTCAAGACTGGCACCACCCACGCTGTCTAATGACACCTTGGACCTTATCTTCTGGCTTCAGATTGCCATTCTCATTAATTTCAGTGCCTACTGGGCCTCAATACCTCAACCTCCCCATTCTTTAAGTCCTCTCCTCTAAGATTGTATTATCTATCTCACTTCAGTCACTCAATTCCCATGGTCATTCACTAAACCTTGAAACTAAAAACTTCCTCCATCCATTAATTCCATTCTAAGCATCCATGATTCTTACCTTCCTAGTTCAATATCTCTAGTAACATGACTCTAAAAGTGTTTGACCAGACTCACCCCAATCCAAAATCAATTGGTCCTACCCCATCTCTTTGCATTCTACACCCTGTATATTATATTGATATCCTTAACCAGTCTTTAGGGGAATCAGTCTCTATTATTGACCACCTTCATTGTACTCACTGGACAATGTCATACTCGATTCCACATACTCAACATCTGGTTAAAAACATACTGACTGGTCAACTGTAAACTCAATTTATGATAACAAACCCCACAGAATGTTATCATGCCAGACATCCTAAAGCACTCCTTCATCGTTTCACTGTCCCACTATGCAATATTTATTTTTTCCCCTCAATCCTCCAGTGTTATCTCCTTATCTTATTCTCAGCTGATTAACACACATACCATTTTACTGAGTAAACAATGATGGTAAGAATTCTTACTGCTACATATCTACCTGAACTTGGGGAGACACTGCTATCCCACCTGTCCACAGATGGACTGTCTCCCAACCCAGGCATAACCCTCCATTTATACACTCCTTTCACAAAGTCAGACACAGCACCAACAGTTATCCTCTCTCCCTGTTTCAGTACTTTCCCATTACTATACAAAATATGCTGTAATTCCTGCCCATAGGAAAGAAATCTCAAGCTCCACATTCCTTCCAATTAGCAACCAGTTCTGTACACCCCCTTAAAGCAAAACTAACCAAAGAATGGTTTATTCAGGCTGTCTTCAGTTTTTCCCTTCCATTCTTTATTAAGCCCACAGCAATCTGGCTTTGCCTGACTGTTCCACTGAGAAGGCTCCACATTTCTTGCCCTCCACAGTGCAAATTCAACATCATCTGTCACAGTTAGTCATCCTCTCTCCACTTTAAAGATACGTCCTCATTTTCCTTCCAGGACATCACATCTCTTTCAATTTGCCTTTGGATTTCTACACTCCGTAACATCTTCACTCAGGAACTTCCTCTGGGTACCAACCTCTGCAGAGCACACAGGACTCAGGCCTCAGACTGATTCTACTTTTAATCTTCTGCAAATTGATCCAGCTCAGGATTTAAAAATCCACCTGGATGTTGAAGTCTGCAAATTCATATCTAGCACCAAACCTGTGCTGTGAAGTCCAGAGTCATACTCCTATTTAGATATACAATGTCAAGCTGAACATGGTCAAAGTTGTGTGATTTCTATCACCAATGTCTTGTAGCTTCCAGGGTTGAACAATTTCACAAACCTCTTTAAATTTTTTAAATATTTTATTGCTTTTAATGCCACTCTCAATGGAACCACTTTTTTTATTTTTCTGATAACTCAGTGTACAGATTTGCTACTGATTTTTTATGTTAAATTGTTGGATTTTGTTTATTTTTTACATCACTGTTCATTTTTAAACAATACTTGCTTCCCCCCACCCCCTCAGGTGTAGTCTCAATAGAATTTCCTTCACCAACGCACCCATGCACCATCACCACTGTCCTCTATGCTCCTCCCTCAATCCCTCTGACCCCTCTCCCTGTTCCTCCACTGCAGGATGTCTCTGGTTTATAATTGTCTGTTTTTTTTTTTTTGTTGTGTTTTTTACTGTCATTTTTTTTACACTGATGTCTTATTTGTTTCCCCTATATTCCTGCTATAAGTGAAACCATACGGTGTTTTTCTTTTTCCTTCTGACTTATTTCACTGAGCATAATTCCATCTAGCTCCAAAGAGACACCCCACTGATTGGGAAAGAAAATTTGCATTCCAAACAACTGATAATGGACTGATCACAAAGCTAGAATAAGAACTCACATGACTCAACAAAAACAAAGTAAACAATCCAGTCAAGAAATGGGCAGAACTTAAAAGACATTTCTCCAAAGAGGAAATGCAAAGGGCCAACAGACATATGAAAAAATGTTCAACATCCCTTATAATCAGGGAAATGCAAATCAAAACCACACTGAGATACCACCTTACACCAGTAAGAATGGCACATATCAAAAAAAACTAACAACAAGAAATGTTGGCGAGGATGTGGTGAAAAAGGAACTCTCCTACATTGCTGGTGGGAGTGCAAACTGGTCCAACCACTATGGAAAGCTGTCTGGAGGTTCCTCAGTCTACTAATAATGGAGCTACCACATGAACCAGCAATTTCACTTCTAGGGATCTACCCAAAGGACACAAAAACAGTGATTCAAAAGAACACCTGTATACCTATGTTTATTGCAGCACTATTTACAATAGGTAAAACCTGGAAACAACCCAAATACCCAAAAATAGATGACTGGATCAAGAAGATGTGGTATATATACACAACGGAATATTACTCAGCAATCAAAAAAGATAATTTTGTATCCTGCAACTTTATTAACTTAGTTGATCAGGCCTGAAGTATTTTAGGTAGCACAGGATTTCTCACATATAAAATCATGATGAAAGAAATTAAGGATGACACAAATACATAAAAAAAAATACACAAATTGGAATAATAACTAATGTTAAATGTCTATACTACCCAAAGTCATCTATGGTTCAACACTACCCCTTTCAAGATTGCAACAGCATTTTTTACATATGGTGAAAATAATGATCCTACAATTTGTGTGTAACCACAAAGACCTAGAACAGCCAAAGCAATCTTGAGAAAGAACAACAAAATGAGAGGAATTTAACTATATGGTAAAGCTATAATAATCAAAACAATATGGTACTGGTATAAAAATGGATGCATAGACCAATGAAACAGAATTTAGGAAAATACCTCTGTGTGTGTGTGTGTGTGTGTATACATATACATATATATATATGGGAAAACTGGATATTCACATGGAACAGAATAAAACTACATCTCTATCTTATACCACTAACAAAAATTAACTCAAAATGGATTAAAGATTTAAATGCTAAGACCTGAAAAAAATGAAAACCACAAGAAGAAAACACAAGAGGATAGGGAGGAAGAAGGAGGAGGAGAAGGGAGGAAGAAAAGAGTGGGGAGGGGGAAGTAGAAGGAAGGGGAGGAGGAGAAGGACAAGGAGAAGAAGAAGGAGGAAATTCTCCACCAGAGGTGGGAGCTGCCATGAAGATTACCAGCTAGTTAATGGAAAAGTTTAACCACATCTGTCAAGTGGTCTTCCTAAAATATTGTACTGAGCTGAAAGCTACTGTCTCCTTTTTAAAGTCTGCTCAAAGTCCTGATGGGTATCCTATTTGGGCCCAACAGGATAACTTATATTTGCGAAAAGATGAGTACACCCTAGAGGCATAGGTCAAAAAATTTGGTGCTCAGAATGTAGCTCAGAGAATTCAATTCTGAAGGAAATATTTGGCAAGATAATGAGTAAAGAGTTGTGGCAGATTAGGCAGTCAAAAAATTTTGTGACCACTGAGTTTTAGAGATTCTTACATTAGAGTTGACCCTTATCTTCAGACCAATGCTGCCATTGCCAGTGAGTTCTAGATTTTTGTAGCCAAGCAGAGCTGAGTAGCCGTACAGAAATAAAAGAAATTGGATATATTTAGTGTTGCCCCTAGCAGTATTAGTGTTTTTATGAAAGCAAAATCTAAACCAAAGAGAGAATGGTCTATGTAGTAGTAACCCTGCTCAGAATGCAAACCCTGCTGTATTAACTGGAGCTAGTGACAAAGTCAAAGGAGGAAAATGAGCATACATGGCCTTTTAAGGCAACATTTACAAAGACCCTCTTATCCTTTGGCAAAAGCTCCTTTAGATTGTGATATGTTCCAAATTAAGAATCTAGAGATATGGAAGATTTAATTACAAAGCCTTGAACATGGACTATTCCAAACCCCAGTGGGTAACCCCCAGTGAGCTTTGATTTGAATACTATTTGAAAACTTAATATTTTGGGACCATGCTTTTGGTCTTTTCCTTGAGTCTTTGTTAGTCAAGGCTCTAACATGTTTTTCTTTACCTATCATTCAGTTTCATGTTAAAAACACAACGAACCCTAGAGTATTTCAAGAATAGTTTTACTTGGTTAGTAGTAATGTGTAATTATTTATTGAGAATAGTTTTGTGCTGAGGACTGTGTTAGATGTAAAAATTAGTGTATTAATTCCTCTTTGATGCGTTGCTTTTGTTATTGGAGTAAATAGAACTTTTTTTTGAGCCTTTAAAAAAATACAGAGAAAAAATAAATTCCAGGGCCTCCCTGGTAGTGCAAGGGGTTAAGACGCAACCTATGAAGCCATCCGCAGCCACTGTAGCATGAGTTCAGATGCCCAGCCAGGGAGCAACCCATATGGCTCAGCAGACCTCTCCTGATTCGCCCGCTGCTCCCCTCAGCAGTGTATTTCAGTACATCTGCCTGTTCTGTTTCCCACTCTCTTTCTGGTGAACCCTCTCATCCACCGACACCTCCGGCCTGTACCCCAGTTCTTATATGCATAAATAAATCTTTAAAAATAAATAAATAAATTCCAGATATAACATATAAACAAGGAAAACCTGACGCATTATTGGTAGGAATATAAATTGATGCAGCCACTAAGAAAACAGTATGGAGATTTCTCAAAAAATTAAAAAATAAAACTAACATATGTTCTAGCATTTCCACTAGATATATTTTCATATCTTGGCTTGTATAAATAATGATGTGAACATGAGGTACACACATCTCTTTGCCCAAAGAAAGTCAAAAGTTACAAATTTCAAGTCACAAGATAAATAAGTACTAAGGATATAATGTACAATATGACTAGTTAACATTGCTATATAATATAATTGAAAGTTACTAATAAAGTAGATCCTAAAAGTCCTCATCATAATAAAAAAGAATTTCTTCTTTTTTTTTTTGGTATCTATATGAGTTAATGTTATTAACTAAACATACAAGGATTATCATTTTGAATTATATGTAAGTCATTATACACTACACCTTAAATTTACATAATACTGTTTATTAGTTATAGTTTCATAAAATTAAAGGAAAAAAAGAGCATGTATGAAAAAGCATTATTACTATAAGGCTACAGAACAAATTTCTGCATTTGAAAAATGATAGGGCTGATATAATATGACTGATAGAACTATTAACACAAAATATAAACTTTTATACATTCCACACAAATACATCTACGTACATACATAAAAATTCAAATGCAAACAGAAAAGTTGGTGGAAAAACCACCACTTTTTGTGGGAAAAACACAAAACACACCAGTTTTGTTTGAAAATATGGAATCAAGCAGTAAGTAAAACTCACTCCAGTGTACAAACTGTGCAAAGAAATTGTACCATCACTTCAGAATACATAAAGTAAAATACTAATAACAATTCTCCACCCCCTCCAAAAAAAAACCCTCACCATTTTACCACCAAGTAAAACCAAACAAAATCATCTGACTTCTTACAAAATTCTCTTGCCTCACCCCAGGAAATACAGCTCCATCAGCTCAGCTACTCAATATCTCATCTTCTCAGGGGTTTACCTGAGTCCCTATTTAAAATTCAAATGTCCTCTCCTTTGTCTAGAACATTCTCTATCCCTGTATCTGCTTTATTTCCGGAAAGTCTATCAACTTTTGATATCCCCTGTAGATGTTTACTTCTAGGCTCCTCATAAGCCTTCCCTCCAAAACAAGCAGGGCTTTAGTTGTCTTTGTTAGTTGCTCTATCTCCGGGACAAAAAGCAGTGCTCTTCACTTACTAGGACCTGAACAGAGTTAGGAACCTAACTTTATGTAATTGTATGGTGTTGACTTCAATATCAAAGACATTCAAATCCCTTTAATTGGTTTCCCTTCCTGTTCTCTCCAGAGAATATTAAAAGTCACCATCCTTCTTTTTTGAAGCTGTATCTACTTCATTCTGGGTATAAGGACTTATGTTTTATTTTGTGGAAGAAAGAAAAAATGTATATATGGTGACTAGGCATGAATTGACTCACCATGCTGCATCCATGCCCAATAGACCCAGTCATATTCTTACACTCTACTTTCTAGTCCTTTGCTGTAAGATGGGGCTCTCCTCCCTAGCGATCTCTTCCCCACATCCATTTCTGGATAATGACAAAGCTTTGACTTTGTCTTCACTGTACACTCCCCATTATTTCCTGTATCTGTCTTACTTTTTTTCTCTGAAGTATATTTAGACACTGGATCCTTTCCAAGCCAGAAACAACTCTCCCTACCGCAAATTCCCTGAATCCTAGCTCCCAGCAGAGGACTCACAGCACTTGTTCCACTCACTCCTGAGGATCCTTTGTTCACTAGGCCATGGTCCCCTGGTATTCTCCCCTACACTAACACTACCATTGGGGTCCTTATTGTTCACTATACTTGGCGCTTATCTTGATGTGAATACCATAAACAGATCCGGAACCTATGCCCTTCGTTGTCACACTTACTCTTTTTACTTCTAGTCATTTTTCTTGAAACTCTCTACTATGTTTGGTTTTGTGGCACTGTTTCCCATAATCTCTCCTCATTTTCAATGGGTTTATATTTTCATTGTTTTGCTCTAATTTGAACAATTACACAAGGTTGTTATATATCCTCTACATGGCACACCCAGACTGCTTCATGTGTCCTGCCAGGCTCTCCATAGCCAGGCCCCGGTGAGTCTCCATAGGCACACTCTCTATATACTATAAATTATTTGAAAACGGTAACAATCATTTATGTATCTTAATTGTCAAGATAGCACCTGGAACATTAACGCTCAATAAAATTTGGTAGACTCTAACAATCAATCTCCATTAAGGAAAGCAGTCACCTAAATTGGTTATTATTGTCACAGTGAATGCTCAACAAGTTTATAAATCATCTCCAGAACTTAGAACTTCCATTTGATTACTGGAATTATAACTGATTTTATCAATTTTCCCTCCCAAGTCAATAAACATTTTTAAATAAACATTTTAGGTATTTGGGTATTTATTTATTTTTTTATAATAAATTTTATTTTTATATTCCCCATACAATTTCAACCCCCCCAATTTTGACCCCAATCCCTCCCCTCCCTCCACTCACGCCCCCCCAAAAGTGTCTCTGGTTCATAGATTTTTGTTGATTTTGATTTTCACTTTTTATAATTATTCATTTTCCTGGTCCCTTATTTAAGTTTTCTAGATTCATGCTATGAGTGAGACCATCCGGTATTTTTCTTTTTCTTTTTGGCTTATTTCGCTGAGCATGATCCCTTCCAGTGCCATCCATGTTGCTGAAAATGGCATGTGTTTATCTTTTTTGAATGCTGAGTAATATTCCATGGTATATACGTACCACATCTTCTTGATCCAGTCATCTATTTTTGGGCATTTGGGCTGTTTCCAAAGCTTAGCTATTGTAAATAGTGCTGCTATAAACATAGGGGTGCAGGTGTTCTTTGGAATTGATGTTTCTGTGTCCTTTGGGTAAAGACCTAGGAGTGGAATTGCTGGATCATATGGAAGCTCTATGTTTAGTAGGTCCAGAAATCTCCACACAGCTCTCCATAGTGGTTGGACCAGTTTGCACTCCCACCAACAGTGCAGAAGAGTTCCTTTTTCTCCACACCCTCGCCAGCATTTGTTGTTGCCAGTTTTTTTTTATATGTGCCATTCTCACTGGTGTAAGATGGTATCTCATGGTAGTTTTGATTTGCATTTCCCTGATTGCAAGTGATGTTGAACATTTTTTCATATGCCTGTTGGCCATTTGCATTTCCTCTTCAGAGAAGTTTCTTTTTAGCTCTTCTACCATTTTTTGACTGGATTATTTTCTTTGTTGTTGTTGAGTCTCATCAGCTCTTTGCAGATTTTTGTGATCAATCCTTTATCATTAGTGTTGTGTGCAAAAATGTTCTCCCAGTTGGTGGGGTTTCCCTTTGTTTTTGTTATTGTCTCTTTTGCTGTGCAGAAGCTCTTTAATTTGATGTAGTCCCAGCTGTTTATCTTTGCCTTCACTATCACTGCTTTGGGTGATGTGTCTGTAAAGATGTCTTTGATGTGCAAATCACGTAGTGTTTCGCCTATATTTCCTTCTATGTATTTTATGGTTTCAGGTTTTATGTCTAGTTCTTTAATTCATTTTGAGTTGGTTTTTGTGTATGGTGTGAGGCAGCAGTCAAGCTTCATTCTTTTGCATGTAGCGGCCCAGTTTTCCCAGCACCATTTATTGAACAAACTTTCTTTGCTCCAATGCATAGTCTTTGCTCCTTTGTCCAAGATTAGTTGACCATAAATCTGTGGGTTTATTTCTGGATTTTCTATTCGATTCCATTGGTCTGTGTGTCTGTTCTTGTTCCAATACCATGCAGTTTTGATGATTATGGCTTTGTAGTATAGCCTGAAATCTGGGAGTGTGATGCCTCCATTCCCTTCTTTTTTTTTTTCCAGGAGAGCTTTGGCTATTCGGGGTTTTTGATGATTCCATATGAATTTCATCAATAATTGTTCTATTTCTTTGAAGAATAACATTGAAATTTTTATTGGAATAGCATTGAATCGGTATATTGCTTTTGGTAGGATGGCCATTTTAATAATGTTTATTCTTCCAATCCATGAGCAGGGGATGTCTTTCCATTTCTTTGTATCTTCTTCTATTTCTTTTAACAGTGTTTTATAGTTTTCTTTGTAAAGGTACTTTATCTCTTTTGTTAGATTTATTCCCAAATATTTGATTTTTTTTGTTTCGATAATAAAGGGGATGGCTTTTTTCATTTCTTCTTCTTCAGATTTATCGTTAGTGTATAGGAAGGCTTCTGACTTTTGCGTGTTGATTTTGTATCCTGCCACTTTGCTGAACTGATTGATGAGTTCAATTAGTTTTTCTATGGAGTTTTTGGGGTTCTCTATGTATATCATCTGCAAATAGTGATAGTTTGACTTCTTCTTTTCCTATTTGGATTCCTTGGATGTCTTTCTCTTGTCTTATTGCTCCGGCTGGGACTTCCAGTATTATATTGAAAAGCAGTGGTGAGAGTGGACATCCTTGTCTTGTTCCAGATCTTAATGGAAATGCTTTCAGCTTTTCACCATTGAGAATGATACTGGCTGTTGGCTTGTCGTATATGGCCTTTATGATGCTGAGGTACGTTCCTTGTATCCCAAGAATTTCAAGGGCTTTTATCATGAATGGGTGTTGCATTTTGTCGAAAGCTTTCTCGGCATCTACTGATATTATTATATGGTTTTTATATTTCTTTTTGTTGATGTGTTGGATAGCGTTGATAGATTTTCGGATGTTGAACCATCCTTGTGTCCCTGGAATGAATCCTATTTGGTCGTGGTGAATTACCTTATGGATACACTGTTGGATTCTGATAGCTAAAATTTTATTGAGGATTTTTGCATCAGTGTTCATTAGGGAGATTGGCCTATAGTTTTCTTTTTTTGTGTTGTCCTTGTTCGGTTTTGGTATTAGTGTAATGTTGGCTTCATGGAACGTGTTAGGTATTATACCTTCCTTCTCAATTTTTTGGAAGAGTTTGTGAAGGATAGGCACCTATTCGTCTCTGAATGTTTGGTAGAATTTTTTGTAAATCCATCAGGTCCCGGGCTTTTGTTTTTGGGGAGTTTTTTGATTACCATTTCAATTTCGCTAATTGTAATTGGTCTGTTTAGGTGTTCTATTTCTTCTTTATCTAGCTTTGGGTGATTGTAGAGTTGTAGGAATTTGTCCATCTCCTCTAGATTGTTGAACTTGTTTCCATATAACTGTTCATAGTAGTTATGAATTATTCTTTTGATTTCTGCTGTGTCCGTTGTGATTTCTCCTCTTTCATTTATTATCCTATTTATTTGTGCATTCTCCCTTTTTGCCCTTGTGAGCCTGGCTAGGGGGTTATCTATTTTATTTTTTTTTTCGAAGAACCAGCTCTTGGTTTCATTGATCTTTTGGATTGTTCTTTCAGTTTCAATTTCATTTATTTCTGCTTTGGTTTTTATTATTTCTTTTCTTCTACTGGTTTTGGGGTTTTTTTGTTGTTCTTTTTTTAGATCTTTGAGCTTCGAGATTGGGTTGTTTCTTTGAGTTCTTTCTTGTTTCTTGATGTGAGCATCTATTGCTATATATTTTCCTCTTATTACAGCTTTTGCTGCATCCCATAAATTTAGGAAATCGGTGTCCTCCTTGTCATTCAATTCAAAGAATTTTTTCAATTTCTTCTTTTATCTCCTCATTAGTCCAGTGGACATCCAGTAGTGTGGGTTTCAATCTCCACGAGGTAGGAGAGTACCTTGCCTTTTTTTTATGGTTTATTTCTAGTTTGATGCCTTCATGGTCAGAAAAGATGGTTGGTATGATTTCAATCTTGGTGTATCTCTTGATGTTTGTCTTGTGCCCCAGTATATGATCGATCCTGGAGAATGATCCATGTGCGCTTGAGAAAAATGTATACTCAGATTTTTTTGGGTTTAGTGTTCTATATATGTCTGTTAAGCCCAAGCACTCCAGATCCTTATTTAGAGCTTTAGTGTCTTTACTTATTTTTTTGTCTTGTTGATCTATCCATTGTTGATAGTGGTGTGTTGAAGTCTCCCACTATGTATGTGTTTTCTCTGATGTCTGTTTTCAGAGATGCCAATAGTTGTCTGATATATTTTGGTGCTCCTTCGTTGGGTGAATATATGTTAATGAGTGTTATTTCTTCTTGAAGTATTGTCCCCTTGATCATAATGTAATGACCACTGGGGTCTCTTTTAATCTTTTTAAGTTTGAAATCTGTTTTATCTGATATGAGTAGAGCTGTTCCTGCCTTCTTTTTTGGTCCATTTGCTTGTAGAATTGTTTTCCATCCTTTAACTTTGAGTCTATTTTTATCTTTTGCAGCTAAATGTGTTTCCTGGAGACAGCAAAAGGTTGGGTTTTGTTTCTTAATCCAGCCTGCAACTCTGTGTCTTTTTATTGAAGAGTTTAGTCCATTTACATTTAGAGTTAGTATTGATATGTTAGCATCTGTATTTGCCATTGTGTTTGTCTTTCCTTTGATTTTATTTATTTATTCTTTTCATAACTTTCTTTGGCCTTCTTTTGTTGCTATTCGTCCCTCTGAGGTTCTGGCTTTAGGACTCCTTGTAGTATTTTTTGGAGTGGGGGTTTAGTCGTAATAAAATTCCAGAGTTTCTGTTTGTCTGGGAAGGTCCTTATTCTTTCTTCAAAGAGGAAGGAGAGCTTTGCGGGATAGAGTATTCTTGGTTGGCATCTATTTTCTTGGAGTCTGTTGACTATGTCCCTCCACTCTCTCCTTGCCCGTAGTGTTTCTTCAGAGAAGTCTGATGTCAGTCTGATTGCTTTTCCTTTGAATGTTATCTGTTTCTTCCCTCTTGTTAGTTTCATTATTTTTTCTTTGTCTTGGATTCTTGGGAGCTTTACTATTATGTGTCTTGCTGTATTTTTCCTTTTGTCATGGAAGTTTGGTGTTCTTCTTGCTTCTTGTGTATCAATTTTCAGCTCCTTCTTCACATTTGGGAAGTTCTCTTTATTATATCCATGAATATTTTCTCTGTTCCTACATCTCTCTCCTCTCCTTCTGGGATTCCTATAACTCTTATATTTCCTTTCCTCATGGAGTCAGATAGTTCCCGAAGTCTTTCTTCGGTCTTTTTCCTTCGTACTTCTCCTTCCTTTTCTTTTTTAGTTCTTTTTATTTCTGTGTCTTCAAGAGTACTTATTCGTTCTTCCATTTCATCTATTCTGCTTTCATTGCTTTTCCCAGAGTTCTTTAGCGTCTCCATTAATTCTTTGATCTCCTGCATTTCTTTTACTTCCCTCTTTAGGGACTCAATTTCATTCTTCTGGTCATTAATTATTTTCCCCTTATCATTGTTTTCCTTTATGACTTCTGTCAGTTTTTTAATCACAGCAATTTTAAATTCTCTATCTGGAAGGCTCAGAAGTTCTTCCAAGTTACTGTCGTTACAATCTGGTAGATGGTTTTCTTTTTGCGGTGTGCTATTTTGCTGAGGAGTTGCTGGGTTGCATGTGGTTTTTCTACTCCCTACTGCCTGTTTTCTAATTTGCCGTATTCCTTGTGACACTGTGTTGCTGGTACTGGCCGGCATCGTGGGCTACCTTCCCAGCTCACCACTGGCTCCTCTGGGGAACTTCTGCTGGGTTCACAAGTCTCCAGCAAAGAAAGGTCCCTGCTCTGTCTCCTCGGTGAGCCTTCTGCTGGGTTCACACAGTCTCCAGCAAGAAAGGTCCCTGCTGCAAAATGCCGGTGCAGGGGACGCGCTCCCCTGCACGCCAGGTCTGCCCCAGTGGTGGGTGCTGCTCCCCTCTGGGCTGGAACTGCAGGCTAGAAGGCGCCCGGCATGGGCAAGCCTCCCAGCTTACCTCTGTCTCCTCGGTGAGCCTTCTGCTGGGTTCACACAGTCTCCAGCAAAGAAAGGTCCCTGCTGCAAAATGCCGGTGCGGGGACGCGCTCCCCTGCATGCCCGGTCTGCCCCAGCGGTGGGTGCTGCTCCCCCCTGGGCTGGAACTGCAGGCTAGAAGGCGCCCGGCATGGGCAAGCCTCCCAGCTTACCTGTCTCCTCGGTGAGCCTTCTGCTGGGTTCACACAGTCTCCAGCAAGAAACGTCCCTGCTGCAAAATGCCGGTGCAGGGACGCGCTCCCCTGCACGCCCGGTCTGCTATTTGGGTATTTAAAGAAAAATAAAAACTAAAAAAGATGGAAAGAATTTAGACAGATGTAATTTACCTTAAAAGTTTCCTCTTTTTTGCTGAATTTTCTGGAGTCCTGTGAAATTTTGTCTGTTTCTGGGGTGTACACAAAGTGGACTCTGTAGGGTTCACTCTTGGATTTATCAGTCTTTCCATAACCTGTCTTCTATCTGATCCAAAATCCATATGATATTTGTGAGAGGATTCTGAATCAGTGAAAAAGACATTCTTTGAGCCATCTTCTCTTTCACTATCTGAAGAATACTCCAAAATTTCTGTAGACCTTGTCTGAAAAAAAAGGAATGCAGTTAAATTTGGAGAGCTCTTTATTCAAGTTCACATTAACATGTGGATATTATTTATTGCCTGATAATTATATTCACTGAAATAAGTTTATAAAGATAGTATCTGTAGTTAAAACTTAATTTTGACACAAAATCCAAAAGTAATCAAGCTGAACACCCAATAAAAAATGATTAAACCAACTATAACCCAGATATTATCTCATAGTATCCAGTACAAAACCCAGTACAAATGTTTCAATCTTCCTTCAGTAAATTAAAAGAAGTGTGCCATATATATATGTCTTCAATATTGAATAACACCAACTTGAATGATTGCTGATAGCCACTATAACCTAACACCTATTGCCAAAAAAGTATTCTTATTAATTTTGAAATTTAATGGGAGATAAATAATATTCACTACATGTTATAAACCAAATATGAAGAAAATTATCTCACTTCATTTACCAAAGAAGACTCTAAGGATAAAGGATAGACTTGACTTCAGCACAAATTCCACATAATATTTTCTAGAGGCTAATTTGAAACTGCTAATATTAATAGGGGAATACTTAAGAATATAAACCACTTTATCTTTTTCCTAACATTTACTAAAATGTTTCTCCTGATCAAATTTCTTAAGTACTAAAAAAGAGTTTTTGTGTGAAAACTGTATTGCAAAACACAAATTATATCACCTATCTAATCCTGGTGAGGAAAATCAAAACATTTTTTTCTATGGTGTTTTCTGTCTTTGCCTAGACAAAGACAAAAATTTAAGTGTGATAGGCATTATATTTTCCAACTAATTGGTTTTGCAGGTTAGTCCCATGTTGTTCTCTTGTCAGCAACAATTTATCTTTCAACATTCTAATTTCTCAGTGTATTTGTAGCCCTTCTTAAATCAATACTTTTGCTAAATTGTACATTTAGCTGAATGGATATCTGTAGCTGGCTAATTCATAGTGTAGACATAGGGTCCCTGATGAGGGGCCCTGTCTTTGATAGATTAACAGGGACTGTGTCCTGGAACTACAGCAGGCACTTGGTTGAAGATAGAAGAGTAAACAAGTTGTAGGGTAAGGTAAAAAATCAGGCTTTTCTGCCCTCCCGCCATCAGGATAGATGAGGGAACCCTGTGATCCTGAATGCATGCCTGATGGCGGGCACCTGAAGTGGGTACACCTGCGCTAAGACTGTGCGTTTTAAGGGCGGCGCCAGGGAGACGCCAGTAGAAGCAGCAGAAACCGAAAGAGAAGCCGAAAGAGAAGAAGCCCGAAGCAGAAGCAGAGAACGCCAGAGAGCCCAGATAGAGTGAGGATTTGCTGGGGGCTGGGAGGACTGCCAGCCTCCTGGCCCCCCAGCACCCCTGCCTGCCATATGCTTGGTGAACCCCAATAAAAGACCTGCAAAAAACCACTGAGGACTCTGACTCCTCCTTCACCCGGTCTGCATGGGATCAGAAAACCTGCACTGTGTCCTGTTCCTGCCCTTACACAAGTATATGAGGTTTATGGCTTATGGGCACAGAAGTGTGTATACACTTTTTATGTGTATAGACTAGCAAAGAGTTTTCACTATTTGCTAATCTTCATATGATAAAAGTTTACCAAATTTAGCCTTTTCTCAGGGTTTTATAATTAAATCCTTTTTAAGAACTTAATCCATTCCAACATCTCATAAAAAAAATTGTTTGGCAGTCAATTGTCACTATGCCCATTAAAAATTAAAAAAATGAAAAATCTTCTTAAATGAAGAACTTAGTTCTACTATCCTTTTCACAGGGTCCATTACATGTCTAAATAACTGCAGGCAGCTGTTAACCAATTAATAAGCATTGGAATCACGTTTCCCTTTACGTAGCATCTGAATAAAATGCCACAAGATGGACCAGAGTAGTTTATTTTGAAAATGCAGTTAGACATTAAAAACTTTAGCTCAGGGCCTCCCCTGGTGGCACAGCGGTTGAACGCTGGGCTGCAAGGCTGCCAGCAACCTCTGCAACGCCGGTTCATTCCCTGGCCGCCGGCAAGGGTCCCACAAAAACAAAAAACAAAAAACAAACAAACAAAAAAACAAAAAACAACACTTTAGCACATTACATGAGAATTCCAAATTTAATTTCTTTTTTGTTGTTGTTGTTACGTGTTTTCTTTAATATCCTTTATTTAATATCCATTAATATTCTTTAATTTCACACAGAAATCCTAGAGGCCAGATTTCTCAGCCGCAGCTCTGTTGCCATCTTGGACTGAATACTGTGGTGGGGGCTTTCCTATGCATTCCAAGTTTCTTCAGCAGCACCCCTGGCCTCTACCAACTGGATGACGGCAGTACCACTTCACCAGCCATGACCATCAAAAGTAACTCCAGATATTGCTAACTGTCCCCTGAGGGGCAAAACCACCTTCAGTTAAGAACCACTGTTGTGGGAAAATGTCAATAATCAACCATACTGCAGCCTGTGCTTGGCTACTCACATACAGAAGGGAAAGGGACACAGGTCTTTTGGAGGGTGGCGAGGTCAGTGGGAAATTGTTATAAAGCAATGTGGTAGTAGTACTGCATGCAAAGTGTTACTCAGGCTCCATGGAGAACATAGGAAGATGAACAAAGCCATGTGGAGCACAGACAGAAGGGAAAAAGGAAAGCACTGAATCACTATCTGCGATTTAATGCTGAATACTAAATATGAGTTACTTAAGCAAAGAGAAGTATATTCTGGCAACAAGGCACAGGAAGAACAGAATATGAGGTCAGAGTAAACAGCATACACAGAAAATCTTATAAGAGCATCAGAAGATAAGGCTGTAGAAGGACCTTACATGCAGGACATATGTTTTATTCTGAGGCTGGGGGAAGCCAGAAACAGACAGCACCCAGACCTGAGGCTGGGAAAGTAGATAGCTATCAGACTCTTCCATAATTAAACCAAGATAAAGAGAATATGAGAGGTAGTGGGGGTAGAGAGGGCGTTATAATTGAAAAAAATGGGGGAAAAGATATACAAAACTTGAGAATTCTCAGATGTTAGAAATGAAAGTGAAGATAGAGTCAAAGAATACCCCTAGCAACTGGTTTCAGCAATAAGTAAAGAGAGATACATTTATCAATAAAAGGAACTAGGAAAGTACATCTGGAGAGAGGTAGTCACTGACAACTAAATTTGTTTTTGATATATTAATATGATGGCTATGGAATAGTTAAGAAAAACTAATAGACAATAGCCTGATGGGTCTGGAGTTTTAAGAAATGAAGTGGGATGTAGATACAACTTCAGGAATCCTAAGAAAATGAAACAGTGTGTTGGGGAGTATCTGTGGAAATTATGCAAAATTAAGAAATAAATGTCCAATGGAAAACATTGGGAATATCATCAATATTTACACTGTATTCAGGTGACAAGAGAGAAAGGTTTTAGATTTGAGAAAAGACATTGTAAAGATATAAGAAATGCATGAGATTTTAGAAATAGCATGCTTTGAAGAAAAAAAAAATATTGACAAATGGTAAAGCAACTCTGGAAGGGAGTTTTGTGGTTTCTTACAAAGCTAAACATACTCTTACCATTCAATCCAGCCATCACATTCCTTGGTATTTTTCCAAAGTAGTTGCGCACATACATGCACTGGTATATGTGCCTGGGATGAAGATGGGGAAGGGGGAATCAAAAATAGGTCAGAGGAGACTGCAGATTTATAAGATGAAGTTTACATTTTTTACCTTTATATTGTAGGAGCAGATTAATGAGAAATAATGGTTGTACAGTTTAGGAACAAGAAAGACTTGGTTTTGATCACAGTTCAGCTGTTTTTTGTGACTTGGACAAGTTACTTCACTAATTCTCCTATTCCTCAGTCTAATCATCTAAAAATGGAAAAATTCAAGCCTCCCCGATGGCGAAGCGGTTGAGCGCTGGGTTGCAAAGCTGCCCGCAGCCTCTGCAGCGCCGGTTCTATCCCCAGCCCCCCAGGTGAGGGTCCCACATGGCATGCAGACCTCTCCTGCCACCCTCTGCTCCCCTCAAGAGTGTATTTCATCAGTCTGTTTGTTCTGCTCTCTGTTCTGGCTCTGGTGAATTCTGTCACCTTCCCGCGCTTCTGACTGTACCCAGTGCATGTATAAATAAATCTAAAAAAAGGATTTAAAAATAAACAAAAATGGAAAAATTCTAAAAATATTACAAGAGTTAAAGATAATTAGTATGGGAAGGCTCCCGGAGGAGCCAGAGGTGAGCTGGGAAGTTCGCCCATGCCAAGCCCCTTGGCCAGCAGTCCCAGCCCAGAGTGGGAGCCGGCACCCATGGCCAGGGCCTACCAGGCACGCTGAAGAGTGCATCTGTCTCCGAATCGCCATTTTAGAATAGGGACCTTTGTTCAGTAAAGACTGCTTGAAACCTGCAGAAGGCTCCCAGAGGAGTCAGAGGTGAGCTAGGAAGTTCGCCCAAGCCAGGCCCCTTCTGACCAGCAGTCCGAGCCCAGAGGGAGAGCAGGCACCCACAGCTGGGGCAGATCCAGCATGCTGGAGAGTGTGCCTGTCTCCAAATAGCCATTTTAGAATAGGAGCCTTTCTTCAATAAAGACTGCTTGAAACCGGCAGAAGGTTCCCGAGGAGCCATAGGTGAGCTGGGAAGTTCAACCAGGCCAGGCCCCTTCAGGCCAGCAGTCCAAACCCAGAGGGAGAGCGGGCACCCAAGGCCAGGGCAGACCTGGCGCACAGGGGAGTGCGTACCTGCACAGCCTTTTTAGAACAGGGACCTTTCTTCAATAAAGACTGCTTGAAACCTGCAGAAGGCT
This sequence comes from Talpa europaea, assembly GCF_964194135.1. Lineage (NCBI taxonomy): Eukaryota > Metazoa > Chordata > Mammalia > Eulipotyphla > Talpidae > Talpa > Talpa europaea. Next base: position 69,530,776 of record NC_140069.1, read on the forward strand.
CCTGAAGGAGCCAGAGGTGAGCTGGGAAGTTCGCCCAAGCCAGATCCCTTCTGACCAGCAGTCCAAGCCCAGAGGGGGAGCAGGCCCCCACGGCAAGGGCAGATCCAACCTGCAGGAGAGTGTGCCTCTCTCCAAATCACCATTTTAGAATAGGGACCTTTCTTCAATAAAGAATGCTTAAACCAGCAGAAGGCTCCTGGAGGAGTAAGAGGTGAGCTGGGAAGTTCTCCCACGCCAGGTCCCTTCTGAACAGCAGTCCAAGCCCAGAGGGGGAGCGGGCAACCACAGCCAGGGCCGACCGGGAGCGCAGGAGTGTTCATCTGTCTCTGAATCACCATTTTAGAATAGGGAACTTTCTTCAATAAAGACTGCTTGAAACCGGCAGAAGGCTCCTGGAGGAGCCAGAGGTGAGCTGGGAAGTTCGCCCAGGCCAGGCCCCTTCTGGCCAGCAGTCCAAGCCCAGAGGGGGAGTGGGCACCCAGGGCCATGGCAGACCGGGAGCACGGAAGATTGTGACTGTATCCGAATCGCCATTTTGGAACAGGGACCTTTCCTCAATAAAGACTGCTTGAATCTGGCAGAAGGCTCCCCGTGGAGCCAGAGGGAGAAGGTTCCCTGCTCCATCAGAGGTGAGCTGAAGGCCCCCACAAGTGCAGTCCCATCAGGCAGGAAGTCGGAGCCCAGAGGAGGATCCAGAGATTTGGAACCCAGAGTGCAATCCAGCTGCCCCACCTCCAGGGAAGTCTTTGAGACAACAAGACACACCTTTGTAACTAAACACAGGAGGAGAGATTCTGTGACAGTGACCATTAACATACTCAAAGTACCACTGCCTCACTAGACTTCTGGCATAACAGTTTTGACTCGTTTGGATTGCCAGTTTCTAAAACTCCTGAAAGAACACACCAAAAACATGCCAGCCAGTACCAGCAGCACAGTGTCCCAATCCATAAGGCAAATTAGAAGACAGGCAGCAGGGAAAAGAAAAACTACAAGCAAAGTAGCAACGCCTCAGAAAAAAGACACACCAAAAAACAAAACAAAACAAAACAAAAAAAAAAACCACCCACCAGCTTGCAACTAAGGTGACATGGAAGAACTACTCAGCCTTCCAGAAAAAAGAATTTAAAATTGCCGTGATGAAAAAACTGATGGAAGTCATTAAGGAAAACAACTCTCAGAAGAATGAAATTGAGTCCCTAAAGAGGGAAATGAAGGAAATGCAGGAGATCAAAGGATAAACAGAGGAGCTAAAGAATGCCGGGAAAATTAGTAATAAGAGAATAGAGGAAATGGAAGAACAAATAGTTACTCGCGAAGACACAGAAATAAAAAGAACCAAAACAGAAAAGGAAAGAAAAGTACGAATGAAAAAGACTGAAGAGAGTCTTCGGGAAATATCTGACTCCATGAGGAAAGGAAATAAAAGAGTTACAGGAATCCCAGAAGGAGAGGAGAGAGACCTAGGAACAGAGATAATATTCAAGGAAATAACTGAAGAGAACTGCCCAAACAAGAAAAAGTAGCTGAAAATTGATATAAAAGAAGCAAGAAGAGGGCCTCCCCAGTAGTGCAGTGGTTGAGCGCTGGGTTGCGAAGCTGCCCGCAGCCTCTGCAGCACCGGTTCGATCCCTGGCTGGTCCCCGGCCACCAGAGGAGGGTCCCACATGGCGCGCAGACCTCTCCTGCCGCCCGCTGCTCCCCTCAGCAGTGTACTTCGGTCCTTCTGCCTGCTCTGCTCCCCGCTCTGACTGGTGAATTCTCTCACCCTCCTGAGATTCTGACTCTACCCAGTGCTTGTATGTATGTATGTATGTATAAATAAACAAACAAATAAATAAATAAATAAATAAATATTTAAAAATAAAAAGGCAAGAACACCACCAAACTTCCATGATGAAAGGAAAAATACAGCAAGACAAATAATAGTAAAGCTCCCAAGAATCCAAGACAAGGAAAAAATGATGAAGCTGACAAGAGAGAAGAAACAGATAACATACAAAGGAAAACCAATCAGACTGACATCAGACTTCTCCGAAGAAACACTATGGACAAGGGGCCTCCCCGGTGGCGCAGCGGTTGAGCACTGGGTTGCGAAGCTGCCCGAGGCCTCTGCGGTGCCGGTTCGATCCCCAGCTGCTCCCCAGCCACTGGAGGAGGGTCCCACATGGCGCGCAGACCTCTCCTGCCGCCCGCTGCTCCCCTCAGTAGTGTACTTCGGTCCTTCTGCCTGCTCTGCACCCCGCTCTGGCTCTGGTGAATTCTCTCACCCTCTGGCGCTTCTGACTGTACCCAATGCATGTATAAACAAACAAACAAACAAACAAATAAATAAATAACATGCCTCTATTAAAAAAAAAAGAAAAAAAGAAACACTATGGACAAGGAGAGAGTGGAGGGACATAGTCAACAGACTTCAAGACAACAGATGCCAACCAAGAATACTCTATCCTGCAAAGCTTTCCTTCCTCTATGAAGAAAGAATAAGGACCTTCCCAGACAAACAGAAACTCTGGAATTTCATTATAGCTAAACCCCCACTCCAAAAAATACTACAAGGAGTCCTAAACACAGAACCTCAGAGGGACGAATAACAACGAAAGAAGGCCAAAAAAAAAAAAAAAGTTATTAAAAGAATAAATAAAACCAAAGGAAAGACAAACACAATGGCAAATAGAGACGTTAACATAGCAATATTAACTCTAAAGGTAAATGGACTAAACTCTTCAATAAAAAGACCCAGAGTCGCAGGCTGGATTAAGAAACAAAACCCAACCTTTTGCTGTCTCCAGGAAACATATTTAGCATCAAAAGATAAAAATAGACTCAAAGTTAAAGGATGGAAAACAATCCTACAAGCAAATGCACCAAAAAAGAAAGCAGGAACAGTTATACTTTTATCAGATAAAACAGATTTCAAACTCAAAAAGGTAAAAAGAGACCCCCAACGGCAACTACATTATGATCAAAGGGACAATACTTCAAGAAGAAATAACACTCATTAACATATACTCACCAAATGAAGGAGCACCAAAATATATCAGAAAACTATTGTCATCTCTGAAAACAGACATCAGAGAAAACACATATGTAGTAGGAGACTTCAACACACCACTATCAACAATGGATAGATCAATGAGACAAAAAATAAGTAAAGACACTAAAGCTCTAAATAAGGATCTAGAGCGCTTGGGGCTTAACAGACATCTATAGAACACTAGGCCCAAAAAAATCTGAGTACACATTTTTCTCAAGCGCACATGGATCATTCTCCAGGATCGATCACATACTGGGACCCAAGACAAAAATCAACAGATACATCAAGATTGAAATCATAACAAGCATCTTTTCTGACCATGAAGGAATCAAACTAGAAATAAACCATAAAAAGAAGGCAAGGATCTCTCCTACCTCATGGAGATTGAAACCCACACTACTGGAAGAACACTGGACTAACGAGGAGATGAAAGAAGAAATTAAAAAATTCTTTGAATTGAATGACAAGGAGGACACCAATTTTCTAAATGTATGGGATGCAGCAAAAGCAGTAATAACAGGAAAATATATAGCAATAGAGGCTCACATCAAGAAACAAGAAAGAGCTCAAAGAAACAACTTAATTTCAAAGCTCAAAGAACTAGAAAAAAAAAAAAACAACAAAAAAACCCCAAAGCCAGTAGAGGAAAAGAAATAACAAAAACCAAAGCACAAATAAATGAAATCAAAAATAAAAAAAAACAATCCAAAAGATCAATGAAACCAAGAGTTGGTTCTTCGAAAAAATCAATAAAATAGACAAACCCCTAGCCAGGCTCACAAAGGAAAAAAGGGAGAAAGCACAAATAAACAGGATCAGAAATGAAAGAGGAGAAATCACAATAGACACAGCAGAAATCAAAAGAATAATCAGTAGCTACTATGAACAGTTATATGCAAACAAGTTCAACAATCAAGAGGAGATGGACAAATTCCTACAACTCTAAAATCACCCAAAGCTAGATAAAGAAGAAATAGAACACCTAAACAGACCAATTACAAGCAGGGAAATTGAAATGGTAATCAAAAACCTTCCCAAAAACAAAAGCCCAGGACCTGATGGATTTACAAATGAAGTCTACCAAACGTTCAGAAACGAATTAGTGCCTATCCTTCACAAACTCTTCCAAAAAATTGAGAAGGAAGGGGTAACACCAAACCCGTTCTATGAAGCCAACATTACACTAATACCAAAACCGAACAAGGACAACACAAAAAAAGAAAATTATAGGCCAATCTCCCTAATGAACACTGATGCAAAAATCCTCAATAAAATTTGAGCTAACAGGATCCTACAGTGTATCCATAAGATAATTCACCATGACCAAGGAGGAGTTATTCCAGGTACACAAGGATGGTTCAACATCTGAAAATCAATCAACGCTATCCAACACATCAACAAAAAGAGTATAAAAACCATATGATAATATCAATAGATACAATCTTACACCAGTGAGAATGGCACATATTAAAAAAAAAAACTAGCAACAACAAATGTTGGCGAGGTTGTGGAGAAAAAGGAACTCTCCTGTACTGCCTATGGGAGTGCAAACTGGTCCAATCACTATGGAGAGCTGTGTGGAAATATCTTGACCTACTAAACATAGAGCTTCCATATGATCCAGCAATTCCACTCCTAGGTATTTACCCAAAGGACACAGAAACATCAATTCCAAAGAACACCTGCACCTCTATGTTTATAGCAGCACAGTTTACAATAGCTAAGCTTTGGAAACAACCCAAATGCCCAAAAATAGATGACTGGATCAAGAATATGTGGTACATATACACCATGGAATATTATTCAGCATTCAAAAAAGATAAACACATTCAATTTGCAGCAACATGGATGGCGCTGGAAGGGATCATGCTCATCGAAATAAGCCAGAAAGAAAAAGAGAAATACCGGATGGTCTCACTCATAGCAGGAATCTAAAAAACATAAATAAGGGGCCAGGAAAAAGAATAACTATAAGAAAGAAAATATCAAAATCAACAAACATCTATGAACTAGAGACACTCTATGGGGGTGGGGGGTGGGGAAAGGAGAGCTTGGGGTCAAAATAAGGGGGTTGTAATTTTATGGGGAACATGAAAATAAAATTTAAATAACAAAAATAAAGATAATTAGTATGTATTATAAAATATTTCAAATGCATGGAAAAGTATAAAAGATTTTAAAATGTACCCATCAATCTTCATCATATCTTAACAGAATGCATATTTTCCATTGTATTTTTCTTCATGCAGTTAAAATTTCCTCTCTCTAACTGTCCTGTTTTTTTCATTACTAGAGGTAACCTCTTCTGAATTTGATATTTCATATACACATAGTTTTCATTATTTTCATGTACACATACATAAAAATTATACCATATTATTTTGTAAACTTTTTTTTTAATAGAGGCATGTTTTTATTTATTTATTTATTTGTTTGTTTATACAAGCACTGGGTACAGTCATAAGCGCGGGAGGGTGAGAGAATTCACCAGAGTCAGAGCAGGGAGCAGAGCAGGCAGAAGGACCGAAGTACACTGCTGAGGGGAGCAGCGGGCGGCAGGAGAGGTCTGCGCGCCATGTGGGACCCTCCTCTGGTGGCCGGGGAGCAGCCGGGGATCGAACCGGCGCTGCAGAGGCCTCGGGCAGCTTCGCAACCCAGCGCTCAACCGCTGCGCCACTGGGGAGTCCCTATTTTGTAAACTGTTAAGCTTCACATAAAAACATGAAATGGTGGATGTCCTCTGGGCACAGCTGTGGAGAACCTACTTTTTTCATTAATATTGTATATTTAAACATGTGTCCAATGCAAAAATGGTGTCCAATGCAAAAAAAACCATAATTTTAAATTTTCTAGTAGCTGCATTAAGGAAAAAAAATAACAATAAACCAGTAGATTTCATTGCAATAATGCATTTTATTTAACTGGGTATATCCAAATACATTTCCTTCTGAGTTCTCATCAGAATCACATCTCAGCTTTTGTTATACACCTCAAAACTCTTATACTCTACCCATAAAACAGTTCCAAAGTTACTTCTACATTCAAGGTATTATACAGTACCCCAGTTCTCAGCACCCAATTCTGTTTTGGTCAGCTTGGGCTGCCATACAAAATGCCATATACTGGGTGGCTTAAACAGTAAGTTTACTTCTATGGAGGGTAAACAGTCTAACATCAAGGTCAGCCAATTTGGTTCCCAGTAAGTACTCTCTTCGGAATTGCAAATGGCTACTTTCTTACTATGTCCTCAGAAGTAAATGGAGGTGAGTCTTAACTTAAGGGCACTAAGCCCATCATGAAGTAACTAACCTTATAACACAATCACCTCCCATAAGGCCTATCTCTGAATACTATCCTATTGAGGGTTAGGGACTCAATATAAGAATTTTGGGATGACACAATTTAGTTCATAGCATTTTTCTTACACTTTTCAAATTTTTATCTGACAGGTTTGAAATGCTATTTCACTCCTACTTAAATCTGCATTCCCTTGATAATTATTATATTTAATTTATTTTATTATATATATTTTTTACATCATTTTTCATTTTTGCATAATGTATGCATTTTCATCTTGGTTTTATCCCCCATACAATTCATACCCTCCTTATTTTGACCTAATCCCTCCTCCGTTCCCTCCCCCCTGCAGTGTGTCTCTGGTTTATAGTTGCTTGTTCATTTGGATTTTTTCTTTATTATAATTAGTCATATTCCAGGTCCCTTATTTAGGTCTTCTAAATTCCTGCTATAAGTGAGACCATCTGGTATTTTTCTTTTTCTTTCTGGCTTATTTCACTGAGCACAATCCCTTCCAGCTCCATCCACGTTGCTGCAAATGGCATGAGTTTATCTTTTTTGATTGCTGAGTAATATTCCATTGTGTATATATACCACATCTTCTTGATTCAGTCATCTTTTTTTGGGCATTTGGATTGTTTCCATAGCTTAGCTATCGTAAATGGTGCTGCTATGAACATAGGGGTGCAGGTGTCCTTTTGAATTAATGTTTCTGTGTCCTTTGGGTAAATACGTAGGAGTGGAATTCCTGGATCATATGGAAGCTCCATCTTTAGCAGGTTGAGGAATCTCCACACAGCTCTCCATAGTTTGCACTTCCACCAGCAGTGCAGGAGAGTTCCCTTTTCTCCACATCCTCGCCAACCTTTGTTGTAGCTAGTTTTTTAATTATGTGCCATTCTCACTGGTGTAAGATGGTATCTCATTATAGTTTTGATTTGCATTTTCCTGACTACAAGTGATGTTGAACATTTTTTCATATGCCTGTTGGCCATTTGCATTTCCACTTTGGAGAAGTTCCTTTTTAACTCTCCTGCCCATGTTTTTTTAAAAAATTTATTTATTTTTTTTAAACAAGAGCTGGGGTGGGCCTCCCCTGGTGTTGCAGGTGGTTCTTGTATAAATAAATAAATAAATCTTTAAAAAAAAACACATGAGCTGGGGTACAGGCCAGAGGTGCGGGAGGGTGAGAGGATCCACCAGAGACAGAGCAATGAGCAAAAGAGATGACAGAAATACACTGCTGAGGGGAGCAGCGGGCAAGACAGGAGAGGTCTGCCCTGTCATGTTGGAATCTCCCTGGCCAGCTGGATTTGAACCCTCACTGCAGAGGCTGCGAACACCTTCATAGCGCTGCGCTCAACCTGCTGTGCCACAGGGGAGGCCCCTGTTCTCCCCATTTTTTTGACTGGATTATTTACTTTGTTTTTCTTGAGTCTCTTCAACTCCTTGTAGATTGTTGTGATCAGTCCTTTATCATTAGTGTTGTGTGCAAAAATTTTCTCCCAGTAAATGGGGTATCTCTTTGTTTTGGTACTGTCTCTTCTCTTGTACTGAAGCCTGTTAATTTGATGGAGTCCCAGCTGTTTATCTTTGCCTTTGTTTCACTGCTTTGGTGATGAGTCTGTAAAGATGTTGCTGAGGTGTATGTAATGTAGTGTTTTTCCTATATTTCCTGCTACATATTTTATGGTTTCAGGTCTTATGTCTAGTTTAATCCATTTTGAGTTGGTTTTTGTGAATGGCGTGAGGTAGTGGTCAAGCTTCATTCTTTTGCATGTAGAAACCCAGTTTTCCCAGCACCATTTATTGAACAAACTTTCTTTGCTCCATGGCATATTCTTTGCTCCCTTTTCAAAGATTAGTTGACTGTAAATCTGTGAGTTTATTTCTCGATTTTCTATTCCGTTCCATTAGTCGGTATGTCTATTCTTGTGCCAATACCATGCAGTTTTGATGATTATGACTTTGTAGTATGGTTTGAAGTCTGGGCGTGTGATACCTCCATTCCCTTCTTTTTTTTTTTCAGGAAACTGGCTATTTCGGGGGTTTGGTGGCTTCATATGAATTTCATCAATATTTCTTCTATTTCAAGGAAAAATACCATTGAAATTTTTATTGGAATAGCATTAAATCTGTAAATTGCTTTTGGTAGGATGGCCATTTTGATTATGTTAATTCTTCCAATCCATGAGCAGGGGATGTCTTTCCATTTCTTTGTGTCTTCTTCTATTTCTTTTTTATAGTTTTCTTTGTATAGGTCCTTTACCTCTTTTGTTCAGTTTATTCCCAAGTATTTGATTTTTTTTTGTTTCAATAATAAAATGGATGGGTTTCTTGATTACTTCTTTTCACACTGATTGTATATAGGAAGGGTACTGAATTTTCATGTTGATTTTGTATCCTGCCACTTTACTAAACTGATTGATTAGTTGAATTAGTTCTTCTGTGGAGTTTTTCGGGTTCTCTATGTATATTATCATATCATCTGCAAATAGTGATAGTTTGACTTCTTCCTTGCCTATTTGGATTCCTTGTATTTCTTTCTCTTGTCTTATTGCTCTGGCTAGGACTTCCAGTATTATATTGAAGAGCAGTGGTGAGAATGGTCATCCTTGTCTTGTTCCAGATCTTAACGGAAATGCATTCAGCTTTTCACCATTGAGAATGATATTGGCTATGGCTGGTCATATATGGCCTTTATAATGTTCAGGTATGTTCCTTGTATCCCAAGAATTTCAAGGACCTTTATCATAAATGGGTGCTGTACTTTGTCAAAAGCTTTCTAAGCATCTACTGATACTATCATACGATTTTTGTATTTCTTTTTGTTGATGTGTTGGATTTCATTGATTGATTTTCAGGTGTTGAACCATCCTTGTGTCCCTGGAATAAATCCTACTTGGTCGTGGTGAATTATCTTATGGATACATTGTTGGATTTTGTTAGCTAAAATTTTATTGAAGATTTTTGCATCAGTGTTCATTAGAGAGATTTGCCTGTAGTTTTCTTTTTTGGTGTTGTCCTTGTTCGGTTTTGGTATTAGTGTAATGTTGGCTTCATAGAACGTGTTTGGTATTACCCATTCCTTCTCAATTTTTTGCAAAGAGTTTATGAAGGATAGGCACTAATGCATTTCTGAATGTTTGGTAGAATTCATTTGTAAATCCATCAGGTCCTGGGCTTTTGTTTTGGGGGAGGGTTTTGATTACCATTTCAATTTCACTGCTTGTAATTGGTCTGTTTAGGTGTTCTATTTTTTCTCTAACTTTGGGTGATTGTAGAGTTGTAGGAATTTGTCCATCTCTTCTAGATTGTTGAGCTTGTTTGCATGTAACTGTTCATAGTAGTTTCTGATTTTTCTTTTTATTTCTGCTGTGTCTGTTGTGATTTTTCCTCTTTCACTTGTGATCCTATTTATTTGTGCTTTCTCCCGTTTTTCCTTTGTGAGCCTGGCTAGGCGTTTGTCTATTTTATTTACTTTTTTGAACAACCAACTTTTGGTTTCATTGATCTTTTGGATTTATTTTTAATTTCAATTTCATTTATTTCTGCTTTGAGTTTTATTATTTCTTCTCTTCTGCTGGTTTTAAGGTTTTTTTGTTGTTCTTTTTCTAGTACTTTGGGATGTGAGATTAGGCTGTTTCTTTGAGTTCTTTCTTGATTCTTCATGTCATCCTGTATTGCCATATATTTTCCCCTTATTACTGCTTTTGCTGCATCCCATACATTTAGGATATTGGTGTCCTTTTGGTGATTCAACTCAAAGTATTATTTTTTGGCTAATTTGGTTTTTCTTTTAATTTTTTAAAATTTTTATTTATTTATGCATACAAGAGCTGGGTACAGGACCGAGATGAGGGAGGGTGAGAGTTTTACCCGAGACAGAGTGGAGAGCAGAACAGGCAGATTGACTGAAATACACTGCTGAAGGGAGCAGCGGGCAACACATGAGAGGTCTGCTTTGCTGTGTGGATTGTTCCCTGGCCAGCTGGGGATCGAACTCGTGCTGCAGAGGCTGCAGGTTGCTTCAGTGTGATACTTAACACCTTGCACCACGAGGAAGGTTCCTCAAAGTATTTATTAATTTCTTCCTTGATCTCATTAATCCAGTGGTTGTCCAGCAGTGTGAGTTTCAATCTCCATGAGGTAGAAGGGTTCCCTGCCTTCTTATTATGGCTTATTTCTAGTTTGATGCCTTTATGGTCAGAGAAGATGGTTGGTATGATTTCAATCTGGGTGTATCTGTTGATGTTTGTTTTGTTTCTCAGTATGTGATCGATCCTGGAGAATGATCCATGTGTGCTTAAGAAAAACGTGTACTCAGATTTTTTTTTTGGATTTAGTGTTCTATAGATGTCAATGCCCATGAGCTCTAGATTCTTATTAGAGTTTTAGTGTCCTTACTTATTTTTTTGTCTCATTTAGCTATCCACTGTTGAGAGTGGTGTGTTGAATTCTCCTACTATGTATATGTATTCTCTGATGTCTGTTTTCAGAGATGATAATAGTTGTCTGACATATTTTGGTGCTCCTTTATTTGGTGAGTATATGTTAATCAGTGTTATTTCTTCTTAATGTATTGTCCCCTTGATCATAACGTAGTGGCCATCTGGGTCGCTTTTTACCTTTTTGAGTTTAAAATCTCTTTTATCTGATATAAGTATAGCTGTTCCTGACTTCTTTTTTGGTCCATTTCTTGTAGGATTGTTTTCCATCCTTTTACTTTCAGTCTATTTTTGTCTTTTGTAGTTAAATGTGTTTCCTGGAGACAGCAAAAGGTTGGGTTTTGTTTCTGAATGCATCCTGTGACTCTGTGTCTTTTTTTTCTTTTTAAAGATTTTCTTATTTATTTATTTATTTATTTATTTTATTTTATTTATACAAGCACTGGGTACAGTCAGAAGTGCAGGAGGGTGAGAGAATTCACCAGAGTCAGAACGGGGAGCAGAGCAGGCAGAAGCACGTTGGTGAGTGGAGCAGCGGGCAGCAGGAGAGGTATGCGCGCCATGTGTGACCCTCCTCTGGTGGCCGGGGAGCAGCCGGGGATCGAACCGGCACTGCAGAGGCTGCGGGCAGCTTCGCAAACCAGCGCTCAACTGCTGCACCACCGGGGAGGCCTGACTCTGTGTCTTTTTATTGAAGAGTTTAGTCCGTTTACATTTAGAGTTAATATTGATATGTTAGCATCTGTATTTGCCATTTTGTTTGTCTTTTCTCTGGTTTTATTTTTTTAATTAATGTTTTATCTTATTTTGTTTTGTTTTTCTTTTTAAAGATTTATTTCATTTATACAAGAGCCAGGGTCAGGCCAGATGCACGGGAGGGTGAGAGAATTCATCAGAGCCAGAGGGGAGAGCAGAGCAGGCAGACTGACGAAATACACTGCTGAGGGGAGCAGCTGGTGAGATAGGAGAGGTCTGCTCGCCATGTGTATTGCTCCGAGGACGGTGGAGATCGAACCAGCACTGGAGAAGTGCAGACAGGTTCACAGCACTGAGCTCAACTGCCTGTGCTACGAGGGAGGCTCTGTTTTGTTTCGTTCTTATTCATCCCTCTGTTGGTTCTGGCTTTAGGACCCCTTGTAGTATTTTTTTGTAGTGGGGGTTTAGTCGTAATGAAATTTCAAAGTTTCTATTTGTCTGGGAAGGTCCTTATTCTTATTTCATAGGGGAAGGAAAGCTTCGTGGGATAGAGTATTCTCAGTTGACATTTGTTGTCTTGGAGTCTGTTGACTATGTCCCTCCACTCTCTCCTTGCCTGTAGCTTTTCTTTGGAGAAGTCTGATGTCAGCCTGATTGGTTTTCCTTTGTATGTTATCTGTTTCTTCCCTTTTGTCTGCTTCATTATTTTTTCCTTGTCTTGGATTCTTGGGAGCTTTACTGTTCTGTCTTGCTGTATCTTTCCTTTTATCATGGAAGTTTGGTGTTCTTCTTGCTTCTTGTATGTCTCTTTTCAGCTCCTTCTTCATGTTTGGGAAGTTCTCTTCAATTATTTCCTTGAATATTTTCTCTGTTCCTATGTCTTTCTCCTTTCCTTCTGGGATTCCTATAACTCTTATATTTCCTTTCCTCATGGAGTCAGATAGTTCCTGATGTCTTTCTTCATTCTTTTTCATTTGTACTTCTCTTTCCTTTTCTGTTTTGGTTCTTTTTATTTCTGTGTCTTTGCAAGTACTTATTCGTTCTTGCATTTCATTTATTCTGCTTTCACTTCTTTTCCCAGAGTTCTTTAGCTCCTCCATTAATCCTTTGATCTCCTGCATTTCTTTCACTTCCCTCTTTAGGGATTCAATTTCATTCTTCTGATAGTTGATTATTTTTCCCTTATCATTGCTTTCCTTTATGACTTCTTTCAGTTATTTAATCATGGCAATTTTAAATTCTCTATCTGGAAGGCTTAGAAGTTCTTTCAAGTCACTGTTGTTGCATTCTGGTGGGTGATTTTTTTTTTTTTTTTTTTTTTTTTGGTGGTGTGACATTTCCTTGACGACTTGCTTGGTTGCTTGTAGTTTTTCTTCTCCCTGCTGCTTGTTTTCTAATATATCCTATGCGTTGGGACACTTTATCACTGGTACTGGCCAGCATTTTTTTGGTGTGCTCTTTCTGGGATGTTGGAAACTGGTGGCCCAATCAAGTCAAAAACTGTTATACCAGAAATCCAGTAGGGCAGTGGTATTATGAATATGTTAATGGTCACTGTCACAGAAAATCTACTTCTTCTGTATTTGATTAATTCCAGAGGTGGGTCTTATGGTCCCATAGACTGCTCTGGTGGTGGCTGGATCACCCACTGGGCTCCAAATCCCTGGATCTCCCTCTGAGCTCTAACTGGCGCCCAGGTGGGGCCTGCCTTGTGGGGGCTTTTCAGCTCACCTCTGGCTTTGGGGGCAGTCCTTTCCCAGCTCCTCACAGTCTAGGTGGGTTCATGACACAAAGATACCTGTTCTAAAATGGAGAGTCAGGAGGGCACTTCCCTGTGCCTGTGGTCTACCCTGGCAGTGGCTGGATTCCCCTCTGGGCTCTGACTGGCAGCTAGATGGGGCCTGGCTTCTGAGGGCTTTCCAGCTTCTGGCTGTGGGGGTCGCCCATTCCCGGCTCCACCGAGTCTAGGTGGGTTCCGGAAGCAAAGATCCCTGGTCTAAAATGGTGAGTCAGGAAAGAACTTCACTGTATCCACGGTCTGCCGTGATGGTGGCTAGATCCCCTTCTGGGCTCAGACTGGTGGCCAGATGGGGCCTGGCTTGTGAGGACTTTCCAGCTCCCTCTGACTGTGGGGGTAGCGCTTTCGCAACTCCAAGCAGTCTAGGTGAGTTGCGGAAGCAAAGATCCCTGGTCTAAAAAATCAATTATTATTATTACTCATGGGTTAAACATCTTTGCATTTGTTTACTGGTTCTTCATACTTATGCAATGAACTGCTGTTCATATATATTATTCATATTTCCACTATTAAAGACATTTCTTTTTTTTTTAAATAAGGACTAGCCTTTTTTTAAAGATTTATTTATTTATACAAGAGCTGGGGTATAGGCCAGAAGTGCAGGAGAGTCAAAGGATTCACCAGAGACAGAACTGGGAGTAGAGCAGGCAGATGGACTGAAAGCACAGCTGAGGGGAGCAGTGGGCGAGACAGGAGAGGTCTGCCACACCATGTGGGTATCTCCCTAGCTGGCCGGGAATCAAACCCATGCTGCAGAGGCTGTGGACAGCTTCACGGTGCTGTGCTCAACCCGTTGTGCCACCAGGGAGGCCCAACATTTCTTAATTGTCTCAAATTTATGTATTTTGCCTAGCTAGAGTGGTCATTAGAAAATTGCTATTACAGGGCCTCCCCTGGTGGCGCAGCGGTTGAGCACTGGGCTGCGAAACTGCCTGCAGTCTCTGCAGTGCTGGTTTGATCCCAGGCTGCTGGCGAGGGTCCCACATGGCGCTCAGACCTCTCCTACCATGCCCACTTCTCCCCTCAGCAGTGTATTTCATCGTTCTGCCTGTTCTGTTCCCCACTCTGGCTATGGTGAATTCTCTCACCCTCCCGTGCTTCTGACTGTACCCAGTGCTTATATAAATAAATAAATCTTTAAAGAAAAAAAAAAAAAAGAAAATGCTATTACAATATAAGAGTAACAGAAGAAGAACCAGTACATAAAATTTATATCCTTTTCAGAACTTAAAGGAATTTTAGCCAAGTTTTTGTTTTTTAACAATTACTATTACTAGAGGTAGGCTGCCAAATGATACTCATTAAAAATTTTTATTCTTTACCAAACTGTCTTTTACAAGAAATGGATAATTTAAGGGTGGATTCCAAGTATCAAAGATTTAAATTTTTTTTTCAATGAAAGCACATATTCCAATATTTTTTCTGCTTCCTTTGCAAAACTAACCAAATAGCAAATTCCTAAAACTTTCATGTAAGTTTACTTCCTTCAGATATACAACCCAACTATAAAAATAACACAGAAGAGTAAATTAGGATCTTTTATAGGAAAAAACTTACCGTAATGTTCAATTTCACAAAGAGTAACTATATAATAGCTATGATCATAATCTGTTAATGTTTAAATTTAATAAAATTATTAATATTGTGATTCTCTTTCTTTTATGATCTAAAGAACTTCAGGACTAGGAGTCTTCTGAATGAGTGATTAAACATCACAAACAAGTTTAATATATGCATATAGAGGAATTCATGTGAAATCAGTCACAAAAAGTAAAGACAACATTCTAACCAGTCTATGGCTATAGTCACCTGCAACTTACCAAAACAATAAAGTGCACAAAATTGACTCAGTTTCCAAAAGTTAGCAACACTACTATAGTAGACATCTGTCATAATTTATTTCTGGCTCCTTATTTCAAAGAACCAACTGCCTACTCTTTGAGGAGATAGCCTTCAATCTCCAAGAAGTCACAGGGGTGGCCTCTCATGTCTATGCAGTCATGTGCTTACTATGATTGGATTTAGGTAAGCAAGCAACAAAAGCATATCAGATTCTTTTTCTCCAAATTGTGAACTGAAAGATAAGAGACTAGGAAGCTAAGACACACTAATGGCAAATCTCAAATGACAGTTCCATGAGCTTCTACAGAGGGGCTCTGCAGAGCTGCCTGAGGCCTAATTCACACTTCAGTTTTTTCTTAGATCCCTCAGAATACACTAGCTTGATACCAATAAATTTCCTTTTGCCCTTAACTAGATTTCTATTTTCTTACTTAGAAATACGAGACAACTATCTGCTAAATATCCCCAAATAGAGAAAATGTTCCCTTAAACAAATATTTATTCAGAACACACTGTGCTGAAGGTGTACAACCGAAAATGAGGCACAGTTCCATAAAGAGGTTGAAATCAAAGATTAGAAATACTGTAAGCATGGCTCACATTAAATGTTCTAAATGATCAAAGAATGGAGCCCTTATTTCTGGCTGATTTGAAACCAGCAGACATACTGGAAGAGATAAAACCTGTAATGGATCTTAAAGGACTGTAGCACAATGTCTATTCATGGTATAAACCAAGTCCAGACAAATGAACGTTTAGAGTTCACTTTGGGCAAGAGACAATAAGAGTAATAGCCTATAGGGGTGTGTGTGTGTATGTGTGTGTTTGTGTGTGTGAGTGTAAAGAAAACACATTCTTTCTTGCATAAAAATCACAACAAATCTATCATTAGTGGGGACTGTGCTCTAAATTTATTTCTTGAAATAATGAATTTGGGCAAATTCACCCATATCCTTTTAATGTGGCTTCACAGTATGCGGTTTGTATTAGTACTGAATGATTCAGGTCAGTGGTAAAGTCTGTACATTCAGATATGCTTCCATTTCCAAACCAACTGATGAAATTCTCTAGTACTTACAGCATTTTAAGTACTGACGTTAATTCAGTATAGTGGTGTTGATTCATTTCTACCCTACTACTTTAATAATTATTATTCTAAAACTGGTCACTAAATAGTAGTAATTAAAGTATTTCAGCGATCAGGTCAGTTGGTTCAAGTAATGTACCAGGAAAGACCAAATTTCCTAACAATCAGGATAGTGATGCTACTAACTGAAATAAAGAATACATCCAGGAGCACTGAAAGGGGAACAAGATACTGAGGGAAACACAGGGAGTTTCAAATTACCACAGGACTAGCACAAAGACAAAGTGTCACCTGGCAGTAAGCTGGAATTGCAGCTGGTTGGCAAAGAGGTTATTAGAGAAGATACAAAAGAATATGTCAACCTGTAGGCTACCCTTCTAGTGAACACGGGATAAAATGGCTGCAGCACTTGACCCCCTGGACTCCTTGATTATTAAGATTCATTTATGTAACTTCAGCTTCATCATAGCAAAGTCTCACAAGTTGGGTGACAGGAATCACAGTGATTCCATGATTTCCATTACTTTCAGGGATTCTTTATTTTGATATTCCATAATATCACACAGCGAAAATGATAAGAATAAGACCTCACTGTTTCTCTTGCTCAAAACCTGCTAGTTATTTGGAAATGTATATAACATTTGGGTTATGGGAAAACAAAGATAAAATGAGAAGTACATACATATACTCATGTGAGCTTATTAGGGAAAATAATAAAAAAACCTACAATTTTTCTAAATAGGTGGCTATTCAATAATATCACTCTTTTTCTTTAAAAAATAAATGTTAAATACCTATCATAATAATTGAACTTAAAAATTAAGTTAGCATAATGTTCCATGCAATTCATCTGATACTCTTTAAGCTAATGTTACTTCCTATAATATTACCTGAAGTATCTTCAGGTAATGTTCAGGAAAGATTCCTGTAAGTGATCTACCTAAATAATAAAAGATCTACCACTGAACTTTAGTGTCCCAACTCCTGTAAGTCAAATTTTAATTCTGTAAATGTAATGGAAAATGTTATGGGGACCTCACCCTGGTTTGGAGGTCAAACACTACAGTCATCTTAACACAAGCTCCATTCTATATGCAGGAATTTGCTTCCTGAAGGTAAAGTCAGCCTTTTATGATAAAAATGATTTAACAACAAGTACCAGGCTTTTGTAGCTCTACATGCATTCTTTAAAATAGAAGAGATTACATCTTGTCATTGTCTTCCTTTTAGCATCAGTGTATCAGACAAGGATAATTTAAAACTAGAACCCCTCCTATCAAAAATAACTAGAATCTTAATGTCAATGACTCACTGTTTCTAGCTATATAAACTAAAAACAATCTTCTGTTTACTGAAACAGCTCTCAGAGTAAAATCTTTGGGCTGCTTCCCAGGTTCAAATCCTCATTCTGGTTATCTAATAAACTCTTCATCTAACTACCACTGACATTTTCTTTTTAGTTAAACATCTAAATCCACTTACTCAATCTTTGTAAGGGTCTCTTAAATAAAACTATGAATACTAACAAAGCCAGAAAGAAGTTATCGAGTGTCATTGTAAGATTATGCAGTGCATCTGTGGTCAAGCTACTGCAATGACAAATTAAAACAAATTAGCCAGGTTAAAGACTACTCTCTAATGTTCAGAAATTAATGCTTTTAATATTAAAATTTATAGAAAGGTCACACCAAGAGCAACAGTGGAATATCATAATAAATGATCACCTCTTTATTTTTAAATGGCACCACTGTAGTTAATAACCAGCTGGTAAAATGAAGAAACGGAATATATTAACTAAAGTAAAATCATTCCCTGAAATAACTAATTAGAAAACAGATCACTTGACTCAAAGTTCATTCAAAAACTAAAGTCCCAAGCCCTTGGCATTAGTCCAGAGAGGAGGTATCCAATAAGGTGGGGGCTGTTCAGTCAGGACTTCTTGTGTACCTGCTGCAATGGGGTTGGGGGCAGGTACTGGTTGCACACTGACTCACAGGCCCAACAGCAGGCTAGTTTCTGGTCTCTAAGGCTTCCCACACAATTATTGACCAGGTCCAGACCTGCCTTTGTAGGATCTTATGAAATCACACAGAGCTAGGCTATGCTAACTTTACCATTTCTAAGACAGTTTCAGCCTTCCCTTATTAGAATCACACCAAATGAGAATAGTCAGAGGCATTTTAATGAAAGAATATGAGAATTACAGGGCTCTTCCCACTCAAAACACTTAGTGCCTAACAACTACTAAGTGTTTTTAATAAGGTTGGGGCAACAATAAAAATGCCATGGTAGAAGATATGCCATTGCAACTGTGGCCAAGAATATTATCAAAACAAAAATATTTCTTAAAAATGAAGAAAGGGTACTGATGGCTAATAAACAACAAATTTGATTAGGAAATGTCTTCATTTTCATGCCCAACTTTAAAATGGATTTCATTGATTTAAAAGATTACTGAGTGTATGATATATTCCAGGAATCGTTCTGAATATAATGGATTTAGTAAGAGTACATCAAAAATCTTGATCCATCTGATCTCTGAATTCTAGTGTAGTCATTACATAAATACACACATATACTCACACACGCACGCACACACACACACACTCTCAGTCATTCACTCACATCTTAGTTAACATGCGCTCTTCTCTGGCAAGTTATCAAAAACTGTACTTGTTCTGTAAAAAGGGAAAGAAAAACCACCAAAAATGGAGTTTGTCAGACTTTAGCTGCTTACAGAATTTTATTTTCTATTAGGGTTAAAAATTCATAAAACTTCACAATTCTAGACAACAGAAAGACTTAAACTACTAATAGCAGGTATACTTTCACTGTTTATTTAGTGTGTTTTTTTGTGACTGAAACTCTACCCATGAAAATCAGAGCCAGTTAGTAAGAGGGAAAACAAAAGTTAGAAATTTTCTCACACATTCAAAAAACTTCTGAGGTAAACAGGTTTAGCAAGCTACTCCCATAGTTACACCTCTATAAATCACTTGGCTCACCTTCCCCAAACCAAGTATGTTTCCAACCCAAATTCCAGCACACTGAGAATGACAGAACTCAAATTCTATCAATATGCGTTCACAAAAGCACCGTTCCCCATCACCCGAACATCCAAAATGCCTGTTCTTAGGAAAACAAGGAGAAAATAAGAAGCAGGGCAAGAGAGGGGATCTTAAGAGAGGGAGGTAGAAATATAAAAAATGATAATGCTTCAGAAGGAACCTGCTGGGTCAAAGTTCCCCCAGCAGCAGCTGAGCATGGAGAAAGTCATACGACTCCACAGAAAACAACCACCACCTGTCCAGAACCAACTCCATATGGCCTATCAATTGGGATTATGGAGGACAAGAAAGAAAAGTACACCTTTCTCCAAGGAAGATAGTGTATAGCTGTAAAATGTGGATACAGTCTGTGCTACAAACTGTCTTCCCATCCTCTCTGTTTCAAAACATGTTAAAGAAGACACAGCCCTGAGTCGTTCTGTAAAACCTTTTCCAGTAGACCCATCTAGGGGCAGCACACTTACCCCTGCTTGGCTGGAGGCTGAAGGGTCATCAAACTCACAACTATACTCAGAACAGGGACTTGAAAATTAATAGTAAAAGAAAAATAAAAGTGTGTTCTAAAAATCAAAATATTGATTTGCAAATAGAACTCTAAAGTTTCACTTGTGTGATTATAACTCAGGCTTTTTTTTTTTTTTTTTTTTTTTTTTTTACATTTAAGGCAAAGAATTAAAATCCCACACAATGGAGAATTGGGGAAGGGGGAAAAAAATGAAGAAATTGAGAAAGGAGCCTAAAGATGGTAGAAGACTTCAAAGGAAATGAACCAGATAAATGCCTAAAAGAAGAAAGGCAATAAATGAAAGCAAAACCTAAGAAAAATGGATCTAGGATATGCCCCTCCAAAAGTGAGTTCCAGGGGATGGTTATAGGTATTAAGAGAAAACGGAGGGCCTCTCAGTGGTGGCGCAGGCAGTTCAGCGCCACACTGAGAAGCTGTCCGCAGCCTCTGCAGTGCGGGTTCAATCCCGGCCAGCCGGCGAGAATCCCACATGGCGCGGCAGACCTCTCCTGTCTCGCCCGCTGCTCCCCTCAGCAGTGTATTTCATCAGTCTGCCTGTTCTGTTCCCCGCTCTGTCTCTGGTGAATCCTCTCACCCTCCCTCACATCTGGCTTTTACCCAGGTTCTTGTATAAATGGATGGATAGATCATTAAAAAAAAAAAAAAAAGAAAGAGAGAAAGGTGTTCTCTCTACAGATTGTTGGCTGATCCCAAACCTGTGATACCCAAGTCTGCTCCTAATAGCACTTCTGAGTAACTATCAAACTTACAGACTCCTTCCTGTTTACCTAGGTTTAGAAACCAGGAAATAGCAGGGCTCAATGGTAGATATCAGAAGGACTATAAATATTAATATAGATATTATATATTATATTGACATACAGAAAATATAGGATCTGGTCTTCTAGTGGCGCAAGTGGTTAAGATACAACCTACGAAGCTGTCTGCAACCTCTGCAGCATGAGTTCAATCCCGGCCAGCCAGGGAGCAACCCATATGGCGCAGCAGACCTCTCCTGACTTGCCAGCTGCTCCCCTGAGCAAGTGTACTTCAATCTGCCTGTTCTGTTCCCCACTCTGTCTCTGGTGAATCCTCTCGC
This sequence comes from Talpa europaea, assembly GCF_964194135.1. Classification (NCBI taxonomy): domain Eukaryota; kingdom Metazoa; phylum Chordata; class Mammalia; order Eulipotyphla; family Talpidae; genus Talpa; species Talpa europaea. The sequence continues at coordinate 69,551,653 of NC_140069.1, forward strand.
CCTCCTGCACATCTGGGCTGTACACCGGTTCTTGCATAAATAAATAATCTTAAAAAAAAAATAATTATGTCAAAACTAATAGTAACTATTTCAGAGCCCCAGGACCTTCTTCTAGATCAATGGTTAGCTGAAAAGGCCCTAATCTGATTTCTGGAAGGCAACATCCTGAACATATATATATATATGTATATATATGTGTGTATATATATATAACCATTGATCTAGAAGACACATACATACATGAAGATGCCTCTTCAAAATAACCAAACTTTATCAAAATAAACTTCAGAAGATTCATTTGAGGTGAAAGAAGACAAAATAGGTGAACTGAAACAGAGAATGATTAAATGGTTTATATGCAGTTGTCCAGTCACAAAATAAGGGAATAATCTCAGGTATCCCCACTGGCCACGTAGCTCCCTACACACATTATACCAGATTCAGTATAGAAAAAAATTTCAGATAAAAGGATATGAGGAAATAAATTTATACACACACACATATCCCTACACAAACATAACACACACACACGTGCGTGTGCAAACGTGCAAAAATCTAACTTCAACGAACACAGATAAAGGGGAAGGCAAAATGAATGATCTTTAAAGGAGAAATTTGTCTTGTGTATTTTTCTATAACATGAGGTTCAATAAAGGCCATATACCAAAGACTTTAATATTAAGAAATTCAAAAGATGTAATTTTACAATTCTTATTTCATCATCATTATGATAACTAAAACATAATGTTTAATACACTATTGAAAATTTTATTGGCTACAGAGAGCTTAAAACAATATTATGGAGAAGTCATACCTGAAAACAATTACTCTTTCACATTCATGCAACAACATGAATTATGAATAAAAGTTCCAGACTATTACAGTTTCTCTAAAAACTGGAAATAGAGTTTCTATAAACTAGAAACAGGAAAAGGTAGCACTGGAAACCTAACTCTTGAGAAGATATTGGTTTAAACTGCGAAGTCAAACAAAACAAAATTTATCTTGGTGAACTTTAAAAACCTGTAATACTATAAAGCTATTGCTTGACTAAAAATAATTAAGTCACTAAAAGTACACACATCCTCACCTAGCAGAACACTGGTAATGGGCATACATTTAATATTTTTTTCTGAAAAAAAAAATTCATGTTTCTGAACACTTATGGTCTATTCAGGGAAAGTGTTTAACTCAGTAAGTTGAGTTAACCCAACTATGTGAATTGCAGAAAGACCTAAGTCTTCCTGATTGCCCCTTGACTGGCACTCAGGAATTGATCTCTTGGAATATTCTGATACAAATGCTTTGCAAAGGAAGTCATTCTTCTGGGTACAAAGGAAATAATGGGGGTGAGGGGGAAAAAGGTGTAGTCAATCTTTATCTACATTGTCTTTAAATTCTTGTGGAATCATCACACACTTTATCACATTGCATCACTTTGTCTAAACAGCCTGTACAAACAATGGAATTTATTGTGAACATCTGCTTTCCTTCTGAAAGACTGTAGTTTCAGTCACTGCAGTCAGTTACACAAGCAGTGTTATCTACATGAACAAACTCCAAAAAAAAGCCTAAGCTCTTATACCAAGTGAGTTGTATGGTGGAAAACACTGCGTGTTTTGCTAAAATGCACTGCCAGATGTACTAAGTGTATACTGTACAGGTCCCCAGTGAGATTTTTGGAAACTTATACTTGGTAGCCTTTAATTGCCCATGATGCACTTTTTCCCTTTACTGACCTTTCACCTTTATTGACTGGTTTTAGTAGCCTTTGCTCAAATAAATTGTAGCCTTGGATATAATGACTTCTTAGTTCTATGATTCCTTCTAGCAAATCACTAAACATAGGATGGCCTTAGGAACCTAGAATGCATAGAGTTGACAGGATTTTATTCATTTTAACATACTTCCCATCATTTGACTAATTTACACAATCCAGGTCCTCAGGTATTCCTGGATATATTTATTTCAATTAACAAACATTCAGGACTTAGAGAAGTATAAGTACTCATTGGTGGAAGTCACTGAAAAATAAATCAATATATCAAAATGTTTTTAAAGCCAATCACCATCTAGAATAGTATTTAACTAATTTTATGTATTTTAGGTTTTGTGGACCACACAGTGACTCTCACAAATATTCAACTCTACAAATACAGCATGAGACCCACCAAAGATAACACATAAACTAGCGAGGGTGGCTAGGCTCAAAAGAAGTTATGTTTACAAAGTTAGGTTATGGGCTTGATTTGGCATGCCAGTAACAGTTTGCCAACCACATCCCAGAATAGCAGAGCTTCAATAATATTAATTTTTCTAAATTTCTTTTCTAAGATCACTATAAATTTAAAAATAATCAACTCTCTCCAAATAATGGAAAATATCAAGATTATTTTCTCTTCATTCAATGTATGCTAAAATAACATTTAAATTCAAACATCTTAAAATAGAAATATAAATTTTAAACCTCAACTTAAAATTTATTGATATTGCAGTATAACACCAATAGTTATAAAGAGAAAACCCAAAACTAAAATTCTGCTAACAGATGGTGTGCTGTCTCTAGATGGCTGACATTTTCTTTCATTCATTTTCTATTGCTGCAGAACAAATTATCAAAAATGTAGCAGCTTAAAAATATCACCTATTCTTTTATCCACACAAAAAACAAGTCCAGACAAGGCATGTTGGGTTCGTTACTCAGGATCTCGCAAAGCTGTACTGAACATGCTAGCCGGATGCATTTTCCATTTGGAGTGCAGAGTCTTTTTCTAGCTCATGTCATTGTGGCATGATACAGTTCCCTACAGTTGTTAGACTAAGCTCTGTGCTTTCTTGCCGGCAGGCAATTGAGATTGCCCTCAGAACTGCTTTCCACATGGTCTTATTCATCTTCAAAAACCAGCAACATGTTATTTTTTTCCTACAGAATAAATGCGTAACTTCCTACAATTGGTTTTCACAAAAAAAGATTAAGACATTTAATTTACAAATTAATGGATTCAATACTGCTTAATGAATATTTCAAAATCTGCCAAATAAAATTAAAGCCCTAAAATTCAGTGAGATACTGAAATGACATTTTGCTTAGAAGAGATCCTATCATTACATAGAAAATAGAATTTTTCAGGAATTATTCAAACTCTCTGGGAAGACTGGACCAACAACACATGAATCTTAAGCATCCAAGTAATGTATAACTTTAAGTTAAATTGGAGAAGTGTTTATATTGTGCTAGATTCTTAATAATGCTTCTAAGAAACCCAAATCTACACAAATTGCTTCCTTCATCACCCAGTTTATTGATTTAATGACAACTATCCTAAAAGAAAGTGAACAATACAAGAAATTTCTAATAGCTTAAGAATATAAAATGACTCAAGCAATTTCCCTTAAGGTCCATCCTTGAAAATTTTTGTTTACTTAACAGTGACACCCAGCCACCGTCCAGGGAGCACCCTCAGCCCCAGGCCTACCTAGCAGAACCACGGGAACCAGTGCTGGCCTCAATCCAAGTCACACAATGCTCTACCTGTCAACCCTAGCAACCCTCTGATAAGCACCACTGGCTCAGGCCCACCATGAAGCACCATGGGAATCAGTGAAGGTCCCAGTATAGACAACACAAGGCCCTACCTGCCTTCAATGACCACTAGCAATCCAACAGTGAGTGTCCTTGGACCCAGGCCCACCTAATACTAGCAACACAGGAGCATGCACAGGCCCCAGCCCAGGTAGCACAAGTTGCCAGCTGCTAGAAGTGACCCCCAGTCTCCCTTGGGTAAGTATCTCCAGCCCAAGATAGAGAGGTGGAGACATGTAAAGCAGAGACCAAATCCACAACAGTGCTGTCCTGAAAGCAATGAGAAAGCAGACTAATACAATGAATAGCCACAAGAGTCTTAAGAGGAACACTACATCGCAGAAAGAGAACAAATCATCAGAACACAATCACAAAGACATGATCTGTTCCTCCTATCAGAGACAGAATTCAAGCTTGCCATAATAGAGAAATCAGAAGAACTCAAAGAAGATGCTAAAAGCAGCGCAAGGATATATGAGAAAATTCAGAAAAACAAATGAATGTCCCCAGAAACAAAATCAATGAAAATAAGATTAAAAATAATAATCTAAATAAGGAAATAAAGGATGTGCAGCATGAGAAAAGACAAAAAGAAGAAATGAAAGGTGCCATAGCAAACTACAGAAGTGGAATAAAACAAATAGAAGATGAAATAAAGATACAAATTTTCAAAGAAGCAAAATCGAAGAAAAAGAAATTAAGTAAACAAAATTAAGAAACACTTCGCAAACCATCCAACTCTATCAGGAAAGAGAACTTCCTCATGAGAAACAGGTATCCCATAAGGGGAAGAGAGACTGAAAGGAACAGAAACTACATTTAAGGAAATAATAGAAGAAAACTAAACCTGGAAAAATGAATTAATAAATATATAAATCCAGGAAGCTAAAAGAAAACCAGGGCACCTAAACAAAATGAAACAAACACCAAAGCACATAGAAGTGAAACTTCCAAGAACTCAAGACACAAAAATGATAATGAGGTTGGCAAACAGGTAGAAGCAGCTTACCCACAAAGAACCCAGATCAGGGTAACATTGGGCTTTTCAGAAATTAACACTGAGGGCAAGGACAGAATGGAACAATATGATAAAAAAAATTAAAGATCAAAAACTGCAAACCAAGAATACTCTATGCTGCAACATTCTCCTTTAGATGAGAAAGAAACAAGATTCTCAAACAAAAGCTCAAGGAGTTAGACTAACCCTCTAAGAAACACAAACCAAGAACTGAAAAAGGAAATAGATATAACCACAAAATTAAGGACAAAATGGCAACAACAGACTTTCATTTATCCATAATCACACTAAAGGTCAACAGACTACACTCTGATTGAATTAAGAAACAGAATCAAACCTACTGCTGTCTTAGGAGACAGACCAGAACTCCAAAGACAAACACAAGTTCAAGGAACAAGCTTGGAAAGCAATCCTACAAGCAAAAGGATCCCAATGAAGGCAGGAAGAGCCATACTTAAATCAAATAAAATAGATTACCAGTTAAAAAAGGTAATATCAGACAATATAATGATATAATGAAACAATACATCAGAAGGACATGATACACACCAACATATACTCACCAAAAGAACACCAAAAAATATTAGGCAAATACTATCCACCCAGAAAACAAACATTGGAGAAAACTTATTTGTGATAGTATACTTCAATATCTCACTCTCACCAATGGATAATATGGAACTTTAATAGGAACACAACAGCTTTAATCAATATGGAAATTGAGAGCCCAAAAATAGATCACATTTATATGGACAGCTAATCTAAGACAACAGAGTGAAGAATGTACACTGGAACAAGGAACAATAATATATATATATAAATAATATATATTATTAATATATAAATATAAATAGTTTTATAATAATATATAATACATATTATATATTAAAATAATATAAATAATATATATAAATAATATGTATATATAACTATATATATACTTTTCCTTGCTGCTGGGGACAGCTCTGTGAAGATATTTCTGAAACTTATGCAGTATTTTGCCTGTTTTATATATATATATATAGGCTAAATCAAACTAAAAGCTTATGCACAGCAGAAGAGACCATAACTAAAATAAAGAAATACTTACCGAATGGGAGAAAATGTATGCATACCATACCTCTGACAATGAATTGATATCAAAGCTCCACAAAGAGCTCAAACAACATGAAGAAATCAAATAACCCAATCAAAAAATAGGCAAAAGAGCTAAACAGGCACTTCTCCAAAGAAGACATATAGATGGCCAACAGGCACATGAAAAAATTTTCATCATCACTAATTATCAGGGAAATGAGAAGAAAAATCACAATGAGAACCAGTGAGAACAGTTCATTTCAAAAAGATGAGAAACAACAAATGGTGGTGAGGGTGTGGAGAAAAAGAAACACTCCTATAGTTAGTGGGACTGTAGACTGGTCCAATCCCTTTGGAAAGCAGTGTGGAGGTTCCTCAAAACACTAAATGTGGATCTGCCATATGATCTAGCAATTCTACTCAAAAGTCTCTATCTAAAGAACACAAAAAAGTAATTTGAATGGAAACTTGAACTCCTATGTTTTTTGCAGCGCTATTTACAACAGTCAAGACATGGTGAAAACCTAATTGCTCAAAAACAGATTAGTGGATCAAGAAGGTATTTATAGATACACAATGGAATACTACTAATTGATCAAAAAGTTGAACTTCCAACTTCCCATTTGCAGCAACATGGATAGAGGTGGAAAGGATAAAGCTAAGCAAAATAAACCTGAAGATTTATTATACCAGATGGGGTCATTTAAATGTGCAATATAGAAAAAAACAAAGGGTCAGACAATCACAAGCATTAAAATCAACCCTTAAAGCCAACCATAGATCTGAGGCTTCCAGAGGGGAGAAGAGGACAGCACAACGGACTATGGTGTAGAACTATGTGTGCTTTGGTGGTGGGAATGCTATGGCGACTACATCCAATAGCTCAATAAAAATTAAAAAATAATAAAATATTTTTCAGATCACTCAATATCTATTTAATATCTATTACTCTTGATCTGTTTTTATCAAAACAAAGAATAAAATAAAGAAACAAAACCGGACAAAGCTTACTAAAGGAATCACATGCACTGAGAAATGTCTATCACATTCAGCTAATAATCCACCTGGCCTCATACATTACGATTAAATGTAGTCTGTTTTTTAAATGATCTATCCTGAAACGTAAGTCTTGGTCTCCATGAGTAAAACAAATAAAATTGAAAAAATTGTCACACAACAAATCTTCTAAAAGAATAAAACTAAGCTTAAAATGAGGACAGCATCTAAAATTAAAATGAAGATCCTCCTCCATGTGGTTGGCCCAACTTCAGTTGGGCGGGAGGGCGGAGCTGAGCACTCCTGCTGGGCCTGGGTCCTGAATGGGGGGGCTCAGCCCATCCCCCCTTGGCCTAAGTTGCAGCAGGGATGTGAGCTGAGTGTGCCCTGTGCCATCAAGATCTCAGGGTCTCGGACAGGGGCCTCCAGGCCCTGTCCCCTGGCCCTCTGTGCTGACCCTCCCTTCATTCAAATCAGGGCACGTCACTCGAAATTCAGGCACCTCCATTGCAGACCTACAGGAGATGAGAGAGACAAATAAAAGCCCTGGACACAGTCATTGTCTGGGCTGGATCCAAACACAGCATGGTCGGAACCATGAGATATAAGATGGAGGGGCAAGTTTCTATGGTGAACTCTCACATGAGCTCCATCTATATCCAGGGGATGGGGAGCCAAACCGCTGTTCCAGAGATGCATGATCCATGGGTAAGGTTGCCTCCTTTTCCAACTGGAGGACAAAAACATCAGAGATGTGCTCAGGGGTCCAGGGCAGGACTGGAAACCATGAAAGGATATTAGAGCAGTTGGATGATCACCTACTAGAGTCTGTCCCCACTGGGAACTTCCCCACTGACACTGACTGGGAGTTGGGTTCCCAATGTCAGAATTAGAAGACTCAGAAGCAACATCATGTGACAGTCATTGGAATGGATAGAATAATCAGTGTGAATGAGGCACGCAACCCAGAGCCTACACCAGTGTGGAGAAAATGGGACAGTCTCCTATTCCATAGGAAGTTCCAAAATCAAGGAGTCTGGAGAACACTCTATTCACCTGTTCTATAAGATGTTCCTAAAGTGCTCTGCATGGCTACCTGTTTCCCAGTTACTCCTGAGGATATGAACAGCCCGGTCTACTGCAGGTCCTCTCTCAGAAAAAGGGCAAGGTTCCAAAAAAAGAATAAGGTTATGGGAGAAAGACAAAGCTTGTGGGCCAACCACTGATCTAGAGGTGCAGTGAGAGAGGAGCTGGAGTGGGGGAGGGAGGCATAAGGGAGAGAGGTGGTGATTCGGTGGTGAAATATAGGTTAAAGGCTAACAATAACAGAAAAATGACCAACAATGTAAGAAAAGAGAAAAAGCAAAAATAATAAAGTTAAAATGAAGAGGTCCAGGGTGGAGACTGAAAGGAAGATACTCTCTTTCCTGGAGAGACACAATAAAGGAAAAGTTAAGCAAGAGAAATATGTAATCTTCAAAACTGCAAAAACAAAATTAATTACATCAAAATAATTTACAAACATTCAAAATAAGACATTTTATATTTTTATTGTTTTTATACATAATAAAGTTTGATTTTTAATAGATACCGCCATTATTTTTGAAAAATCTACATAAAACAAATAAGGTTACTTTTTTTAACTTCTTGAAAACCATAGTTTTATCTATTTAACTTTATTTTTCTGAAATCCTTACTGATTTTCCTAATCTCATTTTTCTTTAGTTTCCCAGATGTACAAGAGAAAAAAACATCTCAGTAGAAAGGAACTCTATTAAGTAAAACTAACCTAAAGCTGAGCACTAACCTGAGCACTTAACAGCAGATCAAAAACAACTCAACTTTTATTAACAGGAAAAAAAAAGAAACAGTAGCACATAATTATCACAGTTGACAGTACCATTTCAAAAGCAAATCATACCAGAGGAGATGGGTGAGGTATACAAGAGGAAGGGGAGAGAAGGGAATAAGGTATTGCTCTGGAGTTTTGGTGGAGGGTGAGTGAAATAAGAGCACATATGGAGGTGTGAAGTTGCACTCCCAAAATTACATGGTTATATAAAGATTGGAAAATCAATAAAACTTGAAAAACAAAAACCACAGTAAACCTTGGGGGAAAGTGCTTTCCATATGGTACTTCTGCTAGACCTGTAACCCTAGACATTTATTAATATCTGAAGATCACTGCCTTGCATATATATTTATCTTTTTAATTTGAAATTTTAAAAAATGGAACATAAGCCAGAATACTGCCCTTCAACACAATCTAACACTAATGTGGGTTCAATAGAAATTTTAAACAATATTAATTAGGATCTACTTGATTTGTGAATCAGTGAAATGTTTGATTTTTCCAGGGAGGTATGCTAACCACTACTGCACCAATGCTACACAGCTTATTTTGGATCTAACAAAAATCACTGAATAGAGTTAGTCAGAACACATACTTGGTAAGCCTACACTAACTTTTGTTTAAAAAATAAAAGGGCCCACAGAGGAGGCACTCTCCGACTGGCAGAGAGGAGGAAAACAACAAACCAAAACGGCGAACAAGAACAAACGACGCAGCAAGCGGGACTGTGAGTGGAAAGGAACTATTGCAGCCACCACACCCCGTGAACGGGAGCTGAGGCGAACCCTGCAGGATTCGCCGCGGCGGTGAGCGAACGGCTCCGGGCGCCATTAGAGAAGAACAAAGACCCCGGGAGACGCGCACACAGCCCGGGCTGCCGGTAAGCTTGAGCGGAAAAGCAGCGCGCTTGGCGTGCTTGAAAAGCAAATGCAGACCTGGATCGCGGCTGCCCAGGTACCCGCGCCTGCGACCTAGGCTTGCGGGGAGACGCGCGGAGGTCCTCACTGAGGTGAAGGTCCCTCTATGAGTAAGCAGGAACCAGGCGCCCAGGCACGGGAGCGGTGCAAAAGGCGCCATTCCCGCGCCACTGAACTGGGCTACAGCCCGCGTCCTGGAACTGAGGGCTTTGAACTGAGACCCGGAGCACGAAAATTCGGGGCGTGGGTTCTCCACGACGGTGGGGCACAAGGCAGACACAGCACCCCAAAGCTGTTGAGGTGTACCCTACCATTCCCGCTCTGTTCCCTGTCCCACGGGGCGGGGGGAGGCGAAAAACAGCCCCCCAAGGACAATAGGAGAGATCTCTGGCGCCACCTAGCAACCAGGAAAAAAAAGTCATTAACACCCCATAGAACAGGAAATTTCTTAAGACTGCTTGAAAAGGGCAGAAGGCTTCTGGAGGACCCAGTGGCCAGCCGGGAAGTTAGCCCACGCCAGGCCCCTTCCGACCAGCAGTCTGAGCCCACAGAGGGAGCAGGACCCACGTCCGGGGCAGACCGGGAGCGCAGAAGAGTGTGCCTGAAACCGGAGGCGCAGGGACTGCATCCCGCTTCGCCATTTTAGAACAGGGACATTTCTTCAGTAAAAACTGCCTAAAACCAGCAAAAAGCTCCCCCAGAAGACAGAGATGGCTCCTGGAAGAACCAGAGGGGAGTGGAGAAGTTCACCCAAGATGCCAGTCAGTCCGAGCAACACAGTGTCCCAACGCATACGACAAATTAGAAAACAGACAGTAGGGAGTAGAAGAACCACACGCAACCTAACAACTCCTCAGGAAAGAAGCACATCACAAAAAGAAAACCACTCCCCAGATTGCAACGACAGCAACTTGGAAGAACTTCTGAGCCTTCCAGAAAGAGAATTTAAAATTGCCATGATTAAAAAAGTGATAGATCAGAAGAAGGAAATTGAGTCCCTAAAGAGGGAAGTAAAAGAAATGCAGGAGATCAAAGAATTAATGGAGGAACTAAAGAACTCTGGGAAAAGCAATGAAAGCAGAATAGGTGAAATGGAAGAGAGAATAAGTACTCTTGAAGACACAGAAATAAAAAGACCCAAAACAGAAAAGGAAAGAGAAGTACGAAGGAAAAAGAATGAAGAAAGACTTCGGGAACTATCTGACTCCATGAGAAAAGGAAATATAAGAGTTATAGGAATTCCAGAAGGAGAGGAGAGAGATGTAGGAACAGAGAAAATATTCATGGATATAATTGAAGAGAACTTCCCAAATGCGAAGAAGGAGCTGAAAATTGATATACAAGAAGCAAGAAGAACACCAAACTTCCACGACAAAAGGAAAAACACAGCAAGACACATAATAGTAAAGCTCCCAAGAATCCAGGACAAGGAAAAAATAATGAAGCTGACAAGAGGGAAGAAACAGATAACATTCAAAGGAAAACCAATCAGGCTGACATCAGACTTCTCCGAAGAAACACTACGGGCAAGGAGAGAGTGGAGGGACATAGTCAACAGACTCCAAGAAAACAGATGCCAACCAAGAATACTCTATCCCTCAAAGCTCTCTTTCCTCCATGAAGAAAGAATATGGACCTTCCCAGACAAAGAGAAACTCCGGAATTTCATTACGATTAAACCCCCACTCCAAAAAATACTACAAGGAATCCTAAAGCCAGAACCTCAGAGGGACGAATAACAACGAAAGAAGACCAAAAAAAAAAAAAAGGTTATTAAAAGAATAAATAAATAAAATCAAAGGAAAGACAAACATAATGGCAAATACAGATGCTAACATATCAATATTAACTCTAAATGTAAATGGACTAAACTCTTCAATAAAAAGACACAGAGTTGCAGCCTGGATTAAGAAACAAAACCCAACCTTTTGCTGTCTCCAGGAAACACATTTAGCTACAAAAGATAGAAATAGGCTCAAAGTCAAAGGATGGAAAACAATCCTACAAGCAAATGGGCCAAAAAAGAAAGCAGGAACAGCTATACTTATATCAGATAAAACAGACTTCAAACTCAAAAAAATAAAAAGAGACCCCAATGGTCACTACATTATGATTAAGGGGATAATACTTCAAGAAGAAATAACACTCATTAACATATACTCACCAAACGAAGAGCACCAAAATATATCAGACAACTGTTGTCCCCTCTGAAAACAGACATCAGAGAAAACACATATGTAGTGGGAGACTTCAACACACCACTATCAACAATGGATAGATCAACAAGACAAAAAATAAGTAAAGAAAATAAAGCTCTAAATAAGGACCTAGAGCATTTGGGCTTAACAGACATCTATAGAACACTAAACCCAAAAAAAACGGAGTACACATTTTTCTCAAGCGCACATGGATCATTCTCCAGGATCGATCACATACTGGGGCACAAGACAAACATCAACAGATACACCAAGATTGAAATCATACCAACAATCTTTTCTGACCACGAAGGCATCAAACTAGAAATAAATCATAAAAAGAAGGCAAGGAACTATCCTACCTCATGGAGATTAAAAGCCACACTACTGGAAGACCACTGGGCTAACGAGGAGATCAAAGAAGAAATTAAAAAATTCTTTGAATTGAATGACAAGGAGGACACCAATATCCTAAATGTATGGGATGCAGCAAAAGCAGTAATAAGAGGAAAATATATAGCAATAGAAGCTCACATCAAAAAAAAAGAAAGAACTCGAAGAAACAACCTAATCTCGAAGCTCAAAGATCTAGAAAAAGAACAACAAAAAAACCCCAAAACCAGTAGAAGAAAAGAAATAATAAAAACCAAAGCAGAAATAAATGAAATTGAAACTAAAAAAAACAATCCAAAAGATCAATGAAACCAAGAGCTGGTTCTTTGAAAAAATCAATAAAATAGACAAACCCCTAGCCAGGCTCACAAAGGAAAAAAGGGAGAAAGCACAAATAAACAGGATCAGAAATGAAAGAGGAGAAATCACAACGGACACAGCAGAAATCAAAAGAATAATCAGTAACTACTATGAACAGTTATATGGAAACAAGTTCAACAATCTAGAGGAGATGGACAAATTCCTACAACTCTACAATCACCCAAAGCTAGATAAAGAAGAAATAGAACACCTAAACAGACCAATTACAAGCAGCGAAATTGAAATGGTAATCAAAAACCTCCCCAAAAACAAAAGCCCAGGACCTGATGGATTTACAAATGAATTCTACCAAACATTCAGAGACGAATTAGTGCCTATCCTTCACAAACTCTTCCAAAAAATTGAGAAGGAAGGGACAATACCAAACACGTTCTATGAAGCCAATATTACACTAATACCAAAACCGAATAAGGACAACACAAAAAAGGAAAACTATAGGCCAATCTCCCTAATGAACACTGATGCAAAAATCCTCAACAAAATTTTAGCTATCAGAATCCAACAATGTATCCATAAGATAATTCACCACGACCAAGTTGGATTCATTCCAGGGGCACAAGGATGGTTTAACATCCAAAAATCAATCAACGTTATCCAACACATCAACAAAAAGAAATATAAAAACCATATGATAATATCAATAGATGCTGAGAAAGCTTTCGACAAAGTGCAACACCCATTCATGATAAAAGCCCTTGAAATTCTTGGGATACAAGGAACATACCTCAACATCATAAAGGCCATCTATGAGAAGCCAACAGCCAGTATCATTCTCAATGGTGAAAAGCTGAAAGCAATTCCATTAAGATCTGGAACAAGACAAGGATGTCCACTCTCACCACTGCTTTTCAATATAATACTGGAAGTCCTAGCCAGAGCAATAAGACAAGAGAAAGACATCCAAGGAATCCAAATAGGAAAAGAAGAAGTCAAACTATCACTATTTGCAGATGATATGATAATATACATAGAGAACCCCAAAATCTCCACAGAAAAACTAATTCAACTCATCAATCAATTCAGTAAAGTGGCAGGATACAAAATCAACACGCAAAAGTCAGTAGCCTTCCTATACACAAACAATAAATCTGAAGAAGAAGAAATCAAAAAAACCACCCCTTTTATTATCGAAACAAAAAAAATCAAATATTTGGGAATAAATCTAACAAAAGAGGTAAAAGGACCTATACAAAGAAAACTATAAAACACTGTTAAAAGAAATAGAAGAAGACACAAAGAAATGGAAAGACATCCCCTGCTCATGGATTGGAAGAATAAACATTATTAAAATGGCCATCCTACCAAAAGCAATATACAGATTCAATGCTATTCCAATCAAAATCTCAATGGCATTCTTCAAAGAAATAGAACAATTATTGATGAAATTCATATGGAATCACCAAAAACCCCGAATAGCCAAAGCTCTACTGAAAAAAAAAGAAGGAAATGGAGGCATCACACTCCCAGACTTCAAACTATACTACAAAGCCATAATCATCAAAACTGCATGGTATTGGAACAAGAACAGATATACAGACCAATGGAATCGAATAGAAAATCCAGAAATAAACCCACAGATTTATGGTCAACTAATCTTGGACAAAGGAGCAAAGACTACGCATTGGAGCAAAGAAAGTTTGTTCAATAAATGGTGCTGGGAAAACTGGGTCGCTACATGCAAAAGAATGAAGCTTGACCACTACCTCACACCATACACAAAAATCAACTCAAAATGGATTAAAGAACTAGACATAAGACCTGAAACCATAAAATACATAGAAGGAAATATAGGCGAAACACTACGGGATTTGCACATCAAAGACATCTTTACAGACACATCACCCAAAGCAGTGAGAGTGAAGACAAAGATAAACAGCTGGGACTACATCAAATTAAAGAGCTTCTGCACAGCAAAAGAGACAATAACAAAAACAAAGAGAAACCCCACCAACTGGGAGAACATTTTTGCACCCAACACTAATGATAAAGGACTGATCACAAAAATCTGTAAAGAGCTGATGAGACTCAGCAACAACAAAGAAAATAATCCAGTCAAAAAATGGGCAGAAGAGCTAAAAAGAAACTTCTCTGAAGAGGAAATGCAAATGGCCAACAGACATATGAAAAAATCTTCAACATCACTTGTAATTAGGGAAATGCAAATCAAAACTACCATGAGATACCATCTCACACCAGTGAGAATGGCACATATTAAAAAAACTAGCAACAACAAATGTTGGCGAGGGTGTGGAGAAAAAGGCACTCTCCTGCACTGTTGGTGGGAGTGCAAACTGGTCCAACCACTATGGAGAGCTGTGTGGAGATTTCTGGACCTACTAAACATAGAGCTTCCATATGATCCAGCAATTCCACTCCTAGGTATTTACCCAAAGGACACAGAAACATCAATTCCAAAGAGCACCTGCACCCCTATGTTTATAGCAGCACTGTTTACAATAGCTAAGCTTTGGAAACAGCCCAAATGCCCAAAAATAGATGACTGGATCAAGAAGATGTGGTACATATATACCATGGAATATTACTCAGCATTCAAAAAAGATAAACACATGCAATTTGCAGCAACATGGATGGCGCTGGAAGGGATCATGCTCAGCGAAATAAGCCAGAAAGAAAAAGAAAAATACCGGATGGTCTCACTCATAGCAGGAATCTAGAGAACTTAAATAAGGGACCAGGAAAATGAATATAAGAAAGTGAAAATCAAAATCAACAGAAAACTATGAACCAGAGACACTTTTTGGGGGGTGCGGGGCGGGAGGGGAAGGATTGGGGTCAGAATGGGGCATTTGCAACTGTATGGGGGAATATAAAAATAAAATTTATTATTAAAAAATAAATAAATAAATAAATAAATAAAAGACTTCACAAGCCTACAGTCAGAGTTTTTATATTTATTATTGTACTTTATTTATATAATTTTATTTTTCATTATTTTAATTTTGTATGGGTGTTTTTTTCCATATATTTTCCCCTCCACCACTATCCTTTATGTTCCTTTCCCTCCTACCTCCTTTTTTTTAAGCTTTTGAGAATTAATCTCCTATTTTTTCTTTTATTTTCTTTATTTTTACATCATTGTTCATTTTTAAACAATGTTTGCTTCCCCTCCCCCCCAGGTATAGTCCCCATAGAATTTCCTTCAGAAATGTACCCATGCACCTTCACCACAGTCCCTAGTGCTCCTCCCTCCACTTCCTTCTTAACCTCAGATTCCTCAGGATGTTTATTAATGCCCACTGGTTTTTGTGTTTTGTTATTGACTTGTCTACTGTGTAAATGGCCAGTATTTATTATCATTCTGATTTATTTTACAGCACATAATTCAAATTCCTGCAATTTCACTGAAAATAGCTGTATTTCATTATCTTTATGGTTACATAATACTCCACAGCATACATATAACATCTTCTTAATCCAATTGCCTGTTAATGGATATTTAGGTTGCTTCCATGTCCTAACTATTATAAACAATGCTGCTATGAACACTGTGGAACATGTTGGGGGTAGGGGTTGTTAGCAAGTAACCTGACTTCATTCTTATATGTGTGGATCTCCAATTTTCCTAGCACCATTTATTAGAAAGACTTTCTTTTCCCTTTTTTTTATGGCCATGGACGTGTTATCATAGATTAGGTGCTGGTATATACATAGATTTATATCTGGACTTTTGATTCTGTTCCATTCATCCATGTATCTATTTTTGTGCCAATACCATGCTGTTTTTATTGTGTTTTAAGGCAGGTATCACAACTCCACATCTCTCCTATTTTCTTAGGGTTGCTTTTGAAATTTTAAAGGTCTTTTGTGATTCCAGGATAGTCATTTTGATTGTATTGATTTTCCCCCACTCTAAGTATGGGATATCGTTCCATCTCCTTATGCTGTTATCTAAGTCTTTTAATAATACCTTGCAGTTCTCTTGGTATAGGTATCTTACTGTCTTCGTTATCTTGGTTCCAAAATTTTTATTTCTTTTTGAAGCAATTATAAATAGAGATATTTCCTTAATTTCTTTTGGTTTTTTTTGTTCACTGTTTGTATATGAGGCTATGGACTTTTTTTGTGTGTGTTGACTCTGTCACCTGGCACTTTGTTGTATTCATTTATTTTTTTCTAATAAATTTTCGATGGTGTACTTAGGATTTTTCATATATATATGAAACTATCATATATATCTATATATACATAGATATAGATATATATGAAACTATCACTACAGGTGTGTGTGTGCGTATAGATATATATACCAGTTTCATTTCTTATCCTATTTGAATTCCCTCTACTTCCAGTGTTTGTATGATAGCTGTAGCTAATAGCTCTAGCACCAAGTTAACGAAAGTGGTTTCAATGGTTCCATGGACACCCTAGCCTAGTACAAGATCTTACAGAAAAGGTTTTCTGTTATTTCACCAATGAGTATTATACTGGCTGTCAGTTTGTGTTATAGGGTCTTTATTATATTGTAGTAAGTTCCTTCCATTCCTATCTTGTTTAGTATTTTTATCGTCAATGTGTGCTGAATCTTACTGAATGCTTTCTCCATACCTACAGATAATATCATATAATCTTTTATCTTTGCGCTATTGATATGATGCATTGCATTAATTTATTTACATGTATTAAATCATCTTTTTGTTCCTGAGATAAATCCCACTAGATAGTATATCATTCTTGTCATATACTATTGAGTTTGATTAGTAGCATTTTGGTGAAAATTTCAGCATCCATGTTTATCAGGGATATTGGTCTATAATTTCCTTTTCTTTAGCTGTCTTTGATTTTGGTATTAAGGCAATGCTGGCATCATAAAATGTATTAAGGATCATTCCTTCCTCCTGTATTTTTAAAAACAATTTGAGCAAGATGGGTTTTAGTTCTTTAAAAATTTGATAAAACTTATTTGTGAAGTCATCTGGCAATGGACTTTTGTTTTCCCTAAGATTTTTATTCCTGTTTCACTTGCCATTATGGTGATCAGTTTGTTTAATTCATCTATTCCTTCATGGTTAGTCTTGGTAGACTATGTTGATCTAGAAATTTATCCATTTCTTCAAGGTCACTGAATTTACTGGCATAGTAATCTCATGATTTCCATGCTTCCTGTGGTGATTTCTCCCCTTTCATTTATGATTGTTTGTTATTGTTTTCTGTCTTTTTTGTAGCCCTGCTGGAAATTTATCTATAAATTTATCTATTTTATCTTCTCAAAAAACCAACTTGTAGTTTCACTGATTTTTTTTTAAGTCCTTGTGATCTCCATTTCATTTATTTATGTTTGTTTTTATCATTTCTTTCCTTCCAATAACTTTGGATCTTGCTTTTTCTTCTTTTTCAACTTGTCCTAGTGTGGTATTGGATTATTTATTTGGAATTTTTCTTGCTTGTATTGCAGTTGACCATGGGTCCCCAACTACACTCAGGAAACACCCCGTTCAGTGCTTAACTGCAGTACCTCGGGAACAGAATCAATCCCCAGCCTGGGCAGCATAGGGCCTCCTTCTATAACAGAGATCTTCAGCAACCCTCTGTCACCCTGGCTACCAGACACAGGCCCTGAGCCAGCACTCCTAGACTAGGTGAAGTTCCAGTGACAAAGCTTCTTCATCTAGCATTCCCCAGCCCTCCCAGCCACCAGAGCAAGGCTTGGGAGTGCCTTGGGGGATGCTCTAGCATGACCCCAGATCTTACTAGACCCCAGTAGCTGTGTCTGCTATCAAGTAAATGCCCAGAAAAGGAAGAGAGAAGAAAACAATGGGGAGAAGGAAAAATATAAATGCCTAAGCAAGCTCTTAGCAGGTAAAAACAGAGAGTAAACAAAATTCAGAACCAAACCACATAGACACAGAAGAGCTTCCTTAACTATCACACAGAATTGAAGATAGCCATGATTAAGAAAGCTAAAGAATGAGAACACACAGAAAACTCAGAAAAGGAAATGAATACATGAGAAACATAATCAACAAACAAAAGATTTAAATCAAAACTTTAAAAGAAGAAAATAATGAAACTACAGGAGGAAGCAAAAAAATTAAGGAGAAAGTCATGGAAGTATAATGAATCAAATGGAAGGAGGAATCGGTAATTTCAGAAATGAAAAAGAGGTAAGAAGTAAGATATAAAAGGAGAGAAACAAAGGGAAAAAAATAAAAAATACATCAAAGTATTATCTGACACCATGAGGAAAAGAATTATAAGATACATAGGAATCCCCGAAAGGGAAGATAAAAAGAAGGAAACTGAGAAACTATTTAGGGAAATAGTGGAGAACTTCCGAAACATGAAGAAGGATGAGCATAAAAATACAAGAAGCAAAAAAGAACAGCTAGCTACCAAGATGAAAGAAAAACTACAGCAAGACACATGATAATAAAACTCCTAACAGTCCAAGACAAAAGAAAAATAATGAATCTGAAGATACCCTATAAAGGAACACTGGGTAAACTAGCATTGGATCTCTCATAAGAAAAACTAAGAAGAGAATGCAATGATAAATTAAAAATAATCCAATACAACAAATCCCAGCCAAGAGTACTCTATCCTGCAAGTCTCTCCCCTTCCCATATGATAGAATAAGGAGATTCTCAGACAAAATCTTACAAAGTTTCCATCCACCAAAGCACCCCCCCCCAAGAAATGTTAAAAGGACTCTTATTATCTCAACCATAAGGAGGAATGAACACAAAAATAGAATAAAAATTTAAATAAACCACAAAGCTGGCAACAAATATCAGTGATGGGCAGTTACATGTTGATAGTCACTCTTCATGTTAATGGTATTAACTCCTCAATATATAGTTGCATTAGGAAACAAAATCCAACATTTTCCTAGCTCCAGGAAACACACCTAAGTAATGAGGATAAACAAAGACATAAAGATATGGCAAACAATCCTGCAAGAAAATGCACCAAAGAAAGGCAGAAACAGCCACATTTGTATGACATTAAAAAATATCCCTGCTAAAAAACATAAAAAGAGATAGGGATGGACACTGCATAACACTCATCATAATATACTCGACACAAGAATGAGCACCAAAATACATACTACAATGACGATCAAATTGAAAACAGACTTTGGAAAAAACATGTGGTAGGAGACTCAATACCTCAATCTTACAATGTACAAATCAACAAGACAGAAAATCAAGAAGGGCACAATTGCCCTTACCAAAGAACTATACTGCATGGGGGGTCTCCCTGGTGGCCCAGGCGGTTGATAGCCGCACTGTGAAACTGTCCGCAGCGTCTGCAGCGCAGGTTCCATCCCGGCCGGCCAGGAGAATCCCACATGGCGAAGCAGACCTCTCCTGTCTTGCCCACTGCTCGCCTCAGCAGTGTATTTCTTCAGTTTGTCCAGTCTGTTCTCCACTCTGTCTCTGGTGAAGACTCTCACCCTCCCGTGCATCTGGCCTGTACCCCAGTTCTTTTATAAAAATAAATAAATCTTAAAAAAAAAAAAAAAAAGAACTGCACTGCATGGACCTAACAGACATTTACAGGGTGTTACACACAAAAAGAAGCCGAATACACATTTTTCTCAAGAGCACTCACCAGGACTGACCACATGCTGAGTCAGTGGACAAATATCACAAATACATGAAGATTGAAATCATACCAAGTATCTTCTATGTCCAAAAAAGTGATGAATTATAAATTAACTACAAAAAGAAAACAAGGAAATCTTAAATATGTGGAGAATGAACAAAGCACTATTGAACAACCACTGGGTTAATGAAGAAATCAAAGAAGAAATTAAAAAAATACCTCCAGGCAAATGATAATGAGGATACAACCTATCTGAATGTATGGGAAAGAGCAAAGGCAGTTCAAAGAGGGTTGTGCATAGCAACAAAGGCCCAGACTAGACTAGAAAGATCCAAACAATTTTGGCTCTCATCTCAAGGAACTAGAAAAATAACAACTACAATAACAACAAAATCCAAATTCCAGTAGAAGAAAGGCAATCAAAATCAGAGCAGTAATAAATGAACTAGAAATTAAAAAGGCAGTCTAAAAGATGAATGAATCCAAAAGCTGATACTTTGAAAACATAAACAAAATGGATGAACCTCTACTCAGGCTCACTTAAAAAAAGAAAAAAAAGAAAGAAAGAAAAGAGAGAGAGAGAGAAAGAGAGAATTCAAATAAACAGAATGATAAATTAAAGAGGAGAAATTCTAACAGACACAGCATAAATCTGGATTTCTGAGGATAGAGATTACTATGAACATTTGCTTGCAAATAAGTTCAACAACTTAGATGAGATGGACAAATTCTTGGAAGTATACAATCACCCAAATCTGAACAAAGAAGAAATAGAAAACTTAAGCCAATAATAAGTAGTGAAACTGAAACAATAATCAATATCCTCCCCTAAAAGGAAAGCTCAGGACCAGATGGTTTCATAAGCAACCTCTACCAAAACCTTCAAAGAGAACCTAGTGCCTATTCCACAAAAATTCTTTCAAAAATTGAGAAAGAAGGAATACACCAAATAAATTTTACAAAGTCAACATTACACTAATACAACACACAAAAAAGAAAACTACAGACCAATCTCCCTAATGAACAGGGATGCAAAAATCCTCAATAAAATCTTAGCAAACCAAGTCCAATAATGCATCCAAAGAATTATATGCCATTACTAAGTGAGATTTATTCTAGGGATACAAGGATGGTTTAGCATCTGAAAATTAATGTAACTCAACACATCAACAAAAAGAAAAATGAAAACTACATAATCATATGAATAGATGTTGAGGAAGCATAGTAAAGTTCAACATACATTTATAACAAAGGCCCTCAAAATACTCAGGATATAAGGAACATACCTTAACATACTAAAAGCAATATACAACAAACCCACATTTAACATCATTTTTTAAAATCTTTTTTTAAGATTTATTTTTATTCACACATAACAAAAACTGGGGTGTAGGCCAGAGGTTTGGGGGTGAGAGTATTCACCAGATATACAGTGGGGAGCAGAACAGGTGGATCTAGTGAAATTCACTGCTAGAGGGAGCAGCAGGCGAGATAGGAGAGGTATGCTGTGCTAAATGGGTTAGCTCCCTGGCCAGGGACTGAACTCATGCTGCAGTAACTGGTGGTAGCTTGACAGCACTGAGACTTTAACCCCTGCACCACCAAGTTGGTCCCTAACATCATTCTCAATGGTGGAAAACTGAAAGCCATCCCCTTAAGATCTGTAAAAAGACAAGCATGTCCACTCTCACCTCTGTTTTCAACAAAATACTAGAAGTCCTAGTTAGAACAATTAGGCAAGAGATGGACATAGGAGGAATCCAAGTAGGGAAAGAAATAAAACTATTATTATTTGCAGATTTTATGATAATATGGAGAACAATAAAAGAGCCACAGAAAAACTAACACAATAAACCAGTTTAGTAAAGTAGCAGGTTAAAAATCAATACACAAAAATCAGTAACCTTCCTTCTGAAGAGGAAGAAATTGAGAAAACCATCCCATTTACAATTGTACCAAAAAATTAAATACCTGGGAATAAAGCTAACAAAAGAGGTAAAATACCTATACAAGGACAATTATAAAAAGCTACGAAAAGAAATAGAGGAAGACACAAAGAAGTGGAAAGACATCCACTATTCATGGATCAGATGGAATTAACATTAACAAAATGACCATTCTACCAAAAGCAATTTAATGATTCAATGCAATTCCAATAAAAATCTCAATGGCATTCTTCAAAGAAATGGAACAAAAATTGCTGAAATTCATATGGAATCACAAAAGAACCCTGAATAGCCAAAGCTCTGCATCTGAAAACAGGAGGAACTGAGATATTACACTCCCACTCTTCAAACTATACTACAAAGCCATAGCAATTAAAACAGCATGTTACTGGAATAAAAACAGACACATGGACCAATGAAATCAAATTGAAAGCCTACAAATAAAGCCATACATATATGGTGAACTAATCTATTATATAGGAGCAAAGGATATACACTGAACAAGGAAAGCACCTTCAATAAATTATGCTGGGAAAACTGGACTGCCACATACAAAAAAAATGAAACTAGACTACTATAGCACATCATACACAAAAATGGACTCAAAATGAATAAAAAACTTGAATGCAGGACATGAAACCATAAAATAAATAAACATAAACACTCCATCACATACATCTCAGAAATATCATTGAGGTCTTATCTCCAGAAGCAAGGAAAACAAAGTAGAAGATAAATAGCTGGGACTTCACTTAAACAAATAAGCTTCTGTACAGCAAAAGAGACAGTAACCAAAACAAACAGATGCTATGGAATGGGAGAAAATATTTGCACACCATACAACTGATAAGGGACTGATAGCAATGATTTGCAAAGAGATTACACAACTCAGTCAAAAAATAGACAGAAGAGCTAAAAAGACACTTTCTGAAGAAGAAATACAAATGGCTAATGGCATATGAAAAAATATTCAACATGACTTATTATCAGGGAAATGCACAACAAAACCACAATGATGTATATACCACCTCACTGGTGAGAATGGCCCATATTGGAAAAAACTGGCAACAACAAATGCTGGAGAGAACAAGGAACCCTCTTACACTGCCATTTCCCAACGCAAACTTGTTTAGCCACTATGGAAAGCTGTGAGGAGATTCCTCAAGAGAATAAAAATGGATATACCATATGATCCAGCAATTCCACTCCCAGGCAGGTATGTATACAAAGAGTACAAAAACACTAATTTGAAAGGAAGCCTGCACGCCTATGACCATAACAGCACTATTTACAATAGCTAAGATATGGAAACAACCTAAATGCCCCCAAACAGATGAATGCATCAAGAAAATGTGATACATATGGGCAATGGAATATTAGTTATCAAAAAAATAAATTAATGCCATTTGTGGTAACATGGATGGAACTGGAAGGGTTTATTCTAAGTTAAGAGAGCTGGAAGGAGAAAGATAAATGCCAGATGGCTTGACTTAGATATGGAATCTAGAGAAACCATACAAAGGATCAGACAAACTATAAGACTGACCCGTGAAAGCAGACCATATATCTGAGACTTCCAGGAGAGGAAGTTCCATAGGGGAAGGGGAAGAGGGAGTGTAGGCAACAGGGGGAGAGGAGGGTGATAAGTATGATAGAAAACTGATGGGAAAATTATGGTGACCACACCTGAGGGGAGAAGTCCTCTAATATGAAAATATAAACAAGAATGTTTAAAATAAAAACAAACCAAAAAAAGATCTGATTAATGTTTTTAAAGTTGAATAAGTGATCAAAATGGCAATAACGCTGACAAGCTATATAGATGAGGACAGGAAGTTTGCCTTTGGATTGTACCATAAGTGGAACCTTGGTGACCTTTGGGAACAGCACCATTGGTGGGAGGAAGAGTGGGCACAAGCTGAACAAGGGGTGGTGGAGTGAGATTAAAGACAGTAAAATGTAGAGATGGGTTTCAAACAATTTTGCTGGGTAATTAAGTAGCTGCAGGAGAAATGTCAAGTGTGAGTTTAATTTTACTAAGTGTGAGAGAACTCTCCCTATATATAAAGCATAAATGAAAAGCAAATAGGTTTGTATTCAAGGCCCTTGTGACCTTAGTTCTGTAATCTTTCTACTGTTCTGCCATAAAAATTCTAACCCCACCATCCTCTCTGCTCCTCTTCTTCAACTTTTTTCTTCCTGAAAATCCCTTCTCTCTTGCCAATGTTGCACTCTCAATGATGATAACTGTTCAATAATCCATCTAGAAACTAGCCTTTCTCCTCACCCCCGACATTCTGAGTGAATTTTAGAATAACCACATATCCACAATCTAGCTTCTACAGTAAATATTTTCAAAAACTTGCTCTAGCATGTATCTACTAGGAGTCATGTACCTAATCCACAAAGGCTTATTCTACCCCACACCTCACATTGTACCCAGTTCTATTACTGAAAGTCTCCATACCACAACTATGTACATGCCCTTTCTCTGTGAGCACCTCAAAAGCTTGACTTGGTTTCTGTATGCACGACTCCAAAAATATGGATTGGCTGAAATTTACTGTATGAGAGAATGTGAAACAAACGAAGTCTCACCACATCACTTACTGAAAACTTCTCATTATCTGACCTCTAAATAACAATTGCAGAAAAAATTTTTTTCACAATATACCTGTTCCTTATGTGCCTCCAGAAGGCAACTGTACCATCTGAATAGCACCAAGGAGAAATAAAATTCTGAAGTTTAAAAGAAACTAGAACAAGTTCCTTCTGCTTTGGGAGGAGAGCAGAGAGGCTTCTTTTTATATTTGCTGTCACACACAGAAAAAGACCCTCCAGGAGACTACAACCAAGTTTGTAGATATTACTCATCTAAATAGTTAGCCACTCCATTCTGTCCTTTGTTATGTATAGGAAACTATCTTTTCAGAAGATAATCATGTAATCTGCTACTGCACAGGAAAGATGAGATTAATAGCACACAACAGACTAGCAGTGCAGAAAACAGGAGGAATGGAAGATAAAACAACAAATAGAGATTTCTCTCCATTCTATGAAGGAAATACGATTCTCATACATTGCACAGGTGAGACATAAAAACTGAAAAATAAAAACACATAGAAAAGCAAGATAATCTTTGTTGGAATTAATAAATATTTAATATGATCATAAGGGGGGAAAGCACTAGATGATAGGATCTTTTTTAGACTATGGAAAATACTTTCTTTCCATGTATATTTTATTCCCCAGATGATTAGTTTCTTAAACACATCCCTAGAAAAGAAGTTCTTTCCACAAAGTATCCTCTTAATAACTGCCATTCATAACACCAACTGCCAATTATGACAAAGCAACCAAGAAACATAAGGCTGCTCTAAGGGATAGTCAACTTGACTTCCTGCTAGACTTTCTCAAGTCATTGATTGATGAAATGGAATAGTGTTGTAATGCAGTTATTGCTTTACATAAAAACACAGGGCTTCCAAGACAGAAATGGCAAAAACAGTAGTGCCCAGCAGAAAGTTGCTTCTACAAAGGAAATTGCAGTTTTTCAGATGAAGAGGAAGTTAAGAGGGAGGATTAAGTGTCTTAAGAACTTGAGAAAATTTTGAAGACACTACTTGTCTTAAAAATAGTAAAAACATTAGTGTAATATTCAGGTTACTATTGATTATAAATGTGAAAATTTGCCAATGTGGTTTGGAGTAAAGCTCACCCACAAAAGTCAAACATTGCACATCTCTGTTAAATGTCATTCCATTAGGAGTTACTACCCTCCTTTTCTATTACTTGCAAAAAGCTTTTCTGAAAAAAAAAATCTGATGATGTTATAAAGTAAAAGGGACAGTGAAAGAATACTCTCACTCCTCTGTTCCTATATACTGTAAGAATTTTGGTCATTTTACTCTGCATTTTATGATGTCCTGCAATAGTCTATTCATATGCAAAACTAATGCTCCAATAACTTCTCCAAAATTTTACCTATTTCACACTTATCCACAAAACATATCCTACTCCAGAGAATTACATTCTTTTGCATTATATAAAATACCCCATTTTTACTTATACTTTAATGTTCATAATAAGGGCTAAGGAAACTGGTAGAAGCTGTTTGCATCTCCTTCATCTAGGAACATTAGATTCTCATTCTAATGCATATAAATTTTCATAGAACTGGCCTTATCACACATAAAATAGGAAACTGATAACTGCATATATTTTAGTCAGTAATAGGCTTTACAAATATATACCATTAGTATTAACAAAGAAATCATTAACAATTTTCATAAAAGAACACATTACTTCTTGTCCTGTATATGAAGTATACACAGAGAAGTATGAAGTATAAGCCATAAGACTGCTTTTCTCTCCTTATATCCAGATCCACCAGATGTTCTGCAAGAAAATATGAAGCCATTTTACTCTCACTAATGAAATCTGTGTTCGCATTCAGCATATTACTCTATATAATTTGTGCCCAGCAGTGGGGCTTCCCTAGCAAAATCATCTTTTTTGACTTCTCGACTCCTTCTGACCCTGTTAATAACCATTGATATCCATCATCCTGAAACGTCTATTGATATTCTGACTTTAACTTAATTTGAATCACTATACTCTTATGATCTCCATATCCCTTGTTCTTCATCAGTTGCCTTTTCTCCCTTTACCTACTGTCATTAATCTTACGAATATTTGCTGAATACCAAGTGTTCTGCTAGATACTGCTGCTACACAGTGAGAATAATTTTTAACAGGGGCTAATAACACAACATACTAAGTGCTATAAAAAGAATAAAGACAGATGTTATAGGGCACAAAGTCAGACCCTGGGTATTATTCAAAGAGGCTTCCGGAATGAGGGGCAGGATGCCTTTGATGGTGAAGATGGAACTGTGCTAGATGATGAAGAGGGACAGAGGTAGAATTTCTTGCCAAGTATTTAACTTTTTTTATTTTTCCAAATTTCCACTGTCTTAAATGGGTACATGTATACTTACTGCATCTTTCAAATGATGCTCACAAACTTGGTACTTATTTTCTATTGCTGTGTAACAAGTTGCACAAAATCAGCACCTCACAGCCGTACCCATTAATTATCTCATAATTTTCTAGGCCAGAAATATGCCATGTTTGAGTCTTCTGCTCAGGGTATAAAGGTGTTGGCTGGGCTTATTTATCCTCTGAAGGGCATGGAAAAAAATTTCAGTTCAAAGCTGATAATTCTTATTGGTAGAATTCAGATTCAGGTCTCCATTTCCTAACTGGTGTGGGCTGGGATTGCACTGAATGAATAGATCCTGCCACATCCCTTGCCATTCAACTCCTTCCACCTTTTTTTTTTAAGCATTTTTATTTAATTCTATATATTTGTATATTATTTTTCATTTTTGCACAATGTATGCATTTTCATCTTGGTTATAGTCCCCATATAATTCCCACCCCCCTTGTTTTGATCCTACTCCCTCCCCCCCACCACAGAGTGTGTCTCTGCTTTATAGTTGCTTGTTGATTTTGATTTTACTTTATTATAATTAGTCTTTTCCTGATCCCTATGAGTGAGAACATCCAGTATTTTTCTTTTTATTTCTGGCTTATTTCGCTGAGCATGATCCCTTCCAGTTCCATCCATGTTGCTGCAAATTGCATGAGTTTATCTTTAAAGACACATCACCCAAAGCAGTGATAGTGAAGGCATAGATAAACAGCTGGGACTACATCAAATTAAAGAACTTCTGTACAGCAAAAGGGACAGTAACCGAAATAAAGAGACACCCCACCGATTGGGAGAAAATTTTTACACACAACACCAATGATAAAGGACTGATCACAAAAATCTACAAAGAGTTGATGGGACTCAACAAAAACAAAGTAAACAACCCAGTCAAAAAATGGGCAGAAGAGCTAAAAAGAAACTTCTCCAAAGAGGAAATGCAAACGGCCAACAGGCATATGAACAAATGTTCAACATCACTTGTAGTCAGAATTGCAAATCAAAACTACAATGAGATACCATCTTACACCAGTGAGAATGGCACATATTTAAAAAACTAGCAACAACAAATGTTGGCGAGAATGCAGAGAAAAAGGAATTCTCCTGCACTGCTGGTGGGAGTGCAAACTGGTACAACCACTATGGAGAGCTGTGTGGAGATTTCTGGACCTACTAAACATAGAGCTTCCATATGATCCAGCAATTCCACTCTTAGGTATTTACCCAAAGGACACAAAAACATTAATTCCAAAGGGCACCTGCACCCCTATGTTTATAGCAGCACTATTTACAATAGCTAAGCTATGGAAACAACCCAAATGTCCTTCCACCTTTAAACCAGCAATAGCACAGAAATTCCTCTTCTGTTTCCCACTCTCCAACTTCCTTAGTCTCTGACCTCTAGACCAAATTTAAAGAGTTCATGGGATTAGATCATATCCACTGAAGATCAACTCTCAAAGTCCACTATGCAATGTAACAAAACCTAATCATGGTAGTAAACTCCATCTGACTCACAGTTTCAGGAATTTGCAGAGTAGAACAGAAAGTGGGGATGTTGAGAATCATTTTAGAATTCTACCTACCATAATTTATAGAGAAAACCTAAATGTATGCCATCAAAATACTTGACATCACCAAAGAATTTTATGCCACTGAAAAAAAATTAGGGTACTTGGATTCTCTATATGCAACGGTTTTATTTTTCAGTCCTGAGATTGTGGTGACTAAAGAAATTATAGACCACTCTCAAATCCATGCCTCTAGCCCCTTTATCCTTAATCTACTCATTTTACAAATGCCAAAGGGACATTAATATTTCATTATCCCACTCAATCTCTCATCATAAAACCAAGCTAATAATCTTCCCTCTAGGGGGCTTCTTTCTCAAATTTCCATTTTACTACCAGAGAGCTAGTATTCCAGGACTCTTTAGCATGATTATTTATCTTTTAGCCTGCATTCTCTTTGACATCAAGTTGAACTGCAACTAATTCCTCAATAAATTTCAACAACTCATTCTCTTCTCTACTCTCATGTCTAACACTTATCTCCTAACCTAACCTCCCTGCCACTTCTTTTTCTGTCCATGTGTATACTGGTCTTTACCTGCACATGACTACCAATAAAATCTCCACTACAGTGTCCTACACTCAGGAATGATAGCAGCCTCTTACTCTACTCATGGGTATCAGAACTCCTCCTCCCAGCACTCCAGACCAATATGCAGCTGTCTTCTGGGCCCCAAACTCACACTTCCAACCCCATCATCCAAATCCGCAACACACCTTTAGCCTCTAAGGCACTTCACCTTTCTGGTCCCAGTGCCAGGCCTCTGCTAAACTGCTCTCTTGTTAGACATGCCCTAAAACTTTGAGGGGTCAGCTCCACCAATACTTCTGTGGTCACTGTGTTCCCTGATCTGTTTCACACCCTCTGTATTCTAACACATGGCATTGTCTTATCTTTTCAGTGGCTCCTATCACATTTTTTTATTATAAATTCTATTTTTATATTCCCCATACAATTGCGACCCCCTTATTTTGACCCCAATCCCTCCCCTCCCCGCCCCCGCCCCCCATAGAGTGTCTCTGGTTCATAGTTGTTTGTTGATTTTATTTTTACTTTCTTATAGTTATTCTTTTTCCTGGTCCCTTATTTAAGTTTTCTAGATTCCTGCTATGAGTGAGACCATCCGGTATTTTTCTTTTTCTTTCTGGCTTATTTCGCTGAGCATGATCCCTTCCAGCGCCATCCATGTTGCTGCAAATTGCATGTGTTTATCTTTTTTGAATGCTGAGTAATATTCCATGGTGTATATGTACCACATCTTTTTGATCCAGTCATCTCTTTTTGGGCATTTGGGTTGTTTCCATAGCTTAGCTATTGTAAACAGTGCTGCTATAAACATAGGGGTGCAGGTGCTCTTTGGAATTGATGTTTCTGTGTCCTTTGGGTAAATACCTAGGAGTGGAATTGCTGGATCATATGAAAGCTCTATGTTTAGTAGGTCAAGAAATCTCCACACAGCTCTCCATAGTGGTTGGACCAGTTTGCATTCCCACCAACAGTGCAGGAGAGTTCCTTTTTCTCCACAACCTCGCCAACATTTGTTGTTGCTAGTTTTTTCCTATCACATTTTAATAGGTACAATGTTAGCTTTCCCACTACAATAGAGCAAAAACTCTGTATATAAAAATACTCTTTTTCATATCCTTCAGCATCTTATGGGCGCATACCCAAGAAACTAGCCAAACAGTTCCCTTTTTGCCACAATTCAATCAACATCGCCACTCCTAACCTTTTACCTGTTTTATTCTCCTTGCCTAGAAGAACAACGTCTATAGAACAGAGATTAATGAAGTAGGTGATCCATTCTACTCTCTACAAGAGATTAGAGGCAAGCTCATAAATAAATGTCCAGAGTTGCACACAAGTCAATTTATTTAAGATTTTTAAATGAAAGTAATGGAAAATAGATTCTAGGACACTACATGTTCTAGACATTGAGGCTACACAGAAATGTCTTTCTCCCTTTCCTTAAGTAAGAAGAGGAACAGAATTTGGAAAACATGCATTTCATTTGCAAAATGGCATGCATGTAAGAGTGACTTTGTTTCAAAAGTAAAAGAACCCAAAAGTCCCCCACAGAGGAATGTCTAAATGGATGAGGATATCACTATGTACTGAAATGCTACAACATGGTGTTAAGAGAGTTCCCAAGTTGCCAGGGAAAGGTGGGCACACTAAATGTTCCTGATAAATGCAGAGCTGTGTGTTAGTATGCTACCATTTGTCTAAAAAAGGTGGGGTACAGACATATGTTCACACACATTAATTTAAATCTCTGGGAGAATTTAATAATACCATTTCCCTATTGAGGGAAGGGTACTTTGGTAGAAGAGGACAGGAATAAGGAGGCTTCCCTCCTCTTCCGTGGCAGGTTGACTTTGTCAACATGGTACCTAAAGAGGCCAGGGCAGACATACCCTGGTAAATGTGATAATGGGGCAGACTTTTCCTAGTTCATTATAAAGCTCAATACCCCAGAAGTTTAATGCTTCTAGAAATATGGATTGATGCCTCCCCCTGGTCCAGGTTCTCCAGCAGAAGAAAAGTTATATAGGTATCATGCCCCAAACATTTGTGGACTCCTCCTTTTGCTATAGGTGTTGTGTTATACATGGCACAGACACATTCCAGAAAAACAAGAAACAGACCTGCTGAGGGCATATAGGAGGCATGCAGGGCTCCAACCAGGGGACACTGCAAACAACCCATAGTAAAGAACATCCAATTTATGACAATATGGGCAGACCATATTGGTCTTACTGAGGTACATCATGAGAGAAATACAAGCACTGTATGATAACACATATGTGGAATCTAAAAAACTCAAACTTAAGAAACAGAGAATAAAATGGTGGTTACTAAGGACTGAGTTGCGTGGTGTTTGGGGCTGGGGGCTGAGATTGGAGAGCTAGAAAAGATGTTAAGGGTGAAAACTTTCAACTAGTAGTAGATAAATTCTAGAGATCTAATGTACAATTTAGTGACTAGATGCCACAATATTGTGTCATAATGACAAAATCTGTTAAGAGATTAGAACTAAATTATTCCAACCACTAAGACAAAAATTATAGTTACATAATAGCTACCATTACAATGGTAATTATACACATATATTACAATATCTAAATGCATCAAATTAACATGCTGTACACCTAAAATTTACATAATGCTATATGTGAAATGTATTTCAATTAATTAATTAATTTTTTTAAAGATTTATTTTTATTTATTTATACACGCATTGTGTACAGTCAGAAGTGCGGGAGGGTGAGAGAATTCACCAGAGCCAGAGCGGGGAGCAGAGCAGGCAGAAGGGCCAAAGTACACTGCTGAGGGGAGCAGCGGGCGGCAGGAGAGGTCCGCATGCCATACCTCTTCCTGTGGCCGGGGAGCATCCGGGGATCGAACCGGCACTGCAGAGGCTGCAGGCAGCTTTGCAACCCAGCGCTCAACCGCTGCGCCACCGGGGAGGCCCTATTTCAATTAATAAAAAAAAAAATAAAACACTAGGGCCTCCCTGGTGGCTTAAGGGGTTAAGACACAACCTATGAAGCTATCCGCAGCCACTGTAGCATGAGTTCAATCCCCCTCCAGGGAGCTACCCACGTGATGCAGCAGGCTTCTCCTGACTTTCCTGCTACTCCCCTCAGCAGTGAATTTTAGTCGATCTGCATGTTCTGTTCTCCACTCTGTCTCTGGTGAATCCTCCTACCCCTTCATACCTCTGGCCTATACCCCAGTTCTTGTATGATAAATAAATCTTTAAAAAAAAAAAAAAAGACTATACACCTGCTACCTGCCGGTGTGCATGCAAGGAAAGCCTGGATACTCACCTGAGACTGCAGTATTTATTGATCTAAGGCAAGCTCTAACCACAAACTCAGAGAAAAAATATATAAAGATGAGGCTGCATTTTAATGTTTTTGAATTATAAGGTCTAATTTACCAGAAATGCCACTGAAAAGACCTCCTAAGAAAACAGCCTTTAAAAAATTCAAATTGTAGTCTACAAGATTTGTTACAAATGAAAGAAATCAAATGAGTATTGTATATTTTCCAAATGAGAACTGTATGTACGAAATGATGAGAAACTGGGGCTCAACAGGTAATTAAACAACTGAGCAGACCTGACTAGCTAGTGAAAAAAAGTAGGTTCTACACCTCACATGCAGGTAAAACAAAAAACAAACAAATAAAAAAAAAATACATAAAACCAAAAACTTGCTTTAAAGTTGTAAGATCAGAAACACTGCTTGGAACAATAGCTAGAGTTCTTCTGATAGCTTTGGTCCTGACTAGGCCAACTTGTTCTTCAAATGAACTTCAACTGAGAGGTGCCAAGAGGCTTAAGCTCTAGAGTTCTAGTCAAGATGAGATGCAGGGGGCATCATCAGGAACAACTTGCTTAACATATCCTTGTCTTGATGGCAGAAGGCATACAAGACTTTAGATGAAGACAGGATCAGTCTATAAAAATGAACTGTGATCACTTTTTGTTCTAGGTAAAATACACAACATAGTCTCATTATGAACCAAATGTTATGAGAGTTTTGAGAGCTTTGAAAGCTTACTTCCCCCTTCTCTACGTTCTCCCCAGAAAATGATTCAAGTGCACTTAGAACATAGATTCCTCCCTTCATTATAATGCAGTAGACTCTAAAGACACACTGGTCACCTTCCTTTATGTATCCAAAATATCCTGCAGAACTTTACTGGAGAAAGTGATTTTCCTTAGGAGAGGGGCCAGCTGGGATAGAAAACCACTGAGAGAACACACTAGCAGCAGGCCACACCCTATGCTTCTCACTAAATGTGAGTTCAGTGGTTCCTACCCTGAGTTGCAGCAGAGCATGTTTTTGCTCTTTTGAAATGCACAATCAGAAAGTGTTTCTTTAAAGTCTCATTTTCAAGAAAATGAATTGGGCCTCCCCAGCGGCGCAGCGGTTGAGCACTGGGTTGCAAAGCTTCCCATAGCCTTTGCAGCACCTGTTCGATCCCCAGCTGCCACGCGAGAGTCCCACATGGCACACAGACCTATCCTGCCGCCTGCTGCTCCCCTCAGCAGTGTACCTGCTCTTCTCCCTGCTCTGGCTCTGGTGAATTCTCTCCCCGTCCCGTGCTTCTGACTATACCCGGTGCTTGCATAAATAAATAAATAAACGAACAAATAAATAAATAAAAATCAATCTTTAAAAAAAATAAAAGAACATGAATAACAGCCTATTATGCTTCCAAACATAACCATGAAAAGCAGCCACTTAAACTTCTCTCTTGAGAGATCACTACCAGAGGCTGAGACAGGGAATGAAGGGAAACCAAGAAGTTGGAGAGTTTTAGTATTCTTGTACCTAAATAAAAATTTTAAAAACAGCAATAATTTCTATACCTTGTAATTTCCTCAGGGAGAATTTTACCCCATGAATTAGCCTCTGGAACTCCCCTGGAGCTCCCAACATATTTGCTGCTTTGTCAGTTCAATAGTTGGAGAAAGGGGGACATGTGGGGTGACCACATGAAGTTAGGCTAGGATTTGCTAAGTATAGATTAGACAAAAGGTGTTCCCAATCAGGAAAAAATTATACTAGTAAATATGTTTGGAAGGGGCCTGGTTTCTCTGTTTTATCCAACTGTATAAACTCATGGTTTTAATTATTTTTTCGTTATGTTTTCTGCACCTAACTTATTTCAATTTTTAAACTATAATTTTATGTATTCTAGAAATAGTAGAAATCTGATATGGCTGTCAAGATGTGTAGTCAAAGAGTTTGGGAGAAAATGCTTCCATAGAGATGGGCCACACACTAGTACCCAGTGAGACATGTTCTAGGAAGCCTCAGAGCATACAAGGTACGCAGGGCCCAGAGGATGCCTCCCACAGTGTAATACGGCAGTAACACTCCGAACCAGAACTTCTGACCCCACTGCCCATCAGTCTTTGCAGTTCTTTAAAAATTATGCTGGTAGTTCTGTCTGCAGCATGCAAGACAAGGAGGCCAACTTACCTCATAGTCTCTCAGCAACTATATCACAGTCAGTATCTGGGAGAGCCAAACATGTCAACCTCAAAGGAACATTCACTACTACTTGCCCTGCCATGCACACATGCACATACTCACACATAACACAAACACATACACCATGCCTGCCTCCATGGCATTCCAGTTCTGAGCTTTGGCCACCAAGATACTTTTATCAGATTACTCTAGCTACCCAAAGCCTAGACCTCAGATAGTTAAGAGAATGTGCAGCATGTCTAGCCTCTGTGTACAAAGGGCAGTTGAGGAGCACTTATTGTGTCCCAGATGACTGAAGTCTCCTTCCTTCATGACATTCATCACTAAGGGCCTGCTCTCTCAGACCACATAATGACAACTAAATAAGACCTGCCTCAAGTTGGTACACATGCCCTTACTTACTAGACTCATGGGC
This sequence comes from Talpa europaea, assembly GCF_964194135.1. NCBI lineage: Eukaryota > Metazoa > Chordata > Mammalia > Eulipotyphla > Talpidae > Talpa > Talpa europaea. Next base: position 69,586,571 of record NC_140069.1, read on the forward strand.
CCTGAGCTCCTCGTGATTCCATAACACATCAGCTCCCAAGTCATTCTCCTGACAACATTACTGCTCCTCAGCATGGCTCTTCATCTCAGTAACTCTCAAATCACAGAATCATCTCAAGAGTTTGTTAAAAAACAAGAATGGCAGGGCCCCACCAGCAGATACTGATTCAGAAGTCTCTGGTAGGCTTGATGATTTGAATTTCTAAGTCTTAGTCAATGGATACGCATGTTGTCTCCTTACTAATGGTCAGATGAAGGGTATACTCAGTATACCCTGAATTAAATTAACAAATCAATGATTTATTGCCATGAGGAATTGATACCATGTTTTACAACTTACAAAACACTTTCATCTTTATATCGCCCCAATGAACTTGACAAGTTCTAATAGTAGATGTTACTATCCCTGTTTTACGGATGATAAAATTGAGGTCAGAGAGTCTATGAACCTGCTCAAGATTATAGCATTAGTACTTTTTTTTTTTTTTATAGAGGCATGTTTTTTATTTATTTATTTATAATATTTGTTTGTTTGTTTTTGTTTATACATGCACTGGGTACAGTCAGAAGCGCGGGAGGGTGAGAGAATTCACCAGAGCCAGAGTGGGGAGCAGAGCAGGCAGAAGGACTGAAGTACACTGCTGAGGGGAGCAGTGGGCGGCAGGAGAGGTCTGCGCGCCATGTGAGACCCTCCTTCGGTGGCTGGGGAGCAGCTGGGGATCGAACCGGCACCGCAAAGGCCACGGGCAGCTTCGCAACCCAGCGCTCAACCGCTGCGCCACCGGGGAGGCCCAGCATTAGTACTTTAAATACCTCCTTTTATGTAATGGAAGTCATTTAATCCACTTATCAGTCATATATTTTTTACAGTTGCATCAGCACCACTAATCATTTATTTTCAATATTGAAAAGCATAATAGCATTTAGGTAAGGTATAAAATAACATGTGAATGCCATAAATGCTACTTATATCAGTTTTACCTTACTATGAATGAGAATGGCACAAACGCAATGTTTGTAATCAGGCAATCCAAAAACAAGGCTGATGTGCACAAGCACAGGAAACCAACTTGCAATCAACAGATACTTTTTTGTTTTTATTTTTCACTTGCCTACCTTGCAGAAACTGGGAGATTTCACATAAAAATCTAGCTTGATAGTTTCTATTGAAATTGAGATTTAGCAAAGCTGAAATCACATTCTTGTAAGGCAGCCACTGGGAAGAGCTTACTAGTAGACCTTGTGCTTGTCCAGCAAGGTCTTTCCAATGGGTAGGACACTCTGGTCCCTACTAGTTTGCTGCACCATTTAAGCCCATTGGCATCCATAGCCTCCTACCCTTGAGTTTTTTCTTATATAGTTAATAAAAAAAAAAGGTAAACAGAATAAATTTCTCCAAGTTCATTGAATTAAATTTTGAGACATATAGTTTGGTTTCTTAAGAACTACTGAGAAATAACTAGGTGCACAGCCATAGAACTGGAAACCTAATTATTGTTACCTGTCTTCTGGGAAAACTAGTCCCTCCATTTCTTTAAAAGAGAATACCCCAGGCTCTTTCAAATGGTATTACATATATATGCATACAATACATATGATATGGAATCCTTCCTGAATACACTCTTATGGCTTATTGTTATTGAGGCTCCACTTCTGGAAGGAAGACAAGTACCTGAGCTAATGATATATTCCAAAATGAGAATACCATTCATGACATATTTTTGAAACACAGGAAAACAAACATACACACAACAACTATACTATCCTCAGAGATGGGACACTCTCTGCTCTAAATAGCACTACACTTACAAACTCTATAGGTCATAATGACAAAACCTCACATTTACTGACAATGGTTAAATTGAGTTTCTAGGCAAATGGAAAAAAGACAAATTCATACCCCACCCACATTCTTCCAGACCAGGTAACACATAAAATCACTACTCTGTATTTATCAACTCTCTCTTCCTTTTTATCCCTGAGTGGATAGCCAAAAAGGAAGACTGTCAGTCTCCTTCATGTGGTCTGACATACAGTGTGGGACCTGGAACTTCCACACAGGTAGAGACCTTGACTTGTGGAATTTTTCAAAGATGAAAAGTGTCAAAGTTTGGAAATAACACAGTGTGCCAACAGAGTGATAACAAAGGTGACACAAAATTTTCCTCTAATGTGCCATGGTAAATAATGTAAAACAAGACAATACTTGAAATTTATAAGAATAGGATCTGAGGCCCCTATGCCACATTCTCATCACTAGATGCTGATGAAATCCCAGGCACATTATAGCTACTGTCTTAAAATAAAAACAATGTTTAAAAAATATTAATTCTAGGGCCTCCCCGGTAGCGCAGTGGGTTGAGCGCAGCACTGTGAAGCTGTCCACAGCCTCTACAGTGCGGGTTTGATTCCCGGCCAGCCAGGGAGATACCCACATGGCGCGGAAGACCTCTTCTGTCGTGCCCACTGCTCCCCTCAGCCGTGCTTTCGGACCATCTGCCTGTTCTGCTGCCTACTCTGTCTCTGGTGAAACCTCTCACCCTCCCATGCCTCTGGCCTGTACCCCAGCTCTTGTATAAATAAATAAATCTTTAAAAAAAATATTAATTCTACCTCCAGCTAGAGAGTCTGGAAACTTTATTTTGATTTTAAGTTAATAATGCAAAGAAAATTAAATAAGGTGTATGTGTTTCATCTACATCCTAACTTCTTACATGTAATTATCAATGGTTAGGATTAAAACCCCATAAAAAAAAAAGAAAATACATTCTGTGACAACAAAATCTGAAATTTTTCCATTAAAATATATAAGGGTCAGAAAATGCACTTAAACTAAGAAACAATTTAAACTAATGTCATTCTATTTAGAGACACTACTGAAAGAAAAGATGCAAATTTATATAATCATTTTCTCTCCACAAGACTGCCTGGGTAGAGGTAGAGTGATCTTGTCATCAAATCTTAATCTTAAATGAAAAAAAAAATCTATATTAGGTCCTGTCTCCAATCCCCAGAGGAAAATGTGTTCAACTCAGGAGAATATATTATATATCAAACCTACCATTTTTGGCATACAGTTATTTTAGGAAATGAGATAATCTCTCGATACTTCTTTAAATTTAAAAAAATAATAAATTGGGGGCCTCCCCGGTGGCGCAGCGGTTGACCGCTGGGTTGTGAAGCTGCCCACAGCCTATGCAAAGCCGGTTCGATCCCCAGCTGCTCCCCGGCCACCAGAGGAGGGTCCCACATGGTGTACAGACCTCTCCTGCTGCCTGCTGCTCCCCTCATCAGTGTACTTTCGTCCTTCTGCCTGCCCTGCTCCCTGGTCTGGCTCTGGTGAATTCTCTCACCCTCCCACGCTTCTGACTGTACCCAGTGCTTATATAAATAAATAAATAAATCTTAAAAAAGTAAAATAATAATAATAATAAATTGGTCTGTCAAAAATCCAATGTAGTGTTGATCAATTTGATAATTGAGGACGGTAGCTCTTACCAGGATGGAGAGGAGCAAAGTGTGGCAGAATAAAATGCATATAAGTTACACATATTTTAGCATCTAAAAGTTAAAAACTCCACTGAGACCACAGAAAAATGCATTTATATTTAATGCTTTCTAAATATGATTGCTGACCTTCATGCAGTTCAAAAACAGGACATGCTCAACACATAAAGTTCTCCTTTCTTTCTCCTATTTCCTTTCCCTTTTTTTTCAGAACCCCAAATTCCAGATTTCAAATTTCTTTTTCATATGTGAAAAACAAATAAAAAATATACCTCTATGGAAGTAAGTTTGAGGCTCACTGTGACTCAATTTCTTAGAAGTTCAGCTCAATTAAAATAAAAGAACCAGACTTGCTATACAGCCCAGCAAGTCCCCTCCTACATCTTGACCCAAAAAATACAAAATCACTAATTTGAAAGGAAACCTACACTCATGTTTATAGAAGTACTATTTCCAATAGCCAAGATATGGAAACAGTCTAAGTGTCCGAAAACAGATGAGTGGCTCAAGAAGATGTTTATATATACACGATAGAATATTGCACAGCAATCAAAAACATAAAGTCATGCCATTTTCAGCCATATGGATGGAGCTGAAAGGGATTATGCTAAGTGAAGTAAGCCAGAAAGAGAAACAGAAATACCAGCAGGGGTCACATGTAAGTGGAGTATAGAAAAACCAAACAAAAAGTCAAAGACAAACTTGAAAATCAACCCTTGAGATTGATCATACATCTTTGGCTTTCAGAGGTAGGAGAGAGAGGTGAAGATGGGGAGACGGTAAGCACAGTGGACTTTAGTGGAGGACTATGGGTGCTTCCATGGTGAGAGTGCTATGGTGGCTATACCTGAGTGGAGGATATCCTATACTGTCAAAGCATTGACAAGGATGTGGAAGAAAGATACTTCAAAAACTCTGTGTGTGTGTGTGTGTGTGTGTAACTTTTCAAAAAGAACCAGAAATCACATGGTGAGGAAAATAAATGTTATCTTACTTCATCATTCCACAGTAAAAATGTGTGTAACCCATAACAAAGTGAAATGGAGTAAAAAATAAGATAAATTAAGAAGTTTGACTTAAGTAATTTTTCTTCTTTTCTTGGCCTTCCTAATACCTTTTGCAGGTGAATAACCTAGAAACTACTGCATATCTTGAGAAACCACATGACACACTCCAAGAAGACCAGACCTTCTACACAGGAAGATAAACACAGCAAGTACTGACAGGTAGCTAGGGAGTGGATATTAGGACAATGAAGCATACTGGAATGATTTGCCCTCCCTCAGGTACAAATACCAAAATGTACCAAGTCCCAGAAAAAAAGACACTAAGAAGATGAACAAAAAGCAAGCTACCATAAAAACTTCTAAAGTGTTCCTTATAAACCAAGTTGATAAATTCATACTTTGTCCCTAGTCCTTAACTTATTTTAAGTATCACTCGATTGAAACTGACCAGTAGTACAAAAGAAGATTCATTTCTTTTCTAATTAAAAGATTCCCCTGGTTGTCCTCCCACTTCTGCCACATTGTTAGACAAGTTTTTATTTGAGACAAAGCCAAGTTATTCCATAGACAGTAATACCCACTGCAACTTAATCATTATGAAACTGCAAATACATGTACCATAGATTTGTATCACCCCTACATATTAGGTAGGTACCCACAAAACAGCTGCTATCACATTACTACACAAGTTTTAAAAACTGAAATTCAACATCCAAAAATTTAAGGGGAGCACAATAGTTGCTTCAGCAGTGGGACAGCTATGATGGCTAAACTTGAGGAAATAAATCTTACATTGTCAAAATATTAACAAAGATACAAAACAACAGTACTTCATTAATAAAAAAATTTAAAAATAACCCTTGAAAGATGGAAAAAAAAAACACAAAATTTTCTAGGTTTTTATGTACACATTGGTTTTACTTTAGTTATCAGATGCAACCCTTCCTTGTCACAAATAATGTTCAATAATGTTTTCCATAATAATTTCTTCTGGAAATCTAAGTTATACAGATCATAACTATATATTCAACCATTAGGATGCTTTAGATTTAGTTAATGAGCAGTCTGCTTAAAATTTAATTATTGTAGAAAATACTGGTAATAGATTTTCAAATGACCAAGCTATGTAGTTATGCATGCTGATACTCTTTCCCTTTTTAAAAAGAAAAAACAAAAAGGAAAATACCTACCAACATCTATTATACTCCCTCCACCCTTGCTTTCAACTGCCACCTTCTTTACCTCTCATAACCTATGTTCATTTATCACTAGCTTATTATTTTTATTTTGTTTTTTCCATTCATCTACCTTGTTTCTGGATATTGTACATATAAGAGGAATGATCCAATATTTCTCTTTATCTTTCTAATTTTGCTTCACCCTTGAATTTTTTCCATTTTGCTGCAAAAAGCAAAATTTCGTATTTCCTTATAAATATTGTATACATATACACATGTGTACATGTAAATACACACACACACACACACACCCATTCTTGATCCATTCATTTATCACTGGGTACTCAGGTTGCTTCTGGATCTTAGTTATTATAAATAATGAAATCTATATTATGCATAGAGGTTAATAATACACATTTTTTTTGTTTTTTTGTTTTTTTTGTGGGACCCTCGCTGGCAACTGGGGAATGAACCGGCGCTGCAGAGGCTGTCGCAGCCCAGCGCTCAACCGCTGCGCCACCAGAGGAGGCCCGCACAATTTGCTTTTCATAATTAAGTTCAGGTTTTTTCCTCCACTTAATTTTTCTTACTATTGAAAACTCTGATTACTTACGCAGTCACATTTTTTTGTTAAGAATTCTTAACTATGATATAAAGATTCAGTGGTAATGGCTAATGAATGCTGCATTATTCTCATTAAAGGTATAAACCTGTCTAATTAAATTAGAGAAATGTAAGGAGTAAGCACAAAATCCAAAAACAATACCACCAATTCTATTTTCATAACTAAATGTTTAAATAGTTATAATTAGTAAAGCTTTTGCCATCGATATATTGATATTTATTTCATGAGTATATGAATCTTTTGCCAGTAGTTTAAAAGAAAAATTCTGCTACAATGCATGTCTTTCTTGCCTCTACTTCACTCATTCATTCACTTGCTCATTAAGGACACTAATGGCAATAAAATCCAAATCCTAACTTGCAATTAACAACTACAACAATACTCTTCAAGAAGGAGGGAAAACAAATGGGATGCCCTGTCCAGCATCTAACATTCCAACGTTTTCTGAGAAAAGCATGCACATTCAACCTACATTAAAAATATTTAGGGCCTCCCGGTGGCGCAGCAGTTGAGCGCTGGGTTGCGAGGCTGCCCGCAGCCTCTGCAGCGCAGGTTCCATTCCCGGCTGCTCCCCAGCCACCGGAGGAGGGTCCCACATGGCGCGCAGACCTCTCCTGCCGCCCGCTGCTCCCCTCAGCAGTGTACTTTGGTTCTTCTGCCTGCTCTGCTCCCCGCTCTGGCTCTGGTGAATTCTGTCACCCTCCCGCGCTTCTGACTGTACCCAGTGCTTGTATAAATAAATAAATAAATCTTTAAAAAAAAATACTTAAAACTGTTCAGAGGTCCTTGGGAGAGTAATAAATGATTACCTTTGCCAAAGAATGCTTTGGGGAAAAAGCAGATTCTGTCATTCAAGTTTCACTGGCAGTTCAGTGCAGAAAAATGCCCTAAGGAATGTTTGGTTTTAAATACTTAATGTATGACAAAAGGATATGTTTGTGATTTATTTTTTATGATATAAAATATGTTCCCAGGTCTAAATATTCTGTCATCACAAGTCTGACCTGTGACTATTATACATTAAATGGCCAGGTTTTAAGTTCATGGTAAATAGCTGAAGGCCTGGCATAGTGCCAGATTCTAGAAAGGCATTAATGAATAAGTGATCAATTTAAAAAGAGAGAGCGATACTAGGCAAAAAATTCATATATTAAAATAGACACTAAGGCACTTCTTTCAAACCTTCATCAGTTTCAACATAAACTGGTTAATTAAACACTGCAAAAACACAGGGGAAAAAAGTTATATCTTAAGGGTCTAGTCAGCTACTTCTATAATAAGATCTTTGTTCACTCATTCATTAAACATATACAAATGAAATACTTTTAGAAAAAAATTTGCTTAAGTATATATAATTTTCAGGCAAAACTGGTCTAATCTTTACCATTCTGTGCACTCATTACACCTGAAATACAACTGAATTAATGCTTCTTTGTGAATGGAAAACAAAGATGGGGGTGGGGGGGAAGACACCAAGAAAGAAACATTCATTCTAATGAAGGATTAAATAAAATACATAAAGATGGATATAACTCGACAGATATCCATTTCCTATCAAACACTGCAATTCCTTGCTTCTGAATCATTTTTTTAACCAATTTCTAATTTGTATGTGTGACTGAGAAAAACATTTTCTGAGTATGTGTCTTCTTCAGCAGCATAAAGTAAAATAACTTAAATGACACATGTGATGCATACCAGATACTCATTTAGTATGGTCAGAAAAGCTGTTATATTTTACCAATTCAGCCTTGGAAACAGACAAAAAGGTGTTATAATTATCAAAGTATTGTTTGGATATAAAATCTTAAAAAACTATAGGGGCCTCCTCGGTGGCAAAGCCACTGAGTGCTGGGCTGCGAAGCTGCCTCAAGCCTCTGCAGTGCTGGTTCGATCCCCAGCCGCTGGAGTGGGTCCCACTTGGCGTGCAGACCTCTCTTGCTGCGCTCGCTGCTCTCTTCAGCAGTGTACTTCCTCAGTCTGCCTGTTCTGCTTCCTGCTGTGGCTCTGGTGAATTCTCTCACCCTCACACGCATCTGACTGTACCCAGTGCTTGTATAAATAAATAAAAATTAAAAAAAGAAAAAACTATATAACCCTAAAAAACAAAGTCTTCATAATCTTGTTTTAAAATAACTAATTCTTTGGGCCTCCCTGGTGGCACAGCGGATTAAGCACAGCGCTGTGAAGCTATCCACAGCCTCTGCAGCGCAGGTTTGATTCCTGGCCAGCCAAGAAGATTCCCACATGGCATGGCAGACCTCTCCTGTCTTGCCTGCTGCTCCCCTCAGCAGTGTATGTTCAGTCGTCTGCCTGTTCTGCTCCCCGCTCTGTCTCTGAACCCCAGCTCTTGTATAAAACTAAATAAATCTTAAAAAAAAAAAAAGCAAAAACAAAACAACTAATTCTTCACCCATCTAACATGCAAAGACAAGAAAAGCATTCCTTACTCAGTTAGTTCAAAACCTACACTGAAACTTATCTGAATGAACTTGACCCTCCTTGGCAGCAAGTCAGCAATCTTCGTCAGCAGATGACTTAACAGAACACTGTGTTCTTGGCACATGCACACATGCAAAAAAAAGGTGTTGAAATCTAGGCTTAAAAGAATCTCATCTTACATTTTAAATGAGTTTTTAAATATAATCATAAAAAAATAATGAGTTTTTAATGTTTGGTTACACATTTCAGGTCATTTTTATCCTTACTCCACTTCGATCATTTGCAAATACTTCACTGAACTTTTGCTGGAGCCCTCCTCCAAGCACAGTGAACCCACAGTCTGGCATGCCACTTATGCCTCCTCCCCTAATAATGTACCTGGAAAATTCCAGAGTTGGCGTATTAGGGAGGGACAGCAAGTAAAGCAAGAAACAATGTATTGACTCACTTCTGCAGAAAGCCTTAGAGAAAAACACCCACCACAGTTCAGTTCTCTCACAGGGTGTAGTGAGAACAGCTTAAGGAATAGTAAAGTTATGTCATTCACATACAGGTTAACTCATCCGAAAGAGAGAAGATGCAAAGGAGAAACAAGTGAAACATAATTTGGCAGGGAGTCTGTATGTTTTTCTATCAGGAAAAACACTCATCTTTTTCTTTAGTTTTTGCCATTTTCCTTTTTTCCCCAAAAAATTTTACTTTTGCTTCCAGTTCTTCAAAATTGCCACTCTTGGTATAGCATCATTATAATTTACTAACACATTAGCTAAAGTAGTTCACAAATCACTTATACTCAAAGGAAAACCTCAATGAGTTGTAGAGTTTTGAGAGTGAACAGCATTCAAAACACAAAGCATTCAGTAGCCTTTGCTAGCAGAAGTAACTAATGAAATGACAAATGCTTACTTATACACCTTAAACCCTGTAGTTTTTTGTTTTAATTCATTAGTCATTTTATAGCTCTCTCATTCTAAAGCAAAAGATATCCAATGTCTAGTCAAAGCAAAGAGGCACATAAAGTTTATAATTCTGACACTCATTTTTTTGGGTCTAGACTCTATACAGAGACACAACTAAACAGTCTATTGATTTTTTTTCAACATAGTAAAATGTGAAAAGACTGAATATTTATTCTTCAGAAACTATGATAAATTTTAAAACTTCTAGATTAAAAATTATTAGATAATTTTTTCCTCTATTTAACTGCAAAAAGTAAGTTTTAAGTAAAAGTAAAAGAACTAAAATCTATGATTTACCTTATAACAAAGGGTGTTGTTTCTCAACCGAACACTTAGTGCTCAGATTAATGTTAAAACTAATCTAAATATGTTGACACCAACTGATACCTATAGATTCATAAACCAAAAAGCAAAATTGTGATTAGAATTCAGCAGAGATTTAAAATGTTGCTAGAAGTACTTAAAAAGTCAACTCTTGTATATTTCCATGCTATGACCACCTAACTAATAAAAACACATTAGTCACTTTAGCAATTTGAAATAGTACAATCATTTATATTAAACATTTACTAGAAGGATAACCTATCTAATTTCATAGTATTATACAGAAGCACTTCAACAATTTACACAGCATGGGCACTAGAATTATGAAAGTTCTATGCAAAGATCCCATGATAATCTTTTTTTTAAAAAAAAGATTTATTTATTTATACAAGCACTGGATACAATCGGAAACGCGGGAGGATGAGAGAATTCACCAAAGCCAGAGCGGGAGCAGAACAGGCAGACTGATGAAATACACTGCTGAGGGGAGCAGCAGGCGCAGCAGGAGAGGTCTTCGTGCCATGTGGGACCCTCCCTGGTGGCCGGGGATCGAACTGGCGCTGAAGAAGCTGCGGGCAGCTTCGCAGTCCAGCGCTCAACCGCTGCGCCACCAGGGGAGGCCCCCCATGATAATCTTTTGAAAATTATTTCAACTACAAAGATAGAGAAATGAATCCACCTGATTTTGTACATATGCATATACATACATATTTATGTATGTACGTATATGGGTAGCACTTAAATATATGTAAACTTAAAGGGATTATGGCAACTTCAATAAAAGAAAGACTTATAATGACAGTAGTATTTTTCTTGTATTTTCCTTTTTTTAGTGAGGTAACATTGGTTTCTTATACTATATACGATTTAGAGGTATAGAATCAAAACTTCAGGTAGATGTTACCATATTACACACCACCAAGGCAAACACAGTCCTCCACCATAGTCCTTTGGATCCCCTTCATACCCACACCTCTGTTAGCCTCAATTCTACAGTAAGACATCTAGGTTTTGTTATTAGTATGGTACTGTCTCATCCTTTATTTTGGTTCTCTACATTCCAAAATATTTGTCATTTGTATTTGTCACTTTCCTTCTGACTTATTTCATTTGGTATTATCCCCTCCAATTCTATCTGTGTTGTTCCAAATGACATTTTCATCACTTTTTACAGCTGGGTAGTATTTCACTATGTATATATACATCACATGTTCCATCCATTCAAGAAAAGCTGTACTCAAAGTGAAATTTAACATCCTGTCTATATTTTAAAAAGAATAAAAATCTCAATGAGTAACCTAATCTTACACCCTAAGGAACTAGAAATAAATGATTACACTAACCCAAGACTAGTAGACAAAAAAAAATAATAATAAAGATTAGATCAAAGATAATTTTTAAAGATCAAAAATGATGAAAAACTGAAAGTTTTTCCACTAAGACCTGATATACAAGGAAGTTCATTTTCATCACTACTACTCAACCAAGTATTAGAAGTCCTAGCTAGAAAAAATTAGAAAAGAGGGCCTCCCTGGTGGCGCAGCAGTTGAGCGCTGGGTTGCGAAGCTGCCCGCGGCCTCTGTGGCATTGGTCCGATCCCTGGCTGCTCCCCGGCCACCGGAGGAGGGTCCCACATGGCGCGCAGACCTCTCCTGCCGCCCGCTGCTCCCCTCAGCAGTGTACTTCGGTCCTTCTGCCTGCTCTGCTCCCCGCTCTGACTCTGGTGAATTCTCTCACCCTCCCGCACTTCTGACTGTACCCAGTGCATGTATAAACAAAACAAAAAAACAAATAAATAAAACATGCCTCTATAAAAAAAAAAAAATTTTAAAAAAAATTAGAAAAGAGAAAACTATAAAAGGAATCCAAATTGGGAAAGATGTAAAGCTATTATTATTTGCAGATGATATGACAATATACATAGAGAATCCCAAAGATTCCACAGAAAAACTAAATAAACAATAAATTAATTGAGCAAAGCGGTAGTATACAAAATCAACACACAAAAAGCACATATATGCAAACAATGAGCCAGAAAATGAAATTAAAAAAAAACATAGCATTAAAATCTCACCTAAAAAACTTAAATTCTTAGGGATAAACTCAAAAAAGGAGGTCAATATTTACATCAGGAAAACTATGAAACATTGTTAAAAGAAGTAGAAGCAAACACAAAAAAATAGAAAGACACCCCTCCTCATGGATCTGAAGAATCAATATTATCAAAATGGTCATGCTACCCAAAGCAGTTTCAATGCAATCCCAATAAAAATCCTTTTTAAAATAATTTTTTTAAGATTTATTTATTTATGCATACAAGAGCTGGGGTGTAGGCCAGAGGTGCAGGGAGGGTGAGAAGATTCACCAGAGACAGAGTGGGGAGCAGAGCAGGAAAAATCAGTAAAATATACTGCTGAGGGTAGCAGCAGGCGCACCAGGAGAGGTCTGCTGCGCCATGTGGGTCACCTCCCTGGCTGAGGATCAAACTCATGCTGCAGTGGCTGTGGATAGTTTTATGTGCTGCATCTTAACCCCCTGCGCCACCAGGAAGGCCCCCCAATAAAAATCTTAATAGAATTCTTCAGTGAAATGGAACAAAATTATTGATATGGAACCACACAAAAACATCAAATAACCGAAAAAAAAGTTATAGCTACTAAATTCAGTAAAGATACAGGATACAAGATTAACATACAAAAAAAGTTATCTGTCTATAAACGCGCACTGAAAAATCCAATTAAGAAAATAATTAATTTAGGGGCCTCCCTGGTGGCGCAAGGGGTTAAGCACTGCAGTATGAAGCAATCCACAGCCTCTGCAGTACAAGTTGGATCCCCGGCTGGCCAGGGAGCAACTCACATGGTGCAGCAGACCTCTCCTGACTCACCCGCTGCTCCCTTCAGCAGTGTACTTCGGTCAATCTGCCTGTTCTGTTCCCCACTCTTGTCTCTGGTGAATCCTCTCACCCCCTGCATCTCTGGTCTGTACCCCAACTCTTGTATGCATAAATCAATAAATCTTTAAAAAAAAGAAAATAATTGGGCCTCCCCTGGTGGCACAGGCGGTTGAGCACCGCTCCGTTAAGCTGTCCACAGCCTCCGTATCGCGGGTTCGATCCCGGCCAGCCGGCGAGGGTCCCACATGGTGCAGCAGACCTCTCCTGTTGTGCCCGCTGCTCCCCTCAGCAGTGTATTTTGTCAGACTGCCTGTTCTGTTCCCCACTCTGTCTCTGGTGAATCCTCTCACCCTCCCATGCCTGTGGCCTGTACCCTGGTTCTTGTAGAAATAAATAAATAAATCTTTAAAATAATAATTTATAGTAGCATCAAAAAGAGTAAAAGTAGCTGAGAATATACTTGGAAAATTTTAAGGAAATCTCAACAAATGTTGCTGCTCCATATTCAGGTACTAGAAAACTTAATACTGTTTAAGATGGCACTCAAAGCAATCTATATATACAATGTAATTGTGCCTAACTGCTGCCTGCTCCCACGGCTTTGTGGATACTATAGTGGTCTTAGCAGAGTGTTCCCATGTTGACATCAACTAGCAGAACAGTGAGAGGAACAGGGCCTTGATCATAGCTATACAGACAGGGAATGCCACCATCACCAACTACTTGTGGAACGATCTCCATGGACTTAACCTGGAGAGAAGGAAAGTGCTTGGATTTATGGCACTGATGAAAGGGGCTTTGCAGGACTGGAAGGAATGCTTCTGGGCCCTGATGCTTACAGGAGCAGATGTCCAATCCAGAAACAATTAAAATAAACACAGAATTAGAGTAGAAACAACTAGGGACAATTAGAAATACAAAAGTCAGCCCTCCCCCCCCCCAAAAAAATATGGAGTGCAGGAGGCTACTGAATAACCAAAATAATATTAAAAAGAATAACAAACTCAGAGATCTTATACTTCTCAAGTTTTTTGTATTTTCAGTAATAATTTATTAGATTTGCCTCCGTTTTCTTAAATGATAGCTTTTTCTACTATGATTTCAACTATGTTAAGGACTTTGACAATCAGTGTATTTCAAATTCCTTGTTTGAAATAAGTTTAGTGCCAGCAGTAAATACCTACCACTCTATGCACTGTTTCATAGTCTGACAACAGGTGTACTTCATTATAATAACTGTATCAGTAAGAGAGTTTTAAAAATAAAATGTAAAGTCAAATTATCCATCTGTCTCATTTTGCTGTAAGTCAATACCTCCATCAAACAGAAACAAATTATTTGGCATTATCAATCAAATGAATAAGAACAGTGTACCCACAGTGAGAAGGAAAGGCAGAAACTAAAATCTACAGCACAAAAATGGGGGAGGTGAAGATTCCACAAATTCTGCATCATAGAAAGGGCACAAACAGTTATTGCTATACACCAATTTTTAAACACAGGGTCTTCAGACCAATGTATTAAACTGTCTTAAATACAAAAACCCTATCACCAATAAAATGCAGCAAATTTGATAATGGTTAAAATTACAAAATTATACAGAAAATACCCTTTGATAAATTGATCTTAAAGTTTTCTTAATTGAAATGCCCAGTTTACTCATGGGTGCAGTCTGCACAGTGAGCCTTTCTGGGTACTCAAGGAACCTGTCTATGCTGGAATGTGCCATGTAGAAGGCAGCAAGGGCAGGAAAGAGAACATGCTTTCCAGTGCCTCCTCCAGACCCAAGGTCTACCCCCAATATCCCCCAGATAGTGGTTCCATTTGAAATACCACTAATTTCTCACATCCTTTTTTGCCAGGGTGGTGCCAGCCTTTCCTTCTGTGCCTCTGCCAAACTGCTGCTTCTCTGCCTATTTCACCTTCCTCTTTACCTCCTTTGAGTCCTTGTATCGCTACTTGGGAAGCTGAAAGTGGATGCTGTCCTTGGTGCTGCCCTTCGTGACCACCTGCCCGGGCAGGAACATGAGCACAAGCTGGCCCACACCCAGGAATGGCCACACCTGGGTGCACACTGCTCTGCCACTGCAGCTGGTGGGGCAGGAGGCTGGCTTCCTCTTGGTACCAGGCAACACAGGAGAGTGAAGCCTTCTATGAAGATGCCGCTTCCCCACCTCCTCCCTACCCTAGTCTGGGTGGTCTGAAATTGCTGCTCAAGGTTCTGCTCAAGGTTCTCCACTTAGACCCTCTCCTAAGCCTGTGTGTCTGGGTGCCCCTGAGCTGCCATGATGTCCTGTACAGCCAGTTGCCTTCTCCCCACACAAGGGGACTCAGTATACACAGTCTGGCAGACAATGGCCACCGCTGGGCTGTATAGGCTCCTGGTCATGCTAACCATGTGGTCAAGGATGACTCTACCGGCCCCACCCCACCCCCACAATCCATCAGGCCCTGGAAAGAGCAGGAGATTATAGCAAACCATATGAATTCCATGAACCCTTGCAGGGAGCTTCAGAGATGCCTCCAGGGCCACTGGCAGCTCTGGCTTATACCTCTCCCTAAACTGCTCTGGGCAAGGTATTCCAACAACTTCTGGATGAGATGTACTACCTCTAAAACCTGTTTAAGCAGCCTACTCCTGGGATGACATCGGGCAGTGGAAGTCCCTGGAATGGACATCTGCCCCTGCAAACATCAGGGTCCAGGTACATTCCTTCCAGACCTGCATGACAACTTTCCTCAGTGCTGTAAACCTGGGACCAATGAAAGAGCTCAACAAGTAGTTGATGATGGTAGCACCCTGCCTGTATAACCATGATTAGGGCCCTGTTCCTTTCAATGTCCTGCTAGTTGACATCAACATGGGGACTTTTTTTTTTAGATTTATTCATTTATTCATTCATTCATTCATTCATTCATTCATTTATACAAGCACTGGGTACAGTCAGAAGCACGGGAGGATGAGAGAATTCACCAGAGCCAGAGCGGGGAGCAGAGCAGGCAGAAGGACCGAAGCACACTGCTGAGGGGAGCAGCGGGCAGCAGGAGAGGTCTGCGCGCCATGTGGGACCCTCCTCCGGTGGCCGGGGAGCAGCTGGGGATCGAACTGGTGCTGCATAGGCTGCAGGCAGCTTCGCAACCCAGCGCTCAACTGCTGCGCCACCAGGGAGGCCCCCACATGGGGACATTTTTAAGACCACCACAGTATCCACAAAGTCATGGTAGCAGGCAACAACTAAACCAATAGAGCCATTGTAGTCAGTCTTCCACACATCCTCAGCATGCAGCTCCCTCTGTACTAGCAGCCTGAAAGCCTCACTCCGCTGGTGACAGCTGAAGTAAACCTATGGGTGTTGGGCAGATGTGATCCTCTACTCCTTGGGGTCCTCCCAAGCCTGACCAACCCGCGGGGGGGATGGCATCTTTAGGGACACACAGTACATCCTGCTGCCCTGTGGCCAGGTTCAGCCAGCACCACTATGCTGGTAGCTGGGGTGCAAGCCCAGACTCCAGGACGCGGAACGCACATGGAGGCTACCCACTTCTTAATTTCGAAGCATATTACACCGAACAGTAATCAAATCAATATGATACTAGCTAGGCTAATGTTAAAGAAATAAGAGATCAAAAACAAAAGAATTCTAAATGATTTTCAAGTATAGGAAAAAATACTCTTTTCAATCACTGGTGCAGGTGAAAAGAATATTCTTTTCAATTATTGGTTCAATAAGACATCCACATGCAAAAGAAGGTTAGTGCACCTCACAATACATCATAGTACACAAAAATTAATTCAAACTGGAGCGACTGCCTGAATAAAAGAGCTAATACTATTAAACTCACTTAGAAGAAAACAGAGGTATAAGTTCTCATGATCAATGATTTTGTAATTGATTCTTAGATATAACACCCAAAGCATGAGGAATAGAAGGAAAAAACAGCCTGCCATTGAAGATTGGTCAGTAGGTCCCACTTCTCTGGCCACGGAATGGGTAGAAACAATCGTGAGTGGTATTAAGCTATTCTTCCACAAACTCTTAAATAAAAAATGGCAATAAGGTTGACAGAAAATAAAGTTTCTAAAAGTACCCATAAAAGATATTGAGGTTGAGGGCCTCCCTAGTGACCTAGGGGTTGAGTCTCAGTGCTATCACTACAACAGCACAATGTGGCAGCCTGAGTTTGATCCCCAGCCAGAGAGCTAACCCACATATGGCGCAGCAGACCTCTCCTGTCTCACCCGCTACTCCCCTTAATAGTGTATTTCAGTAAATTCACTGTTCTGCTCCCCACTCTATCTCTGGTGAATCCTCTCACCCACTGCACCTCTGGCCTACACCCCAGTTTTTCTATGCATAAATAAAAAATCTTTCCAAAAAAATGGTTGGCTTTTATTTTGACATTTTTCCCTATATGTGAATATATTCCACTCACCCTCCACCAAACCATGGGTGCCCATATCCCACTTGCCTCCCAGTTCCACACCATCCTTCTTCACCCTTGGTCCCTCTGCTAACCATTATATTCTTCCACTGAGGTCAAAATTTATTCCTATCATACTTTGCCTGTGTATGTTTTCTGGTTACTTATATTCCACAGATATAAAGTGAAACCATCTGATATCTTTCACTTCTTGAGTTATTTCACTTAACATAGTCACCCTGAGGTCAATATATTTTGTGCCAAATGACACTATTTCATCTTTTTCACAGCTGTGTAGTATTACATTGAGTAATTACATTGAGTAATAAATTATTCCATAATTTATTTATCCATTTTCTGTTGAAGGCCACCTGGGCTGGTTCAAGGCCTTGGTAATTGTGGACAATGCTACTATGTACAAAGATATAGTAAATTTTTATGCATTACAGTTTTCATATTATTTTGGATAAATAACTAATAGAAGTACTGCTGGACAATGCAGAATATCCCATTTTTTATTAAGAAATCTCTACATCATTTTCATAGGGGCTGCACAAACTTACATTCCCAACAACAGTGGCTGAGAATTCCTTTTTACCACAACCTCACCAATATTTGTTGATTCCATTCTTTATTGATTCTATCCATGGACCAATGTGGTTTTAATTTGCATTTCCCTTATAATAAATGATATTGAAATAATTTCTTATATGTCCACAGGTCATCTGAATGTCTTCACTAGAAAAGAGTTTATTTAGATCCTTTGCATATTTTTTAATTGAGCTGTTTCTTTGTTATTGGACTGTATAAGAACTTGTAAATTTTGGAGATTAGCCCCTTGTCAGATCGATGATGTGCAAATAATTTTCCCCATTCTGTACATTTCCTTTTTGTTTTGGATGAGATGGACCACCTCTAAAAACCTGTTTAAGCAGCCTACTCCTGGGATGACATGTCTTCTCTATGTCTTCTCTTGAGGTAAAAGGCTTTTAAGTTTGATGTTCACTTTTGCTTTTGTTACCCTTCCTGTTGTGGTTGAATATTCAAATACATCTTTGTGGTAGAGTACCCATATCCTTTTTCAAGTACTTTATGGTTTTGGTTTTTATATCCAGATCTTCAGTCCTTTTTGAATTATTTTTTGTGTTTGGAGTTAAGCAGAGTTCTTCTTCTTCTTCTTCTTCTTCTTTTTTGCAAGTGGCTATCCATGTTTCCCAACATTATTTATTAAAGAGGCTATCTTTTCTCCATTGTACGGCCATATATCAATGGTTTAACTCTCCGTGTTTGGTTGGGTTTATCTCTGGGCTTTAAGTCTATTCCATTGGTCTGAATTTCTGTTTTTTGTCCCATCACCATATTTTATTTTGACCACTGTTGCTGTCTGATATAGTTTGAAGACAGGAAATATGATACCTCCATTTTTCTTTTCTCTCAGGACTGTTTTAGCTATTTGGAGCCTTTGTAGTTCCATATAATTTTGACAATTGTTTGTCCTAGCTCCTTGAGAAAATCCATTGGCATTTTGATAGGTATTGCACTGAATCTATAAATTGCTTTAGATAATATGGTCATTTTAATGATGCTAATTTTTCCAGTCCATTAGCATGAAACAGCTTCCCATTTCTTTGTGTCTTATTTCCCTTTACAGAGTTTTACAGTTTTTAATACACAAGTCCTCACTTCATTCATATGTTTACTCCCAGGTCTTCATTCTTTCATTTTAATTGTAAATGGGATTATATTACTTATTTCACTTTCTTCTCATACATTGCTTGTATACAGAAATGCCACTGATTTTTGTGTATTTATTTTGCATCCCATTGTTTTACTTTTTTTATTTCTAGATGTTTTTTGGAAATCTTTTGATTTCTCTTAATACATAAACATGCCATCTACAAATAATGAGAGTTTCACTACTTTTCCAATATGGATTCCTTTTAAGTCTTTTCCTTGCCCAATCACTTAGGCTAGGACTTCTAATACTATGTTGAATATGGACATATGATGAATATATGAACATCCTTCTTCCTGATCTTCGTGGGAATGCTTTCAGCTTTTTGCCATTGAATATGAAGCTGGCTGTGGATTTGTCATATATGGTTTTTATAATGTTTAGATAAGTTACAATTATTCCTCCTTTGTTAGTGTTTTTATTACAAATGGGTATTGGTTTTTTTCAGATACTTTTTTGGACAATGTGCTAAAGTTAAAGAAAATCCTAATTTGGAGTTTTTCTAAGTTATTTTTGTCCTTCTTTCCTAAAAAATGTTTTATTTTTCATTTTTGATAGATTGACCATGATTTGGCCAGGTGTTTAGGCATTTTAAAATGTGGTGTTCTGTCTCCTGAACATTCGTATTTAATTCACTCCTTGTATCTGGGAAATTTTCAGTTATTTTTTGTTTGACTAGGATTTCTGCTCCCATTTCTTTCCCTTCATTTTCTAGGATCCCAATTATTCTTCATTTTTTCTTCTAATTGAGTCTGATATTTTGCATAGAGTTTCCTCATTTTCCTTCCTCTTGATTCTCTCTCTTCTTCTAAATGGGTATTCATTTCAGTCCTCTACATCTGAAATTATTTCTTCTGATAGTTTAATTATATTTAAAGCACTGTCTAAATACATCTGCATTTCATACAGTCTCTTTGTCATCTTTTTATACACTCAATCTCTTTGGCAAAGAACTCTATGTTCCTTTCTAAGATCTTGTACTTGTACCTGTCTATCTGCCTTTGACCATTCAGTAGCTCATTTAGCAATTTTCATATTGTTGTTTTAAGTCTGACTGATAGAAAGGATACAGAAGTTGAGGGCCCTTTTTTCTCAGGACTTCTGTCCTCATTTTACTTTTCCATCTGTGTTCAGATGTTCTTTGCTTCCTAGGCATATGTATTGTCTTTTGCCCTTTATGCATGCATGTGTGTGTGTGTGTGTGTGTGTGTGGATGTGTGTTCAACACTGGGGATTTAGTTCTGTTTCTCTTCTTAGTTTATCTTGGTGTAAGATGGGGGTACAGGAGGAGTCTGGGGTTTCAATCCTGGATCTCAGTTTGAGGAGTGAAGTTGGTTTGCCCTACCTCTTCTACATTCATTCCCAGCAAGATCTTGTATTCTGTGCTCAGGTTGTCTATACTTCCCACCCTGCCTCCCCACTGTTCCCTTCTGCCAAGGGTCATGCTCTATGAAGTATGAATAATCTACTTTGTAAGTCTTTTTCAAGATTAAACAACAAACCCTAGGTCCTTTGTATTTCCACATGAGTTTTATAATAGTTTGTCAATTTCCAAAAAAAAGGAAAATGTCTGCTAAAAAAATGATTTGGATTGTATTAAATCTATAAATCACTCTATATATCTATATATATATCAATTATATTTAATGTCCAAATATTTGTATTTTTGCTGGATATCTTATTATCAATCTTTACATTACATTACATTTGTGGTTAGAGAATAAACTCTTTAGGATTTCAATATTTTGAAATTTATTGAGACATGTTTTATGGCCCGGGTGGCTGAAGCCGAACCTAGCAATACAGCATTCCAATCTGAACAGGATGACCTTCCTGTTGACTTCATCAATATTATAATAAAAGAATGTTAAATGAAATGACAGTATACAAAAGCCTGCTGAATAAAATTTTCTTTATTATTCTAAAATCTTTCCATATTCTATCTTCTCTGAGATTTTGAATCTTTTGTTCTACCCTAACGTTCAGAATATAAAACAAATATATAACAAACCTGTATTTTGTAACTATGAATTTATATTTCAAATTTGAAAATCATATTTGCTTTCTCTTTAAAACTATATGAACTATATTCGTCAGCTTCTACTGTACACCTTCAACAAAAGTTTAAACCTCACTTGCGGTATCTGTTATTTATTATGTCTACTTGCCTGTATTTGCATAGGAGTCATTACATAAAGTGCTTGAAAATTACATAACAAAGTTCACCTAAATTTAGTTTCCTTCACACTTGCTGAAAAATGTAGGGTATGAAAGAGAACTCATTGCTGTGTCTCTGCTGCCCTCTATAGGAATGGGTCTTGGGAGACAGATAAAATACTTTAGGAAACCCAGACAGCAATCCTGAACTGTGGAAAGCCACCTCCATTTGTTATCTTTTAAGGTATCAACTATATTTTCTAAAGGTCATAAAAGGACAGCATTACACAGAGAAGTGATTACTATGGTGTCAGGTGAACTGGGAACTGCATCCCACTCACTGCCCAGAGACCAGAGCTTATGAGCAGGTCCTTGACCCAGCCTGGACCTCAGAGAACCTTTATATCAGAGACCCTCAGGGATTCCCAAGTGAGCATTCCTGACTGCCAACAGCACCTTGAGAACAGACACAAGCCCCATGGATATAACAGGCATTTACAGAAGACTATATATGAACAAAGCCAAATATACATTTTTCTCAAGAACACATGAAGCATTCCACAAATTGACCACATCCTGGGGCACAAAACAAGTATCAACAAATCCATGAAGATAAAAATCATACCAATATCTTTTCTGACCAAAGATACTAAACCAAAAATCAACTACAAAAAGAAAACAAGGAAATACTTCAATATGTGAAGACTGAATAATACACTACTGAAGAACACTGGGTGAATGAGAAAAAAACAAAAAAACCTCAAAGCAAACAATGAGGGACAGACTGTGTGGGACACAGCAAAAGCAGTTCTAAGAGGGAAATATATATATCAATACAGGCCCACAGTAAGAAATTAGAAAGAGCCCAAACAAACAATCTTTGCATCTCAAGGAACTAGACAAAGAACAAAAACAATATCCAAAGACAGTATAAGGAAGGAACACAGTAAAGGTAAGAGGATAAATACATGAAATAGAACTCAAAAAGATAGCCCAAAAGATCAGTGAAACCAAAACCTGTATTTTTCTTATAAATTAACAAAATAGACAAACTTTCTAGGCTCACTAAGAATGAGAGGGAAAAACCCAAATACAGGATCAACAATAAAAGAGTAGAAGTTATAACAGATACTGCAGACCTTCTATAGTAAGAGATTATTATAAACATTTATATGCAAATTTCAACAACCTAGATGAAATGGACAGATTCACAGAATTATATATTCACCAAAGCCTGAATAGGGATGAAACAGAAAACCTGAACAAATTAATCACAAACAAGGAAATTGAAACAGAAACTCAAATTATCCCAAAACACAAAACTCTAGGACCAGATGGATTCAAAAGTTAGTTCTACTAAATCCTCAAAGACAAACTATTATCTTCTACTCAGATTCCTTCCAAAAACTGAGAAAGAAGGAATTTTTCCAAACATATTTTATGAGAACATCACACTAATGCTAAAATCAAACAAAAACAACACCAAAAAATGCACCCACAGACCAACCACCCTAAGGAACACAGAAGCAAAAATTCTCTATAAAATCTTAGCAAACCAATCCAAGGATGCATTAAAAAGATTACACACCAAGACCAAATGGAATTTATACCAGGAACACAAGGATGGTCCAATGTTTGAAAATCAATCAATATAATAAAGCACATGAACAAAAACAAAAGAAAAAGCCACGTGCCCATATCAATAGATGCTGAGAAAGTATTTGCTAAGACTCAACAGACATTAATGATGAAAAATGGGATAAACTGAATGTATCTTAACGTGATAAAAGCCACATATGACAAACCCACAACTATTATCATTCTCAATGGTGAAAAACTGGAAGTCTTTCTACTAAGATCTGGTACAAAACAAGGATGTCCACTCTCACCATTACATAGAATTAGAAGTTCTAGCTAGAGAAATTAGGCAAGAGAAAACAATAGGAATCCAATTTTGGAAAGAAGAAAAGCTATCATTATCTGCAGATAATATGATAATATACATACAGAAACCAAGACTCCAGAGAAAAACTAAGCCAAACAATAAACCAATTCAGCAGAGTGGCAGGACACAAAATTAATTGCCTTCTTATATACAAATTATATACTTATATAATATACAAATTATATACTTATATTTATTATATACTTATATACAAATTATATACTTATATACAAATTATATACTTATATAATAAAAATGTAATCCCATTTACAATCTCACTAAAAAAAAATTAGAAATATCTGGGAATAGACCTAACAAATAGAGGTAAAGGACCTTTACAGGGAAAATGATACAGTATTGTTAAAGAAATAGAAGACCAAAGAAATGGAAACATATATCCTGTTCATGGATAGGAAGAATCAATATTATCAATATGGCCACTGACCCCACAGCAATTTATATATTGAGCTATCCCAATAAAAATCTTAATGGCATTCTTCAAAGAAATACAACAAACATTACTGAAATTCATCAGGACCTACCAAAAAAAAAAAAAAAAAAGACACCCAAGCAGCCAGAGCTCTCCTGACGAAAAATGAAGGAAATGGATAGGTACCACACTTCCAGACTTTAAACTATACTATAAAGCCATAACAATTAAAATAGAATGACACTGAAGCAAAAACTGACACACAGACTAATAGAATTAAGAGTCCAGAAATGAAACCGTGCATTTATGGACAAATAATACACAACAAAGGAACAATGTATAGACAGCAGAATAATAAATAGTTCTGAGAAAATTGGAATGAAGGCATAATGCCAAACACATTCTATGAAGCCAACATTACACTAATAACAAAACCAAACAAGGACAATAGAAAAAAAAGAAAACTAAAGGCCAATCTCTCTAATGAATACTAATGCAAAAATCCTCAATAAAATTTTACCTAACAGAACCCAACAATGTATCCATAAGATAATTCTCCACAATCAAGTAGGATTTATTGCAGGGATACAAGGATGGCTCAACATCCAAAAATCAATCAAAGTAATCCAACACATCAACAAAAAGAAATATAAAAACCATATGATAATATCAATAGATGCTGAGAAAGCATTTGACAAAGTACAACCGCCATTGATGATAAAGGACCTTGAAATTCTCGAGATCAAGGACCATACCTCAACATCATAAAGGCCATATATGACAAGCCCATAGCCAATAACATTCTCAATGTTGAAAGTTAAAAGTATGTCCATTAAGATCTGGAACAACACAAGGATGTCTACTCGTCTACTCTCAGCACTGCACTTCAATATAATACTGGAAGTCCTAGCCAGAGCAATAAGACAAGAGAAAGACGTACAAGGAATCTAAAAAGTGAAGGAAGAAATCAAACTATCACTATTCGCAAATGATATGATAATATACATAGAGAACCCCAAAAACTCCACAGAAAAACTAATCAATCAATCAGTTTAGTGAAGTAGCAGGATACAAAATCAACACACAAAAATCAGTAACCTTCCTATACACAAATGATCAATCTGAAGAAAAAGAAATCAAGAAAACCATCCCTTTTATTATTGAAACAAGAAAATCAAATACTTGGGAATAAACCTAACAAAAGAGGTAAAGGACCTATAGAAAGACAACTATAAAACCCTGTTACTAGAAATAGAAGACACAAAGAATTGGAAAGACATCCCCTGCTCATGGATTGAAAGAATTAACATTATCAAAATGGCCATCCTCCCAAAAGCAATTTACAGATTCAATGCTATGCCAATAAAAATTTCAATGACATTCTTCAAAGAAATATATCAAATATTAATGAAATTCACATGGAGCCCACCAAAAACCCCAAATAGCCAAAGCTCTCCTGAAAAAAAAAAAATTGAGAGGAATGGAGATATCACACTCTCAAACTTCAAACCATACTACAAAGCCATAATAATCAAAACTGCATGGTATTAGAAAAAACACAGACACACAGACCAATGGAATCAAGTAGAAAATCCAGAAATAAACCTACAGATTTATGGTCAATTAATCTTTGACAAAGGAGCAAAGACTATGCATTGGAGCAAAGAAAGTTTGTTCAATAAATGGTTGCTGGAAAACTGGGTCGCTACATGCAAAAGAATGAAGCTTGACCACTATCTCACACCATGCACAAAAACCAACTCAAAATGGATTAAAGAACTAGACATAAGACCTGAAACTATAAAATATATAGAAGGAACTATAGGCAAAACACTACATGACACGTACCTCAGTAACCTTTAAAGACACATCACCCAAAGCATTCATAGTGAAGGCAAAGATAAACAGCTGGGACTACATCAAATTAAAGCGCTTCTGTACAGCAAAAGAGACAATAACCAAAACAAAGAGACATGCCACCAGTTGGGAGAAAAATTTTGCACACAACACTAATGATAAAGGACTGATCACAAAAACCTGCAAAGAGCTCATGAGACTCAACAAAGTAAATAATTCAGTCAAAAAATGGGCAGAAGAGCTAGAAAGAATCTTCTTCAAAGTGGAAATGCAAATGGCCAACAGGCATATGAAAAAATGTTCAACATCCCTTGTAGTCAGGGCAATGCAAATCAGAACTACAAGATAACAAGATACCAACTTACACCAGTGAGAATGGCACATATTAAAAAAACTAGCAACAACAAAGGTTGGCAAGGATGTGGAGAGAAAGGAACTCTCCTGCACTTGCGGTGGGAGTGCAAACTGGTCCAACCACTATGGAGAGCTGTGTGGAGATTCCTCAACCTGCTAAAGATGGAGCTTCCTTATGACCCAGCAATTCCACTCCTAGGTATTTACCCAAAGGACACAGAAACATTAATTCAAAAGGGCACCTGCACCCCTATGTTTACAGCAGCACTATTCGCAATAGCTAAGCTATGGAAACAACATACATGACCAAAAATAGATGACTGGATCAAGAAGATGTGGTGTATATACACAATGGAATATTACTCAGCAATCAAAAAAGATAAACTCATGCAATTTGCAGCAACATGGATGGTGCTGGAAGGAATCATGCTCAGCGAAATAAGGCAGAAAGAAAAAGAAATAGGGGCCTCCTGGTCGTGCAAGGGTCTAAGCACCGCACTATAAAGCAATCCGCAACCTCTGCAGCATGAGTTCGACCCGCAGCCAGCCAGGGAACAACCCACATGGCGCAGCAGACCTCTCCTGTCTCGCCCGGTGCTCCCCTCAGCAGTGTATTTCAGTCTGCCTGTTCTGCTCCTCGCTCTGTCTCTAGTGAATCCTCTCACCCCCCAGATCTCTGGCCTGTACCCCAAATCTTGTATGCATAAATAAATAAAATCTTTCAAAAAAAAAAAGGAAAAAGAAATATACCAGATGGTCTCACTCATAGCAGGAATTTAGTATACCTCAATAAGGGACCAGGAAAAAGACTAATTATAATAAAGTAAAATCAAAATCAACAAGTAACTATAGACCAGAGATATACTAAAGGGTGTGGAGGAAGGAGTAAGATCAAAACAAGGAGGGGGCCTCCCTGGTGCAACGGTTGAGCACTGGGGCTGCGAAGATGCCCGCAGCCTCTGCAGCGCCGGTTCAATCCCTGGCCGCTGGCGAGGATCTCACATGGCGCGCAGACCTCTCCTGCCACACCGGCTGCTCCCCTGAGCAGTATACTTCGTCAATCTGCCTGTTGTGCTCCCTGCTCTGGCTCTGGTGAATTCTCTCACCCTCCCGCACTTCTGATTGTATCCAGTGCTTGTATAAATAAATAAATAAATCTTTAAAAAACAAAACAAAAAACAAGGAGGGGTGGGAATTGTATTGGGACTATAACCAAGATGAAAATGCATACATTGTGCAAAAATGAAAAATGATATAAAAAATACATAAAATTAAAAAAATTAATAAAAAAATAAAGTTTCACAAAAATAGTACTAATTGCCATACATCATAAAGTAGTCTTATTCATTGTATTGTATTCTCACAACCTCAGAAAAGTCAATCAATTAAAGAACACATAGCAGGAGAAATGCAAGGTTAAAAAGCATGAACATTTTTAGTTTGCCAGAAATCACCCAATCACAAATGGCTGTATCAATTTACATTCCACTAACAACTATTCATATTGATCTACATTTCTGACATTAGGCATTGTCACTTTTTGGGTGGGGGTAATCTTATACATATGTAATATCACATATTTAATTTACATTTCCTATACTACCAGTGAGCCTGAGCATCTTCTCACAGCCTTATTAGCCACTCTCATATTGCTTTCCTTTTCTTCACCTGATTTTCATTTGGGTTATGTCTTTTTCTTACTGACCTGTGTAAGTTCTCAATAAATTCAGGATATTATTGCAAAATGTCCTTTTCTAAAAGTTTTAATGCAAACAATATATGTACTTGGTTCAAAACAGCATACAAGGTTATACAACAAAAACAGCTGTATTTTTACAAAGATTGTTTAAGGTTCAAATTGAAAACGTACTGCTATAAACTGAATGTTGAAACCTAATCTCTCCAAATTTCAGATGTTGAAACCTAAAATCCAATGTGATAGTATAGAGATGGGGCTTCTGAAACTTCACTATCAATTTATAATAGTAATATATCTGATCTTCTAAGAGAAAGAGTTTAAATACACCCATTATATCAGTTTTGTTTTTTAAGAGTCTCTAAGAAGGATTAAACTCACTAGAATCTTTTTTTCTTTTTTTGGTTTTAGGAATTTGTTTTGTTTTGCTTTGTTTTGTTTTAGAAACCACCTTTATTATCTTACCAGTACAGAACCTGCTCATAAAATACCAGATAAAAACTGAAAATTATAAAGACAGTTAACCTGTGATATGAAGCTACATACAGGAATCCCACCTTTTTCAATAGAAAGGAGGTGATTTTTAAAAAGTCAGGAACATGAATAATTCATAGAAGAATTACTCACATTGGCCAGGGCCTGGAAACAACCCACATGTTCATCATTAACAGATATGGAGAAAAAAATGTTTATTTATAGACCTACAATGGATTATTATTCCATCTGAAAAAAGGAATAAATATCTAATAATACATTGTACAACATGGACAAACCATAGAAACATGCAAGGTGAAACAAGCCAGACATAAAAGATATATATGATTTTTTACATACAGTACTTATAGGCAAATTCATGGAAATGGAAAGTAGAATAAAGGTTACCAGAGCCTGTGGTATAAGAAAATACTGCTTAAATGGATACAGAGTTTTTGTGTGGGATAATGAATTAGTTTTGGAAGTAATAAGTATTTCAGCCACTAAAGCAATCACCACTATAAATAAATATTGATAAAAAAATAAGAAAAACATTCTTACTGTAATGTAACAAGACAGTAAGTTCATGATGTCACAAGCATTTTCTTCACACTGAAGAGGTTCATAGAGGTAAAGCATTGCTAGTTCAATGAATATATTAAAAGGTCAACAGAAACTTTTTGAGTCATGATACAATACTTCCTAGTCTCATTAGATATGATTTATTCCATAAGGGTTTTGGTGACAGTGTAAGGACTCTCAATGATCTTTGGGATCCCTCTTGAGTTGAGACTGTACTGGGCATACAGATTTTTCATTTAACATTCTCTCATAAAACATTTTTATGCTACAATAACAAAGTCTCCAAAAATACAAATTTTAATGGTAGAAAATATTC
Organism: Talpa europaea; assembly: GCF_964194135.1. Classification (NCBI taxonomy): domain Eukaryota; kingdom Metazoa; phylum Chordata; class Mammalia; order Eulipotyphla; family Talpidae; genus Talpa; species Talpa europaea. The sequence continues at coordinate 69,615,476 of NC_140069.1, forward strand.
TAAAATACATAGTATGTTTATCTTTTTTATTGTGATGAAATATACATAAAAGTTACCATATTTAACAATTTACCACATTAACTATATTAATTTAACATGTTAACAATTACCATAAATATTACCATATTAACCATTTGGGGGTGTACATCTTAGTGGAATTAAGCAAATTCAATGTTGTGCAACCACCATTAATATCCACTTCCAGAACTTAATCACTATCTCAAAACGAAATTCTGTACTCATTTAAACAATAACTTCCCTTATACCTCAGTCCCTGGTAACTTCTATTCTACTTTCCATTTCTAAGAATTTGCCTATAGGTACTGCATGTAAATGTCTTTTATGTCTGGCTTATTTCACCTTGCGTGTTTCTAAGGTTCAACTGAGTTAGACAATGTATTAGCAGTTCACTCTTTTTAGACAGTATAATAATCCACTGTATATCTATAAATAAAATAAACATTTTATTTTTCCATATCTGTTAATGATGGACATTTGGGTTGTTTTCAGCATCTGGTCAATGTGAATAATTCTGCTATGAACATTACGTACAAGTACTTGTTTCCATCCCTGCTTTTAGATCTTTTGGGTATAAATCTGAAAGCTGATTTACTGAATCATTAGGTAATTCTATGTTTAACTTTCTGAAAAACCACTAAACTGTTTTTCACTGTGTCTGTACCATTCTACAATCCCACCAGCAAGGCACAAGCATTGCAAATTCTCTACATTTTCTACAACACTTGTTTTTTTAATATTTTTAAGGATAAAAGCTATCCCAATGGGTATCAAGTAGTATCTCATATTGGTTTTGTTTTGCAACCCCAAACAATTAGTGATAATGAGCATCTTTTCATTTGCTAAATTACATGAAAAGACCAGGAATGTGGTTAAGAGGGGATTTTAGGAAGTCAATTTATCCTTTGACTGAAACAACAACAACAAAAAAAAAAAAAAATAGGAAACCAAAGAGAATACTTGAAACAATGGTTTTCAAGACAATGGACATCAGGCAAGAACACTAATCCCTGGCAAGTCATGTCCTGAGACAGAGGATTGAGCTCTACAGTTGTTCAGTAAAAAGTTTACTTTAATTCTTGAATTTCCAAACCACACAACAGGAAGAGAGAACTAAAGTAGGGCCCAGTGAGATAAAAGTAGCTAGAATTCATAAAACAGAGTACCAGAAAATTCAGAGCTGCAGAGAAAACCCTAACAATTCCCCCTCAAGTATTCAGCAGAGTACTGATTAGCATATGATCTCTTAAACTATGGAAAGAACTACTGGGAAACAGTAGAAAAGTAGAAAACATTGACACAAATCAGAATACAATAGCTTTTCCTACAAGCCAGTTTGAAAAAAACAGAAATTTAGAGCTATTGTGAAGCACATTCAAGAAGATCTTGCTTCAGTAGAGGGACAAAACACTGAGCACTCTCCTAGACACTCCTAGACTTACTAAGTCATAAAGGAAATCACAAAAGGATAAAATTATTTCCAACTAACTGTACCCCAGAACAAAACCTCAAAATATTTAAAGAAAGGTTTATCTCTCCAGCACCCAACAACATAAAATTCAAAATATCTGGTATCCAAAAATTTCCAGGCATGTAAAGAAGCAGAAAAAACATAACCTATAGTAAGAAGAAATACTAACAGAAAAAACACAGGTGATAGATTTATAGAAAAAGTCATTAAGAGAACTATTATGAATACAGTATATATGTTTAAAACATAGGAGAAAGTATGATCATTTCTTGACATGGACAATGTAAAACAACATATCATACTTTCTGAGATAAGAAATATAATGTCCAAGATGACAAATACACTGGATAGTATTAACAACAGATTAAACACTGCAGGTAAAAAATATATATTAAACTTGAAATATCGCAATAGAAACCACCATTCAAAACAAAAGAGTGGGAAAAAAATAAACACAGTATAAATGACCAATGACACATTAAGCAACCTAATTAATATATGTATAATTGGCATCCCATTAAAAAAAAAGGAAAAGGAGAGTCTGAAAATAAAAATGTTGAACAAAGGCAAGTTTTCCAAATGTGATGAAAACTGTCAATCTGTATATCAAGAGTGTTACCATAGCAGAACTGTAATGGGTATCCTCAGAAAGGTCTGCTTGCAATGTTGGTCCTTGAATAATTTCTAGGAACTTAAATTTCAGGAGTGGTCCACCATTCTGCAAATGTTAGGACTGGCTCATGTGCCTAAATTGTGCAAGTATGGTTTATATTGAAAATCTGTTTTTATTCTTGAAGTCTGAAATTTCAGTACATGTTAGGCAAAGAATGCCTACATTAATAGTCCCCAATAAAAGCCCTAGGCACTGAGTCAATAATGAGCTCTCTTGGCAGACAACACTTTATGTAACAGGGTGGTCCCCAGGAAAGGGGGAGGTTCCCTGCCCCACCCAAGAGAGGGTGGAGCTGAGCAGGGAGAGGAGAAGCTGCAGAAGAGACTGAGGAAGGAAGCAGGATGGAGCCAGAAGGAGACCTGGAGGAGGCGCATGGAGCTTAGAGACATGTGAAGAAACTGCGCTTGTCTTTTGGTCGTGGACTGGGTGACACAGATGTGGGTGAGACCCGTGGAGAGGTGACAATGGCAGCTTTTATCTTGATGTTGATTTTGCTCTTTTCCTTCCGGGCTTGTCTGGTTGTTTCTGACCCTTTTCTGTGGGTCCCCACTGGAAGATGCTTTAGACTTGTGGCAGGCTTTGGGGCCTTGTTCTGGGCCGATCCCTAATGGATGGACTTTTACCCACAAGGGGACGGGCAACTTTGGATGCTTGATTTAGAAACTAGATTCTTTGCCTTTCCTGTATTGTTTCCTAATTGTATTAAAGTTCCTTCCCATTAAAGTCTCATATGTTTTGTGTTGATGCGGCGGATGGCAGAACCCATTTAGAATAGGCAGGTTTGCGGTGTTTGGGCTGCCCCTCTCCCTGTCCTATAACAGATTTGGCACCCAATGCTCCCTGTCCTACAACATTTACACATGTCAAAACTCATTGCTGGGACAATTAAGCTCATCCTGTGTGACACCAGTGTCAAAGGACTTAGAAGATTACTGATTTTGCTCTGTATCTTTTCATAGTAACAATTCATAGCCAGAAAGATGAATATATGCTAAGTTTTTAGTCTTCCTAGCAGATTACTAAACCTTGGGGTTAGCTTGGGGACCCCAGACAAAACACAGTTCCAAGAAGCTTGACAAACTCTAACCATATCTAGGTATACCACAATCAAGTTGCTTAAAATAAGTGATAAAGAGAAAATCCCAAAAGATCAAGAAGGAGAAAAACTTCAGTCTTCTTCACAACTTTGCAGACTGAAAATCATGAAGTAATTTCTTCAAAATTCTGGAGGAAAATCATTTCCAAGCAAAAATTTCATATGAATTTTCAATCACATATCAAAGTATAATAAATATAACTTCTGAAATGTCAAGTTCCAAAAAACTATCTCCCATATTCCTTTCTTGGAAACTCCTGGAAGATGTGCTAAATCAAAACAAGAGGGTAGACATGTAATGCAGGATAAAGAAGTTTCACACAGGAGGGAGATGAAGAGAATTTCCAGAAAGATGATAAAGGGAGACCTAAGAATAGCATCACCCACAAAGTAGAGAAGATGTGGAATTCAAACTGGAGAGGCTAGGTGGTTGGTTGTGGGAAAGAATTCTCTAAGAAAATGAAACGAAACAAAATGTCTAGTATGTCTAAAATCTTAACAAGGGCACTAATTTATGGTGAGAAATTAGAGTTTTATTAGTAATGAGTGAAAACAGACAAACAAGAACTCAGTATAACTCCAAGGCAAACAATGTTATGGAGGAAAAATAGTCATAATTAACATTTGCTTTGGTTATGAAAATTTCTTATTCAATTACTTAAGGCTGAATTCTAAACTAACCAAACCATGATAGATTTGTTGGGAGAGCAAAAGGATTGGAAAAATTCAATATATACAAGGAAGTGGAAAGTGGGTGAGGAGAAAAACTTATTCATGTTTAGAAATACATTAAAAGCATGTTATTTTTTAAAAAGGAGGTAAGAGTCAAAAGTGACTATCCCTGCTTAAGGACTTAGGAACAAATCATCAAAAGGTGATATAACAAATATCATAAACTAAAGGAAAACTTTTAACAATGCATTTTTACCTTATGAATTTCGGACAGCTTCTCCTCACTTGCCAAAGACTGACTGCTTGCACAAGAAGCACAATCTGAAATTTCCACACTTTCACTGTCTGCAAATGTGTAACATTCACTAGCATCTTCTTTATCACTGTCAATCTCCCAGTCAATAAACTGCAGTTCATCTAAAAAAAGGACAACACAATTTTAAACATAATTATATATATATATATATATCTCCTTAATGTTTTAAAATCCATTTTTATTCACATGTAAATTCATGTGAATTATTTTTCAATACCTATTCAAAAATAAATTAAAAGAAAGAAAAAGTATATTTCTACTGTAATTGCTAGCAATCTCATTTTTTCCAACTCTCGCCTCTACATTAATAGTCAGGTAACTATTTTTTAACCAGTTATTTTTATGTCTTAGAGTTTTTCTAGCATGTTCAGGGAAATAAAATATACTGTACTTCTTGCCTTCTTTTTGATAGTTTTTTTAATTTTATTTTACTTATATGAGAGGTTTATCCACATAATTAAATAGGAAACATCCTCACTCTTTTTTGCAAATTAATATTCCACTGTATAGCTGGGCAAGATTTATTTAACCAGTCCCTTATTAATAAAAATTTTTTTTCAAAGATTTTCACCCATTTTTTATTTTTTTACGATTTATTTATTTATGCATACAAGTGCCAGGGTACAGGCCAGAAGTTGGGGGTGGGGGGGAAGTTGAAAGGATTCACCAGAGACAGAGCTGGGAACAGAACAGGCACACTGACTGAAATACACTGCTGAGGGGAGCAGAAGGCGAGTCAGGAGAGGTCTGCTGTGCCATGTGGGTTGCTCCCTGGCCGGCGGGTATTGAACTCGTGCTGCAGAGGCTGTGGACAGCTTCATAGGTTGCATCTTAACCCCTTGAGCCACCAGGAGGCCCTGATTTTCAGCCATTTTTTAAATAGATTTCTTGCATCAGTGAGGAAACAGCTAAAGCAATTTAGGTTTTGATTTTTTGATAATCACTATTATCTAGACGCTGCTTTTACAAAATATTAACTTGAAAATTAAATTATTTTCATATATTGAATAACAAATACACTGACTCTAACTTGCTATGCCTAGAGAAATGAAAGTAATTATTAAAGATAAATTAAGCTCTGAGGTAATGGCATATAACAAACTTTTGCAACAGAACAAAAAGCATAAGACCTGCCTAATAGCACTTCAGCAATTTGGAGGTCTAGTAAGATATGCTGACCCTATTTTCTAAGTTTGATAGCAACAACCAGGTTCAGTTAGAAGCAATGTTAAAAATAAAATTTATAACCTCTAATACCTGAAGGGAATTAAAATTTTAAAAATTTAGCTCAAGTTGAAACTGTTGAATAAAGTAAGCAAACCAGTCTTTTTTAATCTAGCATTGTTGTTCCAGAGATGCGATAAACAACCACAATAATGAATACAAAAAAACTGGAGGTTAGACCATGGGAAAGAGACAAACACACAATAGCATTTTCCTTGCCTGAAATTATATTTATTCATGGAAGTCAGGTAAGGGAGGGCATAAGACATTCTACAGGTTGCTGAACCATCAGTGCAGGAAGTCATGGAAAGTAAGAAGCACAAGTGCCCTCAGAGTTTCTGCAACCACTACCAGTACTAGCCATTTCTGTAGCATTTATTTATTCACTACTCATTTATTCAATAAAATCAGTGCCTACTAAGGATCTAGATATTCACAATACAAAAAAAATACAGGAGAAAATACAAAAACATTGTCCCTACTGTAGAAAACCCCACAGAAACATACTGCAATGGAATGAGATATGTAATACATAATATATGTTACATATAATGTATATACATATATATGCACCCACATACACTATATCACAACCAATATTAAGACCTTTCCATTTGGACAGAGAAGAAATTTACTGTTTAAAATTTATACTTTACTGAGACGTCATCAACATGGCAGCGAGGAAACACTGAGAGTAAGACCTCCCATTAAAAAAAAGTTAATAGGGAGGAAAAGCTGCAGGTCCCTGCGAGAATTGGGACACGGAAGATAAATGGGCCACTCTGGCAAATTGCCCAAAGAAGAAAGTTGCCATAAAGGAGGACTAGAAGGGAGGAAAGCTCAGAACCCTGCAACCCTCCCCCACCCACAAAGTTGGCGCTCTCTGACCAACAGAAAGGAGGGGAAAAAAAAAACAAAACAAAAAGACCCAAAAGAGAACAAAGTACATCAAGTGGGAATGTGAGTGGAAAGGAACTATTTCAGCTACTGCACCCTGTGAACTGGAACTGTGGAGAACCGTGCAGGATTCGCCACGGAGGTGAGCAAACCACTCCTGGCGCCATTGAAGAAAACTAAAGACTCCCAGGAGACCCACAAACAGCCCAAGGCTAGCCGGTAAGCTTGTGCGGAAAAGCAGCGTGCTTGAAAAGCATACAAGGATCAGGGCTGCCCAGGTCCCTGCGCCTGCGACCTAGGTTTGTAGGGAGACACACGGGGGGGGGGGGGGGGGGTCCTCATTGAGGTGAATGTCCCTCACTGAGTAATCAGAAACCAGGCACCCAGACACAGGAGCAGGGTGCAAAAGGCACCATTTCTGCAGACACTAAGCGGGGCTACAGCCCGTATCCTGGACCTGAGGGCTTTGGGAACTGAGACCCGGAGCACGAAATTCGGGGTGTGGGATCCCCACAACGGTGGGGCACAAGGAAGACACAGCACCCCCAAGCCGTTGAGGCTCTCCACGCCACTCCCACTCTGTTCTCCCGGACCCACGGGCTTGAAAACAGTTCCCAAAGGACACTAGGAAAGATCTCTGGCGCCACCTAGCAACCAGAAAAAAAATTACCAAAACCCTATAGTTGGAAACCAGGGATCACAAAAACATCCTCTGGCACTGAGAGAGGGTGGGCCACACAAATGGGGATAAGGAGGGAAATCAGGCGTGGAGCGAGACCCCATCCTGGAACTGATAGCTAGGCACAGGATCTGGGGCATGGGACGAGCCAAAGCAGCGGGCACTGCACAGAGTGACAGTCAGTGTTTTGGATCTGATAAGCCCTGGAACTGAGACCTGGGTTGCAGACTTCAGGGCATGGGATCCATACAGCTGCGGGCACAACACCTGGTGAACACAGGTCAGACACAGCACCTGGCTTGAATAAGAGCCCCTGTGTTGAGGGGCTCCCCTGCAAACCCCCCCCCCCCCCCGCCCTACTCAGAGAACCACTGGGAAAAAGCACAGGTCATCAAGTACAGGTCTCTGGCGCCACCTCGTGAACAGAACTAAATCACCAACTAGCTGATTCCCTGTTGGAATTGAGTAAATACAGAGGGAGCGAACTCTAAGAGACAGAGCCCAGCAACACAGCATCAACACCCTGGTGGAGTTTTGGCCTACGAGTGCTGGTCTCAGCCTGGTGAACAGTTTCCAACACCCCTAAAGGAACACTCCAAAGAGATGCCTGCCAACACCAGTGGCACAATGTCCCAATGCACACAACTAATTAGAAAGCAAACAACAGGGAGAAGAAAAATATAAATAACAGAGCAAGCAAGCAGGAGGACATACCACAAAAAGAAACACAGTCACCAGAGCTCAACGATGATATGGAAGAACTTCTCGGCCTATCAGATAGAGAATTAATAATCATCCTGATTAAAAAGCAGAAAGAAAACAAAAAGGGAAAAAATGATTTGAGACAATCAATCACTTAACAGAAGAATGAAATTGAGACCTTAAGAAAGGAAAGAAAAGAGGGCCTCCCCGGTGGCGCAGCAGTTGAGCGCTCGGTTGGGAAACTGCCCGCGGCCTCTGAGGCACCGGTTCGATCCCCGGCTGCTCCCCGGCCACCAGAGGAGGGTCCCACATGGCGCGCAGACCTCCCCTGCCGCCCGCTGCTCCTCTCAGCAGTGTACTTCGGTCCTTCTGCCTGCTCTGCTCCCCACTCTGGCTCTGGTGAATTCTCTCACCCTCCCGCGCTTCTGACTGTACCCAGTGCATGTATAAACAAAGCAAACAAACAAATAAATAAATAAATAAATAAAAACATGCCCCTATAAAAAAAAATTTAAAAAAAAAAGAAAGGAAAGAAAAGAAACGCAGAAGATAAAAAGATTAGTAGAGGAGTTAAAGAACTCTGGGGAAAGCAATAGGCAGGTTTGCGGGGTTTGGGCTGTCCCTTTCCCTGCCCTGCAGACCTAGTGCGCTTATGGTGACCAACGCAAGGAAAGTTACTTTGGGCTGGTCAACCACGGGTGTAGCTTGGAAACCACATTGGGTGCCAAAATCAGTTGCAAGGCAGGGAGAGGGGCAGCCCAAACCCCGCAAACCTGCCTATTCTATATAGGGTTCTGCCATCCGCCGCATCAACACAAAACATGAGACTTTAATAGGAAGGAACTTTAATACAATTAGGAAACAATACAGGAAAGGCAAAGAATCTAGTTTCTAAATCAAGCACCCAAAGTTACCCGTCCCCTCGTGGGTAAAACTCCATCCAAATGGGATTGGCCCAGAGCAAGGCCCCAAAGCCCGCCACAAGTCTAAAGCATCTTCCAGTGGGGACCCATAAAAAAGGGTCAGAAACAACAAGACAGGCCCAGAAGGAAAAGAGCAAAATCAAAATCAAGATAAAAGCTGCCATTGACACCTCCCCACAGGTCTCACCCACATCTGTGTCACCCAGTCCACAACTAAAAGACAAGCACAGTTTCTTCACATGTCTCTCCATTCCAGGTGCCTCCTCCAGGTCTCCTCCTGGGTCTCCATCTTGCTTCCTACTTCCTCAGTCTCCTCTGCAGCTTCTTCTCTCCCTGCTCAGCTCCACCCTCCCTTGGGTGGGGCAAAGAACCTGGAACCTCCCCCTTTCCTGGGGACCACCCTGTTACAATATGACTATACATCATAACCAGATGGCATTTATACCAGGAATACAAGTATGGTTCAACAGCTGAAAAAAAAACAATGTAATTCTCATCAACCAAAAGGAAAATAAAAACCATATGATCATATCAATGGATGCTGAGGAAGCATTTAATAAGATTCAGCATACATTTATGATGAAAACCATTAGGGATAAATGGAACATACCTTAAAATAATAAAAGCCAGAACAGGGACCTTTCTTCAATAAAGACTGCTTGAAACCAGCAAAAGGCTCCCGGCTGAACCAGAGGTGAGCAGGAAGTTCGCCCATGCCAGGCCCATTCTGGCCAGCAGTCTGGCCCAGAGGGTAAGCAGGCACCCACAGCCTGGGCAGACCGGGAGCGCAGGGGAGTGCGTCCCCACATTACCATTTTAGAACAGGGACCTTTCTTCCATAAAGACTGCTTGAAACCAGCAGAAGGCTCCCGGTGGAGCCAGAGGTGAGCTGGGAAGTTTGCCCACGCCAGGCCCCTTCTGTCCAGCAGTCCGAGCCCAGAGGGGGAGCGGGTACCCACGGACAGGGCAGACCGGGCACACAGGGGAGTGTGTCTCCCCATTGCCATTTTAGAACAGGGAACTTTCTTCCATAAAGACTGCTTGAAATTGGCAGAAGACTCCCTGTGGAGCCAGAGAGAGAAATCTCCCTGCACAGTCAAGAGATGAGCTGAAGGCCCCCACAAGCCTGGTCCTGCCTGGCAGAAAGTTGGAACCCAGACGGGGATCCAGTTTTTTTGGAACTTGGAGTGCCATCCAGCTGCCCCAACTCCAGGGAAGTTTGTGGGACTTCAAGACACACCTTTGTAATTAAACACAGAAGGAGGAAATAAACTGTGACAACGACCATCAACATACTCAAAGTAGCACTCCCTCACTAGACTTCTGGCATACCAGTATTTGACTCATTTGGACCGCCATTTTCAAAACCCCACAAAGAGCACACCAAAAAGATGCCGGCCAGTACGAGAGGCACAGTGTCCCACGCATAGGGCAAATTAGAAAACAGGCAGCGGGGAGAAGAAAAACTACATGCAACCTAGCAACTCCTCAGGAGAAAGACACGACACAAAAAGAAAACAACCCACCAGAGTACAATGACAGTGACTTGGAAGAACTTATGGGCCTTCCAGAAAGAGTAAAAGTGCCATGATTAAAAAACTGACAGAAATCATACAGGGAAACAATGATAAGGGAAAAACAATCAATGATCAGAAGAATGAAATTGAGTCCCTAAAGAGGGAAGTAAAAAAATGCAGGAGACCAAAGAATTAATGGAGGTGCTAAGGAACTCTGGGAAAAGCAATGAAAGCAGAATAGATGAAATGGAAGAACAAATAAGTACTCTCAGAGACACAGAAATAAAAAGAACCAAAACAGAAAAGGAAAGAGAAGTACGAAGGAAAAAGAACAAAGAAAGACTTCGGGAACTATCTGACTCCATGAGAAAAGGAAATATAAGAATTATAGGAATCCCAGAAGGAGAGGAGAGAGACATAGGAACAGAGAAAATATTCAAGGAAATAATTGAAGAGAACTTCACAAATATGAAGGTGCTGAAAATTGACATACAAGAAGCAAGAAGAACACAAAACTCCCATGAAAAAAGGAAAAATAGAGCAAGACACATAATAGTAAAGCTCCCAAGAATCCAAGAAACGAAAAAATAATGCAGCGGACAAGAGGGAAGAAACAGATAACATTCAAAGGAAAACCAATCAGGCTGACATCAGACTTCTCCAAAGAAACACTGCGGGCAAGGAGAGAGTAGAGGGACATAGTCAACAGACTCCAAGACAACAAATGCCAGCCGAGAATACTCTATCCCACAAAGCTTTCCTTCCTCTATGAAGAAAGAATAAGAACCATCCCAGACAAACAGAAACTCTGGAATTTCATTACGACTAAACCCACACTCCAAAATATACTACAAGGAGTCCTAAAGCCAGAACCAACAGAGGGATGAATGACAACGAAAGAAGGCCAAAAAAAAAAAAAAATTATTAAAAGAATAAATAAATAAAACCAGAGGAAAGACAAACACAATGGCAAATACAGATGCTAAATACCAATATTAACTTTAAATGTAAATGGACTAAACTCTTCAATAAAAAGACACAGAGTTGCAGGCTGGATTAAGAAACAAAACCCAACCTTTTGCTGTCTCCAGGAAACACATTTAGCTACAAAAGATAAAATAGACTCAAAGTTAAAGGATGGAAAACAATCCTACAAGCAAATGCACCGAAAAAAAAAAAGCAGGAACAGCTATACTTATATCAGACAAAACAGATTTCAAACTCAAAAAGGTAAAAAGAGACCCCATCGGTCATACATTAAGATCAAGGGGACAATACGTCAAGAAGAAATAACACTCATTAACATATACTCACCAAATGAAGGAGCACCAAAATATATCAGACAACTATTATCATCTTTGAAAACAGACATCAGAGAAAACACATATGTAATAGGAGACTTCAACACACCACTATCAACAATGGATAGATCAATGAGACAAAAAATAAGTAAAGACATAAAGCTCTAAATAAGGATCTAGAGCGCTTGGGCTTAACAGACATCTACAGAACACTAAACCCCAAAAAATGTGAGTACACATTTTTCTCAAGCACACACGGATCATTCTCCAGGATCGATTACACACTGGGACACAAGACAAACATCAACAAATAAACCAAGATCAAAATCATATCAACCATCTTCTCTGACCATGAAGGCATCAAACTACAAATACACCATAAAAAGAAGGCAAGGAACTCTCCTACTTCATGAAGATTGAAACCCACACTACTGGATGGCCACTGGACTAATGAGGAGATCAAAGAAGAAATTAAAAAATTCTTTGAGTTGAATAACAAGGAGGACACCAATTTCCTAAATGTATGGGATGCAGCAAAAGCAGTAATAAGAGGAAAATATATAGCAATAGAGGCTCACATCAAGAAACAACTCAAAGAAACAACCTAATCTCAAAGCTCAAAGAACTAGAAAAAGAACAACAAAACCCCTAAAACCAGTAGAAGAAAAGAAATAATAAAAACCAAAGCCGAAATAAATGAAATCGAAACTAAAAAAAACCAACCAAAACATAAATGAAACCAAAATTTGGTTTTTTGAAAAAATAAATAAAACAGACAAACCCGTAGCCAGGCTCACAAAGGAAAAACAGGAGAAACCACAAATAAACAGGATCACAAATAAAAGAGGAGAAATCACAACGGACACAGCAGAAATCAAAAGAATAATAGAAACTACTATGAACAGTTATATGGAAACAAGTTCAACAATCTAGAGGAGATGGACAAATTCCTACAACTCTACAATCACCCAAAGCTAGATAAAGTAGAAATAGAACACCTAAACAGACCAATTACAAGCAGGGAAATTGAAATGGTAATCAAAATCCTCCCCAAAAACAAAAGCCCAGGACCTGATGGATTTACAAATGATTTCTACCAAACATTCAGAGACAAATTAGTGCCTATCGTTCACAAACTCTTCCAAAAATTGAGAAGGAAGGGATAATACCAAACACGTTCTATGAAGCCAACATTACACTAATACCAAAACCAAACAAGGACAACACAAAAAAAGAAAACTACAGGTCAATCTCACTAATGAACACTGATGCAAAAATCCTCAATAAAATTTTAGCTATCTGAATCCAACAATGTATCCATAAGATAATTCACCACAACCAAGCAGGATTCATTCCAGGAACACAAGGATGGTTCAACATCTGAAAATCAATCAATGTCATCCAACACATCAACAAAAAGAAATATAAAAACCATATGATAATATCAATAGATGCTAAGAAAGCATTCAACAAAGTACAACACCCATTCATGATAAAAACCCTTGAAATTCTTGGGATACAAGGAACATAAATCATCATCATAAAGGCCATATATGACAAGCCAACAGCCAGTATCATTCTCAATGGTGAAAAGCTGAAAGCATCCATTAACATCTGGAACAAGACAAGGATATCCACTCTCACCACTGCTTTTCAATATAATACTGAAAGTCCTAGCCAGAGCAATAAGACAAGAGAAAGACGTCCAAGGAATCCAAATAAGAAAAGAAGAAGTTAAACTATCACTATTTGCAGATGATATGATAATATACATAGAGAACCCCAAAACTCCACAGAAAAACTAATTCAACTAATCAATCAGTTTAGTAAAGTGGCAGGATACAAGATCAACATGCAAAAGTCAGTAGCCTTCCTATACACAAACAATCAATCTGAAGAAGAAGAAATAAAAAAAAAAATCCCTTTTATTATCGATATAAAAAAAATCAAATACTTGGGAATAAATCTAACAAAAGAGGTAAAGGACCTCTACAAAGAAAACTATAAAATACTGTTAAAAGAAATAGAAGAAGACACAATGAAATGGAAGGACATCCCCTGCTCATGGATTGGAAAAATTAACATTATCAAAATGGCCATCCTACCAAAAGCAATATACAGATTCAATGCTATTCTAATAAAAATTTCAATGACATTCTTCAAAGAAATAGAACAATTATTGATGAAATCATCTAAAACCCCGAATAGCCAAAGCTCTTCTGGAAAAAAAAAAAAAGAAGGGAATGGAGGCATCACACTCCCAGACTTCAACTATACTACAAAGCCATAATCATCAAAACTGCATTGTACTGGAACCAGAACAGACACACAGACCAATGGAATAGAACAGAAAATCCAGAAATAACCCCACAGATTTATGGTCAACTAATCTTTGACAAAGGAGCAAAGAATATGCACTGGAGCAAAGAAAGTTTGTTCAATAAATGGTGCTGGGAAAACTGGGTCGCTACATGCAAAAGAATGAAGCTTGACTACTACCTAACACCATGCACAAAAACGAACTCAAAATGCATTAATGAAACAGACATAAGACCTGAAACCATAAAATACACAGAAGGAAATATAGGCAAAACACTACGTGACATGCACCTCAAAGACATCTTTACAGACACATCACCCAAAGCAGTGATAGTGAAGGCAAAGAAAAATAGCTGGGACTACATCAAATTAAAGAGCTTCTGCACAGCAAAAGAGACAATAACCAAAACAAAGAGAAACCCCACTGACTGGGAGAACATTTTTGCATACAACACTAATGACAAAGGACTGATCACAAAAATCTACAAATGCTGATAAGACTCAACAAAAACAAAGAAAATAATCCAGTCCAAAAAAACGGGCAGAAGAGCTAAAAAGAAACTTCTCTGAAGAGGAAATGCAAATGGCCTACAGGCATATGAAAAAAATGTTCAACATCACTTGCAATCAGGGAAATGCAAATCAAAACTACAATGAGATACCACCTCACATCAGTGAGAATGGTACATATTTAAAAAACTAGCAACAACAAAGGTTGGCGAGGTTGTGGAGAAAAAGGAACTCTCTTGCACTGCTGGTGGGAGTGTTAACTGGTCCAACCACTATGGAGAGCTGTGTGGAGATTTCTTGAACTACGAAAGATAGAGCTTCCATATGATCCAGCAATTCCACTCCGAGGTATTTACCCAAATGACACAGAAACAGTAATTCCAAAGGGCACCTGCAGGCCTATGTTTATAGCAGCATTATTTATAATAGCTAAGCTTTGGAAACAACCCAAATGCCCAAAAATAAATCACTGGATCAAGAAGATGTGGTACATATACACAATGGAATATTATTCAGCAATCAAAAAAGATAAACACGGGCCTCCCCGGTGGCGCAGCGGTTGAGCGCTGGGTTGCGAAGCTGCCCGCAGCCTCTGCAGCGCCGGTTCGATTCTCGGCTGCTCCCCGGCCACCAGAGGAGGGTCCCACATGGCGCGCAGACCTCTCCTGCCGCCCGCTGCTCCCCTCAGCAGTGTACTTCGGTCCTTCTGCCTGCTCTGCTCCCCGCTCTGGCTCTGGTGAATTCTCTCACCCTCCCGCGCTTCTGACTGTACCCAGTGCATGTATAAACCAAACAAACAAACAAATAAATAAATAAAACATGCCTCTATAAAAAGAAAAAATAAATTAATTAATAAAAAAAAAAAAAAAAAAAAAAAAAAAAAAAAAAAAGATAAACACATGCAGTTTGCAGCAACATGGATGGAGCTGGAAGGAATTATGCTCAGCAAAATAAGTCAGAAAGAAAAAGAAAAATACCGGATAGTCTCACTCATAGCAGGAATTTAGAAAACCTAAGTAAGAGACCAGGAAAAAGATTAATCAATACAAAGTAAAAATCAAAATCAACAAGCAACTATAAACCACAGACACACTATGGGGAAGGGGTGTTGAGGGAGGGGCAGGGAAAGGAAGGACTAGAGTCAAAATAAGAGGGGAGGTTCAATTGTATGGGGAATATAACCAAAATGAAAATGCATACGTTGTGCAAAGATGAAAAAAGATGTAAGAATTATATAAAATATTTAAATTTAAAAAAAGGAAGCAAAGACCAATCTCAGGGCACTCAGAATGTAAATATTACACCTATCATTAACCAGCTATGATGCATCTGATCCAATGTGTCCATGCAAAATGTTTTCACTTCTGTTGCCAAGGAGTGAGGAGAATACTCACTCAGCATTTTTAAGTGCCGTAAAAATCTTAAAAAATTAAAGTTTTGCTTAAAAGATAAAATAATAATAATAATAATGAAAACCAGATAAGACAAACCCACAGCTAATACTCACTGGTGAAAAACTAAAAGCCTTTCACTAAGATCTTTTTATGAGACAAGGAGGTTCACTCTCACCACTTCTGTTCAACAAAGTATTAGATGTTCTAGCTAGAGCAACTAGGTAAGAAAAAATCTATAAGCCAAATTGGGATGAAAGAGGTTGCCATTATTTGCAGATGATATGAGAACTCAAAAACCTAATTAATTAAAACAATAAACCAGTTCAACAATGTGGGAGACTACAAGATGGACTCACAAAACTCAGTTACCATCCTATGGGCAAACAATGAACTAGAAGAAGAAATTTAAAAAAATTCCATTTATAACCTCCCCCAAAAAATTAAATACCTGGGAATAAACCTAATAGAGGAAATGTAGTACCTATAATACAATGAAAACTATAAGACATTATTAACAAAAAAAATCCAGAAAACACAAAGAAAAGATACTCCTTTTTCATGGATTGGAAGAATCAACATTGTTAAAATGACCACCCTACCAAAGGAAATTACAGATTCAATGCAATCCCAATAAAAATCCTAAGGGGAAACAATGGGCACCGGGAAAATGAGGTCCCTGTGCCTCGTCAGAAAGCAAGGACCCAGGCCTCCCCTGGTGGCGCAGCAGTTGAGGTCTGGGCTGCAAACCTGCCTGCAGCCTCTGCAGGGCTGGTTCGATCCACTGCCACAGGCGAGAGTCCCACATGGTGCGACAGACCTCTCCTGCTGCGCCTGCTGCTCCCCGCAGCAATGTGTTTCGTCAGTCTGCCTGTTTATTCCCTGCTCTGGCTCTGGTGAATTCTCTCACCCTCCCACGATTCTGACTGTACCCAGTGCTTGTATAAATAAATAAATAAATCTCTTAAAAAAAAAAAAAAAAAAAAGAAAGAAAGAAAGGACCCCACAATCTCCTTCTGGCACTGAAGAGAGGGAGGGCTCCACAAACAAAGGTGAGCAGGAAAGCATATGCAGAGCAAGGTTGCTGCAGGCCCTGCACCCTCTTTTTGGAACTGAGTAAAGCCAGGGAGGGCTCCACCATCAAGGTGAACTGAGAGCACTGGCAAAGCGTGGCCCCTGCACCATTGTCAGAAAGTAAGGACCACACTGGTACTTCTGGAACTGAGAAAAGAGAGGGAGGGCTCCACAAACAAAGATGAGCAGGAATACATGTGCCAAGCAAAGCTGCTGCAGGCCCTGAACCCGTTTTGAAACTGAGTAGAAAAAGGGAGGGCTCTATCATCAGGGTGAAGAAAGTGTGGCCCCTGTGCCATTGCCAGAAGCAAGGATCCCACAATCCCCTTCTGGAACTGAGAAGAGAGAGGGAGGGCTCCAAAAACAAAGGTAAACAGGAAAAGGACACACTGATCAAGGCTATTGCAGGCCCCGCGCCCTCATTTTGGAACTGAGTAAAGACAGGGAGGGGCCGCCAGAAATGGGAACTGTGCGCATAGAAAGTGTGGACCCTGTGCATTATTGGAAGGCAGAAACTCCACAACCCACTCTGGACTGAGAGGAAAAAGGGAGGGCTCTGCAAACAAAGGTAAGCAATAAAGCCATTTGGGAGCAAGGCTGCTACAGGCTTGGCACCCCCATTCTGAAACTAAGTAGAGAGAGACAGGGCTCCTCCATCAAAGTGTATCAAAGTGCGATCCCATTCTGGAGCTGAGTAGTGTGTGGGGGTGGAGGTTCCACCATCAAGGTGAACTATGGGTCCCAGGAAAGAGCAGGCCTGCCCTTGAGGTGGTTAGAAGCCAGACACCTCACAATCCCCTTCTGGAACTGAGTAAATACAGAGGGAGGGGATCTTCAGGCACAGCGCCTATCAACATATCCACAGCATCACTAAACTTGTAGAATCTGGCATAACAGTGCTGGACTCAGTCTGGCGACCAGTTCCCAACATCCCAGAAGGAATACACTAAAGAGATGCCCACCACGACCAGCGGCACAGTCGCCCAACACAGACAACAAACTAAGAAATAAACAGCAAGGAGAATGAAAAATACAAAAAACAAAGCAAGCCCTCAGGGAAAGGACACTCCACAAAAAGAAAATTGGTCACCAGAACTCATCAACATAACATAGAAAAACTTCTCTGCCAGCCAGACAAAGAATTTAAAATCATAGAGATTAAAAAACATACAGAAGATGAAAAGGAAAAAGAATGATGTGAGAAATATAAGTAATGAACTGAAGAATGAAACTGAGTCCTTAAAGAAAAAAATGAAGGAAACAAAGGAGATTAAAAGATTAATGGAGGAGCTAAAGAATTCTGGGGAAAGCAACGAAAACAGAATTGATGAAACGGAAGAAAGAATTAGTTCTCTCAAAGAAACAGACATAAAAAGAACCAAAAAGAAAAAGAGAGGTACAAAGGAAAAACAATGAAGAAACAGGGCCTCCCTGGTGGCGCAAGGGGTTAAGACGTAGCCTATGAAGCTATCTGCAGCCACTGCAGCATGAATTCAATCCCCAGCCAGGGAGGAGACCCACATGGCGCAGCATGATGGAGCAGAGGTCTCTTGACTCTCCTGCTGCTCCCCTCAGCAGTGTATTTCAGTCAATCTGCCTGTTCTGCTCCCCACTCAGTCTCTGGTGATCCTCTCACCCCCCACACCTCTGGTCTGTACCCCAGTTCTTGTATGCATAAATAAAATCTTTAAAAAACAAAAAAAAGAATGAAGAAACACTTTAAGAACTATCTGACACCATGAGGAAAGGAAATATGAGTCATAGGAATCCCAGAAGGTGAGGAGAGAGACTAAGGAACTGAGAAACTATTCAAGAAGATAATCAAATAGAATTTCCCAAGCAAGAAGGAGATAAAAATAGACATACAGGAAGAGAGAGGGACACCAAATTACCACAATGAAAGGAAAACTACAGCAAAGACACATAATAGTAAAGCTGCCAAGAGTCCAATACAAGGAAAAAATGAAGCTAACGAGGAGGAAGAAACAGATAACCTGTAAAGGAAAACCACATATGCTGACATCAGACTTCTCTAAAGATACGCTACAGGTAATGTGTTCATTGACATATTCAACAAACTCCCAGTCAACAAATGCCAACCAAGAATACTTTACTCCACAAAGTACTCCTTCCTCTATGAAGCAAAAGTAAGTACCTTCTTAGACAAACAGAATCTCCAGAAATTCATTACTACTAAACCCCCACTCCAAAAAATACTACAAGTCCTAAAGCAAAACCATGAATAAAAACAGAGTAAGGCAAGGAATAAAAACACAAAACAATGGCAACTTCAGAGGCCAATATCTCAATATTCACCCTAAATGTAAATGAACTAAACTCATGAATAAAAAGACAGAATAGCGGGCTATATTAAAAAACAAAATCCAATCTTCTGCTGGCTCCAGGAAACACATTTAACTACAAAAGATAAACATAGTCTGAAAGTAAAAGGTTGGAAAAAAAAATCCTACAAGCAAATGGACCAAAAAAGAAGGCAGGAACAGCTATGTTTATAATGGATAATACAGATTTTCAAACTAACCAAGGTAAAAAGAGACAAAGACAGTCACTACATTATTAATTAGAGGACAATACATCAGAAAGAAATAACACTCATCAACATATAATCACCAAATGAAGGAGCACCAAAATATATGAGACAATTATTACCAGCTCTGAAAACAGACATTAGAGGAAATACATATGTAGTACGAAACTTCAACACCCCATTCTCACCAATGGACAGATCAACAAGACAAAAAATAAACAAGGATATTAAAGCTTTAAATAAAGGCTTAGACCTCATGGGCTTACAGACATCTATAGGAAGCTGCACCCAAAGAAATCTGAGTACAAATTTTTCTCAAGTGTGTAAAGATCGTTCTCCGGAATTGATCACATATTGGACTACAAGACAAACATCAATAGACACATTAAGATCAAAATCATTCCAACTATCTTCTTTGATCATAAAGGCCTCAAGCTAGAACTAAATCATGAAAAGAAAGCAAAGAACCCTCACATTTCATGGAGATAGAAACCCACACTAATGGAAGATCACTGGATTAAAGAGGAGATCAAAGAAGAAATTTAAAAATGCTTTGAGTTGAATGACAATGACAATGATGGCACCACTTTTTAGAATGTATGGGACACAGGAAAAGCAGTAATAAGAGAAAAATATATAGAAATGAAGGCTGCAACAATGCAACAAAAAAAAGTAAACAACCCAGTCAAAATAATGGGCAGAAGAGCTAAAAAGACACTTCTCCAAAGAGGAAATGCAACTGGCCAACAGGTATATGAAAAGATGCTCAACATCACTTGTAGTCGGGGAAATACAAATCAATACCTCATTGAGATACCACCTTACACCAGCGAGAATGGCTCATATTAAATAAACAGGAAACAACAAGTGTTAGGGAGGATGCGGAGAAAAAAGAACTCTCCTACACTGCTGGTAGGAATGCAAAGTGGAGCAACCACTATGGAAAGCTGTTTGGAGGTTCCTCAAACTACTAAAAATGGAGCTTCCATATGACCCAGCAATTCCACTCCTAGGAATCTATCCAAGGGACACCAAAACATTTAATTCAAAATGATACTTACACCCCTATGTTTACTGCAGCACAACTTACAATAGGTAAGATATGGAAACAACCCAAATGCCCAAAAGTTGATGACTGGATCAAGAAGATGTGGTACTTATACATCACAGAACACTACTCAGCAATCAACAGAGATAAACTCATGCCATTCACAGCAACATGGATGGAGTGGAAAGGGATTATGCTCCGTGAAATAAGCCAGAAAGAAAAAGAAAAATATGGACTGGTTTCACTTTCACAAAGAATATAAAACTGGGAGGAATGTAAGGGTACCAAATCAGGGATCAAGAAAAAAATAAAAACAAAATTAGCAGGCGACTATTAATCAGAGACACTGCAGGAAAGGGGGAGGGAGACAGATCAAAATATGGGAGGTAAGACCATAAGGGACTATGGTGATAGTGCACGGGTAAATTGGTGGTGGGAATTTTTCAGGGACTACACCTGAGAGGAGAAAGCATGCATTGTACAAAAAGGAAGAATGATGTCACATATAATATATATGTGTGTGTGTGTGTGTGTGTGTATACATAAATGATGTCATATATATATATATATAAATAGTAAGCGGAAGAGGAAAAAAATCCTAATGGCATTCTTCAAAGAGATAAAACAAATGTTACTGAAATTCACATGAAACCACTAAAGACCCCAACTAACCAAAGCTCTCCTCATAAAATGGAAATGGTGATATTATACTTCCAGATTTCAGACTATACTATAAAGTGGTAATAATTA
Organism: Talpa europaea; assembly: GCF_964194135.1. Taxonomy (NCBI): domain Eukaryota; kingdom Metazoa; phylum Chordata; class Mammalia; order Eulipotyphla; family Talpidae; genus Talpa; species Talpa europaea. Next base: position 69,636,605 of record NC_140069.1, read on the forward strand.
AAACACCATGGTACCTGAACAAAAACAGACATGCACTAATAAAATCAAATTGAGGGTCCAAAAATAAAACCATGCATGTATGGACAGCTAATCTACAACAAAGGAGGGAAGAAAATACATTGGAACTAGAAACCCTCTTCAATAAATAGTGTTGGGAAAACTGGACTGCAAAAGAATGAAATACACGACCATCTTATTCCATCTACAAAAATCAACTCAAAATGGATAAATTGGATGTAAGACCTGAAACAGTATATATAGAAGAAAACAACAGCAAAATACACCAAGACATAAACTTCAGAAATCGCACTGCAGATTCATCTCCACTAGCAAGGAAAATGAAGAATAAAACTGAGACTACATTAAAGTGATACACTTCTATACAGCAAAAGAGATAGTATTCAAAACAAAGAGACACCCAACTGAATGGGAGAAAACATATGCACATTATATATCCAACAAGGGACTTAGATCAGAGATCTACAAAGAATTCATACAAATAAACAAAAAGAAAACAACAATTCAATTAAAAAAATTGACAGAAGGCATTTCTCAAGAGAAGATACCCAGATGACATACAAGCACATGAATAAAACTCATCACTTATCACGAGGGAAATACAAATCAAAATCAGAATGAGATACCACCTTCCACAAGTGAGACAGGCCCATATTAAGAGAACCAGAAACAAGAGCTGACAAGAGTGTGGAGAAAAAGGAACACTTTAACACTATTAGTGGGAATGTAGACTGGTCCAGCCTCTATGACAGTGGCGAGGCTCCTCAGACACACAACCCAGCAATTCCACTCATAGGTATCTGCCCAAAGAACACAAAAGGAAACCTACATTCCTGTGTGTATTGTAGCACTATTTATAATAACCAAGATATGCAAGGAATCTAATTGCCCAAAAACAGACGAGTGGCTCAAGAAGATGTTATATACATACACAGTGGAATACTACTCACGCCATTTGCAGCAACATGGATGGAGACTGGAAAGGATTATGCTAAGCAAAGCAAGCTGGAGTGAGAAAGGTAATTAATGAATAGTATCAATTATGTGTGTGTAATATAGAGAAACCAAAGGGCCATCAAAGACAAACTTAAAAGGGGCCTCCCTGGTGGCGCAGCGGTTGAGCGCTGGGTTGCGAAGCTGCCCGCGGCCTCTGCAGCGCCGGTTCGATCCCCGGCTGCTCCCCGGCCACCTGAGGAGGGTCCCACATGGCGCAGACCTCTCCTGCCGCCCGCTGCTCCCCTCAGCGGTGTACTTCGCTTCTGCCTGCTCTGCTCCCCGCTCTGGCTCTGGTGAATTCCCTCACCCTCCCGCGCTTCTGACTGTACCCAGTGCATGTATAAACAAACAAACAAACAAATAAATAAATAAAACATGCCTCTATTAAAAAAAAAATTTAAAAAAAAAAAAAAAAAGACAAACTTAAAAAAAAAAATCAAACCCTGGATAACTGACCATTGATCTGAGGCACCTAAGAGGGGAGGGAGATAAGACTGGAATGGATCAAGTGAGAATGAGTGTGGTGGGAGAGCAAAATGGATTACCGTGGAGGACTTTTGTGTGATTTTGTGGGAGATGTACAGTAACCATACCTAAGGGGAGAAATCCTATATTGTCAAAATATTTTAAAAGGATGTAAAACAATGGTACATCATAAACAAAACAAAGATTTGTGGATCCCATATTCAGAGCAACATTATTAACAAAGGCCAAGAAATGGACCAACTTAAATGTCCTTTGATAGATGACTGTATACAAAAGTTATAGTATATAAAGTTAGTGGAATATGACACAACTATTTTAAAAATGAAACAGTGCCTTTTAGAGCAAATGAATGGATCTTAGGGGATTATGCTAAGTGAAATAAGTAAGAAAGTGAAAGTTACAATGTGCTTTAATTCATTTGGAAAATATAAATAATCAAAGAAAACAAACTAGCAAAGCACCACAAAAGTAACTCTTAGACTCTGTAAAATATGCAGCTGACTAGAGAGAATGGAAGGAAAGGTCATAGAAGATATGGAAAATGTTTTAGGGTATTGGTACTGGGGCTTAGGTGAAGGCTGATTGAAGCATGTGCATATTTTGAGGTATGAAGCTATACTCCCAAAATTATAGCTTTGCAAACAAATGGTAAAGCAATACAATTCGATTTACAAAATAGCATATAGGGTTTTTTTTAAGCATAGTTTTAATAATGAAATTATGCTTCTCAAATGTGTGAAGATAAACCAAGCTTACATCACAATAAATTTCATTAGTATGGCTGAATTAACAATAAGACTGTAAGTTTATGTATAATCTTAAAATATCAGCTCACCTCATTATTACATTAAAATGGCATTTGGTACTTACTATACATACAAAGGGAAAAAATAATTTAATCACCTTTGACAAGGCCTGTTCATAGAAATTTAACCTTGATTAAGTAACTTGCCAATGTCAGACATAAAAGTGAAAGCTTATTTTGAGAACATATCAAGATATAAAGTACTCTACATAAGCTATATATTTTTAAGTTTGTAAAAGAACTTGATTTCTAGTATTCTAAGTACAGTTTTAAACTGAGGATGTTCTGTTATAAGGGGAATATCTGATAACATCTGGAAACATTTTTTACTGTCACAAAGTAGGGACTGGAGCTACTATTGTCATCTACACATAAATGATAGAAACATGCTAAACATTCTATAATGAAAAGTCCCACCCCACCAAGAATTATCTGTCAACAGTACCAAATGTACTAAGCAGTACTAAGTGGCAACAGTACCAAAGTTGAAGAATCCTACCTTAAACTGTTAAAATAACAATATAAAATGCCATCTAATCAAAAATTTGCTTCTACCACTCATTAGTTGCCACAGAATTTATCCCAAGCAGGTAAGGAAGGAAACAACATAAGTATAAAATTAAACAGTAGTTGAAAAAACAAGTTTTGTCATCAATAAAACCCAATGTGGAATCCCAACCAATTCTAAAATGTTCATATGTTGTCCAGTATAAGAGTAATACCAATAATATTTGTCTTTTTGTTATTGTGAGAAATATGAATAAGAAAATATTTCTAAAGACATAGCATTAAGTGTGGGTATCAGTAAGCTCATAATCAATGCTAAGTATCATCAAAACACATTTTTTCAATAATGAACCTAATTTGTTAAAGAAATAGGATTTCTAATAAAATTATCAATTTACCTTCTCTGACCCCATCTTCTGTAAATAAAATATTACTTTTACAAAACCTGTCTATTCTAGAATCATTTTCATTCTCTGTCTGTGATTTACAAAGTGTTTTTTCTTCATCTGATAGATCACTCCCACTGGAACTCCATGTTATGTCTGTAAGATCATTAGTACTCTTGGATGTGGTAGCTTCTGTGAAAGAGAAAATATAAAAATAATTAATTAATAAAGTTATTTACCACAATGAGATTTTATGCACATTACTTTGCCAAAGTCACAAATACACAAATTCTGATTAAAGTGGAAAGAATGATTTATGTTAATGCTATGTGCCTAAACTTAAATATACAACTAAAGTTGTATATATATTTTGAATACATCAATCCATTCCATCCTTGCTTGCTATAGAGTATTTGCTGAGAAATCTGATACAAATCTGATGGGAGTACACTTGTAAGCTACCAACTTTTCTCAACCCACAGTCAATATTCAGTCTTTGTCTTGAACACTTGATAGTTTCATTGCTATGTGTCTGATATAGGTCTCATTTCACTATATTTAGATAACAAGCGGTTGTTTGCCTCATGGGTTTATATATTTAGTTTCTTCCCTAGTTTTGGGATATTTTCCCATGATAATTTCCTTGAAGAAGAACTCTATGCCCTTCTCTCTTTCTTCCCCTTCTAGGATGCATCTCTTTCCTGATGGGAGTCAGATAGTTCTTAAAGTGTTTCTTTGGGGGTTTTTTGTTGCTGTTTGTTTAATTGTTTTACATTTCTCTCTCTTCTTCCACCTGTTACATTGTGCATTTTCATTTTCTAGGTCAATTCCCCACTAGGTCTGTTCTGTACTCATAGCATTCTCTCAAGTTCTTTGTCTCACTTGTTGAGTTCTTTACATACTGAATGTTATTTTCTTATTTAAAATTTCAACCTATAACTTCTTCTCATTACTTTCATTTTTGAGCTCATTCCTTTCTCAAATTTCTTGTATCTCTTTGAATAACTTCACTGAGTTCTCACTTTGAGTTGTCTTCCTGAATTTTCTTTTGTCTTTGAGTTTCTTTATCATGACCATTTTGAATACTATATCTAATAAGAAAATATAATCTTCTATGTCTTGGTGTTTATATATAGAGAGTTGGCTACTTGTGATGCCATACTCCCTTGAGATCCTGAGCTGCCAAGTGTTATCATTTTTTATCTGCCTATTTTGCTACTTTAAATTTTCCCCTTTTTTTTTTTTTTAAGAGATGAACTAGTTTCCTTTTCCCACAAGTGGTGCTGGGGTTTTGTTTGAGTTACTTGTTTTTCATGGCCTCGCCATACTTCCATAGGTGCTGTATCAGCAGGGCTGCTGTATCAGCAGGATTGCAGAGGAGTACAGAGGTGCCCACCTGCTTTCACAAATATGCTAGGGAAAGCCTGGTATATAATACCTCTGCCAATATCCCTCCTCTATGATGTTGCAGATCTGAGACTCAGAAGTCTGCGCACTGTCAGTGCACATCATGAAGACAATACCAGTCCTAAGGTACTGAGGTATGGGGGAGGGAGAATGAAGTTTAGAGCACCTTCTCTGTATTTTTCCTTACCAGAGTGGTGCTGATCTACGTGGAGCACCCATTTCCTCCACATGGGCTCCACTGGGATCAAAGGTGTATTTCCACATTCTTCTGCCAAGACCCCGGCTGAACCAGCAGCTCTGTGACACCAATCCCAAACATCAACCATCAGGAATTTCTATCAACTTTCTATCCAATGAAGCATGAATTTTCTTGCTGTGCCTTTTACTATAGTCTCCTTTGGTCTCTGGGGTGCAAGTTGTGTTTCAGTCTCACCTTGAACTAAAGGAATCACTTGGTGCAGTGTCCCTCTGGTCAACTGTTAGACATTCCTCTTAGAAGTGAACTCTATTGCCACCAGGTTATGTCACCTTAAGGCTACGATGAGGAAGAATCTCAGAAATGTCTCACAGTTAGTGAGATCAGTAGGTTCTCAGGTTTTTCTTTTTCATTCTCCTTCCCTCTCCCCAATCCAGGAGCGCCTAGAGCCAGCTGGACATGGTCATTTAAGAAGTTTCATCTATCATTTCTCCCACCAACTGTCTCCGGGCCTACCTGTAATTTTCATTCTCTGGCATAAATGTCTAAATGTATGATTGCTGGTTTGCATTACAGCTGTATGTTGTCTTACTAGAAACTACAAACTGTTTTTCAGAATGGCTGTACCATTTTATAGTCTCATCAGCAAAGGATGTCTGATTTAGTTTCTCTACATCAACAGCAGCATTAGGTGTTATCACTATTTTTCATTTTAGTCATTCTGATAGGAAACCTAAAATGAATGGGGCTACTCCATCTTGGAGGAACCAGAAGTCAATAGGAAACTTCCCTGATATTGATCAGAAATGGAATATGTACCTAATAAAAATTAATTTTCTACTTGTATTCATAATTGGTATAATGCTAAAACTAAAAAATAAGTCTCTTGGCCACATTACAAAAGGCTATGAGATTAGATATCAAAATTCAAGTTTCATACAGAGGAAAGAGGCTAAGAAAGTAAAGAAAGCAAACTGGCTTCACTCAATACAATGAATGAATGATATAGTAAACCTCAAGAAAACAAAAAATATTAAAATTCCTGCCTTCAAGGAGAGTAGAGTATGAAAAGCAACATGAATCCAAAAAAGAAAAATAACATATCAGAAGTATGTCATGGCACAATGGTGACACTAAAAAGTAAACACTTCACTTTGTGTTGATCATAAAAGGAAGATTCCGGCAAAATGATGTCTGGAAAAACAGCACTTACAAATGCACAATAACTTGGAATAGTAATAAACATTTTCTGTATGCTCTGTGCTGTGAATATTTCTAATTATTACAGTTGTCTATCCTTCAAAATTCAAAATTAAACTATTCAGAACAACCTAAGAATTCATCAATTCATATAGATATAAAAATAAGCCATGTACTTACTTACAAAGGAAATTATTGATTTCTTTCATTATTATGATTTGGAAAAGCTAATCAAAAAAAGGGAAAAGCAGAATACTATAGACTTTAACATGCTAAAACCAAATCCCCATGTGATGCTATTAGAGGTGGGAGTTTTGGCGGATGTTTAGGTCATAAGGGCAAATTCTTGTGAATGGGAATAGTGCTATATTAAAGGTGGCCCAGAGAGATCCTTGGCCCATTCTGCCTGGTGAGGGTACATCAAGAAGGTACTATATATGATCCAAGGAAGTAAGAAACCAGATTTCTAAACTCTAGACTGTGAGACATAAATTATTACTGTTTATGAAATCATCCTGTCCATGGTATCTTTGATATAGCATTCTAAATGGACAATGACTGTAAATAAATAAAAAATCACTGTTTTAAAATTATACAATGAATTCAGAGCATTCATACACCTACAAATTATTGACACTTACCTATACCATATCTATATGTAAAATCACTACCAAGAATTTATTAACACATTTTCTTTGCTGAAAAGAACTGCCCTTAAATAAAGGCCCATTCCAATGAAATTATAGGAAGGACATGAGCTAGATTAAGAGAACAGTTACTATATATACATTACATGGTGCTCATTATGTGCCATTACACTAGCACCTGGTAAAACAGGTTGAACTGCATTCCCTCAAAATTCATCCATATGAGAAGATGACATCACCAAAGATGGCAACAGAGAGGTACACTATACCAACAGAGCATGATTTGGGGTGAAACTAAAGCACCACTTTGACATCAAAAGAACATGACTGGATGAAGGAGACATGGAGGAAACTGACTCTTCATTGATTAGGAGTGAGGAGAGATACCTAGAGACTGTAGTCCAGGGCCCATGACAAGTACATCAAGGGTACTAGTTTAGTCAAAGGCTCTGGAGAGTAGAGCGAAGAAAAAAACCACAGGCACATACTTGTAAAAGAGAGGAAAACCATATAGAACAAGGTGCCACACCCAAGTGACCACACAAGAAGTAAAAGAACACAGGAAACATTCTAAACAGCACTTCCCATCCCTCCCCTCAGAGCAGTTACTGACCTCATACAATGCACAAACATTACACAGCCTGCCAGAAAAGAAGGATATTAGAGGTGCGACAATCCTGAATCAGCTCCCAAACGTACAGTCCATTATTGGATCTCCCAAGGATCTCCCACACACTGTGACTGAACAATTATAAAAACTGGTTGTGTACCTATTGAAGCCTGCAAATGCCAAAAAATTCAAGTCAAATCAAATCAAAACAGAGCACCACCTATGTGAAAAGTAAAATAGTTAAATTCTCTAAGTTACTGCTACATGTATTTTTTAAATATGAAAATTTGAAATATAAAAATAGCCAGAAAAAGATACATAATACGTAGAAACTCCAGATCTCATGGACAATAAGATCACAACTTTAATGAATCCAACCATGATGACACAGAAGGTATCTTCCTATCAGACAGAGATTCAGAATTATTATAATAAACTCAAAGAGAAAGAAGTAAACTGAGACACACAACTCGAAGAGAACCTAGAAAAGCTAATAAAAGATACAAGAAAATTGAAAAAAGAGATGACCTAACTCAAAAATAAAATTAATAAACAGAAAGTAAAAACTGAAGCTTTAAATAAGAAAACAGTAGAGATTCAAGATGTAAAGAATCAATAGATGAGATAAAGAACTTCAGAGAAAGTTATGGTTGCAGACCAGACCAAAAGGAAGAGTGAATGCAGTGATTTTAAACACAGAAATGCATATAGAACCAAGGTGGTAGAAGGCAGAAAAATAATATGTAGAGTAAGTGAAGCAGCACTTCAAGAACTATCTGACTCTATTAGGAAAGGCAACATAAGGATAGTGGGTAACCTAGAAGTGAAGGAGAGGGAAAGAAAAGAACTTATCCAAAGAAATAAAGGAGGAAGAGTTCCCCCATCTGGAAAGTAACTAAATATACAGTCCATGGAAGTAAATTAATACCTGGTTATCTAAATGCAGTGAAAGTTACAAGGTGTGAAACTATCATGAGTTCAAGATAAAGAAAGGACATTGAAAACAACAAGAGCAAAAAAAAAAAAAAATCAAATAACTTATTAAGGTACTCCCATCATACTTTCATCAATTTCTCAGCAGAAATCTCACAGGTGAGGAAAATAGAATTGTGTATTCAAAATATTCAAAAATTATCAGCCAAAAATACTACATCCTATAAGACTCTCTTTCAGATGAGGGAGAAATAAAAGTGTTCCCAGAGAAAAATAGACAAATGGAGCTGCCAAAACTAAATTTCCCTATAAAGAATGTTGAAAGGATTTAAATGAAAGAAAAGAAAATTCACCCCCAAAAAAGAACAAGGAAATAAAGAGAATCAGGAAACTAAAGGCAAAATATCAGTAGCAAGTCCTTTCACAAATAATCACCCTCAACGTAACTGTACTGATCCTGCCAATCAAAAGGCAGGATCAGAAAATGAAACCCAACTTGGTGCTGTCTCCAGAAGACCATTTGACCTCCAAATATAAACATAGGTGCAAAGTAAAAAGTTAGAAAATAATCCTACAAGTATATGGGACCCTTAAAGAGAAGGGGAACCATACTTATAGCTGAAGAATACACTGACATCTTAAAAGGGTAACGAGAGAAAGGAATGGATATTATATAATGACTATGGAAAAAATACCACAGAAAGACATATCAATATATATACATATATATACACAACCAATGAAGGAGCATAAAAATATATAAAGCAAGGGCCTCCCCGGTGGCGCAGCGGTTGAGCGCTGGGTTGCGAAGCTGCCCGCGGCCTCGGCGGCGCCGGTTCGATCCCCGGCTGCTCCCCGGCCACCCGAGGAGGGTCCCACATGGTGCGCAGACCTCTCCTGCCGCCCGCTGCTCCCCTCAGCAGTGTACTTCGGTCCTTCTGCCTGTTCTGCTCCCCGCTCTGGCTCTGGTGAATTCTCTCACCCTCCCGCGCTTCTGACTGTACCCAGTGCATGTATAAACAAAACAAGCAAGCAAATAAATAAATAAATAAATAAATAAAAACATGCCTCTATAAAAAAAAAATATATATATATAAAGCAACTAATTAATGTGAAAAAAATATTTGCGACAACACATCAGTAGTAGGGGGCTGCTCCACTTTCAACAGGGGTATGTCCCAAGATAGAAAACCAGTAAGGAAACAATAGCCTCAACTAAGGATTGAGAACAGATGGGCTTTAAGAGACAGGCATTATCTCCCAGAAAAGCTGAGTACACTCTTCTTAGATACACAGAGGATTTTGTAGGACAAACCACATATTGCATTCACAAAACAAGTGTCAATAAATTAATGGAGATTCAAATTATATCAAGTATCTGTTCTAGTCATACTGATAACACTAAAAATTAAACACAAAAGAAGAACAAGCCTCTGTTATATGTGCATATCAACCAACATACTGCAGAATGACTATGGGTTAACAAGAAAATTGAAAGAAATTTAAAAACACCTGGAGAAGACAAAAATGAAAACATCAACTACAAGAAATTATGGGAAACAGCAAGAGCAGTGCTAAGAGGGAAGTATATAGCAATAATAGCCCATTAACAGAATTAATAAATCTCAAATAATCTCACTCCACACTTTAAGGATATAGAAAAAGAATAACAAATGAAACCAAAAGACAGGAAGTAATAAAAGTTAGAGGGAAAATCATGAAAAAAGAATGAAAGAGACAGTTCAAAAGATTAATGAAACTAAAAGCTATGTGTCTGAAAACATTTAAAGAAACCACACAAATCTCTAGAAAAACTCACTAAGAAAAAATAAGGGAGAATAAAAGAGAATCACAAAAAAAAAGAGAAGCTATATGCCAATAAATTGGATGACCTAGTAGAAATGGACAAATTCTTAGAAAATGCTACCATCTGAGACTGAAACAGAAAGAAAGAGAAAACCTGAATAGATTTTATTACCCTTTTAAGTCCTTACTTGTAATCAGAGTCTCCCCCTTCCCCACCAAAAAAGCCTAGGGCTAGATGGTTTCACTACTGAGTTCTACCAAACCTGCAAAGACAAACTAATACCTACCCTTCTCAAACAATTATAAAAAAACTGAGGAAGAGGGAATGCTGCAAAACCAATTTTATGAGGCCACATACTCTGGTATAAAATGTAGACAAAGGAGAGTAATACATGATCAAATTGGTGGCGAAGGGACACTACGATCAAGTTCTCCCATAAAACCATCTCATAGGGAGAAATAATGACAAGTTCCTGGTGGGACCCAAATGTGTTAGACAAACTTGGTAACACCAGTGATTTGCCCAGACACAGAGGAAATTTGCAAAGATGGGAAGGAAAGAGAGGGAATAATCAGAACCCTTCTCACCCCCCACACCCACAAAGCCAGCCCACTTCGTCTAAAATTAAGAGGTGGGCCTCCCCGGTGGCGCAGCGGTTGAGCGCTGGGTTGCGAAGCTGGCCACGTCCTCTGCGGCGCCAGTTCCATCCCCAGCTGCTCCCCGGCCACTGGAGGAGGGTCCCACATGGCGCGCAGACCCCTCCTGCCGCCCGCTGCTCCCCTCAGCAGTGTACTTCGGTCCTTCTGCCTGCTCTGCTCCCCGCTCTGGCGAATTCTCTCACTCTCCCATGCTTCTGACTGTACCCAGTGCATGTATAAACAAAACAAACAAACAAACAAATAAATAAATAATAAATAATAAATAAATAAATAAAATTAAGAGAGGAAAAGCTTGGAGACAATGATGCCCAAAGAATCATAAGACATCTGAGAAGTCCAGAGAGTGAACAGATGGGCAAATGGGGCCTTGGCACAGGCATACAAAGTGGGTAAGAGCTGATTTGTTGTGGCACTTCCCTCCCAACCCCACCCTGGAGACCAGGAGGACCATTTAACCAGTTGCACTTCACAGTTGGTAGGACATGGTGGGTGGGGGGAGGCGCTATTAGGGCTGGTACCAACATTGGGGGCCTCATGGTACACAAAGTCCTCAGGTAAAGGAGGACACAGGGGCCCCATCATCCACCCAACTACCTCACAGGCCCAGATGAGTGCCAATGCTTCCACACCCACATCTGCACTTCATTCTGCAACCTTTTGTGCTTGTTTTTTTAATCCTCCCTGGGAAGACTATCCTACTCAGCCCTATGTTGCTCCCCAGTGGACCACACTAAAAGAGCAAAGTCTAGCTAGTAGAGAGCCATCAGACTCCTGAGAAGAAATTCTCCCGCATCTCTGTGTATGTTTGTTTGTTTATTGGTCGGTTGGTTGTATGTTGTTCCTTACCGTCTTTCCTATTTCTGTTTTCTGATTCTTTTATTTTTCTTCTTCCTCCACTTGAATATAACCATCACTACTTTCTCTTCTCTGTTACATTCCCTCCCCTCACTCCTCCTCTTTCCTTCCCACCCCCTATTCTTTTCTAACCTTCATTACTTTTACATTTCCATATCATATTCCCTTTCCTCTTCTTTCACTACTTATTCTCTTTTGATCCTGGTATTTTTCTGAGACATGCTTAGAGGGACCTACCAGTTCAACAGAGAAGTACATCCCACCCAAACTGCTGGCAGCTCCCAGTGGACTTGGCCTCAGCATGTGTCCAGCTGGAGATGCAGTACTCCACACAAGACTTTTGACAACCATAGGCTGAAACATCAGATCCCATCCTACACAATGGTGGCTAGAAAAACAGGAGTTCCTGAAGCTCAGAACAACACCTACCCAACAAGAGAGGCTCAGACACTAGGCAACCACATTCACACCTCAGCAAGAGAAATCAGAAGTCATGCCCACTGACACTAGCAGTACAGAGACACTACAAACAGAGCAAAGCCGAAGGCTAACAATGAGAGGAAAGCAAAATACAAATGACCAAGCAGGCCTCTCTGGGAACAATATACCACAGAAAGAAAGTCTACCTCCAGAACCCAATATTATGGACACAGAAGAATCTCTCCAACTAACAGTCAAAGAAGTCAAAAAGGCCATAATGAAAGTAATGGAATTAAGAGAAAACACAGAAAGAGATAAGAATATAATCAATGAACTGAGGAAGAAAGTGAATGATTTGGAGAATATCCAGAGATTAGTGGAGGAGCTAAAGAATTTGGAGAAAAGCCATTGAATAGAACAAACAGAAGAATGAATCAGTACTCTCCAAGATACAGATATAAAGAACTAAAAAGAAAAGAATAGAGAAGTATAAAGAAAAAGAATGAAGAAACACTTCAAGAACTATCTGGCACCATGAGGAAAGGAAATTTAAGAGTCATAGGAATTCCAGAAGGTGACAAGAGAGACAAAGGGACGAAGAAACTGTTGAAGGAGGTAAATGAAGAGAACTTCCCAAGCATGAAGATGGAAATGAAAATAGACATACAGGAAGAGAAAAGAACACCAAGTTACCACAATGAAAGGAAGACTACACAAGAAACATAATAGTAAAGTTTCCAAAGGTTCAAGACAAAGAAAAAATAATAATAAAACTGAGGAAGGCAAAAAAAACAGATAACTTATAAAGGAAAACCAGTCAGGCTGACATCAAACTTCTCCAAAGAAACACTACAAAAAGAGAATGCTAGGACATATATAATAAACTCCAAGTCAACAAAAGCCAACCAAGAATACTCAACCATACAAGCACTCCTTCTTCTATAAAGGAAAAATAAAAGCATTCTCAAATAAAACCTCCAGAAATTCACTATTATAGCCTCACTACAAAAATTACAAGAACCCCTAAAGTCAAAACCAAGACAGGAATGATTAAGAACTACATGAGGTAAGAAATAAAATGCAAAAAGGCAACCAAAATGGCAAATATGTATTACAGTGTATCAATATTAACACTAAATGTAAATGTACTAAACTCACCAACAAAAAGACACAGAGTAGTGGGCTGGATTTAAAAAAAGAACCAAGCTTTTGCTGTCTACAGGAAACACATTTAACTACAAAAAGTAAACATAGATTGAAAGTAAAAGGATGAATGGGCCTCCTTGGTGGCGCAAGCAGTTGAGCACCGCACCATGAAGCTGTCCGCAGCCTCTGCAGCACGAGTTCAATCCTGGCCGGCCTGCAAGAATCCCACATGGCGAAGGAGACCTCACCTGCTCCCCTCAGCAGTGTATTTCTTCAGTCTGCCTGTTCTGTTCCCTGCTCTGTCTCCAGTGAATCCTCTCACCCTCCCACGCATCTGGCCTGTACCCTGGTTCTTGTATAAAAATAAATAAATCTTGAAAAAAAAAAAAAGTGAAAGGATGGAATACAATCCTACAGAAAATGGACCAAAAAAGAAGGTAGGAAGAGCAATACTTCCATTGGAAAAAATAGACATCAAATTAAAAAGGGTAGAAAGACATAGACTGTCACTATATTATCATTAATAGGACAATAAAACAAGAAGATATAACGCTAATAAACATATAGCCACTAAATGAAGGAGGACTAAAATATATCAGACTATTATTATCAGCCCTGAAAACAGATAGTAGAGAAAATACGATGTAGTAGGAGACTCCAACACACCACTATCACCAATGGATAGATATGTGAGACAAAAAAAAAAAAAAAACAAGTATAGTAGCGCTCAAAATAAGGACCTCATGAGCTTAGACATCTATAGGACACTGCACTAAAAAAAAATCTGAGTATACATTTTTCTCAAGTACACAGGGATCATATTCCAGTATGGATCACATACTGGGAAAAGACAAACATCAACAGATACATTATGATCAAAATCATACCAACTACCTTCTCTAATCACAAAGGCATCAAACTAGAAATAAACCATCCAAAGACAGCAAGGAACCCTCCTACGTCATGGAGAGTGAAACCCACACTACTGGAAGCTCATTGGATTAATGAGGATATCAAAGAAAAAATTTAAAAATACTTGAGACAAACCACAGTGATGACACAATTCTCCAGAGCATATGGGACACAACAGAAACAGTTATAAGAGTAAAATATATTCAAATAGAGGCTCACATCAAGAAACAAGGAAGAACTCAAAGAAACAACCAAATTTCTCACCTTAAAGAACTGGAAAAATCTCAGGATAGAAGGAACATACCCACCATAATAAAGTTCACATAGGACAAACCCACAGCCAGTATCATTCTCAATGGTGAAAAGCTGAAAGGCTTTCCTTTACAATCTGGAACAAGACAAGGATGTCCACTCTCACTACTGCTTTTCAATGTAATACTGGAAGTCCTAGCCAGAAAAAAAAAAAAAAAAACAGCCCATAGAAGAAAGAAAATACTAAAATTCAAAGCAGAATTAATGAAATAGAAGCTAAAAAAAAATAATAATATAAATGAAACCACAGGTTGTTCTTTGGAAAAAAAAAAAAAAATAGACAAACCTCTAGCCAGGCTCACAAAGAAAAACAACAGAAAGCAGAAATAAATAGGACCATAAACGAAAGAGGAGAAATTACAACATCATCAGCAGAAGTCAAAAGAATAATCAGAGATTACAATGAACAGTTATTAAGTAAACAACCGCAACAATCTAGAAAACAGGGACAAATTCCTAGAACTATATAATCATCCAAAGCTAGATAAAGAAGAAATAGAACACCTAAACATACCAATTGCAAGCAATAAAAACTGAAACAGTAATCAAAACCCTCCTCCAAAACAAAAGTCCAGGACCAGATGTCTTCACAAATGAATTCTACCAAATGTTCCAAATGTACTAGTGCCTATCCTACACAACTCTTTCAAAAAAGTGACATGGAAGGAATACTACCAAATACATTTTATGAAGCTAACATCACACTAATACCAAAATCAAACAATGACAATACAAAAAAAGAAAACTACAGGCCAATCTCTCTAATGAAAACTGATGCAAAAATGCATCAAAAATGTAATTCACCATGACGAGTGGAATTTATTCCAGGGGCACAGGGATGGTCAACATCCAAAATCAGTAAATAAAATCCAACAAATCAACAAAAAGAAGAAAAAAAAAATGATATCAATAGATGCTGAGAAAGCATTTGACAAAGTTCAACATCCATTTATGATGAAGATCCTTAACATTCTCAGGATAGAAGGACCATACCTACCATAAAAAAGGTCACATATGACAAAGTCATAGCCAGTATCATTCTCAATGGTGAAAGCTGAAAGGCTTTCCTTTATGATCTGGAACAAGACAAGGATGTCCACTCTCACTACTGCTTTTCTTTTTTTTTTAATATTTTATTTTATATAATTCTTACATCATTTTTCATTTTTGCACAATATATGCATTTTCATTTTGGTTATATCCCCCATACAATTGCAATCCCCTTATTTTGACCCTAATCTTTCATATTACATATGATGAAATGCATATGTAACCACAAAAAATTCTCGAATAGCTAAAGCTCTTCTGAATGGAGGCATCACACTCTGACTTCAGACTACACTACAATGCCATAATAATTAAAGCTGTACTGGAACAAAAACAGACACATAGACCAATGGAATTGAACAGCAAACCCGGAAATAAACGCGCATATTTATGGAAAACTAATCTTTGACAAAGGAGCAAAGAATATGCAATGGAACAAGGACAGTTTGTTCAACAAATGGTGCTGAGAAAATTGAACTGGTACATGCAAAAAAAAATGAAGCTAGACTACTACCTCACACCATGTACAAAAACCAACTCAAAATGGAGAAAATATTTGGACATAAGACCTGAAACCATGAAAACATACAGAAGAAACTATAGGCAAAACACTACATGACATACATCTCAGCAATATCTTTAAAGACACATTCCTCAAAGCAAAAAAAGTGAAGGAAAAGATGAACAGCTTGGACTACATCAATTTAAAAAGCTTCTGTACAGCAAAACAGACATTAATCAAAACAAGGAGAAACCCTACTGATTGGGAAAAACTTTTTGCACATAATACTACTGATAAAGGACTGATTACAAAGATCTACAGAGCTGACAATACTCAACAACAAAAAAAGTAAACAATCCAGTCAACAAATGGGCAGAAGAGCTAAAAGACACTTCTCTAAAGAGGAAATGCAAATGGCCAATAGGCATATGAAAAAAATGTTCAACATCACTTGTAGTCAGGGAAATGCAAATCAAAACCACAATGAGATACCAGTGAGAATGGCACATGTTGAAAAAAACAGAAAACAACAAAAGTTGGCAAGGATGTGGAAAAAAAAGAAACTCTACTACACTGCTGGTAGGAATGCAAACTGGTCCAACCACTATGGAAAGCTGTGTGGATTTCTGGTGCCACCTTGTGACCAGAACAAAATCACCAACTAGCTGATTCCCTGCTGGAAATGAGCAAATGCGGAGGGAAGGGACCTTAAGGGACAGTGGCCTAGCAGTGCTGGTCTCAGTCTTGTAAAGAGTTTCCAACACACCCAAAGGCGCAATCCAAAGAGATGCCCGCCAACACCAGTGGCACAAATAACCAATGCATAGAACTAATTAGAAAGCAAACAACAGGGAGAAGAAAAAGTATAAATACCAAGAAAGCCCACAGAAGAACACACGACAAAAAGAAATACAGTCACCAGAGCTCAACAATGACATTGAAGAACTTCTCAGCCTATCAGATAGAACATTAATGATCATCATAACTAAATAGCAGAAAGAAAACGAAAAGGAAATAAATGATTTGAGACAAATAATCACTGAACTGAAGAATGAAATTGAGACCTTAAGAAAGGAAAGAAAAGAAACACATGAGATAAAAAGATTACTAGAGGAGATAAAGAACTCTGGGAAAAGCACTGAAAACAGAATCGATGAAATGGAAGAACGGATCACTACTATTGAAGAAACAGAAATAAAAAGAGCCAAAAGAGGGCCTCCCTGGTGGCGCAGTGGTTGAGCGCTGGGTTGCGAAGCTGCCGCAGCCTCTGCAGCACCGGCTCGATCCCTGGCTGCTCCCCGGCCACCAGAGGAGGGTCCCACATGGCGCGCAGACCTCTCCTGCCGCCCGTTGCTCCTCTCAGCAGTGTACTTCGGCCCTTCTGCCTGCTCTGCTCCCCGCTCTGGCTCTGGTGAATTCTCTCACCCTCCCGCGCTTCTGACTGTATCCAGAGCATGTATAAACAAAAAACAAACAAACAAATAAATAAAACATGCCTCTATTAAAAAAAAGAAAGAAAGAAAGAAAGAAAAGAAATAGGGCTGCTTTAAACATTTAAAAAAAAAAAAAGAGCCAAAAGAGAAAAGGAGAGAGAAGTGCAAATGAAGAAGTATGAGGAGACTCTTAGACAATTATCAGACTCCATGAAGAGAGGAAATGTAAAAGTTATAGGGATTCCAGAAGGTGAGGAGAGAGACAAAGGAACTGAGAAATTATTCAAGGAGATAATTGAAGAAAACTTCCCAAGCATGAAAAATGAGATGAATATAGACACACAATAAGTGAGAAGAACCCCAATTACCATAATGAAAAGAAAACTACAGCAAGACACCTAATAGTAAAGCTTTCAAGAGTCCAAGACAAGGAAAAAATAATGAAACTGGCAAGGGGGAAGAAACAGATAACTTACGAGGGAAAACCAATCAGGTTAACTTCTGACTTCTCTGAAGAAACACGGCAAGAAGAGAATGGAGTAACATATTGGCAAACTTCAAGACAGTAAATACCAACCAAGAATACTTTACCCTAGAAAGCTCTCCTTCCTCTACGAAGAAAAAATATGGACCTTCCCAGACAAACAGAAACTCCAGAAATTCATTACAACTAAACCCCCACTCCAAAAAATTCTACAAGAAGTCCTAAAGCCAAAACCAACAGAGGAATGAACAAGAAGAACAGGATAAAGCAAGGATAAAATCACAAAAAAGACAAACAAAATGGCAAACACAGATGCCAACATATCAATATTAACTCTAAATGTAAATGGATTGAACTCATCAATAAAAAGACAGAGAGTAGCAGGCTGGATTAAAAAACAAAATCCAACCTTCTGCTGTTACCAGGAAACACATTTAACCACAAAAGATAAACACAGACTGAAAGTAAAAGGTTGGAAAACAAGCCTACAAACAAATGGACCAAAAAAGAAGGCAGGAACAGCCATACTTTTATCAGATGAAATAGACTTAAACTAAAAAAAGTAAAAAGAGACATAGATGGACACTACATTATGATCAAGGGAACAATACATCGGGAAGATATAACACTCATCAATATATACTCACCAAATGAAGGGGCACCAAAATATATTAGACAATTATTATCAGCTCTGAAAACAGATATTAAAGAAAATACATATATAGTGGGAGACTTCAACACCACACTCTCACCAATGGACAGATCAATGAGACAAAAATAAAAAAAGACACTAGAGCCCTAAATAAAGACACAGAACTCATGGACTTAATAGACATCTATAGGACATTGCACTCAAACAAATCCGAGTACACATTTTTCTCAAGTGCACATGGATCATTCTCCAAAATCGATCATGTACTGTGCCACAAGGCAAACATCAACAGATACATGAAAACCAAAATCATTCCAACTATCTTCTCTGATCATAAAGGCAACAAGCTAGAAATAAATCATGAAAAGAAAACAAGGAACCTTCCCACTTCATGGAGATTAAAATACACACTACTGGAAAACCACTGGACTAATGAGGAGATCAAAGAAGAAATTAAAAAATACTTAGAGTTGAATGACAAGGAGGACACCACTTTGCAGAATGCATGGGATGCTGCAAAGCAGTAATAAGAGGAAAATATATAGCAATACAGGCTCACATTGTAACAGGAAAGGGGGAGGTTCCCTGCCCCACCCAAGGGAGGGTGGAGCTGAGCAGGAGGAGGAGAAGCTGCAGAAGAGACTGAGGAAGGAAGCAGGATGGAGCCAGGAGACCTGGAAGAAGCGCATGGAGCCTAGAGACATGTGAAGAAACTGTGCTTGTCTTTTGGTCGTGGACTGGGTGACACAGATGTGGGTGAGACCCGTGGGGAGGTGACAATGGCAGCTTTTATCTTGATGTTGATTTTGCTCTTTTCCTTCCGGGCTTGTCCGGTTGTTTGTGACCCTTTGCTGTGGGTCCCCACTGGAAGATGCTTTAGACTTGTAGCAGGCTTTGGGGCCTTGTTCTGGGCCGATCCCATATGGATGGACTTTTACCCACGAGGGGACGGGTAACTTTGGGTGCTTCATTTAGAAACTAGACTCTTTGCCTTACCTGTATTGTTTCCTAGTTTTATTAAAGATCCTTCCCATTAGTCTCATGTGTTTTGTGTTGATGCGGCGGATGGCAGAACCCATTTAAAATAGGCAGGTTTGCGGGGTTTGGGCTACCCCTCTACCTGTCCTATAACAACATCAACAAACAAGAAAGAACTCACAGAAACAACCTAATCTCACATCTCAAAGAACTAGAAAAAGAACAACCAAAAAACCCCAAAGCCAGCAGAAGAAAGGAAATAATAAAAATCAAAGCAGAAATAAATGAATTAGAAATTAAAAAACAAATCCCGTAGTGTTTCGCCTATATTTCCTTCTATGTATTTTATGGTTTCAGGTCTTAAGTCTAGTTCTTTAATCCATTTTGAGTTGATTTTTGTGTATGGTGTGAGGTAGTGGTCAAGCTTCATTCTTTTGCATGTAGCGATCCAGTTTTCCCAGCACCATTTATTGAACAAACTTTCTTTGCTCCAATGCATAGTCTTTGCTCCTTTGTCCAAGATTAGTTGACCATAAATCTGTGGGTTTATTTCTGGATTTTCTATTCGATTCCATTGGTCTGTATATCTGTTCTTGTTCCAATACCATGCAGTTTTGGTGATTATGGCTTTGTAGTATAGTTTGAAGTCTGGGAGTGTGATGCCTCCATTTCCTTCTTTTTTTTTTCAGTAGAGCTTTGGCTATTCGGGGTTTTTGGTGATTCCATATGAATTTCATCAATAATTGTTCTATTTCTTTGAAGAATGCCATTGAGATTTTGATTGGAATAGCACTGAATCTGTATATTGCTTTTGGTAGGATGGCCATTTTAATAATGTTTATTCTTCCAATCCATGAGCAGGGGATGTCTTTCCATTTCTTTGTGTCTTCTTCTATTTCTTTTAACAGTGTTTTATAGTTTTCTTTGTATAGGTCCTTTACCTCTTTTGTTAGATTTATTCCCAAATATTTGATTTTTTTTGTTTCGATAATAAAAGGGGTGGTTTTTTTGATTTCTTCTTCTTCAGATTTATTGTTTGTGTATAGGAAGGCTACTGACTTTTGTGTGTTGATTTTGTATCCTGCCACTTGACTGAATTGATTGATGAGTTGAATTAGTTTTTCTGTGGAGATTTTGGGGTTCTCTATGTATATTATCATATCATCTGCAAATAGTGATAGTTTGACTTCTTCTTTTCCTATTTGGATTCCTTGGATGTCTTTCTCTTGTCTTATTGCTCTGGCTAGGACTTCCAGTATTATGTTGAAAAGCAGTGGTGAGAGTGGACATCCTTGTCTTGTTCCAGATCTTAATGGAATTGCTTTCAGCTTTTCACCATTGAGAATGATACTGGCTGTTGGCTTGTCATAGATGGCCTTTATGATGTTGAGGTATGTTCCTTGTATCCCAAGAATTTCAAGGGCTTTTATCATGAATGGGTGTTGCACTTTGTCGAAAGCTTTCTCAGCATCTATGGATATTATCATATGGTTTTTATATTTCTTTTTGTTGATGTGTTGGATAATGTTGATTGATTTTCGGGTGTTAAACAATCCTTGTGCCCCTGGAATGAATCCAACTTGGTCGTGGTGAATTATCTTATGGATACATTGCTGGATTCTGATAGCTAAAATTTTATTGAGGATTTTTGCATCAGTGTTCATTAGGGAGATTGGCCTATAGTTTTCCTTTTTTGTGTTGTCCTTATTCGGTTTTGGTATTAGTGGACAGACACATCACCCAAAGCAGTGATAGTGAAGACAAAGATAAACAGCTGGGACTACATCAAATTAAAGAGCTTCTGCACAGCAAAAGAGACAATAACAAAAACAAAGAGAAACCCCACCAACTGGGAGAACATTTTTGCACCCAACACTAATGATAAAGGACTGATCACAAAAAATCTGCAAAGAGCTGATGAGACTCAGCAGCAACAAAGAAAATAATCCAGTCAAAAAATGGGCAGAAGAGCTAAAAAGAAACTTCTCTGAAGAGGAAATGCAAATGGCCAACAGACATATGAAAAAATGTTCAACATCACTTGTCATCAGGGAAATGCAAATCAAAACTACCATGAGATACCATCTCACACCAGTGAGAATGGCACATATTAAAAAAACTAGCAACAACAAATGTTGGCGAGGGTGTGGAGAAAAAGGAACTCTTCTGCACTGTTGGTGGGAGTGCAAACTGGTCCAACCACTATGGAGAGCTGTGTGGAGATTTCTGGACCTACTAAACATAGAGCTTCCATATGATCCAGCAATTCCACTCCTAGGTATTTACCCAAAGGACACAGAAACATCAATTCCAAAGAGCACCTGCACCCCTATGTTTATAGCAGCACTGTTTACAATAGCTAAGCTTTGGAAACAGCCCAAATGCCCAAAAATAGATGACTGGATCAAGAAGATGTGGTACATATATACCATGGAATATTACTCAGCATTCAAAAAAGATAAACACATGCAATTTGCAGCAACATGGATGGCGCTGGAAGGGATCATGCTCAGCGAAATAAGCCAAAAAGAAAAAGAAAAATACCGGATGGTCTCACTCATAGCAGAAATCTAGAAAACTTAAATAAGGGACCAGGAAAATGAATATAAGAAAGTGAAAATTAAAATCAACAAAAAACTATGAACCAGAGACACTTTTTGGGGGGTGGGGGGCGGGAGGGGAAGGATTGGGGTCAGAATGGGGCGTTTGCAATTGTATGGGGGAATATAAAAATAAAATTTAATATTAAAAAAAAAAGAAATTAAAAAACAATCCAAAAGATCAATGAAACCAAAAGTTGGTTCTTTGAAAAAATAAACAAAATAGACAAACCTCTAGCAAGGCTCACAAAGAAGAAATGGGAGAAAACACATATAAATAGGATTATAAATGAAAGAGGAGAATCACAACAGACTCAGCAGAAATCAAAAGAATAATCAGAGATTACTACGAACACTTAAATGTAAACAAATTCAACAACCTAGAAGAGATGGACAAATTCTTCCTAGAACAATATAATCACCCAAAGCTGGACAAAGAAGAAATAGAACAACTAAACAGACCAATTACAAGCAGCGAAATTGAAGCAGTAATCAAAGAACTCCCCAAAAATAAAAGCCCAGGCCCAGACGGCTTCACAAATGAATTCTCCCAAACGTTCAGCAGTGAATGAGTGCCTATCCTACACAAACTCTTTCAAATAATTGAAAAAGAAGGAATACTACCAAATACGTTCTATGAAGCCAACATTATACTAATACCAAAATCCAACAAAGACTGCACAAAAAAAGAAAACTACAGGCCAATCTCCCTAATGAACACTGATGCAAAAATCCTCAACAAAATCCTTGCTAACAGCAATGCATCCATAAGATAATTCACCACGACCAAGTAGGATTTATTCCAGGGATACAAGGATGGTTCAACACCCGAAAATCAATCAATGTCATCCAACACATCAACAAAAAGAAATATAAAAGCCATATGATAATATCCATAGATGCTGAGAAAGCATTTGACAAAGTACAACACCCATTTATGATAAAGGCCCTTGAAATTCTCGGAATACAAGGAACATACCTCAACACCATAAAGGCTATCTATGACAAGCTCACAGCCAATATCATTCTCAATGGTGAAAAGCTGAAAGCATTCCCGTTAAGATCTGGAACAAGACAAGGGTGTCCACTCTCACGACTGCTTTTCAACATAATACTGGAAGTCCTAGCCAGAGCAATAACACAAGAGAAAGACATACAAGGAATCCAAATAGGCAAGGAAGAAGTCAAACTATCACTATTTGCAGATGATATGATAATATGCATAGAGAACCCCAAACACTCCACAGAAAAACAAACAAATCAATCAGTACAGTAAAGTGGCAAGATACAAAATCAATGCACAAAAATCAGTAGCCTTCCTATACACAAACACTAAATCTAAAGAAGAAGAAATCAAGAAAACCATTCCTTTTATTACTGAAACAAAAATAATCAAATAACTGGGAATAAACCTAACAAAAGTAAAGGAAAACCTATACAAGGAAAACTATAGGGCCTCCCCAGTGGCACAGCGGTTGAGTGCTGGGTTGCGAAGCTGCCCACAGCCGCTGCAGCGCCGGTTCGATCCCCAGCTGCTCCCCGGCCACTGGAGGAGGGTCCAGGATGGCGCGCAGACCTCTCCTGCCGCCCGCTGCTCCCCTCAGCAGTGGACTTCGGTCCTTCTGCCTGCTCTGCTCCCAGCTCTGGCTCTGGTGAATTCTCTCACCCTCCACACTTCTGACTGTACCCAGTGCTTGTATAAATAAATAAATAAATCAAAACAAATAAAATAAAATAAAAAATGTGCATTATAAAAAAAAAGAGAAAACTATAAAACAATGTTAAAATAAATAGAAGTAGACACAAAGACACAGAAAGACATCCCCTACTCAAGGATCGGAAGTATTAACATTATCAAAATGGCTATCCTACCAAAAGCAATCTACAGATTCAATGCTATTCTAATTCAAATTTCAATGTCATTCTTCAAAGAAATAGAAAAAATATTGATGAAATTCATATGGAGCCACCAAAAACCCCAAATAGCCAAAACCCTCCTGAAAAACAAAAAAGGGAATAGAGGCTTCACTCACCCAGATTTCAAACT
Organism: Talpa europaea; assembly: GCF_964194135.1. NCBI lineage: Eukaryota > Metazoa > Chordata > Mammalia > Eulipotyphla > Talpidae > Talpa > Talpa europaea. The sequence goes on from NC_140069.1 coordinate 69,660,650, forward strand.
ATACTACAAAGCCATAATCATCAAAACTGCATGGTATTGGAACCAGAACAGACACATGGACCAATGAAACCGAATAGAAAACCCAGAAATAAACCCACAGATTTATGGTCAACTAATCTTTGACAAAGGAGCAAAGAATATGCACTGGAGCAAAGAAATTTTGTTCAATATATGGTGCTGGGAAAACTGGGTCGCTACATGCAAAAGAATGAAACTTGACTACAACCTCACACCATGCACAAATACCAACTCAAAATGGATTAAAGAACTAGACATAAGACCTGAAACCATAAAATATACAGAAGGAAACATAGGTGAAACACTACATGTCATGCACCTCAAAGACATCTTTACAGACACATTGCCCAAAGCATGATAGTGAAGGCAAAGATAAACAGCTGGGACTACATCAAATTAGAGCTTCTGCACAGCAAAAGAGACAATAACCAAAACAAAGAGAAACCCCACTGAATGGGAGAAAATTTTTGCACACAACATTAATGATAAAGGACTGATCACAAAAATCTATAAAGAGCTGACAAGATTCAACAAAAACAAAGAAAATAATCCAGTCAAAAAATGGGTAGAAGAGCTAAAAAGAAACTTCTCCAAAGAGGAAAGGCAAATGGCCAACAGGCATATGAAAAAATGTTCAACACAACTTGCAATCAGGGAAATGCAAATCAAAACTACAATGAGATACCACCTCACACCAGTGAGAATGGCACATATTAAAAAAAAAAAACTAGCAACAACAAATGTTGGGGAGGATGTGGAGAAAAAGGAACTCTCCTGCACTGCTGGTGGGAGTGCAAACTGGTCCAACCACAATGGAAAGCTGTGTGGAGATTCCTCAACCTACTAAAGATAGAGCTTCCATATGATCCAGCAATTCCACTCCTAGGTATTTACCCAAAGGACACAGAAACATTGATTCTAAAGAGCACCTGCACCCCTATGTTTATAGCAGCACAGTTTACAACAGCTAAGCTTTGGAAACAACCCAAATGCCCAAAAATAGATGACTGGATAAAGAAGATACATACACAATAGAATATTACTCAGCATTCAAAAAAGATAAACACATGCAATCTGCAGCAACATGCATGGAGCTGGAAGGGATCATGCTCAGCGAAATAAGCCAGAAAGAAAAAGAAAAATACTGGATGGTCTCACTCATAGCAGGAATCTAGAAAACCTAAATAAGGGACCAGGAAAAAGAATAATTATAAGAAAGAAAAAATCAAAATCAACAAACAACTATGAACCAGAGACACACTATGGGGGATGAGGGTGGGGAAAGGAGGGAATGGGGTCAAAATAAGGGCATTGCAATTGTATGGGGAATATAAAAATAAAATTTAAAAAAAATCTTCAAAAAGATTTGTAAATGAAACTACTGTTTTCTCCAAATCATAACAGTTAAGAAATCTGAATTAAATTTAAAATCATAGTCTGCAATTCCATCAGAAGACTGTTATTTAAAAAAGTATAATTATTTTTCAGTACTTTATACTTACATTCTAAATATAAGAATTACTAAATATAGGTATTACTTGTTTTTTCTTTTAGCTCTTAATAACCCAGTGAGGAATACATTCTTATGCCCATTTTCCAGATGCAGATTGAAATTGAAGAGTAGTTACTTTGCTTTCCCAAAACCATTGCCTGGGGACAGACAAGAACCCTGAAGTCTAAAGCCCTTATCTTCCTGCCCATCCACCCACACAGTGTAAATAGAATGTGGCAGCAGAGCCAGCAGCTTCCTGATGTCCACACCTCTACTTTTTAACTAACAAAACCCCTTTTTACACATGAGTTAAAATCTTTAACTTCACTTAATTCTCTTAAGTGGAGGTGATCCTATATAACAGGTTCTGGCCAAATGCAGAGGTCTTAGGGTGGGCAATTCTTCCCAGAGGAAACAGCCACTTGAAGAAACTCCTCAGAGCCTATGTTCATCCCAAGAATTGGGCCTGGAGAAATTAGTTTCTTCCTCCTGACTACAAGAGTAAATCCTGCACTAAGGCTGCAGAACTCAAGTCTGGGCTCTTGGACTTCTTGTTGCAGGAGACAAATTCAACCCCATTTGTTCAAACACTTTAGTGTTTCCTACTACATGAAACTGAAGGTCTTCCCTAGGTAATTCACCAAGAATAATATCAATGCCTAAAATAGTACAGTCCTTACGTCATAAGTCACAATTTTACTTCACAAGTCAGATTTTTTTTAATACCCTGGATTTATAAACCCAAGCTAACCTACTGGGTTCTGTTTATAATAGGGAGTTGTGAAAGAACACATAAAAAATATTACTTATAGAAGGTAGGAAAAGTGGTGTAGACAGTGATGAGATGGATTTCTATATCTCAAGTCTAAAAATATGTAATATATTTATTATACTTTTACATTGTCTTGATACTTTTTACAATGACTTATCTCTGTAAACTATGTAAATAACATACAAACAAATAAATCAAAGAAAAATATAATAGTCATATATTTTCTAACAAGAATCAACAAAAAATTACCTTTCTTGGGTTTAGGGGATAATTCAAGGTGCTTTCCTGTAGCAGTCTTCCTTTTAGTTATTAATGACTGCAAGCAGAAAATAATAATTATTAAGAAGATTATGATGGTGATGCAGTAATTTATGTGACAGGGCTAAAATCAATTATTTCATAAAATATTAAAAACCGGGCCTCCCTGGTGGCACAGGTAGTTGAGCGCGGCGCTGTGAAGCTGTCCACAGCCTCTGCAGCGCAGGTTCAATCCCAGCTGGCCAGCTGGGGAGAAACCTACATGGCGCAGCAGACCTCTCCTGTCTCTCCCGCTGCTCCCCTCAGCAGTGTAATTCAATCTGTCTGCCTGTTCTGCTCCCTACTCTGTCTCTGGTGAATCCTCTCTACCCCCCGCCCCGTACCTCTGGCTCATACCCCAGTTCCCCAGTTCTTATATGTATAAATCAATAAATCTCAAAAAAAATTAAGTATATATCATTGCTAAAAGATTATACAAGCATTTCATAAACATACTTCTTGTTAAGAGTTGGATGCACAATGGTTTTGTGAGTTGCCAAATCCTGATTAAAGGTATATAAGTGTAAGGGAAAAAAGTAATTTACCAATTAAAATGAACTGTAAGAAAATAAGAAAGGGAATTTCAAAGAAATAGTTACAATGGCCTGCACACTCAGGAATCGAGAATTTATCCTTCAGTATTCAGGGAAAACAATATTACAACTACTTTACCTGACTCATATAAGTGTCCTGAAATCCTTCTCCACACCTGAGCCATGCTTCAGAGAGGGAAGCAGCTGCCCCCACTGTCCTAAGACCTGTTCTTCTGAACTGAAGTGGACTCTCTCCTGGAAAGTATATGTGTTCTGTATTCCAATTTTTTTTCCTCTGTAGAGATAGGATTGAAGACAAAAAAAAAAAAAAAACAGCTCCATTAAATAAACATTAGGCTGATGCTTAACAATATAGAAACCCCAAAATGGCAGTGGTGAAGACATAGCTTTTAAATGTCTGAATCCCCATTTAAAGAAAGAAAGCAAAGCCAGTAGCACTTAACACTATTCACCAAACCCCAAAATGCAAGTGGAGAGAGCACAAAACCATCCCTTCAAATTCCTTCATGGAATTCCATCTGAAAGGAAAGATGCTGAGAAGCCAGAGAGCACAGAGAACCTAGGCACAAAGAGACTCTTCTATTTACTAGAAGTGTAGCAGGTGATGTGAAACTGGTGCCTAAAAAGGGGTGAGGACAAAATAGTACTATTTTCACAAACTACCAGAAAACAACAGAAGTTATAAAAGCTATCTTTAACACAGCCTTATTCTAAAAATAGGCTACTGAAAAGGATCAAAATCAAATGCCATACAAAATTCTTATCAGGAAACAACAAAAAGGAACAGAATAACACCCCAACACATAAAGTCCACCAAACACATAAACATAAAACTGTAACCTCCTATTTCAAAGCAAGACAAAACATTCATATTACAAAACTCAGAACTTAAGTGATACAACGTAAGTAGGATAAAATTTAAACAGGACTACTCAAGAAGTAATAAGGTGGAAAATACCACCAATGAATAAAAAATAAGAGGATTCAAGAGACATAGAGCGATCATGTCTCTGTCTCTAGATCTACTACACAGATAATACAAATCCTTGAAAAAGAAAGTCAAGCACTGGGACAGAAAATCTACAACTTCAGAATGCCTTCCTCAAATTAGAAAAAAAAAAAAGGAAAAGCCCAATTTAAGCACATCACATACTTGAGAGTATCAACCTAGAAGCAATCAAAACCAAGACATAGCCTCGTTTAACAGATTTTCTAAAAAATCCTTCGAGCATCTAGAAAAAGAAGACAAACGACCTATAAGTGAAAAAGAATTACTTTACATCACATGTTAATGGCAATGCTCTAAGACAGAACAAAGTGAAATAACATACTTAAATATTCAAACAAAGAAAATGAGCCCGGGAGTTTACAATAACAATTAGTTTTCTCCAAGTTTTTTTTTTTTTTAATGTCTATAACAGACATGCATTCATTTCATAAGTTTTTAAACCTGCATTTTATTTTAAGGTAAATTTTAGATTTGCATTGGGAATCGAATTAAAGTGAAGTACTATAAGTTATCATGTAACCAGAAATAACATCTCTCAACCTTGCTTAAGCCTGCCTTGAGCCCACAGTTCTCTATGTAACCAGCATCCAGCAAGAGGTTGTGTACCACTAAGGCAGGTATTCAAACTTTAACTAGGACTGCTGCTTTAGGTATTGCTCTGACTCTACTGTTTATTCAAATCAAACAATTGCTGTAACACTACTGAAAGTACACTGTCTTTCCCAAGTCCAACTACCATTAATATTGATACAGGGCAGCAAGGGGCACTAAAACTGGCCAAGGACACTGTCCAAATAGTTCACAGGTCACTGTCTGAGTCCTTCACCTGTGCACACAATGGCAAGACTACTCAGGCCCAGAAAACAACAATGGGATTTATTTAACAAACTAGGGATAAACAAAGAGTTACTGAGGCCAAAAAGGGCCCTCTACCTCACCTGAAGCAGTATCCAGTGTTTTCAATCCTAAACAAAAAGCAGCTAAGGTGGCGTCTTCCCCGCACAGCTCCTCTCCCAAACAATAGGCCATATGCCCAAGATGGCATCTTTCTGCCACTGTCAACCTGCATATGGCTGCCAAACTATAAGCCAGGTTCCAACTCAGGAAGACAACAGAAGATAAGCTGTCTGATGCCCCTGCACAGCACCAGACACACAACACTCAAAACAGTAGCTGCAGCAGTCCAATGCCCCGACAAACAGCCACACTCACAGCTCAGCAAGGTATCCAGCTCTGGGTCTTCACTTTCTCTTTCAGGCTATAATGGCCGGAAAACCGGGAATAGTTTCAGTAGCTCTGATAGAAATTCTGGCCTTTTACCCGGGAAGAGGAAGAACAAGTGGTACTTCAAGAATGGTGAGGTGTAGTGGCAGGAAGGCATAGATCAGATTCTCTATGATCCAGGCAGATGGGTAAAGGAGAGTCCTGGAGCCTTTGGTGGCTTTTCAGGCTTTTATTGAGCTTTTACCAGGTACAAGGCAGGCAGGGGAGGGAAAGGGGGCAAGAGGCTGGCAGGCATTCCAGCCCCCGGCGAATCTTCACTCTTTCTGGGCTCTCTGGCATTCTCTTGTGGTCTCTCCTTCTCTGCTGGTTCTACTCTCATTCTGTTGTTGCTCTTCTGGCATCCCTGTGATGCCACCCTTATAAGCCCAGTCTCAGCCCAGGTGTGCCCACCTATGCATGCCCACTCCCTACTCCAAGTGCTTCCGTTTCGCTGATGCTGCCCTTTTAAAACAGTCTCAGTCCAGGTGTACCCACCTATGCATGCCCACACCCTACTCCAGGTGCCCACCATCAGGCATGCATTCAGGACTGCAGGGATCCATCATCAATCCTAATGGAGGGAGGGCAGAAAAGCCTGACATTTACCCTATAATATTTAATGCCCTATTCCTATTCAACAGGAGCGCCAGATTCATTTACCTAAACTGATTCCAAAGAGTAGGAATACACTGACCTCAATTAATTTCAAAATGCTTTATATTAATGTATATGTCAAATACTTTTTACAATTTAAAAAATTATCTGGTTGGAGGTATAACTAACAAATTGAAATAATATGGCAAAAACTAAATATTGGTAAGTGAAGACTAGAATCTAAATGCATTAAATTCAGAAAAAAAATTTACATTTTTAAAAAATACCTCTTTTTAAGCTATGAATCAGAATAGGCATTTAGAACACTTCCTGTTATCAGTCAATACTTTCAGATAATTAGAACCTGGAAATAAACCCAAAGTAGACTTGATTCTGAAAAGATTTGTGTCTCAATGCACAGAAACCTTTGTCAAAAGACAGTCTGTAGAATAAGTAAAAGGTATCAGGCTTTTCCACCATCCCACCATTAGATTAAATGCATGCCTGATGGTGGACACCTGGAGTAGGGTGTGGGCATGAATAGGTGGGCGCACCTGAGCCAAGAGATTGGGCATATAAGGCCAGGGCAGCAGAGGATGGCATGGTATGGAGTGGTGCCGTGTGGAGTATGGGAGTACAGTGGAGTGAGGTGGAGTACGGCGGAGTACGGCGGAGAACATGAAAACAGCTAAAAAACCAACACGGCTGCTTGAACCAGTGATGAACTGTAGGGTAAATGAATGTCAGGCTTTTATGACCTCCCGCCATTAGATTAAATGCGTGCCTGATGGTGGACACCCGGAGTAGGGTGTGAGCATGCGTTGGTGGGGACACCTGGGCTGAGAGACTGGCCTATAAGGGTGGTGTCACGGGGACGCCCTAAGACCAGTTACTTAAGAAGAATAAGCGGGAGGGCAGAACCAGCAAAGAAGCAGAGGCCACAAGAGAATGCCGGAGAGCCCAGAAAGAGTAAAGACTCACCGGGGGCTGGGAGGTCTGCCAGCCTCCCTGCCCCCCAGCACCCCTGCCTGCCATGTACCTGATAAAAGTTCAATAAAAGCCTGAAAAGCCATCAAGGGCTCCAGGAATCTCCTTTACCCTTCTGCCTGGATCACAGAGATCCTGCTTGTAGGGTAAGGAAAATGTCAGGCTTTTCTGCCCTTCCGCCATCAGGATAGATGATGGATCCTTGTCCTGAATGCATGCCTGATGGCGGGCACCTGGAGTAGGGTGTGGGCATAGGTAGATGGGATTCAGCTGAGCTAAGACTGTGCTTTTAAGGGCGGCGTCACGGGCGGACGCCAGCAGCACCAGTAGCAGCAGCAGCAGCAGCAGCAGAACAACCTGAAGGAGAAGCCGAAGCAGAAGCAGAGAACGTCAGAGAGCCCAGATAGAGTGAAGACCTGCTGGGGGCTGGGAGGTCTGCCAGCCTCCCAGCCCCCCAGCCAGCACCCCTGCCTGCCATATACCCGCTGAACCCCAATAAAAGACGTGCAAAACCACTGAGGACTCTGACTCCTCCTTTACCCGGTTTGCATGGGATCAGAAAACCTGCACTGTGCCCAGTCTGGCCCTTACAATTGGCGTAAGTCGGCAAGATCCATGCAGACGGGTATTGGAGCCCTCCGAAGACCTGGAGGGACTAAGGAGAACAGACTGTGTGTTTGCCTGTGACGACGCTGGAGGCGCCATGGCGGCACAGAAGATGGATACGGTCCGGGAGCTGTGGGACGAGACTTCGCATGGAGGAGATGCCCGAGAGGACCAGGCAACGACACCGGAAAGGACCAGGCAATGACCCCTGAGGCAGCAGGCCGCTGCTGACGCAGGGAGAGGCCAATGGACATGGACTGATAAACTTGGACTGACAATCCCGCCAGAAGGCGGAGGACCTTGGGCAGGTTATGTTGTTTTTTTTTTTTTGAGAATCTGGGGGTGGCCAGTGGGCCTAGATGGCCAAAAGCAGCCTGTGCATGCCCAGCAGCCAGGTGGAGGAGAAAAGCCAACTAAGAAAGCAAAAGCTGGTACTGATGATAAGTTGAGAAGCCCTGAGTGGCTGTTAAGCAGCCTGAGTATGCTGAAGAACTGTGAGTCTCGTAAAATCACCTGTGGGTGATGCCCTGCTCATTCTTGAGTGAGGGTGAGGAGCTGAGGAACCCGTCCTTGGGGGACGGGTGGGGAATGTGGCTTGGGGTGGAGCCCAAGCCGAATGCTGAGTTTGGATCCTGACCCATGTGCTTGTGCAGTGGGTTGGCTTGAGTGCAGGGGTCTGCGAGTCGCATGGGTGGCTGTGAAGGCCCAGGTGTTGGAGCGACTGCAGACAGAAACCCTGAGGGTTGGTGATTACCCCCAACAGAATAAAATTGCCAATCCCAGAGCTAGTGCATCCTGGGGGTGGATGCTGTGTGCGCCTTGTGGCTGAGACTACAGCCAGAGAAGGCCAGGAAGCCTGACGGCTCCTGGTGTGATATAGTAGATGCTGTGAGTGATTCCCATCCCTCATATGAGCAGTGCCTTCGGCAGCAGATTTGGTGGCTCATCTGCTGGTACCAATAATTGTCTTTTGCACTAGGTTGGTGCCCTGCCTGGACTTATTTGTGTTTTGTTGTATTTTGTTATATTTGATGTATTTGCTTTTGTGGGCCATGGCTGCATTGTTTGTTTGCTTAGAAAATTGTATATATATGTATAGACTATATGGCAGAAAACCCTGAGGGGGTGGACTGTAGGGTAAGGAAAATGTCAGGCTTTTCTGCCCTTCCGCCATCAGGATAGATGATGGATCCTTGTCCTGAATGCATGCCTGATGGCGGGCACCTGGAGTAGGGTGTGGGCATAGGTAGATGGGATTCAGCTGAGCTAAGACTGTGCTTTTTAAGGGCGGCGTCACGGGCGGACGCCAGCAGCACCTGAAGGAGAAGCCGAAGCAGAAGCAGAGAACGTCAGAGAGCCCAGATAGAGTGAAGACTTGCTGGGGGCTGGGAGGTCTGCCAGCCTCCCAGCCCCCCAGCCAGCACCCCTGCCTGCCATATACCCGCTGAACCCCAATAAAAGACCTGCAAAACCACTGAGGACTCTGACTCCTCCTTTACCCGGTCTGCATGGGATCAGAAAACCTGCACTGTGGCCAGTTCTGCCCTTACACTGCTTTGTCCCCTCCTGTCACTACAATTGGTGTAGTCAGCATGATGATTCATTGTAGATGGTCCCTCCAGAGACCTCAGGAGGGACTGAGGAGTAGCAGACAGCGAGCCTGTGACAGTGCTAGAGGTGCCATGGCAGCACAGGTGATGACCAAAGTCCAGGAGCTGAGGGAAAAGCTAAAGATGCTACAGGAGGTGGACAAGGTCCAGGAGCTGCTGGATGAGACCTCACGTGGAGGAGAAGACTACCTGAGAGGACCAGGCCACGACTCCTGAGGCAGCAGAATCATCATACAAGAAAGAGGACCAGGATTCGGAGCTTGCCAAGTGCTAATGCAAGGAAAAACCAATGGACTTGGACTGACAATCCTGCCAGAAGGATTGGCAGGAACTTTGGCAGGTTGATGTTATGTTTTTGGAAGCCTGGGGGTGGATGGTATTCTTTGTATAACCCAGGAGATGAAAATCAAGGCATGGCTGGTGGGCCTTGATGGCCAAAAGCGGCCTATGTACTACCCAGCAATCGTAGGGCCATAGCCCAGAGAGGCAAAGACCAGAGGAAGGGGCAGGCATGAGAAGAGCCCACGACTGGCTGAGGGAAGAGCCCTCTCTAAGTTCTCCGCAGCCAGGCAGAGAGGATGTATCAAAAAGCCAACTTAGATAAGGCAAAACCTGGTGCTAAGACTGGGAGGCCCTGGGCAGCTGTTAAGCAGCCTAAGTATGTTAAAGAAGGCCAGTGGGTGATGTCACTGTGCGTTGTTGAGTGAGGGTGAGGAGCTGAGGAACCCATCCTTGGAGGAACGGGTGGGGGAATGTGGCTTGTGGTGGGGCCCACAGCCGAAGAGAGGCTGTATGTGGAGCCTGTATCCATGGACCCCCCCACCCATGTGCATATGCAAAGGGTTGGCCTGAGTGCAGGGGTCTGTGTGTCTCATTGGTGGCTAGAGTGTTGGAATGACTGCAGACAGAAACCCAGAGGGTTGGGCGATTACCCGCAAAGGGTACAGAATCACCAATCGAAGAATGAGTGCATCCTGGGGGTGGATGCGGTGTGTGGCTTGTGACCGAGACCACAGCCAGAGAAAGCCAGGAAGCATGAGCAGTGCCTTCGGCAGCAGACATAGTGGATCATCTGCTGGTGCCAATAATCATGTCTTTTGCCACTAGGTTGATACCCTGCCTGCACTTATTTGTGTTCTGTTGTATTGCTGCATTGCTATATTCAGTTGTATTCTATTTGCTTTTGTGGGTCATGGCTTCAGTGTTCATAATTCACCAGGGAAAACTTGTACATAACTTGTATATAGATTGTATGGTGGAAAACCCTGAAGGAGTGGGCTGTAGGATAAGTGAAAAATTATTAGCCATATCCATCTTCCTGCCATTAGCATTAATGATGGATCCCTACATGCATACCTGATGGCAGACACCTGGAGTGGGGTGTGGACATGCATAAGTGGGCACACCTGGGCTGAGACTGGGCTTATAAGAGCGGCATCATGGGGATGCTAGTAGAACGAGAAGAAAGAACAAGAAGAAGACTGGAACCAGGAGAAGAGAGCAGAGCAAGAACGAGAGAAAGAATGAGAGACCACGAGAGAACGCCAGAGAGCCCAGAAAGAGTAAAGACTTGCCAGGGGCTGGAAGGCCTGCCAGCATCCCAACCCCCCAGCACCCAGCCTCTCATGTACCTGGTAAAAGCTCAATAAAAGCCTGAAAAGCCACTAAGGGCTCCAGGATTCTCCTTTACCCATTTGCAAAGATAATAGAGATCCTGCTTTGTCCCTTTGTGCCACTACAATTACTGAAAGAAAAAAAAAAAAAAACTAAAGGAAGAAATGGAGAGAAATAAAGTGAAATCTCATTATTTGTCCGTCGTACTCAATGTTCTATATAATGTCTCTACTAACAGTAAGCTAGTGAATACTAAGCCACTGTTCCTAATAAATACAAGGATTGTATTTCTTCACTCTTTATGAGCCTTTCTGTTAAAAATGTATAGATTCCTTAATAGAATAGTCAACAGCACCATAAGTTAGCATGCCTAAGTGATGTATTTTCTCTGTAAGGCACATCACAGTTGTCCTTCATGTAAGGATACTACAGAGCACTTCAGCACTTTTTTTTTGGCTATTTAAAGTAAAATCACCAATATAGAGCATAAAAATTGAGGGCCTCCCTGGTGGCATAAGGGGTTAAGATGCAACCTATAAAGAAATCCGCAGCCACTGCAGCACGAGTTCGATCCCCAGCCAGGGAGCAACCCACATGGCACAGCAGATCTCTCCTGACTCACCCACTGCTTCCCTTAGCAGTGTATTTCAGTCAATCTGCCTGTTCTGTTCCCCACTCTGTCTCTGGTGGATCATCCCACCCCCCACGCCTCTGGCCTGTGCCCCAGTTCTTGTATGCATAAATAAATCAATATTAAAAAAAAATAAAGCATAAACAGACCAAGATAAAGATTTTTTTTAGTGTGAGAGCTAAAACAAGAAAGCAAATTGAGGCCTTGCTCAAAACCACTTGAGAACATGCATGTCAGGTGGCTCAAATTTTTCCTATTTCTACACATGCCCAAAAATGACTATAAAAGCATTCAGGAGTAATGTATTGGGGATTACAAATAAAATTTGACAGTGGGTAAATTCATAAATACAGAATCAATGAATAATGAGGATTAACTATATGTTTGACTAAATGTTGACTGTATTGACTAAATGTTCTCAATGGAGAACATTTCAGAAGAAAATAAGTAGTTAAAATGCAAAAAAGATTAAACTCAGCTTTAGCACTTTACTATTCCCATCAGCTCATCTAGGTCACTTTTCCTTATCACCACTCAACTTCTCATTTATTTATGTATATCATGCTTATTTATTTTATTTACTGAGAACCTTTACTCCCAATAACATGCTACTATACTTCTTTGGGCCACTCCCCTTAGAAAGAAGTGAAAATTTCTAAATATTGTTTTGGGTCTCATTTCATAAATATGGAAAACAAACTGGATGTCTAACTAAATGCAAAAGGAAAGCTTTCTTGGTTATCTGATTAATATCTGGTGGTTCAAGTCATATATTTTAAGAATGTCAACACTCTTCCACCCAGGAACTTACCAACATTAATGGGAGCAATAATTCAGTGGCCCTCGAGTCTGAAAAACAATGTAGTTTTAACCAAGTCAGCCCAAATTCAGATATTTCAGATTCAGTTGCTTCACACTTACTTTTCAGCCTTCCTCTTTGCTCCCCCAGCCAATTTAGTCTGCTGCCAAGAGAACCTGCATGTTCCCATAACACATCTGTACCCACAGCACTCTGCAAGAAATTACCTTCCTGCCCTTTGGTCTCTCCAACTCTGTCACACATATGTGCTCATCTCTTCGAGGGAACATCCATCAAAGCCTCCCCTTACATCCCTCCCTCTAGGATCATTCTGTTTCCTGCCTATCCTACTCCTTCCACTAAAAAAGGGCTCCTGAAGGTGGGGAGCCATGTGTCAAATTTATTTCATGCTCTCAGTGCAGAGCATTTCCCACTCACTAGGTACTCATTAAACAACTGGTGAATGAAAATGTCAAGTCCCCTCTGCCCTCACCTTGCCTTGTGTCCTGTTATTTCTTTCCCTCTCCTTTACCTCTTAACCTCAGAACCTTTCAAGGGTGTTTACTAACATCCACTAGTTTTTGAAAGTGTTTTATGTTATTGACTTATCTGCTATGTAAATCTCCAATATTTATCATTCTGGCTTGTTTCGTTGCATATAACTTTTTTTTAAAATTCATGATGTACATATGCTACATTCTCTTGATCTAGTCACCCCTGGATGGACATTTAGGCTGTTTCCATGGCCTAGCTACTAAAGTAATGCTGCTATGAACATTGTGGAATATGTGGTTTTTTGTTGATAGTTTCATAGTCTATGGATATACAGGCAGAGTGGGAATGCTGGGCTGCATGCTATTTCCTTTCTTAGATTTTTAAGAGTGCTTTCCATAATGATTATACCAAATCACATTCCCACAGTGTAATAGGAATGTTTTTTCTCCACATGCTCTCCAACACTTATTTTGTTTAGGGTCTTTTGTATATATGCCATTTCACAGGCACGAGATGGTATCTCATTGTAGTTTCAACCTGCATCTTTTATTAGAGGTGGGAAGAAACATTTTTTCATATATCTTTTGACCTTCTGGATATCCATTCTGCTGAACCGTCCAGATCTGCGGCCAATTCATTATTAATTGGATTACTTTTTAATAGTTGAATTGTATGAATATAACTGGATATTAATCCCTTATCAGTTATACACTGTATGAATATTTTCTCCCATTCTGTAAGGTATCTATTACTAGTCTTGTCATTTTTTTGCTAGCTTTTTAACTTGAGATAGTCCAATTATTTGCATGGGTTTATAATTTTCTAGCTATCAAAGTATAATCACCAGAAATATCTTTATTCTTGATATCATGAGGTGTATCACCAATGTTTTCTTCTATGTATTTTGTTGTTATAGGTTTTATATCTATATGTTTAATCCATGTGGAGTTCTCTCTATATGGCATTAGTGAGTAATCCAACTTCATTCTTAAATGTGTAGCTTTCCAATTTTCCTAGCACCATTTATTGAAACAACTGCTCTTTCCCCATTTGATGATCATGGATGCTTTATCATAATTTAGTGCTAGAAGATATGCAGATTTCTGGACTTTAGATTCTGTCCCATTGGTCCATGTATTTATTTGTATGCCAATACCTTACTGTTTTAATATTTTTTATAGTAAAGTTTGAAATCAAGTAACAGAATGCCTCTATTTCTCTCCTTTATTGTAAGGGTTGCTTTTCTAATTCCAGTCCTTGTGTGGTCCATATGAATTTCATAATATTTGTTCAGTTTTATTAAAAATTTGCTGGTATTTTGATGGGAATTGCATTATACTTGTATATTATTTTAGGTAGAGTAGCCATTTTGACTATATTGATTGTCCCCATCCCTGAGCATTCGATATCTTTCCATCTCCTTATGTTGCTAAGTCTTTTAATAACATCTAACAGATCTGTATAGATGTTTTACCTCCTTTGTTAGGTTGATTCTATTTCTTTCTGAAGCAATTACAAGTGGATTTCTTAAATTTCTTTTGCTCTTGTTCATTTTACATAAGAGGGCTATGGATGTTTGTATGTTAATTGTGTAACATGCCACTTTGTTGGGTTCATGTGTTATTTCCAGCAAATTTTTTCTGTAGTTCTTAGGAGCTTTTAGACAATAAATCATCTGCAAGTGGTATTAGTTTCACTTCTTCTTTTCCCACTTAATTTTCTTTATTTCCTGTGTTTGTCTGATAGCTCTAACCAATCATCTTACAAGTTTAAGAGAAGTAATGACAGTGGGCATCCTTGTCTTCCCAGATCTTATGAGGAAAGCTTTTGGGTTTTCACCACTTAGAATTATATCAGCTGTTGGTTTGTGATATATACATAGCCTTTAGTATACTGAATTAGGTTATTTCTACCTTCATCTTTTATAGAGATTTTGTCAAAAGGGCGCTGAATTTTCAAACTGTTTCCTCTGCATTTGATATCATGATTTTTATTGCTGCTTTTCATGCTATGATCTATTACATTCATTTCTTTATGTATATTAAACCATCCTAGCATCCCTGGGATAAGTAACACTTGATCATGATGGCTACACTGTTGATCATGGGCATACAATCCTTGTGGTATAGTGTTGTAATTAATTTGCTTATATTTTACTGATTTTTTTTTTTGCATCAATGTCTATCAGGGATATTGGTCTGCAATTGTCTTTTTAAGATACACAGAAAGAAACAAGAAGCAAACTATATGGTATGAAATCCAGATACTGACCCAAAGAGAAAAAGTCAATAAATCAACTGTCTTAAACATACTCAAAGAGCCACAGGAAACCTGAGCAAAAGAACTACAGAAAACTTGGAAGAGGAAATATCAACATTAAAATAATTAATAATATCAATAGACAGGTATTATAAAAATGAACCAAACAGAAATTCTAAAGGTGAAAAGCATAATACCTGTAACAAAGTATTCACTGGAGATGGCAGATCTGAAGAAAGAAAAAAGGATCAGTGAACCTGAGAATAGGGCAACTAAGATTACCTAGTTCAAAAGAGCAGAATGTGAAAATAATTGGAAAAAAAATGACAGAATGTAAAAAAGACTTGTAAAATATGATGAAACTTACTAATATATAAGGTACACCTCAAAAAAATTTTGGATTCAGTTCCAGACTACTACAATAAAGCAAATGTCATAATACAGCAATTCACAAAATTTTTCACTTTCCAGTATATATAAATGTTGCTTATGCCATAATATAGTGTATTAAGTGTGCAATAGCATTATTTCTGAAAAACCAATGTCCATTAACTTAAAGAATACTTTCTTGCTAAAAAAAAAAAAAAAGCTACTCATGTGTTGGAAAAATGACAATACTGTTAGTACTGTCTTACTCAATGTAGATAGGGTTACCACAGACCTTCAATTTGTAAAACATATAGTAACTAAGCACAATAAAGCAAATCACAGTAACATGAGCCATGCCTGTAGTAAGAGGATTATACACCATGACCAAGAGAAATTTATTTCAAACACAGGTGATGCATTATATCAAAAATCAAGCAATAAAACTGCAAATCACATTAATAGAACCAAGTGAGTGAATACTATAGTCTTCACTAATGCAAAGAAACTATTTGACAAGATCCAATACCCTTTTGTGATAAAAATACATACTAACTAGGAATACCAATGAACTTCCTTAACATGAAAAAGGGCGCTTAGGAAAAAATCTCACAGCTAACATCATACTTCTTGATGAAAAACTAAGTTTTCCTCCTAAGGTTAGGAATAAAACATGGGTAGCTGCTTCTACTGAACACTGTACTAAAAGTTCTATCCAGAACAACTAGGCAATAAAAAAAAACAGAAGGCAAATATATTCAAAAAGAACATATACAATTATCTCTTTTTATGGATGACAAATATATAGAAAACTGTCGTGAACATACAAAAAAATACTACTAGAGCTATTAGATTCAGCAAATTTATAGTATAAAAGACAAACATATAAAATCATTTCTACATGCTACCAATGAGTAATTCAAAAAGAAAATTAAAGCAATTCCATTTACAGTAGCATCAAAAAGAGTAAAATACTTAGGAACAACTTTAACCACAACAGTGAAAGAGTTACATAGAAACTAAAAAACACTGCTGAGAGAAATTAAAGAATGGAATAAAATTTAAAACCTATGCAATTAAAGAATACTATGGACAAAGTGCATACTAATGAGAAATATCTATGAACTACATATCCAATAAGTTTAGTATTACAAATGTGTTAGTAATTCCTACAACTCAACAAGGCATTTTTAAAAATGGGTAGGGGCCTCCCTGGTGACTGAGGGGTTAACTCTCAGCGCTACCACTGCAATAGCCCAGTCCCATGGCCTGAGTTGGATTCCCCCGCAGCAGACCTCTTCTGTCTTACCAGCTGCTTTCCTGACCTGTGTATTTCAGTAGATCTGCCTGTTCTGCTTCCCACTGTCTCTTGTGAATCCTATTACCTCCCACACTTCTGGCCTAACCCCCCACAGTTGTTCTATGCAAAAATAAAATCTTTTCTAAAAATGGGTAAAAGACTGATAAAAATTCTCTAAAGAGGGCATACAAATGACCAACAATCATATGAAAAGATGTTCAACATCATTAACCAATTAAAGAGACACAAATCAAAACCACAATGGAAGTAATCAATTTACACCCACTGCCATGGCTTATATACACAAATTGGGGGGGGGGGGGCAGACAAGAACTAGTTGGCAAATATATGGAATAATGAAGCTCTGTGACTGCTTCTGAAAGTATGAAGTGATGCAGTTACTGAGGAAAAAAGTATTTTCTTAAAAAAAATTAAACAGACTTACCATAGGATCTAGCATTTTTACTTCTGAGCAATTCTACTTCTACCCAAAAAAACTAAAACCAGGAACTCAAACCAATGTTTATAACAGCAATATTCACAATAACCAAAAGGTGGAAAACCCACATGTCCATTGACAGGTGAATAGATAAAATATGGTATATATGTATATAAAATGGCATATCATTCAGCCTTAAAAGATAATGAAGTTCTGAAACATTATTGGTTCACAACCTCAGGAATTCTTTGGGTGAATTCAAAACTGACTTCATACCTGGAGAGCAGGAAAGACAAAAGAAGAAGGCAGGTAACTCTAGATTGGTAGGTGCTGGTTTGAACAAGCAAGAGAAATTATATATGAGATATGATGTTTGTCTTGGGCAGCCACGAGATAAGTAGATGTCCGCACTCACGTCCCAGAATCTTAAGAGTTATACAGAGACATTAATAGGGTTCAATTACATTATGGGAAAACCAATAAAGCTTTTAAAATTTACTCAGTTGAACTTCGTTTTTTAACAAAACAAAAGGCTACACATGAATAAACACAGCAGTTCACAACAGCCAAAAAGTAGAAACTGACATGCCCACTTGACAGATAAAATATAGTTTATAGTTTTTTAAATAAGAATGTGTTTTCATAAATATTTGGTATTCATTCATGATTCCTATCTCACAGCTCCCAAAAACCTTGGAATTTCCTGAGAGATAAGAGCAATGGGAACAGCTTTTCAGAGGCATAAAAGTAAAAGAATATCTTGTTCATCATAACAGGTCCCTTTTCACCACAACTGGGTTTATGTGGATGAAGTAACTATAAAAAGGCACCAACAGATGGAGGTTAGTTGCCAGGGGGAACTAACCATGATTAGAGGGTTGGAACTTTCAGTTCCACCTCAACTTCTGGGAGAGACACAGAGGTTGAATCAATCACCAATAGTCAATGATTTATTCAACAGAGTCTGCATGATGAAGCCTCCATAAAAACCCAAAAGGAATGGACATGAAGAGATTCCAGTCTAGAGAAACAGAATATTCCATGTGCTACCATGCTGGGCCCCAAATTCCAAGAGGACAAAAACTTCTTTGGGACCTCACAAAACATATATGTATGTATGTATGTATGTGTGTGTGTGTATGGGGGGGTGTATATACATACACATATATCTTTTTATTTAAAGATTTATTTATTTATAGAAGCACTGGGTACACTCAGAAGCGCGGGAGGGTGAGAGAATTCACCAGAGCCAGAGCGGAGAGCAGAACAGGCAGACTGACGAAGTGCACTGCTGAGGGGAGTAGCGGGGCCAGGAGAGGTCTGCGCGCCATGTGGGACCCTCACCCAGCAGCCGGGGATTGAACCGGCGCTGCAGAGGCTGCAGGCAGCTTCGCAACCCAGTGCTCAACTGCTGCGCCACCGGGGAGGCCCCATACATTTATCTTTATCTGGCTGTCAATTCATATCTATTGATACCTTTTGTAATAAATCAGTATTCCAGTGAGTAAACAAGTTTCCTGAGTTCTGTAGCCACACTAGTAAATTAATCAAACCCAAGGATGAGAACATGAGAACCTCTGATTTATAACATAGGTCAGAAGCTTGCAATTTGTATCTAAAATGGAGGGCAGCCTTTAACATATAGAATCTGACGCTATCTTTGAAGAGAAAAATGTCAAAATAGAGTTGATTTGTATACCAACTGGTGGCACAAAATTGAACATATGGGAATTGTGTGTCAGAATCTTTAAAGGATATATACATACACAAATACAATGGATAAAAAAAGTACTGATGCATGATATAATATAAATGAGCAGGAATGCATCTTGAAAATCTATGTTAATCCAGACACAAAGGGGTACAGACTGTATGATTCCATTACATAAAATTTCAAGAACAGATAAATATGGAAAGACAGAACACTGCTAAGTGGTTGCCAGTGACTGGGGAAAGATGGGAAGCGTCTACTTAAAATTAAGGGGTTTCTTTTTAGGGTGATGATAATGTTTTAGAACGAAACAGAGAAAATGGTTCCAGAACACTGTAAATGCACTAAATGCCGCTAAATTGTATACTTCAAAATGATTAATTTTGTATAGGTATAGTTTACCTCCATTTGAAAAAAGAATGAGATTTGATTTTTTTTTTAAAGATTCATTTATTTACTCATACAAGCACTAGGTACAGTCAGCAGCACAGGAGGGTGAGGGAATTCACCAAAGCCAGAGCGGGGAACAGAATAGGCAGAGGGACTAAAGTACACTGCTGAGGGGAGCAATGGGCGGCAGGAGAGGTCTGCGCGCCATGTGGGACCCTTGCCAGTGGCCGGGGATCGAACCGGTGCTGCAGAGGCTGTGGGCAGCTTCGCAGTCCAGCATTCAACCGCTGCGCCACCAGGGAGGTCCTGAGATTTGATATTAATTGAAGGAATGTAAAAACTGGAAGAATGTGATAGACATTTGAAAGGGAAAACTGGCTCACAATTTTCACAGCATATGTTTCTATTCAGGATCAATATATAATTCCTTTCTCAATGAAACTGGAGATAATGTACAATAAAATTATTCTCCTAAATTAATATGCTCAATTATTGATTCAGGTGATTTATAATCACCAGAATTCAAATGAAGCCTTAATAATCCATCTCTCATTCCCCCCCACCATTATTAAGCTATTTGTTCATAAGCTATCTCTGTTCCTTTCAATGAGCCCTATCCTGTTTGACACCCATGATCTCAATGGTTCTTTATTCTTGTCCTTTTACTGGATCCTGCTGTTCACGTTTCTCCCTTTACATGCCTTCCCAGTATGCTGATCTCAATTTTTTTATTGTTTATAGGACTTTCCATAAACATTTACCTAACAGTGAAGGGAAAAAAGTTACAGTATTTTCCAGTATTTTATCACATAGAAAGTAGTCCCACTAACAATACACCTATTTCAACTTCTATTCTTCCCCTTTCTAGACTCTCAGAGCTATTGATAAATGAAAAAGAGTATCAACAGCCCTGAAAGAAGCAATACCTCTGGGCATTTAAAAAAATCCTGACACAAGCTACTGCAAACCCATAGGGCATTTGTGCTAGCTTCTTCTACAGAATACAGTTAAGATCCCTTTTAACATCTTCAAGAGGTTCTTGGAAACAGACTTTACACAAAACAAGATACAATGAAATCAATTTGACCATAGGCTAATTGTTATAAACAAAAGTTAAAATCCTATGGCACATTTCTGGTCACAAAAACATCATCAAGCTTATAAATGAAGACACAAAACACTTCTAATATTAAACAATCTTTTGCAATTATTCATGTTTTCCAACTTGCTTATTACATTTCAAGTTGCAAGGCAGGAGATCACCCAGGACAGAACACCCTTCCATCATAGGGTGCACTCTCACATACACCCACACTCACTCTGACAAGGATAACTGAGACTCTTCAATGAACCTCACATGCACATTTTAAGATGTGGGACAAAAACAGATTGCCAGGAGACAACCCATGGAAAGAAACATGGAGAAAACATGCAAATTCCACAGACAGTGGCCCCAGCAAGGAAAATTTTTTTTTTCTCATCAATATTAAATCAAAACAATGTTATTTGAGGATCTGCTGTACTTCCTCTCTCATCCCTCAATTCTCCAGAAAATTTTCCCTTATCTCTGAGGCTGACATGCATATTATTTGGAGACATAATCCAGTTAATTGCAATTATTTATTACTGTCTTCTGTAGGCACTAGACTTGTGCTCAATTCAGTAGCTACCAGACGTAAGTGGCTACAAAACATTTGAAACATCCCTAGTGCAGCTGAAGGATTTTACTTAATTTGAATTAAGTTTTTTTTAGTCTGATTCCCTTTATTTTTTTAATATTTTATTTTATATAATTCTTACAACATTTTTCATTTTTGCACAATGTATGCATTTTCATTTTGGTTATATTCCCCATACAATTGCACACCCCACCCTTATTTTGACCTAGTCCTTCCTTTAGTGTGTCTCTGGTTTATAGTTGCTTGATTTTGATTTTTACTTTGTATTAATGAATTAAGTTTTAAAATTAAAGTGGAATAAAGCAGTTTTCCATTAACTACAACATTGCTTTAGTAGGACTAGATTTCATTTTTTTTTCTTTTTTTAATTAATAATAAATTTTATTTTATATTCCCCATACAATTTCAACCCCCCCATTCTGACCCCAGTCCCTCCCCTCCTGCCCCCCACCACCCAAAAAGTGTCTCTGGTTCATAGTTTTTTGTTGATTTTGATTTTCACTTCCTTACGGTTATTCATTTTCCTGGTCCCTTATTTAAGTTTTCTAGATTCCTGCTATGAGTGAGACCATCCAGTATTTTTCTTTTTCTTTCTGGCTTATTTCGCTGAGCATGATCCCTTCCAGCGCCATCCATGTTGTTGCAAATTGCATGTGTTTATCTTTTTTAAATGCTGAGTATATTCCATGGTATATATGTACCACATCTTCTTGATCCAGTCATCTATTTTTGGGCATCTGGGCTGTTTCCAAAGCTTAGCTATTGTAAATAGTGCTGCTATAAAATAGGGGTGCAGGTGCTCTTTGGAATTGATGTTTCTGTGTCCTTTGGGTAAATACCTAGGAGTGGAATTGTTGGATCATATGGAAGCTCTATGTTTAGTAGGTCCAGAAATCTCCACACAGCTCTCCATAGTGGTTGGACCAGTTTGCACTCCCACCAACAGTGCAGAAGAGTTCCTTTTTCTCCACACCCTCGCCATCATCTGTTGTTGCTAGTTTTTTTAATATGTGCCATTCTCACTGGTGTAAGATGGTATCTCATGGTAGTTTTGATTTGCATTTCCCTGATTACAAGTGATGTTGAACATTTTTTCATATGCCTGTTGGCCATTTGCATTTCCTCTTCAGAGAAGTTTCTTTTTAGCTCTTCTGCCCATTTTTTGACTGGATTATTTTCTTTGTTGTTGTTGAGTCTCATCAGCTCTTTGCAGATTTTTTGTGATCAGTCCTTTATCATTAGTGTTGGGTGCAAAAATGTTCTCCCAGTTGGTGGGGTTTCTCTTTGTTTTTGTTATTGTCTCTTTTGCTGTGCAGAAGCTCTTTAATTTGATGTAGTCCCAGCTGTTTATCTTTGCCTTCACTATCACTGCTTTGGGTGATGTGTCTGTAAAGATGTCTTTGATGTGCAAATCACATAGTGTTTCGCCTATATTTCCTTCTATATATTTTATGGTTTCAGGTCTTATGTCTAGTTCTTTAATCCATTAAAAGAAATAGAAGAAGACACAAAGAAATGGAAAAACATCCCCTGCTCATGGATTGGAAGAATAAACATTATTAAAATGGCCATCCTTCCAAAAGCAATATACAGATTCAATGCTATTCCAATCAAAATTTCAATGTCATTCTTCAAAGAAATAGAACAATTATTGATGAAATTCATATGGAATCACAAAAAACCCCGAATAGCCAAAGCTCTCCTGAAAAAGAAAGAAGGGAATGGAGGCATCACACTCCCAGACTTCAAACTATACTACAAAGCCATAATCATCAGAACTGCATGGTATTGGAACAAGAACAGACATACAGACCAATGGAATCAAATAGAAAATCCAGAAATAAACCCACAGATTTATGGTCAACTAATCTTTGACAAAGGGGCAAAGACTATGCATTGGAGCAAAGAAAGTTTGTTCAATAAATGGTGCTGGGAAAACTGGGTCGCTACATGCAAAAGAATGAAGCTTGACCACTATTACCTCACACCATACACAAAAATCAACTCTGACTACTGATTTAAATATGTGCATGCCTTCGCCACTCTGATCACCTTCCATCATATTACTCTGTTTTCTTCACAGTACCCATTTCTTCACATTATCCTAGGTATTTATTTCCTTTAGAATTTGTTGTTGGCCTCTCCTAGTGGAATCTAAGCTAGTGCAGGGCAAGTTTCTTATCTTTTTATTTATCATTTTACATTTGTTCTGTGAATGACTAAATGGTTTCAGGTCTTATGTCTAGTTCTTTAATCCATTTTGAGTTGATTTTTGTGTATGGTGTCAGGTAGTGGTCAAGCTTCATTCTTTTGCATGTAGCGACCCAGTTTTCACAGCACCATTTATTGAACAAACTTTCTTTGCTCCAATGCATAGTCTTTGCTCCTTTGTCCAAGATTAGTTGACCATAAATCTGTGGGTTTATTTCTGGATTTTCTAGTCAATTCCATTGGTCTGTATGTCTGTTCTTGTTCCAATACCATGCAGTTTTGATGATTATGGCTTTGTAGTATAGTTTGAAGTCTGGGAGTGTGATGCCTCCATTTCCTTCTTTTTGTTTCAGGAGAGCTTTGGCTATTCGGGGTTTTTTGTGATTCCATATGAATTTCATCAATAATTGTTCTATTTCTTTGAAGGATGACATTGAAATTTTGATTGGAATAGCATTGAATCTGTATATTGCTTTTGGTAGGATGGACATTTTAATATGTTTATTCTTCCAATCCATGAGCAGGGGATGTCTTTCCATTTCTTTGTGTCTTCTTCTATTTCTTTTAACAGTGTTTTATAGTTTTCTTTGTATAGGTCCTTTACCTCTTTTGTTAGATTTATTCCCAAATATTGGATTTTTTTTGTTTCAATAATAAAAGGGATGGTTTTTTTTATTTCTTCTTCTTCAGATTTATTGTTTGTGTATAGAAAGGCTACTGACTTCTGTGTGTTGATTTTGTATCCTGCCACTTTACTGAACTGATTGATGAGTTGAATTAGTTTTTCTGTGGAGTGTTTGGGGTTCTCTATGTATATTATCATATCATCTGCAAATAGTGATAATTTGACTTCTTCTTTTCCTATTTGGATTCCTTGGATGTCTTTCTCTTGTCTTATTGCTCTGGCTAGGACTTCCAGTATTATATTGAAAAGCAGTGGTGAGAGTGGACATCCTTGTCTTGTTCCAGATCTTAATGGAATTGCTTTCAGCTTTTCACCATTGAGAATGATACTGGCTGTTGGCTTCTCATAGATGGCCTTTATGATGTTGAGGTATGTTCCTTGTATCCCAAGAATTTCAAGGGCTTTTATCATGAATGGGTGTTGCACTTTGTCGAAAGCTTTCTCAGCATCTATGGATATTATCATATGGTTTTTATATTTCTTTTTGTTGATGTGTTGGATAACGTTGATTGATTTTCGGATGTTGAACCATCCTTGTGTCCCTGGAATGAATCCTACTTGGTCGTGGTGAATTATCTTATGGATACATTGTTGGATTCTGATAGCTAAAATTTTGTTGAGGATTTTTGCATCAGTGTTCATTAGGGAGATTGGCCTGTAGTTTTCCTTTTTTGTGTTGTCCTTATTCGGTTTTGGTATTAGTGTAATGTTGGCTTCATAGAATGTGGTTGGTATTGTCTCTTCCTTCTCAATTTTTTGGAAGAGTTTGTCGGATAGGCACTAATTCATCTCTGAATGTTTGGTAGAATTCATTTGTAAATCCATCAGGTCCTGGGCTTTTGTTTTTGGGGAGGTTTTTGATTACCATTTCAATTTCGCTAATTTTAATTGATCTGTTTAGGTGTTCTATTTCTTCTTTATCTAGCTTTGGGTGATTGTAGAGTTGTAGGAATTTGTCCATCTCCTCTAGATTGTTGAACTTGTTTCCATATAACTCTTCATAGTAGTTACTGATTATTCTTTTGATTTCTGCTGTGTCCGTTGTGATTTCTCCTCTTTCATTGATGATCCTGTTTATTTGTGCTTTCTCCCTTTTTTCCTTTGTGAGCCTGGCTAGGGGTTTGTCTATTTTATTGATTTTTTGGAAGAACCAGCTCTTAGTTTCATTAATCTTGAGGATTGTTTTTTTAGTTTCAATTTCATTTATTTCTGCTTTGGTTTTTATTATTTCTTTTCTTCTACTGGTTTTGGGTTTTTTTTTGTTGTTCTTTTTCTAGATCTTTGAGCTTCGAGATTAGGTTGTTTCTTTGAGTTCTTTCTTGTTTCTTGATGTGAGCTTCTATTGCCATATATTTTCCTCTTATTACTGCTTTTGCTGCGTCCCATACATTTAGGATATTGGTGTCCTCCTTGTCATTCAATTCAAAGAATTTTTTAATTTCCTCTTTGATCTCCTCATTAGTCCAGTGATCTTCCAGTAGTGTGGTTTTTAGTCTCCATGAGGTAGGAAAGTTCCTTGCCTTCTTTTTATGGTTTATTTCTAGCTTGATGCCTTCATGGTCAGAAAAGATGGTTGATATGATTTCAATCTTGGTGTATCTGTTGATATTTGTCTTGTGCCCCAGTATGTGATCGATCCTGGAGAATGATCCGTGTGCGCTTGAGAAAAATGTGTACTCTGTTGTTTCGAGGTTTAGTGTTCTATAGATGTCTGTTAAGCCCAAATGCTCTAGGTCCTTATTTAGAACTTTAGTTTCTTTACTTATTTTTTGTCTTGTTGATCAATCCATTGTTGATAGTGGTGTGTTGAAGTCTCCAACTACATATGTGTTTTCTCTGATGTCTGTTTTCAGAGAGGACAACAGTTGACTGATATATTTTGGTGCTCCTTCGTTTGGTGAGTATATGTTAATGAGTGTTATTTCTTCTTGAAGTATTGTCCCCTTGATCATAATGTAGTGACCATTGGGGTCTGTTTTTATTTTTTTGAGTTTGAAATCTGTTTTATCTGATATAAGTATAGCTGTTCCTGCTTTCTTTTTTGGTCCATTTGCTTTAGGATTGTTTTCCATCCTTTAACTTTGAGTCTATTTTTATCTTTTGTAGCTAAATGTGTTTCCTGGAGACAGTAAAAGGTTGGGTTTTGTTTCTTAATCCAGGCTGCAACTCTGTGTCTTTTTATTGAAGAGTTTAGTCCATTTACATTTAGGGTTAATATTGATATGTTAGCATCTGTATTTGCCATTGTGTTTGTCTTTCCTTTGATTTTATTTATTCTTTTAATAACTTTTTTTTTCTTGCCTTCTTTCGTTGTTATTCGTCCCTCTGAGGTTCTGGCTTTAGGACTCCTTGTAGTATTTTTTGGAGTAGGGGTTTAGTCGTAATGAAATTCCGGAGTTTCTGTTTGTCTGGGAAGGTCCTTATTCTTTCTTCATAGAGGAAGGAGAGCTTTGTGGGATAGAGTATTCTTGGTTGACATCTGTTTTCTTGGAGTCTGTTGACTATGTCCCTCCACTCTCTTCTTGCCCGTAGTGTTTCTTCAGAGAAGTCTGATGTCAGCCTGATTGGTTTTCCTTTGAATGTTATCTGTTTCTTCCCTCTTGTCAGCTTCATTATTTTTTTCTTGTCCTGGATTCTTGGGAGCTTCACTAGTATGTGTCTTGCTGTATTTTTCCTTTCATCGTGGAAGTTTGGTGTTCTTCTTGCTTCTTGTATATCAATTTTCAGCTCCTTCTTCACATTTGGGAAGTTCTCTTCAATTATCTCCTGGAATATTTTCTCTGTTCCTACATCTCTCTCCTCTCCTTCTGGTATTCCTATAACTCTTATATTTCCCCTCCTCATGGAGTCAGATAGTTCCCGAAGTCTTTCTTCGTTCTTTTTCCTTCGTACTTCTCTTTCCTTTTCTGTTTCGGTTCTTTTTATTTCTGTGTCTTCAAGAGTACTTATTCGTTCTTCCATTGCATTGCTTTTCCCAGAGTTCTTTAGTTCCTCCATTAATTCTTTGATCTCCTGCGTTTCTTTCGTTTCCCTCTTTAAGGACTCAATTTCCTTCTTCTGAGCATTGTTTTCCCTCTTTAGGGACTCAATTTCCTTCATGACTTCTGTCATTTTTTTAATCATGGCAAATTTAAATTCTCTTTCTGGAAAGCTCAGAAGTTCTTCCAAGTTACTGTCGTTACAATCTGGGAAGTGGTTTTCTTTTTGTGGTGTGCTTTTTTCCTGAGGGGTTGTTAGGTTGCGTGTGTCTAATTTCTAATTTGTCGTATGCATTGGGATACTGTGTTGCTGGGACTGGCTGGCATCTTGGGTGAGCTCTCCGCTCCCCTCTGGCTTCTCCAGGAGCCATCTGTCGGTTTCAAGCAGTCTTTACTGAAGAAGGGTCCCTGTTCTAAAATGCCGATGTGGGGACACACTCCTCTGTGTGCTTGGTCTGCCCTGGCGGTGGGTTCCCGTTCCCCCTCTGGGTTTGGACTGCAGACCAGACGGGGCCTAGCGTGGGCGAGCTTCCCTGCTCACCTCTGGCTCCTGAGGGAGCCTTCTGCAGGCAGTCTTTACTGAAGAAATGTCCCTGTTCTAAAATGGCGATGCGGGACGCACTCCCTGAGCGTTTGGTCTCAGGCACACTCTTCTGCGCGCCCGGTCTGCCCTGGCCGTGGGTGCCTGCTCCCCCTGTGGGCTCAGACTGCTGGTCTGAAGGGGCCTGGGGTGGGCTAACTTCCCAGCTGGCCATGGGCTCCGCCTTCTGCCTGTCAAGTGGTCTTTTCTGAAGAAAGGTGTTAGTGACTTTTTTTCTGGTCGCTAGGTGGCGCCAGAGATCTCACCTAGAGCCCTTGGGGAGCTGTGTTTTTCACCCTGTGTGGCAGGGAACAGAGTGGGAATGGTAAGGAAAACCTCAACGGCTTTGGGGTGCTGTGTCTGCCTTGTGCCCCACCGTCGTGGAGAGCCCACGCCCCGAATTTCGTGCCTCGGGTCTTAGTTCCAAAGCCCTCAGGTCCAGGACGCGGGCTGTAGCCCAGTTCAGTGGCCGCAGCAATGGCACCTTTTGCACCCCGCTCCCGTGTCTGGGCGCCTGGTTTCTGATTACTCAGTGAGGGACTTTCACCTCAGTGAGGGACCCCGCGCGTCTCCCCGCAAGCCTAGGTCCCAGGCGCGGGGACCTGGGCAGCCGCGAACCCGATCCGCGTTTGCTTTTCCAGCGCGCCGCTTTTCCGCGCAAGCTTACCAGCTGGCCTGGGCTGTGTGCGCGTCTCCCGGGGTCTCTGCTGTTCTCTAATGGCGCCTGGAGCTCACCTCCGCGCGAATCCTGCAGGGTTCTCCACAGCTCCCGTTCACGGGGTGTGGTGGCTGAAATAGTTCCTTTCCACTCACAGTCCCGCTTGCTGCGTAGTTTGTTCTTGTTGGTCATTTTGGTTTGTTTTTTTCCTCCTCTCTGCCGGTCGGAGAGTGCTGACTTTGTGGGTGGGGGAGGGGAGCAGGGTTCTGCGCTTTCCTCCCTTCTAGTCCTTTTTTATGGCAACTTTCTTCTTCGGGTAGTTTGCTGGAGTCGTCCGTTTATCTTCCGTGTCCCAGTTCTCACTGGGACCTGCCACTTTTCCTCCCTATTAACTTTTTTTAATGGGAGATCTTACTCGCAGCGTCTCCTCGCCGCCATGTTGCTCCGCCCCTTAGATTTCATTCTAATCACTATTAAAGTGAGTATAGAGTAATGAGTAGGATATTATCATTGTATTAAAGTGAGCATGTGTTCTTTTTTACTTTTCTCTAATGTGGTTACTAAAAAAAAAATTACAAAAGTGGCTTTCTATTTCACCTGCTTATGGCAAGTGCTGAATATCCAGAAATAAGAAACCACTTATCTTCATTTTGCAGATAAGCAGCATAAGGCCAATTCAAGCTAAACAAGTTTTCCAACACACAACTACAGTAGAACTTTAAGAGAACACTTCTATCTCTTAGTCCTAAATATACACAACACTGCTTCTAAAATTAGTTTTTGGGCCGTTTAAATTTATAAATATGTAAGTTCAGGGCAAGTTAGGCACTGGAAAGCCTTGAGTCAAATTAATTACTATTTGTATCATTAACACTTCCTTATTAGAAAAGGGAGATGCCTCAAAGTCAATAAGCAGGATACAGTTTGTAAAGTTAACCAATGATCAACTAATATCCAGTATACAGATGAACTATATAATATCCAGTATATAGTTTCACTTCGGGAATTAGTTCCCAGTGAAGATCTTGGTTTGAAAACAGACATAAGAAAAGTAATAAAAACTAGTATCTACCATTTATTGAGGACTTATTTCGTTAGAGAATATCCCATTTAATCCTCCCCAAATCCACTGTTGTAAGTATTCTAATTTTCCACATGAAGCAGCAGAGGAAGTTAAGAAATTTACCCTTATTTACACAACTAATAATCAACAGAGTCAGTATTCACAAATAGGCTGGTAGACTCTGCAATCCAAACTCTATTAAGCCAGGCATGCCCTGGGGTTTCTAGTGAGATAGAAGATCTGCTGTGTGGAGGTCCCTCAAATTACTAAAAATAGAGCTACCATCTGAACCAGCAATCCCAGTCCTAGGAATCAGCCCAAAGGACACAAAAACATTAATTTGAAAGGAAACCTGCACTCATATGTTTACTGCAGCACTATTTACAGTAGCTAAAATATGGAAACAACCTAAATGCCCAAAAAGAGATGACTGGATCAAGATGTGGTATATATACACAATGGAATACTAATCAGCAATCAAAAAAGATAAGCACATGCCATTTGCAGCAACATGGATGGAGCTGGAAGGGATTATGCTCAGTGAAATACGTCAGAAGGAAAATATTGGATGTTTCACTTATAGGAAGAATACAGGGGAAACAAGGGATTGGGGGCAAAAAAAAAAAAAAGACAAGACTAGCAGGTAATATAAATTGGAGACATTCAGCAGGAGCAGGGGAGGGAGAGGGTTAAAACAAGGGCAGGAAGAGCACAAGAGACTATGGTGATGGTTCATGGGTAACTTGGTGGTGGGAATTTTATGAGGTCTACACCTGTGAGGAGAAAGCAAACTGCACAAAAATGAATAGTGACGTAAAATGTATGTATGTATACACACACACACACAAGAAAAAAAGAGACAGGAGATCTGAACACAAAGTGGATTGTTACCTGGGCTAAATGTTTTCATTAGGTCTCTTGTGGTACCCCCTGGAAACCCTATTGACTCTGTGGTATATACCAAGGGGACAAAGACCAAAGGGACAAAGACGTGGCCCAGGCTAGGCTGCTGCTGAGATTCTTTATGCTTACAATGCCTGACTGCCTGGATAGCTCCTCTGTTGCGGGAGGTTTCCAAATCAGCTTACTGCCTTCATATTTCTAAGGATTATTAGTTGTTCTTAGTGGGAGAAGTAGGGAAAAACAGAACTTGATCTGTTTGTCTTGATCAGATCAGAAGTTTGGCAATCACTTTTTAACTCTTTCAAGCTGCTTCCTTTAGCATTTATTTTATTATTCTAAAAAACAGACATATTATTACGTATCTATTATCTATATTTACTATGGTATATGAGGATTTAACTCCTATAACAGCACTCCACATTTCTATTTCTTGTCCTTTATGATAGTTTTTTTTTTTTAAAGTCAGAAGTAAATATCAATACTATGGCCACAAAAGTGTGGCCCCTTAAGTACTAAAGTAGTCCTTGTGCAACCTTTTTAAGAAAAAATAATTGCCACAAATTTTTCTTTGCATTGTTCTTCATCTACCTACCCAAAATATAGAAAGTTCTATGCTT
Source organism: Talpa europaea (assembly GCF_964194135.1). NCBI lineage: Eukaryota > Metazoa > Chordata > Mammalia > Eulipotyphla > Talpidae > Talpa > Talpa europaea. Next base: position 69,691,230 of record NC_140069.1, read on the forward strand.
GTCAATAGACAGATAATGTTTCTATTTCCTCCTTTTGCAATGACATATTCTCCAGTGTCTTCCTAATACAGGGTATATCAGAAGTAAGTCCTTGAGTTTTTACATGTTTGAAAATATCTTTAATTTATTCCCATAGCTGATAGTTTGAGTGATAATAAAAGTTAATGCTTTTAGTAAGAAAACCAGATTGAAGATGGAAGAAACTGTGTGAAAGATACGAACTAGAGAAACTTAGGGAAGAAATGGTGTAAAATGAGTAGTTCCGTTGTTTTCCAATACCTTATTCATCTGTTCTGAAGCTTGTAATTCAAGTATCATTGCCTTTTGACTTGATTTCATTTAAAATGTTCATTAGCATCAAACCATTGGTTTTACTTTTTGGGGTATTATGTAACTAGCAGTGGGAGCATTTACTCATAGTTTCTTTTGAAACAGGAAATAAACTGGAGAAATAGAATTTTAATATGTGCAATTAAAAGTTTTTCAAAGCTGTGTTTTGTGATAATACATTTTTTGTAGTACTGTTATAAAGAATGTAGTAAGGCCATCATCCATAAATCTATCATTCAGATAATATATTTTGATGTATTTCATGTTCAAGCTTATTCTATGAAGACATATCTTTTACAAAAAATGATATATTATTTTAAAGCCTAATGTCCTTAGTATCACATGTCCAGTACTGCCGGATCTGGCCTTCAAATTGCTGTTGTTGACTGCTATGGTGCCACCCTGCTGAGCCTTCAAAACATTCATGACCTGAGAACTTTGAGACTTTCGTGACCTAAGACCTTTATGACCTTCAAACCATGGCCCTTCCCCTAACTCTTTCTTCTCTCCCAACTTCTCTTTCTCCTTTGTAAATAAACCTGTTGTAGTTGAAACCTGACTCTGAGCCATGTCCTACAACTAGAGTAGTACATAGGTGAGAATCCATCAACTACGACATTTTGGTTCCCCCTAATCTTGCACTGTTACACACCAAACAGAGCCTCAGAGTACATAAAACTGTTAGAGCTACAAACACAGACAAATCCACTATTATAATTGGAGATCACAAAACCTTCCCCCAGTCCTCAGCAATTGATAGAACTAGTAGATAGAAAATCAACTGTTACGATTACAAATAAATAAATTAATGGAAATCAACTAAGTTACGAAAGCTCTGAAGAACCAAAAAAAAATCATTGACAATGCGTCATGCAGAGACTATCTCACCCACTCAAGAATAAAAAAATACATATTTTCCAAAACACAAAGGAACAGTCACCAAATAAAGGATATGAAGAGAGACGAATGAACCTGTAAGACAAACAGTGAGGGACAATCTCCCAGCCAGTAAGTGGCACTCATAGCCAACTCAATGATAAATGGTGGCACTTTCTAGACTCCAGCTCCTGATGAAAACTCAATGGTAAAAGGTGAAACTTTTCAAACTCCACACCCAGAACAGGAACTGATGGGAAATACTGGCAGAGATGAGGCTTTTGGCAATTAAACTGCTGGGGCTTTTAACGGTTTAGCTGCTGAGACTTTTGGTAGGTAAGCTTGCTGTCACTTAGCTTTAACTTTTCGCACACAGTTACAACGCTGAGGCTTGTGCGGCAATTAAGCTGATGGGACTTTCACCAAATAAGCTGCTGGGGTCTTGGCAGTAAAGCTGTTGCCTTATAGCAATTAAACCACTGGTGGAGAACAGAAGCCAGATACTGTCTTTGGCTTGGCCCTCAGTCTGCTCAGAAGACACTCCTGAGTAGGAGAGATGGCATCAGGCCATATGCCAACCTATAAATTGTGTCTCTTCTATCTCTCTCTCTCACTCCCTGTGCAAATAAATCCTGTTATCATTTCACATGGTGCCTGATTTCAGGTCATGTCCTAAAGTCAGAAGCATGCAAGTGAGGATCCACCAACCAGGTAATCTCCCTCCCAGGGTTCACTCGGTTTCACACCCATCATACAGAGTGAGTTGCATGATAATTATTTAGTTAAACTAGAAATCAACAACAGAAGGTAAATACTAAGCACACAGATAACATGCTTCTAGCTGATTCATGCATCAAAAAGAAACTCTTAAAGGAAATTTTTAATATATGAAAAAGAAAATGTAACATCAAAATACATGAGATGCAATGAAAGCAGAAATGAAAGGAAAATTCTTATCACTAAAACACAGCATTGCAAATAAAATTCTCAAATAGATAATTTGAATTTCAACCTCAGGAAACTAGAAAGGGAGAAAATAAAGCAATCAGAAGGAGGGAATATTTAAAGAGCAGAAATCAATGGAAAAAGGAAAATTGGGCCTCCCCGGTGGCACAGCAGGTTGAGCGCAGCACTGTTAAGCTGTCCACAGCCTCTGCAGTGCCCATTTGATGCCCGGCCTACCAGGTAGATTCCCACATGGTGAGGCAGACCTCTCCTGTCTCGCCCGCTGCTCCCCTCAGCAGTGCACTTTGGTCCTTCTGCCTGTTCTGCTCCCTGCTCTGTCTCTGGTGAATTCTCTCACCCTCCCATGCCTCTGGCCTGTACCCCAGTGCTTGTATAAATAAATGAATCTTAAAAAAAAAAACTACTAAAAAAAGGGAAAATCATTTTTAAAAACAAGAATCCAATTAAGGTAAGCACAACTGATTAACTTCTGTAAGAACAGTAACACAAAAGATACAAATGACCAGTTTGAGTTTGAAATAGGGTCTATCACTAAAAATTTTACCACCATTAAAGAGATATGGGAATACCACAAACAATACATTCATCATTCAACAAATGAGCAGAAAGTAATCAATTTCTCAAAAACCATAAGCATATGAAACTCAACCAAGAAGGAATAGATAACCTGAGTAGGCCTATAACCATTAGAAACTGAATTTTAAGTGTAAAGTCCCCCACAGCAAACCACTAGGCACAGATGACTTCATTATAGATTTCTAGATGAATTCTAGAAGAATTAACATCAGCTTTCAACAATATCTTCTATAAAATAGAAGAGAGATGACTTCCAAACTCATTTAGGAATCTTGATATTTGATACCGATATTACCCTGATAGTACAGTCAGACAATGATATTATCAAAAGAGAAAACTATAGACCAGGTGTGCAAAGCTGATTCAACATCCAAAATCAACTAATACCATATCAACAGGCTAAAAAGAAAAATTTTATCAATGGGTACAGAAAGGGATAAAACAAAATCCAGTATCCATTCATGACAAAACTGTCAATAATACATATAGAGGTAAACTTTCTCAACTTATGAATTTATCAAAAAACTTATACCTAACATCATACTTCACCAGGAAAAAATGAATATTCTCCTCCAAGGATCAGTAAAAGGCAATGATGTCTGCCCTCATCACTGTTACAAAACATAGTATTGCAAGTTCTAGCCTCCTGCAACAAAGTGAGTGCTGGGGGAAAGGTTTCATTTGAGAACATACAGACTAAAATGGAAAATTGAAAACATGACAATCTATGTAGAAAATATCAAGAAATCTACAAAACATGCTTATTACTAAATAGTGAGTTCAGCAACGTCATAGGATGTAACAGGAATACACTAAAAGTAATCAATTTGTAAAAATTAGCAATAAGCATGTAGAAAGTGAAATTTAAAACACAATGCAATTTACAAGCATTCCAAATATATAGATATAAACTCACCAAAACATGTATAGCATGTGCATGCTAAAATTTTCAAAATACTGATGAAAGAACCTAAAGAATGTCTAATGAATGAAGTGTTCATATTAAAGATACAGATGTCCATCTGTCCCAAATTGATCTATAGTTTTAATGCATTTCCTATCAAAATTATAGCAAGGAATTTATATATCTAGACAAGCTTATATTAAAATACACAGGAAAAGGCACAGGCCCTAGAAGAGGTAAAACTAGCCTAACAAAGTTTAAGTGGGAAGTCACTATTTCCAAAATTAAGGTGTAGGTAAAATAATCAAGGCAGTGAATTTGGCAAAGAGATACATATAAGTGAATGAAACATTTCAGAAACCCAGAAACAGATCCACACATAAAAGCAATTCAATAAGGGAAGAAATAGACATTCAAAAAATTATAATGGACAACTTAAAATCCAAAGGCAATGAAAAAAAAAGATCTCAACCTACACCTCACATCTTACATGAAAATGAACTCAAAGTATATCACAAATGTAAACTGTTAGGAAAAAAATAGAAAATCTTTGCGTTCTAAGATTAGGCATGTAAGAGTAGCCCTCACAGATCCTGGTTCTCCAATAGTGGCAGAACTTGCCCAGCTTCACTCCAGCACAAGTCACATAGAGAGAAAAAACCATGGCAGTCATGGGGACACCTGGGTCAGGTTTAAACCTGGTCAACACAATTCAGATACAATAGATCTTGCCTGCCCAGCACCAGGATGAGAAGGCACAGGGCAGTTTGGATATGGTATCAGGGTTTCAGTTTTGAATACTGACCTGGTTTTGAAAATGGACCAATCAGGTTTGAGATCCCACTGGCATCAATCAGGCTAATGCTTGCATTGGCACCAATCAAATCTTTGAAACAGCTGGTTTGGAAAATGGACCAAACAAGTTTGAAAGATGGGTATGCTGAAGAGAGATAAGGCAAGGGCAGCTTGAGAGAGGCTTCAGAGAAACTTCTCTGGGGAGACTTGTCCAGAGAAGCCTCAGAGAGACTAGTCCAGAAAGTCTCACTCAGACAGACCTATAACACAGACCCTCACAGTCCCTTGAGACATTACAGGCCTCTGCTTCAGCTTCATTCATCAGGATGTAACCAGGGGCTAAAGCCAAGGACTATTACAGATGGTAAGGATAGATAGCCCCAAAGAAAATGCTAAAAAGGATCGTATTTTGGGGTGGGGCAACCACTAAGAGATACAAGGGACTGCAGAGGGGTTGTGGATTCATTCAGTGTTGGGGATTCAAGGTTTTTGGATCTTTGGTATTTGGGGTCAGTGGATTCTGGCCCCCTACCGCACCGATCTTCCAGAAGGCTGCTGCAGGCCTCTGAAGGTGGAGGTCTCCAGTAGCCAACCTCAGAGAGGAAAAGTTTGGAGGCTTTCCAATTAGCTGAGCAACTGAAACTGTTCCCAGTTTTGCTGCAGTTACAGCCTGGCAGAGAAAGTGAAGACCCAGAGTCAGGCACCTCGATGAACTGCGTAAGTGTGGCCATTTGTTGGCTCTTTTGGCTATTGTTTTGAGTGTCACTTTCTGGTGCTGCGCTGGGGTGTCCCTGCAGCTCCAGGAGCATTTCCTGTTGCATGTTCTGTTGTCTTCGTGAGTGGGAACCTGGCCTGGAGTCTGGCTGCCGTGTGTTCCAGGTCGGCAGAGGCAGGAAGATGCCATCTTAGACACATGTTGTTCGGGACAGGAGCTCCTCCCCTTCAGTGGTGTTTTAACTGCTTTTGTACAGGCCTGAGAAACACTGGACACGGCTTTGGGTGAGGTAAACAGTCATTATTGGCCTCAGTAACTCTTTGTTTTTCCCTGGTTTGTTAAGCCCTTTTGTTGTTGTTTTCTGAGCCTGAGTAATCTTGAAATTGTGCACGTGGGTAAAGAACTCAGACAGTGACCAGTAAAACTATTTGGACAGTGTCCTTGGCCAGTTTTAGTGTCCCTTGCTGCCCTTTATCAAGGAGACCTTCCTTTCAGCTGCATTCATCAGGAGTAGCACTGGCCTATGCCCTGCATCTCTAAAGAAGTGCAACATTGCTGCCTTAGTTTCTCTGGCACTATCTCTGAAAGCTGTCTGGTCTGGCACATGGTACTACCCATCCTGGTCTTTGTATCGCTGCTATGCTGCTGTGGTGCTGCCTCAGCAGTGCAACCTGTGACTGCCTCCGGCTGCCACAGATGAGTTGGGTCCCAATCCAATTTACTGGTGTGACACAAATTCTGTTGTCTCTAATACCATCTTGCACAAATAGCTTTTGGTTTGGACAAATGCACACTGCAGACACTATCTGGAGTAGGGTAGCCAGCCATTTGTTGCATTAGGAATGCTTTCCTTATCCCAATCACCCCTTGTAACTAAACTCTATCGTATACTGAGCTTGAGTTAGGGCTTTCAATTATGAATGCATGTGTGAGAACCCACATACCATCACATTATCCCCCAAATTTTGCATGGTTTCAACCAGAGTTCTTTGATGTCTTAACAAAAGCACAAACTATAAAATGGACATTATGAAAAATACACATTTTGCTCTGGAAAAATATTTGTAAACGACATAAAACCAACAAAGGAATAATATCTAGGTTTAAAAAAAAAAAGACCTATCATAACTCAAGAGTAACAAGAAAACAACTCAACTTAGGAGTAAAAAACATGAATAGATATTTTACAAAGAGGGTAGGCAGATGGCAAATAAACACATCATAAAAACATGTTCAGCATCATTAGCCATTATGGAAATGTAAATTAAAATCACAATGCATTACCAGCATACCCCTATCAGAATGACTGAAATCTCAATATGTGATGGAAAAACTTTCAGAATAGGAGTAGTAAGGATACTTAATAACCCACTCCTTCATGAAAGGAATGAAAACAGTGGCCAAAAAAAATAAATAATCTCATGTCTCAGAACTCAGGATTAAACAGAGATTCAAAACGATCTGAAATAGCTTTTCCTAAAAAAAAAAAAAAAAAAACTAACTGAATCTCAACAGTGAACTTTGTGGTGTTTTAACTTGCCCTAGTCTCAGCCCCTTTTTAATCTTGAAAAAAAGCATCCTCATAACTAGAATAGCTGCATAAACCAGAAACATAGTAGTTACAGAGAGAACAAACTATGTTTGGAGTTCCTCAAAAGTCCTATGCCCAGAGAACTACCAGTATCTCACTTGCTGGTGGCTCTTATTCAAAGGATATATCATAATTTGACCCAATTCAGAGCTTACTCCATGAGAAAACCCGATCCCACATTTGTCTCAAAAAATCATCAGCAACTTACTAGACTGTAGCTTCCTGAAGCAGTAATAATGGCTTAAGGAATTGAAGCTAGCAAAAATACTTAAGAAGGAAGATCTGGAGAATAAGATGTCCTAAACTGATTGAAAAGACCTGACATATTCCTGAGTATCCAGAATGCTACATGCATTTGCAGTGATGTATACATGTCCTGAGAAAATTTTAATTTCTCAACTCTGGATAACCTTGAGGGTGTAAATAAAGAGAAAGTGAAGGCTAAGTAGGTTATAAATTGCTGGAGAACATAAGATATGCCTCAACACAAAGTCTGGCAGGAAAGGATAAAAGACTTAATTAGCTCAAAGCATTTAAGGAAGTATCTTTCCAATAATTCACAAGCAACTAAACTAGCCATGTAGTATCTTCAATAACTACACACACAACAGGGAATTAAGACTTTAAGAAATTAGTATGGTAATGTCATTGAACAAACAAAACAAATAGCAACAACAAAAAAAAAGTGAAAAAAGAATTTAATGTCCACAGTTGTCACATATTATTTAAAATGCAGTTTTCTACAAAATTTTAAGATACCTGATGAAACAGGAAAGTAACACAGGGAAAAGGCAGTCAAGAGGAAGCCCAAATTGGGATTCCCTAGAAAAAGACTTCAAAACCAGTGCTCGCTTCAGCAGCACATATACTAAAACTGGAACGATACAAAGAAGATTAGCATGGCCCTTGCACAAGGATGACGCACAAATTCGTGAAGCACTCCATATTTTAGAACTGAACTGTAAGTTATTTTAAGTCAGGGATTTCTGTTTAAACTTGTGTATAATCTCCCCCCCATCTAGAGCACTGTTTTTCAAATAAAAATGATAAAATAAATATATAATAAATACAATTAAAAAAAAGACTTCAAAACCAGTTATAAACATGTTCAACTACATAAAAAGAAAATGTCTCAAAAACCGAAGAAAGTATGCACATACTTCAATAAATCACAATATAAAGATACAGTAATTACTAAAGAAAAAAACACTAGAATGAACAGAAATTCAGAAGTTGAAAAGTACAGTAACTGAGCTGGGGCTTAACTGGGAATCTGACCTGGTAGAAGATAATCAATTTAAGATAGGATATCTGAGATAATCTAAGCTGAAGAACAAAAAAAAAAAAAAAAGAATCAATAATAAATAGAACCTCAGAGATCTGTGGGACATAAAATGTCTGTGGGACATGCATAATAGAAGAAAAGGAGGGGGAAAAGTAAAAATAATATTTAAAGAAAAAAGGCCTAAAAGCCTCCAAATTTGATAAAATATTTATACACCAAAAAAGCTCAAAGAACTCCAAGTAGGATAAATTCAGAGAATAACCTACAACCCCTTTAAAAAAAAAAAAAGTAGACTACATATTCTTCTCACATAAATATGAAGAATTTTTCAGGACAAACTATTTCTTAGGCCATAAAACAAACCCCAATAAATTTAAAAGAGCATAATATTCTTGGACAATACAGAGATAAATATAACTGAAAAAAAAAAAAACACAAAAACATGGAAATTAAACAACATACTTCTTTTTTTTTTTTTTATAGAGGCATGTTTTATTTATTTATTTGTTTGTTTGTTTTGTTTATACATGCACTGGGTACAGTCAGAAGTGCGGGAGGGTGAGAGAACTCACCAGAGCCAGAGCGGGGAGCAGAGCAGGCAGAAGGACCGAAGTACACTGCTGAGGGGAGCAGCGGGCGGCAGGAGAGGTCTGCACGCCATGTGGGACCCTCCTCCGGTGGCCGGGGAGCAGCCGGGGATCGAACCGGCGCCGCAGAGGCCGCGGGCAGCTTCGCAACCCAGCGCTCAACCGCTGCGCCACCGGGGAGGCCCTAAACAACATACTTCTAAGTAACCAATGGATCAAAGAAGAAATCAGAAGAAAAATTGGAAGATACTTCAATAAGAATGAAAATAAACAAAAATAGATGTAGCTAAAGCAATTCTTAGAGAGAAATTTATAGCTATAAAGGCCTATTTTAAAAAAGGTTTCAAATGAATCACCTAACCTTTCATCTTCGAAAAATAGAAAACTAAACCCAGAGTAGGAAGGATGAGAACACTACGTGGAAATAAATGATATAGATTATTAATATGAGCAAAAGTTGTTACCTTGAAAAGGTCAAAAAAACTGACAAACTGCTGGGTAGATGGGAGAGGCTGGCAGATTGGGAGGTGGTAGAGAACACAAGTTGCTAAAAGCAGAAATGAAAAAAATGGGAATCACTAGCAGACTTCAGAGAAACTGAAAGAATTATAGGCAAAGATTATAAGGGAATAAAATAAAAAACCATATGCCAATAAGTTAAATAATTAAATTGAAATGTACAAAAACCTAGAAAGACACAAATGAGCAGGCTGACTCACGTACAAATAAAAATCTAAATAGACATTACAAGTATACTATCAGTAATTTAAACTTTTTCCACTAAGGAAAGTCAAGGACCAGATAGCTACACTCATGATTTATACCAAACAGTTCAAATAGAAGAGGATATTACTCCTAATTCATACTATGAAATCAATACCCTGAAAACAAAACCGTAAGAACCACATCACAAGAACACTACATACGAGTATCTCTTATGACTAAAGATACAAAAATCCTCAACAAAATACTAACAAGCTAAATTCAGCAACATAAACTACAATAAATAGGGATTCTCATCCCCCACCTCAACCAGGAATGCAAGATTGATATAATATCCAAAATCCAATCAATGTGATGTAATATATCAATACTTTATTTTATTGTATTTTTTCTACAAATTGATTTTCTTTTTAAACAGTATTTGCTGCCCCCTACCCCCACCCCAGGCTAAGTCCCCATAGAATTTCCTTCCCCAAGGCACCTGTGCACCATTACCACAGTCCCCTGTGCTCCTCCCTTCATGCCCCTGATCCCTCTCTCTCCTCCTCCCCTGCAGTATGACTTTGATTTATAATTGCCCGTTTTTGCTTTGTTGTGTTTTGTACTGTTATTTTTTTACACTGATGTCTTATTTGGTTCCCCTATATTACTGTTATAAGTGAAACTATCCAATATTTTTGTTTTTCCTTCTGGCCTATTTCACTGAGCATAATTCCTTCTAGCTCCATCCACGTTGCTGCGAATGGCATGAGTTTATCTTTTTTGATTGCTGAATAATATTCCATTGTGTATATACACCACATCTTCTTGATCCAGTCACCTATTTTTGGGTATTTGTGTTGTTTCCAGGTTTTACCTATTGCAAATAGTGCTGCAATAAACATAGGTGTACAGGTGTTCTTTTGAATCAATGTTTTTGTGCCCTTTGGGTAGATCCCCAGCAGTGGAATTGTCGGGTCGTATGGTAGTTCCATTTTTAGTAGACTGAGGAACCTCCAGACAGCTTTCCACACTGCTTGGATCATTTTGCACTCCCACCAGCAATGTAAGAGAGTTCCTTTTTCACCACATTCTTGCCAACATTTGTTGTTGCTTGTTTTTTTGATATGTGCCATTCTTACTGGTATTCCCTGATGATAAGGGATGTTGAACATTTTTTCACTATGCCTGTTGGCCATTGCATTTCCTCTTTGGAGAAATGTCTTTGAAGTTCTTCTGCCCATTTCTTGACTGGATTGTTTGTTTTTGTTGAGCCCTGTGAGTTCTTTGTATATCTTTGTGATCAGTCCCTTATCAATTGAATGGAGGGCAAAGATTTTTTCCAAATCAGTGGGGTGTCTCTCTGTTTTGGTTAATGTCTCTTTTGCTGTGCAGAAGCTTTTCAGTTTGATGTAATCCCAGGTGTTTATCTTTGCCTTCACTATCACTGATTTGGGTGATGAGTCTTTAAAGATGTATCTGAGATGTATGTATTGTAGTGTTTTACCTATATTTTCTTCTCCATATTTTATGATTTCAGGTCTTATGTCCAGTTTTTTTTTATCCATTGTGAGTTGATTTTTGTGCATGGTGAAAGGTAGTGGTCTAGTTTCATATTTTTGCATGTGGAGGTCCAGTTTTCTTGCACCATTTATTGAACAAACTGTTCATGTTCCATTGCATATTCTTTGCTCCTTTGTCAAAGATTGGTTGGTCATATAAGTGTGGCTTTATTTCTGGACTCTATATTCAGTTCCATTGGTCTGTGTGTCTGTTTTGTTCCAATACCAAACTGTTTTAATTATTATGGCTTTGTAGTATAGCTTGAAGTTTGGAAGTGTGATACCTCCTTTCTCCTTTGTTTTCATCAGTAGGGCTTTGGCTATGCATGGTTTTTTGTGGTTCCATATGAATTTCATCAGTATTTGTTCTATTTCTTTGAAGAATGTCATTGAGATTTGTATTGGAATAGCATTGAATCTGTTTATTGCTTTTGGGAGGATGGCCATTTTAATAATGTTAATTCTACCAATCCATGAGAGGGGATGTCTTTCCATTTCCTTGTGTCTTCTTCAATTTCTTTTAACAATGTTTTATAATTTACTTTGTATAGGTCTTTCACCTCTTTTGTTAGGTTTATTCCCAAGTATTTGATTTTTTTGGTTTCAATTATAAAAGTGATGGTTTTTTGATTTCTTCTTCTGATGAACTGTTTGTGTATAGGAAGGCTACTGATTTTTGTGTGTTGATTTTGTATTCTGCTACTTTACTGAACTGGTTGATTATTTTGAGTAGTTTTTCTGTGGAGTTTTTAGGGTTCTCTATGTATATTATCATATTGTCTGCAAATACTGATAGTTTGACTTCTTTCCCTATTTGCATTCCTTGTATGTTTTATGGATTACTTGTCTTATTGTCCTGAGGACCTCCAGTATTATACTGAAGAGCAGTGGTGAGAGAGGACATCCTTGTCTTGTTTCTGATCTTAAAGAAAAGGCCTTAAGCTTTTCGCAATTGAGAATAATATTGGCAGTGGGTTTGTCACATACTCCTTTTATCATGTTAACGTATGTTCCTTCTATCCCGAGAATTTCAAGTGCCTTCATTAGAAATGGATGCTGGACTTTGTCGAATGCTTTCTCAGCATCTATTGATAGGATCATATGGTTTTTGTTTTTCTTTTTGTTGACGTGTTGGATTACACTTGTTGATTTTCATATGTTGAACCATCCTTGTACCCCTGGAATGATCGTGGTGTACTATCCCTTTGATGCATTGTTGGATTTTGTTGGCAAGGATTTTGTTGAGGATTTTTGCATCAGTGTTCATTAGGAACATTGGCCTGTAATTTTCTTTTTTGTGTGCTGTCTTTGTTTGGTTTTAGTATTAGTGTAATGATGGCTTCTTTTTCAATTTTTTGAAACAGCTTGTGTAGGATAGTCACTAATTCACTGCTGAATGTTTGGTAGAATTCATTTGTGAAGCCGTCTGGGGCTGGGCTTTTGTTTTTGGGGAGTGTTTTGATTACTGCCTCAATTTCACTCCTTGTAATTGGTCTGTTTAGGTGTTCTATTTCTTCTTTATCCAGCTTTGGATGATTACATCATTCTAGGAATTTGTCCATCTCCTCTAGGTTGTGGAATTTCTTTGCATATAAGTGTTCATAATAATTTCTAATTTTTCTTTTGACTTCTACTGAGTCTGTTGTGATTACTCCTCTTTCATTTATAATCCCATTATATATATTTTCTCCCGTTTTTTCTTTGTGAGCCTGGCTAGAGGTTTGTCTATTTTGTTTAAGTGTTCAAAGAATCAACTTTTGGTTTCACTGATCTTTTGGATTGCTTTTTAATTTCCATTTCATTTATTTCTGCTTGGATTTTTATTATCTCCTTTCTTCTACTGGCTTTAGGGGTTTTTTTTGTTGTTCTTTTTCTGGCTCTTTGAGATATGAGATTAGGTTGTTTATTTGAGTTCTTTCCTGTTTGTTGATGTGAGCCTGTTTGCTATATATTTTCCTCTTATTACCACTTTTGCTGCATTCCATGCATTCTGGAAAGTGGTGTCCTCCTTGTCGGTCAACTCAAAGTATTTTTTAATTTCTTCTTTGATCTCCTCATCAGTCCAGTGGTCTTCCAAGAGGGGGAATTTCATCTCCATGAAGTGGGAGGTTTCCTTGTTTTCTTTTCATGATTTATTTCTAGCTTGATGCCTTTATGATCGGAGAAGATAGTTGCAGTGATTTTGATCTTCATGTATCAGTTTAAGTTTGTCTTGTAGCCCAGTGTGTGATCAATTCTGGAGAATGATCCATGCACACTTGAGAAAAATGTGTACTCGGATTTTTTTGGGTGCAGTGTCCAATAGATATCTGTTAAGTCCATGAGTTCTATGTCTTTATTTAGGGCTCTAGTGTCTTTTTTATTTTTTGTCTTGTTGATCTGTCCATTGATGAGAGACCCACTATATATTTATTTTCTTTAACATCTTTTTTCAGAGCTAATAATAACTGCCTAATATATTTTGGTGCCCCTTCATTTGGTGAGTGTATGTTGATGAGTGTTTTATCTTCCTGATGTATTGTCCTCTTAATCATAATGTAGTGTCCGTCTATGTCTCTTTTTACCTTTTTGAATTTGACATCTATTTCATCTGATATAAGCATGGCTGTTCCTGCCTCCCGTTTTGGTCCATTTGCCTGTAGGATTGTTTTCCAACCTTTTACTTTCAGTCTATGTTCATCTTTTGTGGTTAAATGTGTTCCCTGGAGACAGCAGAAGGTTGGATTTTGTTTTTTAATCCAGCCTGCTACTCTGTATCTTTTAAAAAAAAATTATTTATTTATATAAAAACTGGGTACAGGCCAGATGCACGGGAGTGTTTGAGGATTCACCAGAGACAGAGTGGGAACAGAACAGAATAGACAGATGGACCAAAATACACCCCTGAGGGGAGCAACAGGTGAGACAGGAGAGGTCTGCCCTGTCATGTGGGATTCTCGCTGGCCAGCTGGCGGGGATCAAACAGGCACTGCAGAGGCTGTGGACAGCTTCATAGTGCGGCACTCAACCACCTGTGCCACCAGGGAGGCCCACTACTCGGTGTCCTTTCATTGATGAGTTTAATCCATTTACAATTAGAGTTAATATTGGTATGTTGGCATCTGTATTTGACAATTTTTTTTGTCTTTTTTTGTAATTTTATTACTTGCTTTATTCTGTTGTTCTTGTTCATTCCTCTGTTGGTTTTGGCTTTAGGACTTCTTGTAGGATTTTTTGGAGTGAGGATTTAGTTGTGATGAATTTCTGGAGTTTGTTTATCTGAGAAGGTCCATATTTTTCCTCTGTAGAGGAAGGAGAGCTTTGCAGGGTAAAGTATTCTTGGTTGGCATTTGCTGTCTTGAAGTTTGCTGATTATGTTACTCCATTCTCTTCTTGCCTGCAATGTTTCTTTGGAGAAGTCTGAAGTTAACCTGATTGGCTTTCCCTTATAAGTTATCTGTTTCTTCCCCCTTGCCAGTTTCATTATTTTTTCCTTGTCTTGGACTCTTGCAAGCTTTACTATTATGTGTCGTGCTATAGTTCTCTTTTCATTGTGGTAACTGGGAGTTCTTCTCGCTTCTTCTATGTCTATACTCATCTCCTTTTCCATGCTTGGGAAGTTTTCTTCAATTATCTGCTTGAATAATTTCTCAGTTCCTTTGTCTCTCTCCTCACCTTCTGGAATCCCTATAACTCTTACATTTCCTCTCTTCATGGAGTCTGATAACTGTCTAAGAGTCTCATACTTCTTCATTTGTACTTCTCGCTCCCATTCTCTTTTGGCTCTTTTTATTTCTGTATCTTCAACAGTACTGATCCGTTCTTCCATTTCATAGATTCTGTTTTCATTGCTTTTGCCAGGGTTCTTTATCTCCTCTAGTAATCTTTTAATCTCCTGCGTTTCTTTTCTTTCCTTTCTTAAGGTCTCAATTTCATTCTTCAGTTCAGTGATTATTTGTCTCAAATCATTTTTTTCCTTTTCCTTTTCTACTTTTTAATCATGATGATCATTAATTCTCTACCTGATAGGCCGAGAAGTTCTTCAATGTCATTGTTGAGCTCTGGTGACTGTATTTCTTTTTGTGGTATGTCCTTCTCCTGCGGGCTTGCTTGGTTATTTATATTTTTTTCTTCTCCCTGTTGTTTGCTTTCTAATTAGTTCTATGCGTTGGGACGTTGTGCCACTGGTGTTGGCAGGTATCTCTTTGGAGTGCTCCTTTAGGGGTGTCAGAAACTTTACCAGACTGACACCAGCACTGGTGTCAAAACCCACCAGGGTATTGATGCTGTGTTGTTGGGCACTGTCCCTTACAGTTCCCTCGCTCTGTATTTACTCAGTCCAACAGGGAATCAGCTAGTTGGTGATTTTGTTCTGGTCACGAGGTGGCACCAGAAATCCGTACTTGCTGAACTGTGCTTTTTTCCCGTGGTTCTCTGAGAAATGGGGGGCTGGGGGGTAATGGAAGGGAGCACCTCAACACAGGAGCTCTTATTCAAGCTGGGTGCTGTGTCTGCCCCATGTTCACCCAGTGCTGTGCCGCAGCTGTATGGATCCCATGCCCTGAATTCTGCACTCTAGGTCTCAGTTCCAGGGCTATCAGATGCAAAATGCTATCTGTCACCCTGTGCAGTGTCCACTGCTATGGAGCATCCCACGCCCCGGATCCTGTGCCTGGCTCTCAGTTCCAGAATGCAGTCTTGCTCCATACCTTATTTCCTTTCTTAACCCCATTTGTGTGGCCCACCCTCTCTCAGAGCCTGAGGGTATTTTTGGGGATCCCTGGTTTCCAACTATCAGGATATTGATGATTTTGTTCTGGTGACTAGGTAGTGCCAGAGATCTTTCCTAGTGTCCTTCCAAAACTGTTTCCCTCCGCCCACCTTGGGTCCGGGGAAGAGTGGGGGTGGCAGGGAGCACCTCAATGGCGTGGGGGTGCTGTGTCTGCCCTGTGCCCCTCCATTGTGGGGATCCCACGCCCCAAATTTCATGCCCCGGGTCTCAGTTCCGAAGCCCTCATATACAGGACGAGGGCAGTAGCCCAGTTCAGTGTCCATAGAAATGGCGCCTTTTGCACTCCGCTCTCAGGTCCGGGCGCCTGGTTTCTGATTACTCAGAGAGGGACATTCACTTCAGTGGCAGATCCCGTGCATCTCCCCACAAACCTAGGTCGCAGGCATGGGGACCTGGGCAGCCGAGATCCCTGTATGCTTTTCCAGCGGGCCACTTTTCCACACAAACTTACTGGCTGGCCTTGGGCAATATGTAGGTTTCCGCAGAGTCTTTGTTTTCCTGTAATGGCGCCTGGAGCCTTTCACTCACCTCCATGGAGATTCCTGCCCGGTTCTCCATGTTCCCGTTCACAGGGTGCAGTGCCTAAAATAGTTCCTTTCTAATCAGTGTCCCACTTGATCTGTAGTTTGTTCTTGCTGGTTATTGTTTTTTTTTCCCCCCCCCTCCTTTCTGTTGGTCGGAGAGTGCTGACTTTGTGGGTGGGGGAGGATAGCAGGGTTCTGAGCTTTCCTCTCTTCTCGTCCTCTTTTACGGCAACTTTCTTCCTTGGGCAGTTTGTCAGAGTTGCGGGTTTATCTTCTGTGTCCCAATTCTTGCAAGGACCTGCCATTTTTCCTCTCTATCAACTTTTTTTTTTATGGGAGGACTTACTCGCAGTGTTTCCCTGTTGCCATGCTGATCCCCTGTCTATATCAACACTTTAAAGGACAAAAACAATAGGATCATCTCAAGAGATGCAGGAAAAGCAATTTAAAAAAAGCTAACAATCTTCCATAATTTCCAACATACTCACAATAGAGGATTACTTTCCCAATCAGATAAAGAATACCTACAAAAAACTCACAACTAACACACACTGAATGTGAAACACTGAATGTCTTCCTAAAAAAAGGATGCCAGCTCTCTCCCTTTACATTCAATTATGTACTAAAGGCTCTAGCCATAGCAATCAGGCAGGAAGATATAAAAGACATTCAGACTGAAAAAGAAGAGGTAAAACTAGCTCTATTTAGAGATGACAAACATACACAGAAAACCCTAGGGAATCATAAAAAAAAAACTTGGAATTAATGAAAGAGTTCATCAAAGTTGCAAATGCAACTCCATATTTAAAAAATCAACTGAATTTATATATACCAGCAATTATCAACACAAAAATGATTTTTTTAAATTGCACTATAATAGCACCAAAAAGAAATACTTTCAAAGAAAATTTAACCAAAGTGCAAGATTTTTAGAGTGAAAATTATAAAACAGGTGAAATAAAATAAATAACGGAACTGGAAGAGAATATTTGATAAAATGGCAGTACTCAATATCCCATATGGCTATTGGCAGAAACTGACAAGCTGATATTATTTATTATTCATATGGAAATGCAAAGAACCCATACTAATGTAAGCAATCTTGAAATAAAAATCAAGTAAGAGACTTCCCAATTTCAAAACTTATTTCCAAATACAACAAGTAAGAGAGGTATGTGCTAATGGCATAAGGATAACATATTTATCATTAGAATAGAATTCATTGTCAAGAAATAGAAATACATCCTTTCATTTATGGTCATTGATTAATTGAAAAAAAAAAAGAACAATCTTTTTTCAACAAAAAATGTGGGGATGACTGGCTATGCACATAACAAAGAATGAAGCTAGAACTTAACTTATACCACATACAAAAATTAACTAAAAATGAACCACAGAGTTTAAATGTAAGAGTTTTTAAAACACTAAGAAAACATAGGAATAAACCTTCATGACTTGGTTAGGCAACATCTTCTTAGATATGACACCTAAAATACAAGCAAGAAGTATAAAAATAGATTGAACATAAACAAAATTTTGAGACATTTATACATCAAATGACACCATCAAGAAAATGAAGATAGCCCTCAAAATGGAAGAAAATATTTCCAAGTGATATATCCAATAAGAGAATTGTAATAGAATTTATAAAGAACCATTATAACTCAACAACAGAAAGACAGATAATCCTGAAATGTGGGCTATCTGAATAGACATTTCTTCAAAGAAGACATACAAGTGGCCAGTAAGTACATGAAAAGAAACTCAACATCTTTAGTAGATAAGGAAATGCAAACCAAAACCACAATGAAAACACTTTATATCCATTCAGATGACTAAAATCAAAAGACATGCAATGACAAGGATGTGAATAAATTAGAATCCTCATTCCTTGCTGTTAAGATTATAAAATAGTGCAACCACTTTAGAAAAACAGTTCAGTAATTCCTCAAAACTAAAACATAGAGTGCCATCAAGGTTCCTTAGTTGAGTCACTGTTTTGTGTGTGCTACTGCCACCATAGCTTGACAATACAGATCTTTGTGAAGACCAGTAAGACCAGCACCCTTGAGGTAAAGCAATGAAACACTATTGAGAATGTCAAGGCCAAGATCCAAGACAAGGTGGGATATGTATCCCCCTGAACAACAGAGATTGGTTCTTTCTGGGAAATACATAGAAGTCAGTACCAGTACAACATCCATTAGGAGTCCACTCTTCATTTTGTCCTGCATTTGAGGGGAGGTGTCTAAGTATCCCTCTTTTAACCTTTCAACAAATTTCTTTGCACTTTTTTTCAATAACGTTAGCACATTCCAAAAAAAAAAATTTAACACAGAATTGCCATGACACAGCAACTACACAAAAATTGGAACACAACTGATCACAGCAGCATTAGTCAAGCATTAAGCCAAGAGTGGAAATAATCCAAATGTCCATCAATTAATGGATGAATGGGAAATTATTCAACTGCAGAGAGAAATGAAGCATTCATATGTGCTACAAAATGGAAGGACCTTGAAAAAAACATAATTAGAAAAAGATGGCATAGATATCATTTTATGAAACGTCCAGAACTGGCAAATCCATACAGAAAAAAAGTAGCTTAGTGATTGTCAGGGGATGAGGTGTTATGAAGTGAAGCTATAGGGTTTCTTTTTAGAGTGACAAAAAAGTCTATAATTAGAAATATTTACTTAACTGAATATACCAAAAACCACTAACTGGTACACTTTAAAGGGGTGTATTGTCTATGGAGTTGAATCCCATACATTGCCAGTGGGACTGTACTTTTGTATTCCCACTCTAGAAAAGAGTTTTTAATTTCTTTTAAAATTAAACATCCAATTACCATATGACCCAGCAATTATACACTTGGGTCTTCACCATAGATAAATTAAAACCTATACTCATGCAAAAATCTGCATGCAAGCATTCACAACCATTTTACTCATAATAGTCCTGCAATATGTGAACTATTAAGCTAAATTGAGGTACATCCATTCCATGGAATACTTACTGATCAGCAATAAAAATGATCAAACTACTGACATAACAAATACAACAACTTGGAATATTATCTCCTGAGAATTATACTGAGTGACAAAAGAAAAACAATCCCAGTTATAAAATGTATGATTTTATTACTATAACACTTCTGAAATGACATTTTTTTTAATGATGACAGTTTAGTGATTACCAAAGGGAGTGGGGGGTGGGGCATGGGGAGTTACTGGAAGAGTGTAGGTTCAACTATAAAAGGGAATTTTTTGCTGATGGAATCTGACTGGCAGTAAACATAAGACACCCTATATGATGAAATTGCATAGAACTAAACATACACATACATATATATGTCTGGGAAATTTTAAATAAGATAGCTGGATTATACTATCGCTAGTATGTACATTCATGTTGAGATTATACTTTAGTTTTGCAAAATGTCAAAATTGGGGCAAAATGCTTAAAGGATACATAAGGTCTCTTGGTATTATCACTTATACCTGTACGTAATTCCATATGTGCCTCAATTTTAAAAAGTGATTACCTCTCAGGGACAAGACCAAGTACAGGAAGGGGTAAGGCAAGGAACTGCTGATTTTCATGAGTAACTTTTTTTATATTATTTTGTTATATCTATGAGTATACATTGCATATATTATTTTGATTAAAAAGGGAATACTTCTTTCCCCCAAATGTAGCATGTATATACGAAGTAGTTAACATAAAGTTTTCAATAAATGTTATCTCTCTCCCTTCCATATTAAGCATAAAATAAGCTCCAGACTAAGATGTCAATACCAAGTATCCCAATTCTGCTTAGTAAATAAATTGTCCAGGCCGGGGCGTCCCTGGTGGTGCAAGGGGTTAAGTCTCAGCACTATGAAGCTATCAGCAGTGCCCGAAACACAAGTTCAATCCCACAACACAAGTTCAATCCCCAGCCAGGGACCTAACCCACATGGCACAGCAGACCTCTCCCATCTCACCCGCTGTTGTCCTCAGCAGTGTATTTCAATTTGCCCATTCTGCTCCCCACTCTGTCTCTGGTGAATCCTCTCACACACACACTCCACCTCTGGACTACACTCCACCTCCTGTATGCATAAATAAAATAAATCTTTAAAATAAACAAATAGATAAATCATCCACTAAGAATACCAAGGGCTAAAACTGGAACCATCCTGGCATTCCTACCAAGATAACAATGAGAAAGGATCTCTCATCATCACTGAACAACTTTAAAATTAAGCCCTTTTTTATATATACCATGGAATATTACTCAGCATTCAAAAAAGATAAACACATGCAATTTGCAGCAACATGGATGGCGCTGGAAGGGATCATGCTCAGCGAAATAAGCCAAAAAGAAAAAGAAAAATACCGGATGGTCTCACTCATAGCAGGAATCTAGAAAACTTAAATAAGGGACCAGGAAAATGAATAACTATAAGAAAGTGACAATCAAAATCAACAAAAACTATGAACCAGAGACACTTTTTGGGGGTTGGGGGGCGGGAGGGGAGGGATTGGGGTCAGAATGGGGGGATTGCAATTGTATGGGGAATATAAAAATAAAATTTATTAATTAAAAAAAATAAAATAAAATTAAGCCCTATTCCTATTTTAACTTTGGGATGATGTGATGTTCCAAGAAGCAACATCAAATGCAGAGATAATGTAATAGAGCATGTATAGTGTCCTCACATAAATATTCATTATCATGGTGTCATATGATTTGCTTTCACTGAGTACTTGTGTGCTCAGTACCATCTCGGACATTCTCATTTAATTCTCATATCAATGATGCAAAATAGGTTGTAATACCATTTTATAGACAAAGAAACTACAACTTAGAAATGTTAGGTATATTAACCTAGTCAGAAAACTAGCAAGCAACATGTTAAGATGTCTACCCATGTGTAACTAATTCTAGAAATAAAGACTCTAATCACTAATTCTGCATTATCTAATTTTAATAAAAGTGGCTAACTATAACTATTATATGCACCTTCCACACAAAGGAACTAACAGCTGAATGTCAACTGGGTGCTGAGTATCTAAGAGTTCACTGGAACTTTTTTTTTTTTCTTTCTTTTTTTTTTTTTTTTATAAATTTTTTTTTTTTTTTATAGAGGCATGCTTTATTTATTTGTTTGCTGGTTTGTTTGTTTGTTTTGTTTATACATGCACTGGGTACAGTCAGAAGCACGGGAGGGTGAGAGAATTCACCAGAGCCAGAGCGGGGAGCAGAGCAGGCAGAAGGACCGAAGTACACTGCTGAGGGGAGCAGCGGGCGGCAGGAGAGGTCTGCACGCCATGTGGGACCCTCCTCTGGTGGCCGGGGAGCAGCCGGGGATCGAACCGGCGCCACAGAGGCCGTGCGCAGTTTCGCAACCCAGCGCTCAACCGCTGCGCCACCGGGGAGGCCCCACTGGAACTTTTAAGTCTTAAGCCCACTCATTATATCAGTCACTAGCCCCCTCCTAATCACAATGTCCCCTCCACCATTCTGTACTCTACGGCCAACCACTTTAGTGTTGCCTTCAAGCATTAAGACAACTCACTTTACCTATTACAAAAACACAGAGCTACTGTAAAAAGACCTCAAAATAAGAACAACCTCCTCCATATTCTCTATTACATATTTTCTTACTATTGGTCAATGCTAGTGAATGTTCTCATTCATTCCCTAGCTTTCTACTTGCATACACACATACACACACCCCCATCAATCACAAACAAGCATAAGTTCTTACCCACAATTCCCTTTATCATTCCATGTCATCATGACAAGCCATCACATCATCCACAAAGTTAAAATAAGCCACAGTAAAAAAACTCAACAAAATTCCCGCCTACTGAGTTCTCCTTCTTCCCTCCTGGCCCAGATTAAAAAATGTTCTTATTCTCTAAAACTAACCCTTTTTATCACAGAATCCAATCATTGTAGAAAAGTATAACCCCTAAATTTCTCCAACTGGCTCCTTCCATCCTGCTTCACAAAAGCAAAATAGTTCCTTTTCTTGAAAAAGGAAACACTTTGCATTTGAAAAGCAGTTTTGTGTACACTCAATTCAAACTGACATATAGATTGTATTTAATACCTATCAGGTTCTTGCCATTATGTAGGAAGCAACAGAAATAAAATGTTTCTGTAATGGGTACCCAAAAGATTAGAGGAAGAAGATAAAATTTTGTTTTATTTCTTTCTTTTATGTTCTTACTACTGTAAGCTAAAATCAACGATTAAAGAGCTACCTCTCTCTCAGATCTCAACTAAGGGGTGCCTTGCATAGAAATTGCATCAGCAACAACAAAAAGGTGTTTCTGAGCAAATGAGTAATAGCAAAATGGGCAGACTCCAAGGTTTTTGGTGCTACTAAAACTTCCTTCACAGAAGGTAAGGGTCTAAAAACAGAGGGTAAATTTTAACAATTCCACTTGTTTCCCTCAATACATAGGCAACATCAGTAGATACATAGACCAAACACCTCCCCAGACTTTCTCTGTAAAAAAATCCTGGAAAATGCTAAGTGTTTTCTTTGCAGGCTGTACAAAATTTTTATTGTGAGGGTCAGAATTTGGACAGCTTTCCCAGAGCTATCTGTGGGCTGAACATAGGTTCACTATGCTCAAGTCTCCAGTCTTAA
This sequence comes from Talpa europaea, assembly GCF_964194135.1. NCBI lineage: Eukaryota > Metazoa > Chordata > Mammalia > Eulipotyphla > Talpidae > Talpa > Talpa europaea. Next base: position 69,714,067 of record NC_140069.1, read on the forward strand.
TTCTTTTTTTTTAAAAAAACTTTCAATAAATCTTTTTTTTTATTATTAAGGCATGTTTTTTATTTATTTATTTGTTTGTTTGTTTGTTTTTTTATACAAGCACTGGGTACAGTCAGAAGCGCGGGAGGGTGAGAGAATTCACCAGAGCCAGAGCTGGGAGCAGAGCAGGCAGAAGGACCGAAGTACACTGCTGAGGGGAGCAGCGGGCGGCAGGAGAGGTTTGCGCACCATGTGGGACCCTCCTCTGGTGGCCGGGAAGCAGCCGGGGATCGAACCGGCACCGCAGAGGCTGTGGGCAGCTTCGCAACCCAGCGTTCAACCACTGCGCCACCGGGGAGGCCCTCAATAAATCTTTTTAAAAAATTTTTTCAATGTTTTATTTTTGACTGCAGCTGTTTACAGAAATATAGTTGTGAGTCTTAATTCTTTAATAAGTTCATTTACTTTTGCTTAGTTCAAAAGTCAACCATTATACAGTTTTTCTTGGGAAGAGTACAGAGAAGGGGAGAGCGAGAATTCAATCTAAGGACGCAAAAGGCACTGAAAGTAAAAGAAGGATCAGGAAATCTCAAAAAGGTAGTAAAGAAAGTAAGCATCTGCAGTCATTCTTGGTTATTTAGCAAAGAAAGGGAGAAGCCAAAGTATAAAGGAAAAAAGAATATCATATCGCTTTAAGGAGCAGTGAGGGAGGTAAAGTAAGAGGGAGGAAAGAATTAAAATCCTCACAGCCCTTGAGCAACTGACTGCCCTAATCTCTCTGCCTGGGACTTAAATTTCATATCCTAAAATCGGGTCAGAAGGAACCAACTTTCCCTAGCTTCCCCATTTTTCACAGCTTCAACTTTTGAGTAACCATTGATTGCCCCTCTTCATCTTTCAATTTCAGGTGCCTACATTTCCTCTTCCTTCTATAATCCATCAAGTCACTCCCAAAGCTATTCTCAATTCTACTACTTTAGTATATGGTCATATCAACTTTCATCTTACAGGTCCAGAAAGATCTACGTGGCTTATTCAAAGTTGCAAAACTAGTTGCAGAACTGAGACCAGTACCCAAGACTTCTGACTAGTGTATTTTCCCATGTTTCTTCAAACCTAGAATTCTTGCAAGTCTTCTTTATTAGTTCCCCCTTTCATTCAGTCATCAGACATTTATAAGGACCTAACCAAGGATCTTACAAGCAATTATGACAGGTGCTCTGGGGGACAAGGAGTGAAGAGACAGTCCCTAATCTTACAAGGGGACAAGAGCATGGATATAAAAACATGAAGTGATAAAAATGATACAAAGTTCCAGAGAAATACAAAATAAAGTTCATTTACAACGATGATTAGGGAGAAGGTTGGATTTAAGATGGTCTTTGACTGATGATTATGTTTCAATAAGAATTGGAAGAAATAGCATTAAATTGGAAGAAATAGCATTAAACATGAGCAAATACCTAGTGCCAAAAGGTATTTGAACATAAAAGTATGGACAGTCACATTATGAAAACTGAATGTTTTGTTTAGGCTTTGAGAGCCTGATAAATGCAAATCATGGCTTCTGCACTTAACTGCTTTGTGACCTTGGGCAAATTATAACCTCTCTGTTGTGCCTCAGTGTCCTCATCCATAAAATAAGACAACAGTAACCGATAGGATTGTTAAAAAAAAATTAAACAAATTAATACATATAAAGTACTTAGGACAGTGTTAAGTCCAAAACAAATTATTACATAGTCAATAAGAAAAAATTATTACCATGGCTGCCGGCGAAGGTCCCACACACAAAAAAAATTATTATATAATTATTTATATAGTCAAATTATAGAGTCAATAAGAACAAATTATTATATAGTCAATAAAATGATGCTTACACAGAGGAATAACAATTTAACTAAAGTAATCCCTAAGAGAACATCATCTCATAAGTTTTAATAGGAGCATGCTACTTGGTACCACATGAACTCTTCAAGCATGAAGCACTTTGGGTCTAACAAAATTCCTGGGGCAAAACTAATGTGGGAGTCAGCCTCCAAGACGGCTCTCTGATTCCTGCCTCTTGGCACTCACATTCTACATACACTGCTCTCACACTGTACCAGGTTGGTTTGCGTGTTGTGGACTAGGACAGAGAGATGGTATATCACTTCTGAGATTATATTACAAAGATCAGGGCCTCTTTCTTAGTTGTTTCCTCGCTCTTGCTCTTGGAATATTGCCATGCTGGGAACAAGGAATCAACACTTTACAACAACCAAGTGGGAGAGGTAGGAAGTGGATCCTCCAGTCTTAATGACCCTTTATGTGATTATAAATTGTGGTAGATTACAACTTGAGATAGAACTACTCACTTGAACCATTACCAGATTGTTTACTGCCAGAAAATTATTGGAAAACAAGCATTTAAGTTGCCTCCATTTTGAGATAGTTGTTACATACCAAATGACAACTAATATAACTATTGGAGAGAGAAAAATAGATAAGGTCTTAAAAACTGATAGGTTGAAGAGGGTAGATTCCTAAATCAACAAACAGCATAAATTCTGTAACAGTGTAATCTAAAGGGGAGGTTCCAAGTTCCCTCTCCTTCCTAATGAAGGGTGGAACTCAGCAATGAGGGAGGCTAAAAGGGACTTGAAAGAGAAGACTTAGAGGGGTTATGTAGAGCACAGAGACATGTGAAAAAGCCAAGCTAACTTCTTAGCCTTGGACTTGCACCAGGGACTTGTGCGACATGGAAAGCGACATTTGGAAGAGATGTGGATGAGAGACCCATGGGGAGGCAGACAATGGCAGCCTTTATTCTTGACTTGTACTTGGATTTTGCTATTTTCACCCCAGACCTGCCTTACCTTTCTGCCCTTTCCGATGGTTCCCTGCCTGAAGTTGCCCTAGACTTTGATCCTCAGTGGCCCTGTTTTGGGCCAAATCTGTTTGGCTGGTCATTTACCCAGGAGGGGATGCGTAACTTCGGGTGTTTTACTGGGAAACTATTATCCTTTCTTCTATTCTCTCTATGCACACTAATTCTACTAAAGTTCTTTTCTATTGAAGGTCTTAGGCACTAAGTATGCTTTGCCTTCATATGGCTGATGGCAGAACCCATCTAGAGTATGCAAGTCTGGGGGAGGTCTCAGAGTGCCCCTGAGCCTGCCCACTAATAGTGCCTGATATTAAGCCTTTTTATTGGCTAACATTAGGCTTTTTTTTTTGACAAAGTACAGATGTCGGAGGATACCCATTTTGAATAAGCACATTGCCAGCTATGACACAGCTACTTGCAAAAAACAAGGAAAGTAATTAGGCTGTGCCACCCACAAAGTTTCCTCTTTCAGAAAGCCCTGGATTACCTAGATAACTGATCCACTTCTCCCTTCTGACACCCTAATTCCCCTTCATTGCTTTAAATTAGCCAATAGTGAACCACAAAACCCTAGACACTCCAACCTCATACCCTAATAAAGGTAGACCCCAGGTCTACCACCTGCCTGCCTTCCTCTCGTCCTCTCCCCATCTCTCATCAAGCTTACTATGTTGCCTGTGGGTGTCTCATGTACCCTTCAGGACCTGAGAATAAATCATCTTGTTCCTCAAAGTTCCCTGATGTTTTTTGCTGAAGTGTATCCTGTAACCGTAATTAGAACCACAAGGTCTAGTCCAGTCACAACATTGGCTCTGGTAAAGGGATAAAGTGGGGGAATGTCTGTGAGGGCTTGCTACAAGTAATAGCCTGAACCACTTATCCCTGGCTATGTTGCCAAGTAATGGGTACAGGGCAAGAGATTTTGCTACCTCAAACTGAGTGACATGTCATTGCAATCAAGTTGCATGGGGAGCTCTTTTGTTCCCAATAAGCAGCTGCCTGGACATCTGCTCCAGTTTCAGAACCATCAGTAAATCTCTGGCACCCTCTGGCTGTGGAGGACTGGATTCTCCACAAGGTAACATTTTTCTTACTTCTTCTTCTTGCTCCCTTTATGTGCCCTTTCTTGAAACCTTAGGGTTAGGGTGCTTTGACAACAGGCAACCTAGGGTCTGCTTGGATGTACAGTTATAATAGACACCCATGATAAGACAGGTTAAAAGATTAGTACCCCGAGTCTAATGTACTCAAAGTGAGTGGGATGCCCCCATCTCTCCTCCCTTTACGCACTGGTTGAGACCATAGACATCTACAGTAAAGGCAGACTGAAACCCCAACTTTCTAGAACACTGGCTAGATATCCAGAAGGGCGGGTCAAACTAGTGATGGCATAAAACCCTGACCAGAGCTTGGTATACTGAAACTTCATGGGAAGCACAGTCACAGGGAGAAATGGTCACACCTCAGCGTGTATGTAAATCAATAGAAGAGTTCTAAAACATATAAAACCTCTTAATGCCTAATATATTCTAGTTTAATATTATTGGTCAATTTTGATTATTCTACAATACGTATATCACAACAGTGAGCAAACATCCTTGTGTATTGCTTTATAAACAGATTTAAACCTTTTCTTTATTTACAGAGGTAACTTACTAAATTTCGTTTTCAGAACAATCACAGAAGATTGATAGTATGGAAAAATAAAGATTTGCCATGGAACTGAAAAAAAGTACAGAGACTATAAAAAAACTGGACTTAGGAAAATTGGTTAACAAAATATTGAGATCTGCTACATGAGACTCAATAATTGAGGAATAATACAATTTTATAACTTTTTGAAATTAATTGGTAACATTTTGCTTTTTATTTTCAGAAAATATCTCCTTGAGCTGTATTCATCTTTTGTGAGCAGAACTTGAAACATTTGCATTTCTCTCTCCCATCCCAAAATGTGAACTTTTAATACATGTGTATTTATTATGGCAATGTGTTATTTTACATAAATCCAATAAGACTTCCCTTTTTCCTCTGTAATAGAATAGTCAAAGTCTGAGGCTTTGATTGGATTTAGCAATTAAGAGCCCTCAGGAAAAAGACAGCTTGATACCTTGTTTTCAAGTTTCCAGGTCTATCAGGAAAAGGACAAGGAAAGTCATCTCTTGGCATATCTTGAGGAGTAACTTACCCAAAGAAACAGGGTCTAATAGTGAGACCTTGGCACAATCCACTGCCCTGAGTCGCTGAGTGTTAAGACCTCAATCTGAAATTCCTTGTGTAAATTCTAACTAAAGGGAGATTTTCATTAAAATTATGTACTTATATTTTACTTTTGTTGTATTCATGCACAACTAGCCAAGTTTAGTAAAACTAGGCTTAACTTGTAAATGAGTTTTGCTGCAATTATTTGGTAGAGCTAGAGCGCGGGCGGAGAGATATTATGCTTCAGTAACATTTTTTTGGATATCAATTTCTCGTCTTTTTATTTTACATGTTGTGTTTTAACTGTAAATTGCACCGGTTATCTTTCTAAATGTCTAGCTTGCTTCTTTAGAAATCTTTTGAACTGGGGTCTCCCTGGTGGTTCAAAGGGTTGAGACGCAGCCTGTGAAGCTGACTGCAGCCACTGCAGCACGGGTTCAATCCCTAGCCAGGGAGCTACCCACATGGCACTGCAGACTTCTCCTGTCTTGCCCGCTGCTCCCCTCAGCAGTGTATTTCAGTCTATCTGCCTGTTCTGTTTCCCACTCTGTCTCTGATGAATCCTCTCATCCCCTTCCACACGCCTCTGGCCTGTACCCCAGTTCTTGTATGCATAAATAAATAAATCTTTTAAAAAAATCTTTTGAACTGAATTAACTGAAAACTGAAACTTTTCTACAAGATGGATAAATGGCTGTAAAGTGTGGTCTGCCAATGTTTAAAATGGTTTCAAGCCACAGGCAAATGAGTTATGAACTTTGTCATCCCACATCACAGTTCAAATCCTGCCTATTTAACCTGTTGACAAAGTTTATATCTTCCAGGTTCTAATAGTTCCACACTAAATGGATGTTGACACAAGGTTTCCAACCCATCCATACCTAGGATTGTTAGAGGGGAAGGATGTCCTGAATAAACTCCACAAATAGGTTTTATGGACTACACACCCCACTCCAGGCCAAAGATATCCAAGACACCAAGAACTACAAATCTCATAATGTCATCAGCACTAAAGGGAGGATTACTGGAAACTGAGTGTGGAGTTAAGCAGCCAGGTCTGGTATATAAAAAGACATATGGGCTTTCAGGGGTCTCTTAGTTTTTCACCGGTTCTCAGCGTGCTATTGGGATTCCAGCTCAGTGGAACTGGTAGGACACATTCACAAATTTATCTCCCTCTCTTTCTTCCTGAGTTATTAATTTCTTCATTTCCCCTTCTTTTGTAAATAAACCCTTTATTAACCTTTTTGTGTGTACCTGCAGTTGAGTATATTGTAAGTGCACCGGTGAGGACCCACAGTCAGACATTCCATTTCATATCAGGGTTGCCCTGTGACAGGATGGCAACCATTGCTACCATTTGCTAAAACAGTGAGATATTTTCACTCTTCAATGACTTAAGGACAACAACCCTAGCCAACAGGAAGTAACTACAGAAGACGAGACCGTCCGTTTAAAATTTCCTTAAGAGGTTATGGAAATTTCCTTAAGAGGTTAAGGAACAACATGGGCCTCCCTGGTGGCACAAGACAGTGCTATCAAGCTATCGCCAGCCACCGCAGCATGAGTTTGATTCCCTGGCTAGCCAGGGAGGTGACCCATGTGGCACAGCAGACCTGTCCTGCCTTGCCCGCTGCTCCCCTCAGCAGTGTATTTCAATACATCTGCATGTTCTGCTCCCAACTCGGTCTCTGGTGAATCCTCTCACAAACCCCCACCTCTGTCCTATACCCCAGCTCTTTAATGCATAAATAAATCTTTAACAAAAAAAGAGCATAAACAATGATATAAAAATATGTAAATAAAATAAAATAAATAAATATAGCTTGAGAATGGCACACACACAAAAATCTCTTTAAGATTAAGAAGTTAAAATATCTCAGGTGGGAATGAGATGGGCCGCCTCACCAACCCCGCCAGTTGTACCCGTAACTGCAATTGGTCTACCCACAGACTTAACTGGCAACAGTTTCAGGTTAAATAAATTGCAAGTCAAAAGGACAAGAGGTACAGCGAGTCCTATTTGAACAAGTAGACGGAATGGAGCTCTGTCCCAACAACCTGTCCAAATAATCTGACCCAAACACTAACATTACGGTGCATACTAGACAAAAAGTGTCAGATCTTGACCAATGATTGCCTCACAATTCCTGGAAGGAGAAAGCTAAGAGCCTACATGTACAATTATTCCAAAAACCAGTTTGCCACAGTGTAGCCCAACCCAGAACAAAAAATGATGCTCCCTTTGAGAACCTGGTTGAATTCTCATTTCCATCATTCGTTTCCTCGTGCATGAATCTGTAATGAAGCCTTGCCTGCTTCCTGCTTCAACTACACTTAGCACTGGTTGATGAAGACTTTTCCCAAAGGTCAAAGGGCCCACTCTTTTGGGCAAGGGCCTGTAACTAGAGTCTAGTGTACTAATGGTGAGAGGGTGAAAGAATGGTGATTTTATGATACACTGAGCCCAAGGGAAAGGTCAAATACAGATCTGTAGGTCATCTATACAGCAGAGACAGCTACAGCTAACATCGATGTATGAGACTGCCCAGAATAAACTTATAAAGTGAGAGGAAGCATGAGGTAAATTACTATTACTAGATGAGTTATTGCAAGATAAGAAGAAAATCAAAATAGCAACATCCAATGACGTTACCACCTGCCCAAAAGCAGGTGGTAAATGTAAAAGGTTACAGTGACCAGGTAAATAACTATTATTGAACAATTTCATATATTTCCTTCATTCTCTTACCAAACTTTAATATTTCTGAAATGAAGTATCTTAGATAAGTCTGATTGATACTGTCTTATAATCAATGATATTCTAGAAGCAAAAAAAAAAAAAAAACCCAAGGTAGCGATAAGGAAGCTCAACCAATATATGTCAACTTTTTTTTTTTCCAGGAAACTTGGCTTTAAAAGGAAGGAGTCAAGAAAGGAGGCACTGTGTTCCTTTTTTAAAGTTTATGTTAGTATAATGAAAAAGGCATATTTGTAAGCCAGAAACCTAGAAAGAGCTTTAAAAATGTAAAGGATATAAGAGTGGTAGACACTAATATAACGAACTTTGCAGCAGTTAGCTTCAGACTCCTCTCCCACTGAGGCAGAAGACGATTCAGAAAAGACTGGTGTATAAAAGAAAGTGAAGCCACAGAGGTTGGGGGAAAATGACAGTCGTTCCAATTTCCTTTGCTGTCTTGGTATGTATCAGGATAGTCAAATGAGACAGCTGCCAAACAACATGTCACGTCTCACATGCTCGGTGAGACTCAATTCTAGTCACCCATTGTGGCCACCGCTGGGAGGTGACCCCCGGCCCCTCTCTCTTCCCAGGAAGTTCTCCGCTCTGCTCCTCAGCGGGCTTCTCTCCCTGACCTCCAAGGGCCCCAGGACTAGTCCGCACACCTGGACAGAACACCTGCCTCGAGGGCCGACTCTGGCCCCGCACCTGCCCACAGACTTAACCAGCAACAGCTTCAGAAGGGAGCCGCACCCGCACAGCGCCCGCCTCTTGACCCAGTCCACCCCGGGGAGCCCCGCCCGCCGACGGGGAGAACGGAGCCGAACGAGCCGGCCGGGCCCCGGGTTTCAGGGGGACCTGAGGAGACAGCGCGCGCAGAGCGTGCCCGGCCGGGAGCACACCCGCCCCCACAGCCTACCTTCGGGCCTCCGCCGCGGCGCCCGCCAGACATGGCCCGGCGCGCCGCCTCCTCCGGGCGCGGGAAGGCCGGGCTCCGCCTCGCCGGCCCCATGCGCGGCGCCGCGCACTGCAATTGGCGAGTGCCCGGGAGAGGGGCGGGGCTTCCCGGGAAAAAAACGTCCACACGCTCTAAACGGCGCCGCGGGCTGCAAAGCACCGGCGCGCGGGCGAGGGGCGGGGTCCTCGGGAAAACCGCCCGCTCAGTCTCAACTGTGCGCCGCGCGCAGCAACGGGCGGGCGCGGGGCGGCCTCTCCTGGATACGCCGCCTGGCAGCGCCGCGCCCACGAAGGCGCGCTGCGATTGGAGGACTCTCTGGAGGGAGGTGGGCTCCGCTGCCATTCCGCCTTTCCCGGGCTGCAAGTAAGCGGCCTGGGTAGGTTTGGGGGCCGGGCGTACCGCGCCCGCGAGCTCCTTCGATGTAGCGAAACTTGGTGCGCTGGTCACCCCCTTCCTCCGGGGCCAGCGCTCCGGAAGGGGCGTTCTGGCCAGATCGCTTCGCTGGCTTGCTGCTTCTGCTGAGGACCTGCTGGTTCGTGCCTCAGGCGAGGTCAGCCTCCTATTTTTTTTAAACAAAGCTGTTCTGTGGTCTGTTTGGTCAGGCAGCGGTTGACCTTAAATAAAAATAAAACGAAAGCCGGAAGGAGGCTCTGAACTCAATGATCACTAGCTAAGGAAGCGCAGCTGTTGACTGCCTGCGAAAGGGGTGTTGTTTTCACCATTTAGAGTTCTGGTATAAGTATCCAGAGCAGAAACTTCTCAAACATAAAAGATCAAAATCAAGAGAATGTCTTAAAAACAGATGGCAGAAATTGGGTTGGTAGGTGGGCACTGGAACTAGAAAACTTGTATTTCTGAAACAGTGCTATAAAGGTGCTATAGCAGTTAAAGGACAGAGCTCAGTAGAGGATTGGTCACTGCCTGTGGATTCTCACCCATTCACACAATTGCAAGGCCTCTGAGGCTCAGAGAACAATGGGGTATGTTAAACAAACAGGAAACAGTTTCTAAGGCCAAAGGTGGGCAGCTATCTCACCCCAGATAGTCTCCACAGTGTCCAGGAGTCCCAAACAAGAGTCCACTCATTCAAGATAGTGATGTCTCATCAACAAGGGCCTGGAGTTCGTGGCATACAGCAAATAGTGGGTAAGGAGCTAACTCACTGCAACTAGAGGCGCTCACGGGTGGGGGTCACTGAGTTGACACTGCAGCAGCCCACAGCAACAGTCTGACAGGCTGGACAACACCAGAGGCAACAGCCAACTGTTGCTGGCTCACAGCAACAAGAAACAGCTCTTTGAAACACCAGGGCTGGGGCCCTGGTGCTCCTTTTGGGTGATGTTAGAGGCAGGGTCAGGGGAAGTTACAGCAACCAGATCTCTGTGAAGTTCTTCACCTGCTAATCCTTTTTCTTTCTTTGGAGACCAGTTACAAGATTATCTTAAGATGGCTTCTGTCCTGCCTTATATCTTCTTTCAGGGTCCCCCACCCTACGAGCCTGAGTGGACCCTTTGAAATCCTAAGTGACCAGTTGGGCCATTTAGGACCAATCAGCCCTTTTTTATTCTTTATCTGAATAATTAATTAATGCCCTAATTGAACCTGATTGGTTCATTTAGCTCACACCTGATTGGTCCATTCTGTTGCTGGTGGACTGTGAGGAACCACAGACAGAGCTGGCCTCAGTGGGGCACCTGGTGCCCCTTCAGTTGGACTGGGTATAACCACATACAAGGGGGAATGGGAGGCCTGCAGCTCTACTGGGACAGGAGTCCCAACTACAGCAACGTAGGCTTTACTGGGAGCCTGCCATGTTTGCCTGGGATTCCACTGACCTCTCTACTGCCTGTGGCTGGCCCAGTGGGGTCCCCATGCTCCTCCCTGCAGCCTTGAACCAAGAGCTATGGGGCTTTCGTTGCCTCCCATGCTAGAGATTGCACCAGCGCAGGGCAACCTTGCCACTGCAGCCCCAATGGAAATGATGCCCTGGGGCACCAGAGCAGGAGAACCAGGAGTGGTAGTGAAAACCACTCTTTCTAATTCACTCTTTCTAAAATTTAGAAAATCAAGTCACCTGAGCCTCAGTGGAGCCACTGGTAGCATGTGGTAAAATGCCAACCACCCACTGCTGCCTGCACTGCCCACAGCAGCTTCTGGGCCCAGGCACTGGAGCCTTGAGATGGAATGGCTCTGGCACTCAAACCTGGCTTACTAAATTGGGCCTCCATATAGCTACCCTGCAGCCTCCCTGCTGAAGGACAACTTGGGTGCCACCCAGAGGCAACACTCTAGGTGGCCACGCCCTGCCGCCACTAGAGGAGTCTTACAGGCTCCAGGACTCAAACCTGGCTGACGCTGAGGGAAGGACTGCCTGCAGGCAGTTTGCTCCAGACACTAGTGGAAATACCCCATTCCTGCCACTGATGCCACTCAGCAGCCTCCAGGTGCCACCATCCAGGCAGTGGGCTGTGACAAAGCCACTCATGTCCCATAGCTTGTGCTTGTGGGGATCAGGTTTCATCTCTGACAAGTTCCCAGATGATGTTATTGCTGCAGGTCCCATAACTCATTTTGAGAACTAGAGGTAGTGACCACCCCTTAAAGCCACCCCACAAGGGAATATACTTAAGTCTCTCAACACTGCCAGTAATAGAGTCAAAATGAAATTCAATGGGAAGTAAAATCTCAAGTAGTTTGCAAAGCCTAACTGGGGTGGGGTAAGATTCCATAATAAAGATGTAGAAAAACTAAAATGCTGATTTTGTTGTGGAGGGAGCTAAACTTCCTCTTTTAGATACTTCAGTGGGAAAATAATTAAATTGACAAAAGAGAAATTATGAAAAGACAAACTTCAATTACCTGTGGACTGAGGACCAGATGTAGAATAATGAAACCTAACCATATAGTCACTTCAAAGAGATTATATAGTCACTGCAAAGGAGGCAATACATTCAGGAGTGAAAAATAGAACAAAGAATCTTGCAATTTAAAGAAAAATGAATTTTGAAGGACTTACTCTAAATATCCATCAAAAACATCTTGTAAGACCAAACTGATAATGTATAGGATGGATCTTAGGGGGATGGGAGAGTTGGGAAAGCAGTTGAGTAGGACATATGTTCTTACTAGACTGTCTTTTCCTAGGTTAACCCTCAACATTCAACTCTGAAAATACAGTTTTTCTTTTCCTTTACATAGTGGTGGTTATTTTTTCAATGTATACAATAATCATAATAGCAATAATATATACCTAAGTTAATGAATTTTTCTTTCATTTTTGGAGAATGGACATTTGTGACTTTAGGCACAGGATAATGAAAGAATAGGGTCTAGCTAGGACAGAAAGATTGAAAAGAGATAAATTGCAAAACAATGTATACTTACAAATGTTTTAAAATTAAAAGTACTATCAAAGCAAAAGACCAAACTCATTTCTGTCATACTTTTGAGCATACACCTCAGAATTCTTTCCTCCTCCCCAGGTTGACACTTTAATTTTTTTTTTTTACAAGAGCTGGGGTACAGGCCAGAGGCGTGGGAGGGTGATAGGATTCACCGGAGACAGAGTGGGAAGCAGAATAGGCAGACTGACTGAAATACACTGCCGAGGGGAGCAGCAGGTGAGACAGGAGAGGTCTGCCGCACCATGTGGGTAGCTCCCTGACCGGCCAGGAATCGAACTGGCACTGCAGAGGCTGCAGACAGCTTCACAGCACTGCATTCAACCCACTGCACCACTGGGGAAGCCCAGGTTGACACTTTTTAATTTGTTTAAATTGCTGGGACCAAAGACAGGTTGTTAGAGTATGTACCTAAGAGGCACTTTGATTAAGAGACACTTTGATTTGCAGTTCCCTGGTGATACGTGATGGTGAGTATTTTTCCATGTGCCTGCTGATCATCTGTATGTCTTCTTTGAAGAAGTGTCTGTTTAGCTCTTCTGACCATTTTTGATAGGTTATTTTCTTGTTGAATTGTGAGTTCTTTGTAAATCTTGGAAATTAAACCCTCATCTATGAGCAAATACATTCTCCAACTAAATAAGATGACTTTTCATTTTTACCATTGTTTTGCTATGCAAAAGCTTTAAAATTTGGTGTAGTACCATTTGTTTATTTTTACATTTGTTTCCCTTGCCTTTTGAGTCAAAACCCCAGATATATCACTGAAGCATATGATGTTGATTATTTTGCCTTTATTTTCTTCTATGCTTTTTATGGTTGCAGGTCTTCAATCCAAATCTTAATTTTGATTTAATTTTTGTGCATACTTAGATGGTGGTCTAGTTTCAACCTTTTTATTATAGCTGTACAGTTTTCCCGACACCACCTGTTCAAGAGACTTTCCTTTCTTTATTGTATATACTTGGCACCTTTGTGATAAATTAACTGTCCATAGAAGTAGGGGATTATTTCTGGGCTCTTGGTCTCATTCTATTCCTCTGTGTGTCTACTTTATTCTAGCACCATACTGTTTTGATAATAATAGCTTTGTAATATATCTTTATTGGGTAATTTGTTACCACATTTTGTAATATATTTTAAAGTCTGGGGATTTGACCCCCTTCATTCTTTTTTGTCATGGTTGTTTTAACTATTCAGGGTATTTTTTGCTCCCATATAAATTTCAGAAACAGTGCTGAACTCCGCTACTACTACTGTATTGCTAGTTTAGACTTGCCTTATGTATTTTGATGCTTCTTAATTTGTTACACCTAAACTGATGACCGGTATGTCTTCCTGATGTATTGATATTTTCATCATTAGATCACATCCATCCCTGTTTGTTCGTACCATTTTTATCTGAAAATCTATTTTATCTGATGTATATGGCTGTCTCTGACTCTTTGGGGTCCCATTTATTGTAGTATTTTTCACAATGATTTGCTTTGAGTCTGTGTTTATCTTTGAAGCTCAAATGGGTCTTTTGGAGAAAGCAGAAAGTTGTTAATTGTTTGTTTGTTTTTTTTTTTTTTTTTTTTTTGCTCCAACCAGTCACTTGGTACCTTTTGATTGGGGCATTCAGTGAATTTATATTAAGGGTGATTATTGATATATGAGGATTTGCTACTACCATCATGGCTTTAGTTTTCTGGTCTATATAATTTCTTGTTCATTTTTTTTTTCAGTAGATTTTATTCTCCTTGACTTAGATAGGAAAGCACATGACAGCATTTCTTCTGATGGAAGTTTCTCTGCAGTCTTTACCAGCTTCTGTATTTCTGGGAAGATTTTATTACTCTCTCATATCTGATAGGAAGTCTTGCAGGACATAGTATTGTTGGATGGCAGTTTTTATCTTCAAATAGTTTTAATACTTATTTCATTCTATACTTGCCTGTTGGATTTCTTGTGAAAAGTCTGGTGTCACCCTAATGGAAGTATTTTTGTAAGTACAATCTCCCCCTGCAGTTGCCTTCAATATTTTCTTTTCTTGAATTCTTTCCTAACTTGTCTACCTCTTTCCTTTGTCCCAGTTTCCTTATCCCTCTCACCCCTTTGTAAATAAATCATGTTTTTTGTTGCACCCTGAACCTGAGTGATAGCCTGCAATGGCAGTTGAAAGAGCATAGGTGATGACCCACCAACCATGATATTTGCCTTCAGTTTTGCATAATTTCAGTTATCTCAGATACATTCTATATATGAGTAAAGAAAGACCTTAGGAAATAAAATCTGTTATAAGTAATTGACTTTGTTCATCAGAAATTCTTTATGATGGTGTGGCAAAGTCTTTAGGGTCTCCTTTTAGAGTGGCCCAGGGGGTGGAGTCTATGCAATGACAGTGTTAATGATCAGAACTATGGTAGTGGTGTCAGGAAAGTAAGTTGCAGGCTTGAGGATGTATCGCATAGCAAATATCGTTGATATAATGACTCAGACCTCTGTAGATTATCTTATTTTTCTGTTGTTCCCAACCTTCGGTAATTTTCTTCAATGCTGTCAATACTTTGATTAGGATAAACTAGATTATCTATCTAGATTAGGACTTAGAATATTGGGCTTCTGATTTGGACTCCACAAAACAGAGAGTTTTGTTATTGTTGCATCCATTAGATCATTTTACTATTTTTTTGCCTTGCTGTCAATTTTATATCTTCAGTCAGGCCTCCATATGCTGCTTCAGATATAGCCTCATTAAAACACTAATCTGTCATCATCACTTAAATGTGGGAAGAAAGCTAATATCCCTCTATTCTTATAAGTCCATAGCTGTAAAGTAATAAAATTGACACCATAGAAATTAGCAGGTGAAAAGACAGATTTAATTAAATGCATGTAGGAGCACATAGAAATAAGCATTCTTTCTTGTCATTCCAGTGAGAATATATAATCTCTGGAAAAGGGGCAATAATTTTAGGAGGAAACACTGAATAAAGAATTTTGCAATTTAATGAAAAGGGAATTTTGCAGGTTCGCCCTACACATGCATCAAAAACAAACCTTGCAAGTCCTAGGCTGGAGTGATAAAGCTATCTCCCACCTTCCAAACCAATAGGAATTTCCTATTTTGAGGAAGATTGTAGGAAAAACAATAAATATGCTTGGATCTTCTATCTCTTAATCTTGAATGCCAGGTAAGGAAATCCTCTGGCAGTCTATCTTTGCTCCCAACAAATGTCTGAAAAATTTTTCAAACTAAACTATTTTCTTTCCCCCAAAATAGCTTCTTTTCAGAATTTTCCTTCTCAGTAGTAACAATGACATCCACCCAGTAGCTCCTGATGAAATATGGGAATTTTCATAAATACGGTTCTCTGTCTTGTTAAAGTCCTGTCTGTTCCTACTCCTGTACATAAATCACACTTTATCAACAGTTTCTCCAGTGCCACTTCCACATTCGAAGGCATTAATACTTATTTTTAAAGATTTATTTATTTATGCATACAAGAACTAGGGTACACGTCAGAGATGCAGAAGTGTGAGAGTATTCACCAGAGACAGCGTGAGGAACAGAACAGGCAGACTGAAATACACTGCTGAGGGGAGCAGCGGGTGAGTCTGGAGAGGTCTGCTGCGCCATGTGGGTTGCTCCCTGGCCAGCCTGCGATCGAACCTGTGCTGCAGAAGCTGCAGATTGCTTCATAGTGCTGTGCTTAACCCCTTGAACCACAAGGAAGGCCCACCATTAATGCTTTTTACACAAACTATCAAGTAGCATCTTAACCAGTGTCCTGTCTCGGTTCTTCTGAGGGTAGGTGGTAGAACAAAATAATATCAAACAGATTAGGAGGAGAAAAGACAAAAATTCAATAACACATATATGGATAATTTACATGAATATAAAGTTGTAAAGTGAAATAGGATAAATCAGTTATAGATAAACTTGTGTTTAAGAACCTGAGGCATCAAAGAGAGAGAAGATAGGATGATGCACATTACAAGGAGGGGATGACCTCATCCTTTTACTCTCAGAGCAAAAAGTTGAGTTTCTCAGACATGGAGGACATGTTCACTAATAAATCTAGACCTGCACAATTCTCTCCAAACTACATTCTTATGTCATAAAATGGGCAAGCAGTAATTGTTTTCCTTGTTTAGCAAAAATGGGCAAATGACTAAGACAAGGACAAATTTTCTCTTAGCTTCCACATTTCTCAATGCTCTTAAGTTAAAATAACCTATATTCTTTAAGTAAGGGTAAACACACGTGTTCTTGATTGACATTTGGCTACCCATAGAAGGTGACACTTATTGGAAGAGGCCTACTCAAGGCATATTGAAGAAAGTCTATCTCATCTTTTGGGGGAGACCATCCCACACCAATATTCTCAATCTACTCTTGCCCCTCATCCACCATACATGTACAATTCATTTTCCACACAGACATTCCAACAATGTATATGCTCTGTATGTTAGCTTTTCTTTCAGTTGGTGAATCTATCTCAGACCTCAGGATCCATGCATTTGTTCTTTCCTTTGCATGAATGGCTCTGGCTTCCCTCACCCACACCAATTTGCATACAGCTAATGAAAATTGTTGAAGCTAAATGATGGGTACATAGATGTCTACCATATTACTTATTATATATTTGTATATGTATTCAAAGTCAACTTAAAAATTTTTTAATTGAGATTTAAAAACAACAATAAAGAGCCTGAATAAAGTAATCCTGACAAAAATGAATGGTTGTACGCCAATCCCATACCTCAAATTATAAGATATAAGAGCAAAACAGCCTGGTATTGAAATAGAAAAACAGACAATTGGAATAGAACCAAGACCCCAGAAATAAACCCACACTTATATGACAGTTAATCTATGACTAAGGAGGCAAGAGTATATATTGGAGAAAGGAAAGGGTGTTTTTTTGCCTTCTTTCCTTTCCTTCCCTTTTTTCTAAAGTTTATTTTATTTTACCTGTACCTTACATCATTCTTCCTTTTTGTACAATGCATGCTTTCTCCTCTCAGGTGTAGTCCCCAACAAATTTTTACCACCAATTCACCTGCACCATCACCATAGTCCTTTGTGTAAGAACACATTCCCTCCACTATTTTGATCCCTTTCCCTCTCTTTCCCCTGCAGAGTGTCTTTGATTAATAGTTGCCTGTTAATTTTTGTTTTTTAAATTTATTATAATTTTTTTCCTGGTCCCTTATGTAGATCCCCTATTTTCCTCCTATAAGTGAAACCATATGATATTTTTCATTTTCCTTCAGGATTATTTCACTAAGCATAATTGCTGCAGGAGGCCTTGTAGCCGCAGCCAGATAAACTACTGGCAAGCAGCGAAGTCAAAGGGCCTCACACCGTGGGGCCGAAGATTCCTTGTGCCTCACACCGTGGGGCTGAAGATCTAACATTTCTTCACTTTTTGTTCTTGGTCATAAAAGGAGAAAAATTTCCCAAAAGGTACATCAGGCACTACATCATATACATCAATATACAGTAAATAAACGGCACGGAAAATTATTTCTTAAAAACTAATTATTAAACAATTTGGCCCACTTGACAATGGGAGATGGTTTATTAAACATGCCTGACAAGCATTACAATACAACTATTATTGTAAGTTCTTTTTTGCCTTCCCTTGCAGTTTTTTGGGAAAGTTTTTAAATGAAACTATTTGAGTTAAGAAGTTTCTAGGTAGAGAAAGTTCTGATAGCTGAGTAGCAGCCGGCCCCTGGTGTGAAGGCCCTGAGAATAAGAAAAGTTCTTTCTTTGCTTAAGCTTTAGCTGATGGGAATGTTCTGGTGACTATCAATTGTGTTAGGTTATTGTTTAGCTGAAACAATGAATTTTAGTGTAAGACTTAGTTTTTTATTGCCTTCTTGCTGAGAGCACAAAAAAGAGATGCGCTAATTGTTTCTGCTTTGTTTCTATGAACTTGATAATGTAATCTCAATGCTTGCAAAAAACGTATAAATAAAGAACCTGCTGAGCCTTTCAGGCAGAAGATACTAACACCTCACCAAGTGTCGGTGTCTTCTCATTCCCTTCCCCTCAGTCCCTAAGTTTCAGATCATTCGTATTCACCGACGCCGTCTCATCCTTTCAGGAACCCTGACACGACATTTTGCCGGAGGCTGGTCCCCGACAAGTGGCGCCCGAAGCAGAGACTTGAAAGGTAAGATTTCTTTCCCGTGCGTGCGGGGACGGCTAGGATCTGCTCCATAGGGTAGGGCGCATACCCGCCTGTAGAGGAAGCAGGTTTGGGGGAGCAGTAAGTCAGAACCGTAATAAGGCGAGTGAGTCTTATTACGTGATAAGGCGAGTGAGTGTCTTATTGTTGAGAAGCAATGGGCCATACTGAGTCTAAGGAAAAAGGACTCTTTATTGATATAATTAAGTACCAACACATAATCCCTTCCAGCTCCATCCATGTTGCTGTGAATGGCATGAGTTTGTCTTTTTGGATTGCTGAATAGTAATCCACTATGTATATGTACCATATCGTCTTGATCCAGTATTCTATTTGGGGGCATTTGGGTTGTTTCCATATCTCACCTATTGTAAATAGTGCTGCAATAAACATAGGGGTACAGGTATTCTTCTGAATTAATGTTTTTGTGTCCTTTGGATAGATTCCTAGGAGTGGAATTCCTGGGTCATATGGAAGCTCCATTTTTAGTAGCTTGAGGAACCTCCGCACAGCTTTCCATAGTGGTTGGAACAGTTTGCATTCCTACCAGCAGTGTAGGAGAGTATCTTTTTCACCACATCTTCACCAACATTTTTTGGTGCCTTTTTTCTTAATATATGATAATCTTGCTGGTGTAAGGTGGTAGCTCATTGTGGTTTTGATTTATATTACCCTGACTACAAGTGATGTTGAACATTTTTTCATATGTCTGTTGGTAATTTGTATTTCCTCTTTGGAAAAGTGTCTTTTTAGCTCTTCTGCCAAGTTTTTGACAGTTTTGTTTACTTTGTTTTTGTTGAGTTGTATGAGCTCTTTGTAAATCTTTAATCAAGCCCTTATTAGCAGTATTGTGTGCAAATTTTTTTTTCCTGTTTTACAGGGTGTCTCTTTGTTTTGGTGAGTGTCTCTTTTGCTGTATGGAAGCTTTTTTTTAAAGATTTATTTATTTATGCATATAAGAACTGGGGTGAAAACCAGAGATGTGGGGGGTGAGAGGATCACCAGAGAGAGTAGGGAGCTGTAACAGGTGGATCTAGTGAAATACACTGCTGAGGGGAGCAGCATGCGAGACAGGAAAGGTCTGCTGCACCATGTGGGTTGCTCCTTGGCCAGCTGAGGATTGAATTCATGCTGTAGTGGCTGGTATTAGCTTGATAGTGCTGTCTTTAACCCCTGCACCAATTGACGTAGCCCCAGCTGTTCCATCTTTTCTTTCACTTTATTTGCTTTGGGTGATGTATCTTTAAAGATGTTACTGATATGGGTTGAACTGGGGCTCAGGATCCACCATCATGGCAAACTGTGGGCACTAGGAAAGTGCAGTCCCTGCACCATTGGGGGAAGTCAGGGACTCCCATAATCACCCTCCATATCTGAGAGAGGGAGGTCCCTGAAACGGAGGTCAGTAAAGAAGCACATGTAGAGCAAAGGTGATGCAGGCCTCCAGCACCTGCCTGCCTGAGCTTTGGAACTGAGTTGAACTGGGACACGGGATCTATCATCAAGGTAAACTGCAGGCACCAGGAAAGCACAACCCTTGCACCATTGTTGGAAGACAGGAACCCCATGATCCCTTTTGGGTACTGACACTGGGGGATGACACTGCAAAAAAAAGCCAGGGACATCAAGATCCCCTTGTGAAACTGAGTAAATACACAGGGAGGGGATATTCAAGGATAGCACCCACCAGCATTCCCACAGCATTACTACCCTTGTGGAGATTTGTAGTAACGGTACTGGAATCAGTGTGGCCACCAGTTCCCAACATCCCAGAAAGAGCACTCCAAAGAGATGCCCACTAACACCAGTAGAACAGTGTTCCAATGCTTAGAACAAATGAGAAAAAAAAACAACAGTGAGAAGGGCAAAACAAATGATCAAGCAAGCATTCAGGGAACAGGCACACCACAAAAAGAAAATCAGCAACAAGAACTTAACAAGAATGACATGAAAGAACTTCTCTGCCTGCCAGATAGAGAATTTAAATTATCATGACTAAAAACATAAAGAAGACAAAAAGGAAAAGAACAATATGAGAAAAATAATTAATGAACTGAAGGATGAAATTGAGTCCCTAAAAAAGGAAATGAAAGAAAGGCAGGAGATCAAAAGATTAATGGAGGAGCTAAAGAAAAGAAACTAAAACAAAATTGATGAAATGCAAGGACAAATCAGTACTCTCAAAGATACAGAAATTTTAAAAAAGGAAAGAGAAGTACAAATAAAAAAAAGAATGAAGAAACACTTTGAAAATGATCTGACACCATGAGAGAAGGAAATATAAGAGTTATAGGAATCCCATGAGGTGAGGAGACAAAGGACCAAGAAACTTTTCAAGGAGATAATCGAAGAAAACTTTCCTGCTTGGAAGAAGGAGATGAAAATAGACATACAGGAAGCTAGAAGAACACAAAATTACCACAATGAAAGGAAAACTGCAGAAAGACACATAATAGTAAAGCTTTCAAGAGTCACAACAAAGAAAAAATAATAAGCTGACAAGGGGGAAGAAACAGATAACCTATAAAGGAAAACCATATAGGCTGACATCAGACTTCTCTAAAGATACGCTATGGACAAGAAGAGAAAGGAGGGACATATTTAACAAACTCCAAATCAACAAATTCCAACCTAGATACTCTACCTCGCAAAGCTCTCTTTCTTCTATGAAGGAAAAATAAAAAGCTTCTCAGAAAAACAAAAGCTCCAGAAATTCATTACTACTAAACCCCCAGTCCAAAAAATATTACAAGAAACCTTAAAGCCAGAACCAGCAAAGGAATGAAAAGGAAGAACAGAATAAGAAATAGAATCACAAAAAAAAAGCAAACAAAAAGGCTAAGACAGATGCCACTGTATCAATATAATCTCTAAATGTAAATGGACTAAGCTCATTGATAAAGAGGCACAGAGTACAATTGGATTAAAAAACAGTACCTAACCTTCTGCTGTCTACAGGAAACACATTTAACTATAAAAGATAAACATAGATTGAAAGTAAAAGGTTGGAAAACAAGCCTACAACCAAATGGGGCAAAAAAAAAATCCAGAACAGCTATACTTATACCATATGAAATAGGCTTCAAACTAAAAAAATTAAAATAAGACATAGATGGTCATACAACATAATTAAGGGGACAATGTATCAGGAAGACAAAACACTCATCAACATATACTCATAAATGAAGGAGCACCAAAATATATCAATTATTATCATCTCTGAAAATGGACATTAGAGAAAAAATATATATGTATGTATGTACATACACACACACACACACACACACACACACAGTAGGAGACTTCAACACACCACTCTTGCCAATGGACAGAACACAAGACAAAAATAAGGACACTAGAGCTCTAAATAGGATCTAGAATGCATGGGCTTAACAAATATCTATAGGACACAGTGCCCCAAAAAAATATGAGTACACATTTTTCTCAAGGGCACCCAAATCATTCTCCAGGAGTGATCACATATGGAGCACAAGACAAACATCAACAAATACACTAAGATCAAAATCATTCCAACTATCTTTTCTGATCATAAAGTCATCAAACTAGAAATAAATCATGAAAAGAGGCAAGGAGCCCTCCCACATCATGGAAATTGAAATCCACACTACTGGAAGACCACTGAATAAATGAGGAGATCAAAGAAGAAATTAAAAAATACTTTGAGTTGAACGACAGCGCAGCAAAAGCAGTAATAAGAGGAAGGTATATAGAAATACAGGTTCACATTGAGAAACAAGAAAGAACTCAAAGAAACAACCTAATCTCCCATCTCAAAGAACTGGAAAAAGAACAATAAAAAATCCCCAAAACCAGTAGGAAAAAGGAAATAATAAAAATCAAAGCAGAAATAAATGAAATCAAAGCTAAGAAAACAATCCAAAAGATCAATGAAACCAAAAGTTGGTTCTTCAAAAAAATAAACAAAACAGACAAACCTCTAGCTGGGCTCACATAGAAAAAAATGGGAAAAAACACAAATAAATAGGATCATAAACAAAAGAGGAGAAATTACAACAGACTCAGCAGAAATTAAAAGAATAATCAAGATTAATATCAACATTTATATGCAAACAAGTTCAACAATCTAGAAGATGTGGACAAATTCCTAGAATGATATAACCATCCAAAGCTAGCTAAAGAAGAAATAGAACACCTAAACAGACCAATTACAAGCAGTGAAATTGAAACAGTAATCAAAACACTCCCCAAAAACAAAAGCCCAGACCAAACCAAACGTTCAGAAATGAATTAGTGCCTATCTGACACAAACTCTTTCAAAAAATTGAGGAGAGGAATACTATCAAATACCTTCTATGAGGCCAACGTTTCACTAATACCAAAAGCAAAAAAAGAAAACTACAAGCCAATTTCCCTAATGAATACTAATGCAAAAATCATCAACAAAATCCTTGCCAACAGAATCTAACAATGCATCAAAAGGATAATACATCACAATCAAGTGGGATTTATTTCAGGGGCACAAGGATGTTTCAAAATCTGAAAAAAATTAATGTAATTCAACACATCAACAAAAAGAAAAAACCATATGATCATATCAATAAATGCTGAGAAAGCATTTGACAAACTTCAACATCCACTTATGATGAAGGCCCTTGAAATTCTTGGGATAGAAGGAACATACCTTAACATGATAAAAGGCATATATGACAAATCCACAGCTATATTATTCTCAATGGTGAAAAGCTGAAAGCCTTTCCTTTAAGATCAGGAACAAGACAAGGAATAAGACAAAACCACTCTCACCACTGCTTTTCAATATAATACCACTGGAAGTCCTAGCCAGAGCAATAAGATAAGAGAAAGACATTCAAAAAATCCAAATAGGGAAAGAAGTAAAACTACCACTATTTGTAGACAATTCAATATACATAGAGAACCCTAAAAACTCCACAGAAAAACTAATCAAAACAATCAGCTTAGTAAATTAGCAGGATACAAAACCAACACAGAAAAATCAGTCACATTCCTATATGCAAGCAATCAATCTGAAGAAGAAGAAATCAAGAAAACCATCCCTTTTATAATTGAAACAAAAAAAATTGCTAATAAACCTAACAAAAGAGGTGAAGGACCTCACAAAGAAAATTATAAAGCACTGTTAAAAGAAACAGAACAAGACAGAAAGAAATGGAAAGACATCCCCTGCTCGTGGATTGGAAGAATCAACATCATTAAAATGACTATCCTACCAAAAACAATGTACAGATTCAATGCTATGCCAATAAAAATCTCAATTATATTCTTCAAAGAAATAGAACAAACATTGATGAAATTCATATGGAGCCACAAAAAAAACTCAAATAGCCAAGGCTCTCCTGATGAAAACAAAGGAGAATGGAGGTATCACACTCCCAGACTTCAAAGTATACTATAAAACCATAATTAAAATAGTGTGGTACTGGGAACAAAAACAGACACACAGACCAATGAAGCTGAATAGAAAGCCAGAAATAAAGCCGAACATATATGGACAACCAATATTTGACAAAGGAACAAAAAAATTGCAATGGAACAAAGATCATTTGTTCAATAAATGGTGCTGGGAAAACTGAACCATCACATGCAAAAGAATGAAACTAGACTACTACTTCACATCATGCACAAAAATCAACTCAAAATGGATAAAAGATCTGAACATAAGACCTGAATCCATAAAATATATAGAAAAAATATAGGTAAAACATTGTAAGACAAAACTTGTTCAGTTTTGGTATTAGTGCAATCTTGTCTTCATAAATTGTAGTTGGTAGTATTCCTTCCCTCTCAATGTTTTGGAAGAGTTTGTGTAGGATAAGCACTAGTTCGTTTTGGTAGGATTCATTTGTGGAGCTTTCTGGTCCTGGGCTTTTGTTTTGGGGTAGGGTTTTGATTACTGCTTCAATTCGACTGCTTGTAATTTGTCTGTTTAGTTGTTCTATTTCTTCTTTATCTTTCTTTGGATGATATGTAGCTCTAGGAATTTGTCCATCTCTTCTAGATTATAGAACTTGTTTGCATATAAATGTTCACAGTAATCTATGATTATTGCTTTGATTTCTTCTGTGTCTGTTGTAATTTCTCCTCTTTTATTTATGACCCTATTTTTTGAGTGCTTTCTCCCATTTCTTTTTTGTGAGCCTGGCCAGGGCTTTGTCTATTTTCTTTATTTTTTCAAAGAACTAACTTTTGGTTTATTGATTTTTTGGATTACTTTTTTAACTTCTATTTCATTTATTTCTGCTTTGATTTTTATTATTTCCTTTCTTCTACTGGCTTTTGGGTTTTTTATTGTTCTTTTTCCAGTTCTTTAAGGTTGGAGATTAAGTTGGTTGTTTGAGTTCTTTCTTGTTTCTTGATGTGAGCCTGTATTGCTATATATTTTCCTCATAACTGCTTTTTTTTAATATTTATTTTTTAAGATTTATTTATTTATACAAGCACTGGGTACAGTCAGAAGCATGGAGGGTGAGAGAATTCACCAGAGCCAGAGCGGGGAGCAGAGCAGGCAAAAGGACCGAAGTACACTGCTGAGGGGAGCAGCAGGCGGCAGGAGAGGTCTGCACGCTATATGGGACCCTTCTCTGGTGGCCGGGGAGCAGCGGGGGATCGAACCGGTACTGCAGAGGCTGCGGGCAGCTTCGCAACCCAGCGCTCAACCACTGCACCACCAGGGAGGCCCATAACTGCTTTTGCTGTGTACAATATGTTCTGGAGAGATGTGTCCCCATAGTCATTTGTCTCAGGTATTTTTTAATTTCTTCTTTAATCTCCTCATTTATCTAATGGTCTCCCAGTAGTGTAGGTTTCAATCTCCATGAGGAAGTAGGGTTCTATGCATTGTAAGTGTTTCTTCATTTTTTTTTAATTTGTACTGCTCTTTCCTTTATTTTTGTTATTTTTATTTCTGTATCTTCAAGAGTACTCATTCATTCTTTCACTTCTTTCATTGTATTTTCATGGCTTTCCCCCAAATTCTTGAGCTCCTCTGCTAATCTCTGGATATCCTTGAGTTCCTTCACTTTCTCCTTCAGCTCATCGATTATATTCTTATCTCTTTCTGAGTTTTCCTCTTAACTCTTTAATTGTTTTCATCATGGCCTTTTTGAATTCTTTGTTAGGTGGAGATATTCTTCTGTGTCCATGTTATCAGGTTCTGGAGTCTGACTTTATTTCTGTGGTATATTGTTCCCAGAATGGCATGCTTGACCATTCGTAATTTTCTTTCTTCTGATTGTTAGCCTTGGACTTTGTTCTGTTCATAGTGCCCCTGTACCACTGTTCTGGTAGGCATTACATCTTATTTCTCTTACTCAGGCATGGATGTGTCTCTCTAGTGTCTGAATAGATGTGGTTGGTACACATCTGGACACTCTTCTATTAGTAGGTGTTGTTCTGAGCTGTACTTTGTATTAAGAGCCCCAGCTTTTCTGGCTCCCACTGCATAGATGGGATCTGATATCTCAGCTTGTGGTAGCTGAGAGTCTCATGTGGAGTAATGTACCTTGAGACACACGCTGAGGCCAAGTACACTGGGAGGTGCCTGGAGTCTGGGTGGTATGTATTTCTCTGTTCAACTGCTATGACCCTCTAGGCATGTCTCAGAAGAATACCAGGAACAAAAAGGAGAGTAAGAAGGGATGAGAAGAAAGAGGAGGACAACGCAAAACGTAGAAGGAACATCCCTGTGTTTATAGCAGCACTATTTACAATAGCTAAGTTTTAGAAGCAACCCAAATGCCCAAAAATAGATGACTGGATCAAGAAGATGTGGTACATATACACAATGGAATATTACTGAGCAATCAAAAAAGATAAACACATGCAGTTGCAGCAACATGGATGGAGCTAGAAGGGGTCACGATCAGGAAATAAGTCAGAAAGAAAAAGAAAAATACCGGATGGTATCACTCATAGCAGGAATTTAGAAAACCTAAATAAGGGACCAGGAAAAAGACTAATTAATACAAAGTAAAATCAAAATCAACAAGCAACTATAAAGTAGAGATACACTATGGGGGGCAGGGAGAAGAAGGATTAGGGTCAAAATAAGGGGGGTTGCAATTGTATGAAAATGCATACATTGTGCAAAAATGAAAATTATTAAGAATTATATAAAATACAATATTAAAAAAGAAAACTGAAAATATACATTGCTCTCTTTTAAATAAACTCTTTGTTGACATATTCCAGTAACATTAAGAATTTATGTATATGCTTTATTATATAATAATATAAATATAAAGAATATAACTCTCCTAAAGTTGTATTAAAAGCTAATGGCACAGAGGTTAATGTCTTAGCGCTATCAAACTATTGCCAGCTACTGCGGCATGAGTTAGATCCCTGTCCAGGGAGCTCACCCACATGTGGCAGCAGACCTCTCCTGTCTTGCCTGCTGCTCCCCTCAACAGTATATTTCGGTGGATCTGCCTGTTCTGCTCCCCACACTGGTGAATCCTCTCAATCTCCACACCCCCACCTCTGGCCTAGACCCCAGTTCTTGTATGCAGAAATAAATACAATAAATCTCTTTTTTTTTTTTTTAAGACAAAGGTATGTTACTTTCTGTAGAGGCAGGAAGGGCACAGAGTAGGTTTCCAGGATCCAAGCAGACAGTCCTGGAGCCCTCAGTGGCTTTCTCAGGTTTTTTATTGAGCTTTACATGTAGTGTGGCAAACAGGTACATAGCAGGTAGGGGTGCCCAGGTTCCAGGAGGCCAAGAGGCCTCTAAGCCCCCAGCAAGTCTTCCCTCTGGGCTTCTCTGGTGTTCTTTCTCCCCTTCTCTCTCCTGCCTCTCTCCTCTTGGTGACTCTCTCAATACCCCTCCCATGGCCCACAGAAGTAAACAACACAGTTTGCAACAATGTCACAACTGCAGGTGCCCCATCAAGCAGGGCAATCCTAATGGTGGGAGGGCAGAAAAGTATGAAAACCATTTACCCTATACTTTCTTTATAACAATACTCTATAGACTGATTCCAGTAATGGCAAGTATCTTCACTTAGAGTTGTATTGGAGAACATAACATACAAGTTGCTTTCTTTCAAATTACTACCTGGAGATTTGTAAAACTAAAAATATTCTCCAAGAGTTGTTTTAGAATATCAAAGGAACGAGTTCCTTTTTCCAAAGAACTCTATGTAGATTAACATATCCCAGCAAAACTAAGCATTGTCTCTAATATTTGTATCAAAATTGAAGCTATAAGTTCCTTTCCTTGAAAAATTCCACTGTTGTGAGATAACTGAAGAGATATGTTGCTTCTTTCAAACAAATAAATTTGTAAAGATAGTATAACTAAGAATTTATACTTGGTACTGAATTAGAAAATGATAGCTATGTTATTTTCTTTCAAATAACTCTGTACAGACATTTGCAATTCATAATCTCCAATTAGAGTTCTATTATGCAACCATAGATATTAAGTTGTTCTCTTTTATATTTTAAAGATTTACTTATCCATGTATACAAGAGCTAGGATAGAGGGGAGAGGTGCGGGGATGGGGGGGGGGTGGGGGTGTCGGCGAGGGGATTCACCAGAGACAAAGTGGGGAACAGAACGTTCAGACCCGACGGAAGCGCACTGCTGAGGGGAGCAGCGGGCAAGCTAGGAGAGGTCTGCTGCGCCATGTGGGTTGCTCCCTGGCTGGCTGGGGATCCAACTAGTGCTGCAAAGGCTGTGGATTGCTTCATAGTGCGGTGCTTAACCCCTTGCGCCACCAGGGAGGCCCTGAAACTATTCTAACCTTAAACCTAAATTATAATCTAAACTAAAACAGAACTAACTTTAACCATAACATTAACACTTACCTTAATACTAAATCCATTAGTCCCAGTTTTGCAGACGTGGAACTTAGAAAGAAGTTATTTATTTACTGAAGTTTGTGCCACTTGAAAGTTAGAAGCTAACAGGTAGGACTTTCCTGGTCAAAACCTCATCCTGAAACTGCACCCTGAATCCAAAGAGAATCATTGCTATATGTTGGATCAATACAATCAAGATTACTACTGGCCATAATTCTTTATGTCAGTTTCTTACCTTTGGTCTTCTTTTATGTCCACTTTACCTGGATCCTTCCTAGGAAAGCAAGCAAAAATGGAAGAAAATTATATAGGAAGAATCATCATATCCCCCACTTTCTGGCCCACGTTTACTTAGCAAATATTTATTGAGCATCTACTACCAGGCCAATTAATTGCTAGGTGCTGCAGCTAAGCAGTTAACAAGACAAAAAAAATTCTTAGATAGAACTGCAAAATTAATAGATTCTTATTTATCTACCATTTTAATAATTTTATTTCTAGTTGAAATAAACTAGAAATAAATATTTCTAGTTGAAATATAATTGAAATAAAGATATAAATGGAAAAAAGGAAAGTCCACATAAAACTGTATTAGAAAACTGAAGATGTAAGTTGTTTTTGGTAATAAGTTATTGTTAGTAAGAATAGGCTTAGAGATTGGGTAAATTTAGATTTAGTTTTGTTAGGGTTAGTTTTAGGGTTTGGTTTAGATTTAGGGTTAATTTCAATCAGTTTTTGGTTATAGTTAGGTTTAGGCTTTGAATTAGGGTTTGGGTTTGCACTAGGTTAAGGGTAGAGTTAGTGTTAGGATAAGAATTAGGTTTGGGTTTAGGATTAGGCTTAATATTAAAATTAGATATGCACGTAGGTTTCAAATTATAATTTCAATTAAGTTTAATGGTCAGTTTAGGGTTGGTGTTAGGCTAACTTTAGGGCTAGGTTAGGGCTAATGTACAATTAGTGACAGGGTTAGGAGCAGAGTTAAATCTTGGGTTTTGTTGATCTTTGGATTAAAATTATGGTTAGGGTTTGGATAGCATTAGAATTAGATTTCTAGTTAGGTCATGGTGGGGTTATATTTAGGGCTGATTTTATGAAGGGTTGTTTTTATGGTTACCTTTAGTGTTAGGTTTAAATAGATGGTTAGGGTTAGGTTTAGGATAGTTTAACCTTTGGGATAGATTGGGTTGTGATGAGGTTAGAGTATGTTTTAGTTTAGGGCTATTTTGTAGGTTTATGGTTAGAGTGAGTATTAGGTTTAAAGTCACTGAAGTTTAGTTTTAAGATAAGGGGTAGGTTTAGGTTAGGTTTAGTGATTGAATATGGTTAGGTGTTTGTTTAGGTTAGTGTAAGGTAGCTTTATAGTGTTAGGATCAAAGTTAGATTTAGGGACAGAAATGGGTCTATGATTGGTGTTTGAGTGAATTTAGAGTTATGGTTAAGGTTAGGTATAAGTTTAACTTCCAGTTAATTATTAGAGGAAGATTTAGTTATAGGGCTAGGTTAGTGTCGGTATCCATAGCAGTATGGATAAGTTTAGAATTTCTGTTTATTTAGGTTTAGAGTTACAGTTAAGTGCTAGTGTCAGTTTAAGGTTAGGGCAAGATTTAGAGTTAGGTTTAGGGAATAGGTGTAAGTTTGTGGGTTTCATTAGTATTATCAATAGTTTATGATTATGGTTTAGGGTTAGGTTTATTGTTAGGGTTAGTGTTATGAGAATTAGGGTTCAGAATTAGTGTTTATGTAAAATTTAGGGTTTAGTATTATGGTAAGTGTTAATGTTATGGCTAAAGTTAGTTCCATTTTAGTTTAGATTATAATTTAGGTTTAAGGTTAGAGTAGTTTCAGGGCCTCCCTGGTGGTGCAAGGGGTCAAGCACCGCACTATGAAGCAATCCGTAGCCTCTGCAGCACTAGTTGGATCCCTGGCCAGCCAGGGAGCAACCCACATGGCACAGCAGACCTCTGCTGGCTTGCCCGCTGCTCCCCTCAGCAGTGTACTTTGGTCAAGCTGCCTGTTCTTTCCCCACTCCATCTCTGGTGAATCCTCTCATCCCCCATACCTCTGGCCTCTACCCCAGCTCTTGTATCCACAAATAAATAAATCTTAAAAAAAAAAAGGTTAGGGTAGTTTTAGATTTACTGTTAAGCTTAAATACAGGATTGAAGTTAGGGTTAGTTTTAGATTAGAGTTAGTAATAGGGTACATGTTAGGCTAAGTGTTTAGGGTTAGTCTTAAGGTTTGTGTTAAGGTTAAAGATAGGTTTATGGTTAGTGTCTGTGTGAATTTAATATTAGGGATAGGATTTATTAAGATTAGGTGTTAGGATTATCCATTTGGGGTTAAGTTTAGGGGTAGTGTTAGTGGTATAGTTTAACTAAGGATTATGTTTAGGATAAGGCTTAGGCGTAAATTAGGATTAGGTTAGCATTGGGGTTAGGGTTTGTGAGTGTTCTATTTAGGGTTAAGGGTAGGTTAAGTGTTTAGGGTTTGATTTAAGGCATGGTTAAGGTTAGGGTTGAGGGTTAATGTTAGGGTTAGGGTTTAGATTAAGTTTTGGGGGGCCTCCCTGGTGGTACAGGGGGTTGAGCACAGCGCTGTGAAGCTATCCACAACTTCTGCAGTGCAGGTTCAATTCCCGGCCATCCAGGGAGAGACCCACATGGTGCGGCAGACCTCTCCTGTCTCACATGCTGTTCCCCTCGGCAGTGTTTTAGGTCCATCTGCCGGTTCTGCTCCCTGCTCTGTCTCTGGTGAATCCTCTCACCCTCCCGCACCTCTGGCCTGTTAGAGTTGGGTATATGGTTAGTATTAGGGTTAATTTTGCTGTTTAGCATAAGGTAAGGATTTCAATTAACTTTAATGTAAGGTTTAGGTTTGATAGAAGGATTAGATTTAGAGTCAGGATAAACATAGTTACAGTTGCATTAGGGTTAGGTTTAGGATTAAGGCTATGTTTATATCAGGGTTAGGAATGGGGTAGGGTTAGTTTATGGCTAAGGATACAGTTATGTAATAAATTCAGTTTTAATTTATTGTTTGGTTGAGAGTTAGAGTTAGATTTAGCACTAGCCTTTGTTTAGTGCTATATTTATTTATTTATTTTTCATTGTAAGATGATGAATGTTTATTTCATTTTGTTTTAATTAAGTTGTCATGTCTTGTCTTCCCCCATATTTGTTGTTTTCTCAAACACCATATTGTCTCTTTTTTTATATTTTTTATTTAATACAATTAAATTTAACAATTTTCTTGTTTGTTAGTTTTGATTTATGTGACTAATAAGAAATTTCTTATATCAATAACATGTTTTTTATTATAAAATTATTGTTTAGCGCTATATTTAGACATTTAGAATGTGATCAGGATAAGGGGTTAGGGTTAGGAGTAGAGAGCTAGATTTGCGTGAATTTAGGTAGGATAGGGATGGGTGGTTGGGTTAGTTTTTGGGTTAGGTTTAGGATTAATATTAGGGTTAGGTTACCATTAGGTTTAGGGTTAGGATATGATTAGTTTTAAGGTCAATTTTGGGTTACTGCTACATTTAGAGTTAAGTTTGTTAAGGCTATATAGTCAGGTTTATCGTTAGGGTTAGAAATAGGGGTAGGATTATGCTTATGTTTAGGGCTAGCAATACAGCTCTGTTCAGTGTTATAGTTAGTATTAGGTTTAGGATTAGCATGAGGGCTATTAGATGTCCATAGCAGCATTACCCGCAAGATCCAAGTCATGGAATTTACTTTGAGAAATATACTATTTACCAGAGGCAACAGTGGGAAGGGAGGAGGATTAGAAAAAAGAAGGGGATAGAACATTGGCTTGGAGTGTTTGTGTAGGGTGAGTGATGGATTTGCACAAATAGAGTTATAAAAATATAAATCCAAAGTTAATCTAGATATGTAAATGGCTGATAAAAAACACCTAATATACAAATTGCTTTTTCTCAAATAACTTTGTGAATATATGCATATTTAGTAAAAAATTTAAAATTTGCTTCATCTCAAAAGACTATATATGGAAATACATTTTCTATAAACTAGGAATCTTCTTTTCAAGTTGGATTATATATCCTGTAGCAGCATGAGTCAGCCCAATTTGGCCCCTGGTGTCCACCACTAGTCCTGGGACGTTGGGCTGCCCACCTCCCACAGCAGCAAGAGATGTTCACCCCAGCCCCTGTCACCTACTGCCACATTCATCCACCTTCTGTCCTCCACTTACCACTGCAAGAATACAGTCTCCAGCTGCCACCTACCAGCTGCAGGAGCCTGGCTATCAGCTGGAGAGGCAGCAACAGGGTCTGGGTGCCACTGGTTATAGCTCTTAGAGTGGTAATCAGAAGATACGAGATTGAGAGTCAGTCCTGCAGATAGCAGAGCGATTAATTATCTTTTGCACTATAAAGACCAGCACAGATTTCAATAGATTGGACTGAAGAGTCAAATACTACATTGGAAAGAGGTTTTAAGAGTGAATCCTCATCACCAGTTACATCAGCACAAAAAGCAAATAATGGGGAGAATAAAAAAACACAACAAATGGCAAAGTGAGTCCATAGTGGAACACTTCAGTATGCAGAGAGAACAAATCTCCAGAGCCCAATCACAAATACATGGAAGATCTGTTCCTCCTATCAGATACTGAAATCAAAACTACCATGATAAAGAAATTCAGAGAAAATGAAGAATACAGAGAAAACACAGAAATGTTATCTAAGATAAAAAAAAAAACAAAATGAATGTCTTGAAAAACAAAATGAATGAACAGATTAAAACTGAGGCTTGAAATAAGATAATGATGGAGATGAAGACAGTAAAATGATCTCTAAAGGAGAAGAAAAATTTTGAAAAATTTTGGAGATGAAAGTAGAATATACCAAATGGAAACTTGAATCAGTCATCTTGAAGATGCAAATACTTAAAGAATCCAGGTGAAGGAAGAGAGAAACTAAGTTAAAAAAAAAAAAAAAAAGGAAGAATGGGCTTCCCCGGTGGTGCAAGGGGATAAGATGCAGCCTATGAAGGTATCCGCAGCCACTGCAGCATGAGTTCGATTGCTGGCCAGCCAGGGAGCTACCCAGATGGTGCACCAGACATCTCCTGTTCTATTCCCCACTATGTCTCTGGTGAATCCTCTCATTCCTCCCACACGTCTGGCCTGTACCCCAGTTCTTGTATGCACAAATAAATAAATCTTTTTTAAAAAGGAAGAAGCATGAGGAAAGGCAATATAATAATAATGGGCATCCCAGAGGGGAAACAGAGTTAGAGGTAACAGAGGACTTATTTAAAGAAACAATAGATCAAAATTCCCAAACACATGAAGCTATAACAGAACATCTGTTGCCTAAACAAAATGAGTCTTATACCAAAATATATAATAGTGAAACTTCCAAGAATTCAAGACAAAGAAAGAATAGTGAAGCTGGTGAGAAGGAAGAAGCAGACAACCTCAAAGAGGCTAACATCAAACTTCTCTGAAGAAACACCATGGGCAAGGAGAGAATGGAATGGTGTTATCAAAAATACATGGTTTTCCTTTAAATATGAAGGAAAAATAAAGGCTTTCTCGGACAAACAGAACCTGAAGGAGTTTGCAGACACTAGACCTCCTTCTCCAAGTAATATTGATAGGAGCTCACATACCTAAACAAAACTGAGGAACATGCACAAAGAACTGGACCAGGAAATAGAAATACACAATTAAGGACAGATGACAGCAATAGACTTTCATATATCAGTAATCACTGTAAATGTAATGGACTGAACTCACCAATTAAAAAACACATGGTGTCTAATTGGATTAAGAAACAGAATCCAATTTTCCAATCTTTCCAGAAGAAACACCTAAACTCCAAAGATAGACACCCAGACTCAAGGTAAAGGGTTGGAAAACAATTCTTAAGAGAATGGGATGTAAAGAGTATAGGGACAGTCATACTCATATCAAATAAGAGATTTCCAGTTAAAATAGGTAATGATAGAGGGATGGACTCTGCATAATGATTAAAAGAACAATACCTCAGGAAGATAAACATGCATCAATGTATACTCACCCAATGAAGGAGCACCAAAATATATTAGGCAACAATTATCAACTCAACTAAAACAGACAGTAGAAGAAAGACACTTCTGGCAGGGGACTACAACACCCCACTCTCACCAATGGACAGATCAATGAGACAGAAAATAAATAAGGACAAAGGGCTTGAAACAAATAATTAGAACACATGGGCCCAATAGACATTTATAGGGCACTACACCTCAAAAAGACTAAATATACATTTTTCTTTTGCACAAGAGACATTGTCCAAGATTGACCATATATTGGGTGACAAGACAAGTATCAACACATTCATAATCACTGAAATAATGTCAAGTATCTTCTCTGAATATAAAGGTATCAAATGATAAATCAATCACAAGATTGCAGAGAAAACCTCTAATACATGGATACTGAACAACACATTACCAAAAACTACTGAGGTTAATCAAGGATTCAAAGAAGAAATAAAAAAAAATACCTTCAGGCAAATAACAATGAGGACACAATCTTCCAGAACTTATAATACACCAAAAAAAAAAAAAAAAAAAAAAAAACCAGTACTAAGAGGGAAAAATATATAGGCCACATTAAGATAAAGTAAGGTTATCGAATAAATAAGCTTATTTCACACCGTGAGGAAATACAAAAAGAACAAACAAAATGAAAAACCATTAGTAGAGAGGAATTAATAAAAATTAGAGCCAAAATAAAAGAAATAGAAGTAAAAAAGACAGTTCAAAAATATGAAGCCAAAGTCTCACTAAGAAAACAGAAGAGAGGGGCCTCCCTGTTGGCACAAGGGTTAAATCACAGCACTATGAAGCTATCCACAGCCACTGCAGCACAAGTTCGATCCCTGGCCAGGGAAGTGATACACATGTGCAGCAGATCTCTCTAGTCTCGCCCACTGCTCCCCTCAGTAGTGTATTTCAGTCAGTCTGCCTGTTCTGTTCCCCACTCTGTCTCTGGTGAATCCTCTCATCCCATGAACATCTGGCCTGCACCCCAGCTCTTGTATGAATAAATAAACAAATCTTAAAAAAAAAAAAACAGAAGAGAAAATACAAATCAGAAATAAATGAAGGGCCTCCCTGGTGGCGCAAGGTGTTAAGACACAGCCTGTGAAGCTATCCACAGCCTCTGCAGCACGAGTTCTATCCCCAGCCGGCCAGGGAGAAACCCACATGGTGCAGCAGACCTCGCCTGTCTCGCCCGCTGCTCCCCTCAGCAGTGTACTTCAGTCAATCTGCCGGTTCTGTTCCCCACTCTGTCCCTGGTGAATTCTCTCACTCCTCCACCTCTGGCCTTTACCCCAGACCTTGTATGCATAAATAAATTAATCTTTAAAAAAAAGAAATAAATGAAAATTACAACAGACACTGCAGATTTCAGAGAATAAGAGACTATTATGAACACATATGCTAATAAATTCAATATATTAAATGAGACAGAAAAATTCATAGAATTATTCTATCATCCAAGACTGAATAGAGAAGAAATGGAAAAAAAAAAAAAAACCGAACAGATCAACCACAAGAAAAGAAATTGAAATAGCAACCATGACTCTCCCCAAACATAGAGGTCCAGGACAGGATAGCTTCACAAATGAGTTCTACCAAACTTTCAAAGATAAACTCATACCTCTCCTTCTCAAACTCTTCCCAAAATATGAGAGAATAAATACTTTCAAATATATTTTATGAGACCAATAGTACTCTAATTCCAAAGACAAACAAAGACAACACAAAAAACTACAGACCAATTTCCCTAATGAATACAGATGCAAATAATCCTTGATAAAAATCATAGGAAATCAATTCCAATGATGCATTAAAAGAATTATACACCATAACAAGATGAATTTATACCAGGGACATAGGAGGGTTAAACACCTGAAAAATCAATAAACATAATTCACCACATCAACCAAGAGAAAGATAAAAACTACAAGATCCTATCAATAGATAGGATTTTCCTAAAGACTATCCTATCAATAGATAGGAAAATCCTAAAGACTACACTGAAAAGCTGATTAAAACAAAACAAGTTCAGCAAAATGACAGGTCACAGTGGACACAAAAATCAGATGCCTCCCAATAGGCAAACAAAGAGCTAGAAGGGGAGGAAATTAACAAAAACCATCACATCTATGACCACATCACAAACAAATAGCCAGGAGTAACCCTAACAATGTCCATGAAGGACCTATTCAACAATTTAAAATAAACAGAACAAGATGGGAAGAAATGGAAAAATACTCCATGCTCATAGCTTGGAAGAACTGACATTGTTAAAATGGCCATCATGACCAAGCACCAAACAGAGTGAATGCAATCCTGATCAAAATTTCAGTGACACTCTGCCAAGAAATGAAACAAACATCACTGAACTTCATATGGAACCACTAACGACCCCAAATACCCAAAGCTATCCTGACAAAAATAAAGAAGAATGGTGGCATTACACTTCCAGACTATGTGATAGTATATAGCTATCCTCTAAAGCTATAATAATTAAGACATCATGGTACTGAATAAAAGCAGATACACAAAATAATGGACTAGAATTGCCTGCCCAGAAATAAACATAAGCATATTTAGACAGTTAATCTATGACAAAGGAGTCAAGAATATACACTGGAATATGAAAATCCTCTTTAATAAATGGTGTTGGGAAACTTGGACAGCCACGAGAAAGAAAATGAAACTAGAACACTACCTCACACCATACAAAAAATTCAACTCAAAGTGGTTAAAAGACTTGGATTTAAGACCTGAAATGATAACATAAATAGAAGAAAAGATAGGAAAAACACTTCACAATATAAGCTTCAATGATGTCTTTGTGGATTCATCCCCAGCAGCAAGGAAAACAAAAGAAAATATAACCAATTGGAAATACTTAAACCAAAATGCTTCTGTACAGTAAAAGAAACTAACTAAAATGAAAATACATGCCTACCAAATGGAAGAGAAATTTGCACACCATGCATCTGAAAAGGTATTATCAGTAATCAAAGATAAAGAGCTCAAATAACAAAAAGAAGAAAAGTAACCCAATCCAAAAATGGGCGGAAAAGCAATATAGGTACTTCTCCATAGAAGACATACAGATGGCTAGCAGGCATTAAAAAAAAAAATGTTCATTATCACATATCATCAGGGAAATGCAAATAAAAACCACAATGAGATGCTATCTCACACCATATCAAAAAGACCAGAAACAAAAAGTGCTTGTAAAAGTGTGGAAAAAAGAAACCCTCTTAGATTCTTAGTTGAAATATAGACTGATCCATCCCTAACGGAAAGACGTATGGAGTTTTCTCAAAAGATTAAAATTGGATCTGTCATACAACTCAGCAATTACACTCCTAGGTATATACTCAAAGAATACAAAAACTCTAATTTGAAAGGAAATTTTTACTCCCATGTTTACCGCAGCAATATTTACAACAACAAATTATAGAAACAACCTTAGGACAAAAGAACAGATTAGTTGATCAAGAAGATGTAGTATATACACTTAATGGATACTGGGTAATCAAAAAAAGATAAACTCATGCCATTAAGCCAAAAGGAGAAAGACAAGTATGAGATGGTGTCACTTATATGTGGAATATAGAGAAACCAAAAAAGGGTCAGACATACAAATTTTAAAACCAACACTTGAAAACTGACCATAGAATTGTGACATCCAGAGGAGTTAGGGGAGGAGGGGTGAGAACTGGGTGTGGATCCAGCACAACTAACTGGTTGAGGACTATGGGTGTTTTGGTGGTGGAAGCACTGTAGTGACTTCTCCTGCAGGGGGAGACCCTATACTTTCAAATTCCTAACAATGATATAAATCAATGGTACTTATATAAAAAAATTTTTTTAAAGAAAATTATATTTATAACTGGTTCAACCAATTAATAAAATACCTAAGAATCAATTAAATCTAGGAGGTGAACATTCAGTACACTGAAAACTAATACAAAAATTAAAAATTTTTGAGACGATTTTAACTAATGGAAATATACCTCATTTTCATGGATTTGAAGAATACTGTTCACGTGTCCATACTACTCAAAGCAATTTACGGATTCAATGCACTCCATATCCATGTTCCAAAGGCGTTTTAGAAATAGAACAATCCTAAAATTTAGATGGAATCACAGAAGTTCCCAAATGGTCAAAGCAATTTTGAGAAAGAGGAACATAGCTGGAGATATTACGAAATAAAAAAAAAATGCATATTTAATGCATTAATGCAACTAATTTGTTACAAAGAAAACAATAATATACACTGGGAATAATCTGTTCAATAAATGGTACTGGGAAAAATGGACTGCCACATGCAAAAGTATCCTGGATATCTTGAATATTATGTTGAACATGTGGATCTTGTTTATCCAGAGAATGTTGGTTGCATTGTTTTAGCAGTCAATCATGTCACCTGTGTATTTCGAGACCAGGGTCAAATCATGTATGAAGTGTTTGACTACTCTGTCCTGAGTAGCTGTCCTTAATCTACACCACCTATTGATCAGCCGGGGATGTTTAGTGTGCCTCTAAGGATTAGACCCCACATGTGCAGTTGGATAGGGAACCCAGGAAATCATACATAAATTTATTGGATCACTCACCTAAGCCACCTCCTTTTCATGCTCACCCTTATATTCCTGAGACCTGCTTTCTATGGCCCCAGCCAGAAATCTGGGGCCTTGGTTGCCCCACCTTGCCATGCAGCTTCTGCAGCTGTATCCAAGGCTTAACTGCAAGAGGCAGAGATGGAAAGCATCAAGTAGTTGCCATACACTCTTATTACTAACATTCCTTTATTTAGAGGGTTGTTCTCCTTTTAGGGTTTCAGGTAATTACCTAGTTTACACTGCTGTAACCATGCCATCTTCATATTATCTTCTAGGAGCTAAGGTGGGGAAGAGGGAAGAATTTGGGGACATTCCCACCCTCAGATCTACAGAGACTTTATTTTAATTCAAAATGCTCTGAATTTCTATTTGTCCACACTGGGTGTACTTCCAGATTTTGATGCCTTGGCATCCAGGCTGGAAAATGCTAGAAGAAAAAAAAAGCTAAACTCACCAATGTTTTATGGAACTTTTATTCTGACCTTTCCCTCATCCACCTGCTTTTATTTACTTTTCACAGTTCTCCAGTGTGTGTTTCCCACCTCTGTCCAGGGTTTGTATCAATAGCTGTGATCAATGGGAAAGATGGGAGGGTACTTGCTCCATCTTCCCAGGACTGACTTATGGAAACACCAGCCTCCCTACCTCCTTGCTTGCTTCTTTGTGATTCTTATTACAAGTCAGCATGCTATGCATTGTATATCATGCATTTCCCTAGTGGGGACATCTATAGCAGGGGCTAGAAGGAGGTTATTCGGGGCTTCCCACATACTCAAGTGCAAATCTTAAGGTGGTGGATGAGAAGCATGGGAGAGTAAAGTCACTATGCAATTGGATAAATGGTTGTGTGGGCCCTGGCCAGGCACCCATTATGAGGGTACAATCACAGCTCTGCTTGGTTTTGTTTGGGCACAAAATAAATCATCTTGTACCCCTCTGAGTTATTTTTTTAAAGGTTTATTTAAAAAAATAAAGAACTGGGGTATATACCCAAGAACTGGGGTATATAGTCTAGAGGTGCGGTGGGTGAGATGATTCACCAGAGGCAGAGGAGGGAACAGAACAGGCAGATTTACTGAAATACACTGCTGAGGGGAGCAGCAGGTGAGCCAGGAAAGATCTGCTGCACCATGTGGGTCACCTCCCTGGCTGGGGATCGAGTTCCTGCTGCCTGGCTGTGAACTGCTTCATAGAGCTGTGTCTTAACCCCTTACACCACTAGGGAGGCCTCCCTCCCTGCCCACCTCCCCCAGCCCCCGCTCTGACTTCTTATGCTGGAAGGAATAATAAAAACAGTATCAGCTGGCTTGGCAAAGGAAATACAATTCAATAACATGTACAGAGAATTTATAGTTGTGAATTAAAGAATAATGGAGAATATTGGGGATATTTATCCTGTGTTTTAGGACATGGGGCATCAAAAACAGAGGAGGAGTCTTCACATGACAGACAAGAATGGAGTAACCTTATCCTTATTTTTAAGTAAAGGTGAATTTCTTAGACAGAGAGAACATGTTTACTGATAAATCTAGAAATGGGTAAGATTCCCCAAACCATATTCTCCTAGGTCATAAATGGGAGAACAGTGACAGCTGCTTCTATTGGGAAAAGGGCAGGAGTTTAGGACATGGTGATCTCTTCTTCCATTATGGAAAGGCAAAGAAATTAAGCAAGAACAGTAGTGGGGCTACTACTCTTAATGCAAAAACAATCCTCACTCTTTAAGTAATGATAACAGATCTCCCAAGGCTCACAGGGTCTTGATTGCTTGCTAGTTCCCATACCAAAGTGACAAGAGTGCTGCTTTGGACCTATTGAGAAAAACCTATCTGACTCTTTTATTGAGACTGAACCTCCACTTTTATCCCTTTTGAAGTTCTCTAAAGGAAGTTCCACAATTTTTTTTTTAAAAGATTTATTTATTTATTCATACAAGCACTGGGTACAGTCAGAAGCGTGGGAGGGTGAGAGAATTCACCAGAGCCAGAGCTGGGAGCAGAGTAGGCAGAAAGACCAAAGTACACTGCTGAGGGGAGCAGCGGGTGGCAGTAGAGGTCTGCGCGCCATGTAGGACCCTCCTCTGGTGGCCGGGGAGCAGCCGGGAATCGAACCAGTGCTGCAGAGGCTGCGGGCAGCTTCGCAACCCAGCGCTCAACCGCTGCGCCACCGGGGAGGCCCAGGAAGTTCCACAATTTTAAAAGTAGATGAAAGAAAAAAATAAATAAAAATAGATGAAAGATCAATCCTATCTTGAGAAGAAAGCAATCTAATTAGTTATATTCAATGGCTGGAGACAGTCCTTAGGTGGCTGCAAACAATAGTAAGAGTCATTTCTATAGAAATAATAGAAAAATAAAAATGAAAAATTAAAGCAGAATACAAATCCATTTTCCATAACCATTTGTAAAAAGGAAACAAACAAATCCATTCAGTTGGGAATCCAGGGAAGGTTTCTAGTTTCAGTGTCAAAGCATCTTCAGATGGGGTGAGGACAGACAGTGGTTTCCCTGCTCGCAGTTTGATGTCATTGGGCATTTAGGAAAACAGCAACAATCAGAAGAAATGTACATCTTGATAACCTCTCTGAAGTTGACAAATTTCCCCACTTTCAGATTGAGCAGTCTCAGAAAAAGACAACCTTAGTTTGCAATCAATCCAAGCCAAAAAGGTTAGGAAACATTAGTTTAGAAAGTCATAGACAGAAATTAGAAAAATTCAGGGTTGAGTCTGGTTCATGGGTAAAAGCAGAAAAGTAGAAAATGATTAAGAGGATTTAGAATCTGATGTGCATAAAAAGGTATATAATAGTGAAACATCTTTTTCTCCACTTCTACTCCAATTTTACTAAATAATCACAGCAAAATGAATTATTTGCAAATTAAATCTAGTTTCATTAAACTTGACCAGTTATTTTCATAAGCATAATAAGAACAAAATAAAACCATATCCTTTAAAAAATATGCTTTGCTGGAACTTTTTACGAGAAATCTCAGATGAAGTTTTTAATGGCCTCTCAAGTCTAAGGACTATGCTGAGACTGCCTCATCAGACTTTGCCTGTGATACTTATATC
The DNA here is from genome assembly GCF_964194135.1 of Talpa europaea. NCBI lineage: Eukaryota > Metazoa > Chordata > Mammalia > Eulipotyphla > Talpidae > Talpa > Talpa europaea. The sequence continues at coordinate 69,755,976 of NC_140069.1, forward strand.
TTTGGGTAAATTCCTCTTCTTTTGAGGTCTCCAGAAATATCCTTGTCTCCTGGAGTTCCCAGATCTGATAAGGGGTGACCTTCTTTACTCTTTTCCTGATAGACTTGGAACCCTGAAAGCAAGGTATTTAGGCTGCTTTTCCTTTGAAAACTCAGATCTATCTGAATTCCTAAAAACAGTCTGGTCTCAAATATGACATTACAATCAAGGTTTCAGCAATAACCATGGTAATTGTCTATTATAGTGAAAAGGAGTCTTCTTAAATTTATGAAAAGAAACATATTACCATGAGAATTAAGAATACTTTACATTCTGGGGGTGTCAAAGAGAAAAAAGCAAATGTTTCAGCTTTGTTCACAAACATGATAAACAGGTGAAGATCTTATTTTTAAAAATTTCCTCCATGTTTAATGTAAAACAATTGAGAAAGCCAAGTTTATATCTTCACCTAGCTAAATTTAATATCTGAGAAGAGGTATCCCCATTCCTTAATGAATCAGGGCGAGGGAACTGGCTTTGATTTAAAAGCATGACTTTTTCTATTTTTTCTCCTTCTTATCTTTAACCAGTTAAATTCTGAGAAAGGGTGGTCTTTTAAACTTGAGATACTTGTTCTGCAAAGGGGGAAAAAAAACCAAAACCTTGTTTTAGCCAGAAAAAATTCAGTCTTTGAATGCCACTTTCAAATGTCAATGTCCAAAATGTAATCACAGGATTATTATAAAAATGAATCCTTTCTAATCTTACGATTTCTCATATGAAGAACAAAAAGGACAAAAGGACAAACAGCAGAACAAGAAATGGAGATAGATCGAGATATTTTACATTCTGCTGTTCATCGCCCTAGAATAGTTCTTCCAAGAACTTCTTTTTCTTTAAAACCTATGGTTTTGAAAATAGAAAGGTCAAAAGTGCTCCTTAGTGGCTACTGAAATCTTAGAGGCTTTTTAAAAAATATATTATTGGCCTTAGTATGACTAGAATTTGCAGAAAGCCACACCAAGATACTTCTCTACATTTCTCTCCTTATGTTGCCCTATTCTTAGTAATTCATTTTTTTTCCAATAAGAAATTTAGACTAAGATCTCTCTATTTTTTTCCATAGGCACCAATAAGCAGTTCAGAAGTTTTCCAATTTAATATGACTCAGCAAACCAATAAGCACTTTTGTAGCTTACTACAGAAAATCCAAAGTAGTTTGCTCCCAGTCTAAGATACAACAAAAGGAAAGACTCAATATACATTAAATGTTTTCTGCTAAGCCTTGGATCTCCTGAAGCCAGGACTATAACCAAGTAGGGCTATATTGCAGGATTTGGAGTATGTTTTGTTTGACAGTGTACCTCTCAAGATGCATAGAACATTTATTATGATTGATGGGTGCTATAGCTACCCCAGTTGGGAGACTTCTTTATGAAGCGGCAAGTGCTCTATTAGCTTATAAGTTCTTGACCCACACCCACCAAAGTTTGCAAGATTGGTTTCCAAGATTTCCTGAGCAACACAAAGTGCTGTCTGGAGGCTCCGGTTCCTTTCCTCAAGACTCGGGAACTATGGGCAGAGGAATGGCAAAAGCCTTGAACTCTAATTTCCTACCCATGTAACAAAACAGAACGGCATATCAAGGCAGAAAGGATCATACCTCAAATTGGACAACACATCATAAAACAACACATACCATGTAATACTGTTAGTTGCAATAAGTCTGGGTTCTCCTGTCTGTCACTATCAAAAAGCCAATCAGCAGAGATAGGAATTGAACCTATAAGCAGTTTCATTTTTCAGATCACTGGCCATTGATCTGAGAGAATGGAGGTCATCGCACCCTGAAGAGACCATTCTCCCATGGCCACTGATCGGAGAGAATGGACAGGCCATTCTACCATCTCATCTTGAGCTGGCCTTTTCATAATGAGTTAAACAAAAACAGCCATAAGCAGAACAGCAGAGCAGAACAGCCTGTCATGTTGAAGCAATTTATCAGAGAAGTCCATCATAGTTTGTGTTCTTGGTATTTGTCACATTCAGCCCCCAGGGTTTGTTATCAGATTCTTGGTTATCTTGACTCTTTGGTACATCTAATGGTGTCAATGCCTGGCACTCATTCAGGCATCATCAGGACAGGACTGTCAATTTTAAAGCAAGAGTGTTTAAGAACAAAAGTTCTTAAAATAATCAGAGTTGCCCATGAGTTAGCTGAACCAATATCCAAATCTCATTTTCCAAAAAGGTTTAGGACAGAGAATTCCTACATTACTCAACTTAGACCAAGCAACAAGGTTTGAAAACAGCTTAAGAGATAATTAGGTAAAACAGAAAAATCACCTTGTTGTGCTAAGTAACCAATATTAAAGGACAACAGCAGAGAGGGGGGATGCACCTCTGGGAGGGACACTGAGCACTCAGAGACTTTGTTACCTCTGGGACAAGTAGCTTCTGGCCCTGCACAATACAACAGAATTCTCATGTTCCTCTGTGGGACTCTGCCAGCCACAGCCTGGTCAAGTATTGAGTAAGGGAGTAGTCCAACATAGCCAGAAGCCACACAACCACTCATGTTACCTTGCCAGCAGCTCATTCAGATAAGTGTTCACTGGTCCCAGCAGCCTGGACACCCACCTGGACAACACATACCCAGCAGAGCAAACCCAAAAACAAACAATGGGGTGAAAGAAAAATACAAATGGTCAAGCAAGCCCTTGAGAGACCAATATGCTACAGAAAGAAAATCATTCTCCAGAACCCAACAACATTGACAGAGAAGAATTTTTCTGCTGGACAGATGAAGAATTCAAAGTTGCCAATAAACTTAAAGACATAAGAGAAAATGAAGAGTAGTAAAAGAATATTGTGAGAAACAATCAGTGAACAGGAGAACAAGATTGAAACTTTAAGAAAATAATGGAACTGCAGGATGTTAAAAGATCAATGGAGGAGCGGAAAAATTCTGGAAAAAGCCATGAAAATAGACAGATGATATGGAAGAATGAATCAGTACTGATGAAGATACAGAAACATAAAGAATCCAAAAAGAAAATATGAATATGAAGGAAAGAGAATGAAGAAACACTTCAAGAATTATTTGACACAATGAGGAAAGGAAACATAAGAGTCATAGGAATCCCAGAAGGAGAGGAAACAAAGGAACTGAAAAACTATTCAAGGAAATAATTGAAAAGAACTTCTCAAACTAAAAGAAGGAAATGAAAAAGACATATAGGAAGCTAGAAGGATGCTAAACTACCATAATGAAAGGAAAACTACAGCAATACACAAAATAGTAAAACTTCCAAGGGTCCAAGGCAAAGAAAAAATAATGAAGCTGATGAAACAGATTACCTACAAAGGAAAACCGATTAGGCAGACATCAGATTTCTCTGAAGAAATACAATGGGCAAAAAGAGAATAAAATAACACTCAAAAAACTCCTAGACAAAAAAAGCTAGCCCAGAACACAATACCTTGCAAAGTTCTCCTTTCTTTATGAGGAAAAAATAAGGACTTTCTCAGACAAACAAAATCTTCAGAAATTCACTATTACTAAACTTCCACTCCAAGAAACATTACAAGCCTTAAAATCCAAACCAACAGAGGAATTAACAGGGAGACCTGAACAAGGTATTGATTAGAACCACAAAAACAATGAACAAAATGGCAATTCCAGACTTCCATGTAATCAGTAATAACCCCAAATGTAAGTGGACTAAACTCACCAGTCAAAAGACACAGAGAAGCAGGTTGTAGTAGAAAACAGAATCCAATCTTCTGATGTCTCCAGGAAACACACATAAGTTCTGAAGAGAAACATAAATTGAAAGTTAAGTGTTGGAAAACAATTCTACAAGGTTATGCCCTCCCTCCCACAAAGAAGGCAGGGACAGCCATACTTATATCAGATAAAATAGACCTCAAGCTAAAAAAGACCTCAAGCTATATAATGATCAAGGGAAGACATATGAAACTAGAATCCCAGCAGTGGGAGCTGTCCCAGCAGTGGGAGCAAGAAGTAGCAGTGGCAATCTCTCACTCTGATGCTCCACTACAGGCAAGCTCCAGCAGTGGCTCCTCAGAGCTTAGCAACCTCCCTTTTATATGTGGTACCAGGATTGTAGAATGGACCAATCAGGTATGAGCTATGAGTTGATTAGTGTTAAATGGCCCAATAAGCTATAGATTTGAAAAACAGTCCAATCAGACTTGTAGGTAGGGCACCCTGGAAGTGGATATAAGCCAGGGCTGGAGAAGACATCATCTCAGCCACCAAAGAAAGAAAAGGAAAACTCCTTTCCTTGCCTCTAAAGAAAGAAGCATCCAGCAGCTGACCTCTGAGGAAGGCAAAGTCAAAGAGCTTTGTCAAAGACTGTGTTCTGGTCCTGTCTCTGAGATAGCCTGAAGGCAGCACCAAAGGTTCCAGGCATGGTGTCTCAAGAGCTGTTTGTTGTTGATGTAGTCCAACAACTCACAAAGAGCTGTTACCATTTGGTGTCTGTGACACCACCTCTGGGTGATCAGACCATCACTACTGGCCGGTGTGGTCCAGTTCTGTTGACAAGTGACCGGCACTCTGCTTACATCTCTACTTCTGGTGGACACTCTCTGGGGTGAAACAGCTGGCCACTTGTGGCTACAGTAAGCTCTTTGTTTTTTCCTGTTTGTAAAATAAGTCCCATCATTGTTGTTCCTGGAACCTAAGGTATCTTGCAATTATGTGCACCAGTGGGAACTCACAGACAGTGATCTGTCTTCTATTGGACACTGTCATTTAATCAGCTATAGCCCCCTATTGTATAGGTAGTGTATCGCCCCTATTACTGAGATTTGATCTTTTTTGCTGTACAGAGCATGAGTTTATCTTTTTTGATTGCTGAGTAGTATTCCATTCATGTTTTGCTCCAGTTATCTGTTTCAGGGCATTTAGGTTGTTTCCATATCTTAGCTATTGTAAATAGTGGTGCAACAAACATAGAGGTGCAGGTTTCCCTTCAAATTAATGCTTTTGTGTTCTTTGGGTAGATTCCTAGGAGTGGTATTGCTGGATCATATGATAGCTCCATTTTTAGCAATTTGATGGTCCTCCACATAGTTTGCCATAGTGGTTAGACCAGTTTGCATTCCTGCCAGCTCTGTAAGAGGTTTCCTTTTTCTCCACGTCCTCATCAGCATTTGTTGTTGCCAGTTTTTTTTATATGGCCATTCTCATATTAAAAAATGGAGTGAGGTGGTATCTCACTGTGGTTTTGATTTGCATTTCCCTGATTATAAGTGAGGTTGAGGAGATTTTCCCCTTTAGATTAAGTGGTTTTTTTAGTTCTTTTATCCATTTTTGACAGGATTGTTTGCTTTTTTGTTGTTGTTGTTAAGTTGTGCAATCTCTTTGGAGATCTTTGATATCAATACCTTATCAGTTGTATGGGGTCCAAATATTTTCTTCCAATCAGTGGGGTATCTTTTCATTTGGGTTTTTGTCTGTTTTGCTGTACAGAAACTTTTTAGCATGATGTAGTCCTGCTATTTATCTTTTCCTTCATTTTCTTTGCTTCCGGAGAGGAGGTGTCCTCAAAGATGTTTCTGAGGTATATGTCCTGGAGTGTTTTGCCTATATATATACATATATATGTGTATGTATATGTATGTATATATATAATGTACATATGTTTATATGTATGCATATATACATATATATGTACGTTTATATGTATGTGTGTGTATATAAACATATGTACTATATATACACACATACATATTATGGTTTCAGGTTTTTTTTTTTAAGATTTATTTATTTATTTATACAAGCACTGGGTAGTCAAAAGCGCAGGAGAGTGAGAGAATTCACCAGAGCCAGAGCAGGGAGCAGAACAGGCAGACTGATGAAATACACTGCTGAGGGGAACAGCAGGCGAGACAGGAGAGGTCTACCTGCCATGTGGGACCCTCGTGGGCTGGCCAAGATCGAACAGGCGCTGCAGAGGCCATGGATAGCTTCACATCGGTGTGCTCAACCGCCTGCCCCACCAGGGGAGGCCCTTTTTATCCTTTTTGAGATGGTTTTTGTATTTGGTGTGAGATAATAGTCTAGTTTCATTCTTTTGCATGTAGACAGCCATGCTCCCAGAACCATTTATTGAAAACACTGTCCTTATCCAGTGCATATTCTTTATTCCTTTGTCATAGATTACTTGACCATATATATATCCAGCTTTATTTCTGGGTTTTCAATTTGATATCATTGGTCTGTGTGTCTACTTTTGTTCCAGTACCATGAATTTTAATTATTATGGCTTTATAGTATTGTTTGAAATGTGGGAGTGTAATGTCTCCATTGTCTGTCATTTCAGTCAGAAGAGCTTTGACTATTGGAGTTTTTTGTGATTCCATATGATTTTCAGCAATACTTGTTCCATTTATTTGAAGAATGCCATTGAGATTTTTATTGGAATTGCATTGAATCTGTAAACTGCTTTTGGTAAGATTGTCATTTTGATAATGTTAATTCTTCCAATTCATTAACAGGGAATGTCTTTCCATTTCTTTGTGTCGTCTTCTATTTCTTATAACAGTGTTTTATAATTTTCTTTGTATAAATCTTTCACTTCCTTTGTTAGATTTATTTCCAGCTATTTATATTTTTGGTACAATTGTAAATAACATCATTCTTAATGGTGAAAAAAATGAAAGCATTCCCTTTAAGAGCCAGAAAAAGACAGTCTCATCTCTGCCTTTCATTGTAACACTGAAGTACTAGTAAGAGCAATTAGACAAGAGAAAGACATAAAACGAATCCAAATTGGGAAAGAAGAAGTAAAACTATCATTATTTGCAGGTGATATGATAATATATAGACAGAATCCTTAAAATCCATGGAAAAACTAATTAAAACAAAGCAGTTTAGTAAAGTAGCAGATTATAAAATCAATACACAAAAATCAGTAACCTTCCTATATGTGAACAATCAGTCTGAAGAAAACAATGCAATTTACAATTGTATCCCCCAAAATTAAGTACTTTAGAAAAAACTAACAAAGGAGCAAAATTTTCCTATACAAGGAAAATTGCAAAACACTATAAAAGAAATAGAAGAAACACAAAGATATGGAAAATCATACCCTGCTCATTGATTGGAAGAATCAAGAGTATTAAAATGGCCATCCTACCAAAATCAGTTTACAGATTCAAAGCAATTCCAATAAAAATCTCAGTGGCATTCTTCAAAGAAATGGAACAAATATTGTTGAACATCATATGAAATCACAAAAAAAAAAACCCTAAACTACACAAAAACCAACTCAGAATGGATACAAGACTTGAATTTAAGACAAGAAACCATTAAAAATATAGAAGAAAACATAGGCAAAACACTGTAGGACATACACCTCAGAACCAGCTCCAGAAGCAAGGAGAACAAGGACATTATAAACAGCTAAGACTACAGCAAACTAAAAAGCTCTGTACAGCAAAAAAGATCAAATCTCAGTAATAGGAGCCTCCCTGGTGGCAGGTGGTTAAGCGCAGTGCTGTGAAGCTGTCCACAGCCTCTGCAGTGCCGGTTCAATCCCAGCCAGGTGGTGAGGGTCCCACATGGCGTGGCAAACCTCTCCTGTCTCTCCCGCTGCTCCCCTCAGCAGTGTATTTCATCAGTCTTCCTGTTCTGTTTCCCACTCTGTCTCTGGTGAATCCTCTCACCCTCCTGCGCATCTGGCCTGTACCCCGGCTCTTGTATAAATAAAATAAATCTTAAAAAAAAAAATCTCAGTAATAGAAATCAAGAGACAGTCTACTGAACGGGAGAAAATATTTCCACATCATACAACTGATAAGGGACTAATATCAGAGATTTACAAGAGCTTACACAACTCAACAAAAACAAAGCAAGCGACCTATAGTCTAAAAATGGGCAGAAGAGCTAAAAAGACACTTTTCCAAAGAAGTGCAAATAGCCAACAAGCATATGAAAAAATGTTCCAAATCACTAGTTATCAGGGAAATAAAATCAAAACCAAAATGAGATACCAGTTCACTCCGGTGAGAATGGTACATATTACAAAAACCTACAACAATAGTTGCTGGCGAGGATGTGGAGCAAAAGGAAACCTCTTACATTGCTGGTGGGAATGCCAACTTGTCCAACCACTATGGAAAGCTCTGTGGAAGACCCTCATAATACTCAAAATGGTTCTACCTTATCATCTAGTTATTCCACCCCTAGGAATCTACCCAAAGAACATAAAAACACTAATTCAAAAGGAAACCTGCACTCCTATATTTATTGCACCATTATTTACAATAGCTAAGATATGGAAACAAACTTAATGCCCCAAAACAGATGACGGGATGAAAACAGATGAATGGAATACTACTTAGCAATCAAAAAAGTTATACTCATGCCATCTGCAGCAACATGAAGGAGCTGGAAGGGATTTGCTCAGTGAAATAAGTCAGGAAGAAAAAGGAAAAGATCAGATGATTTCAATTATAGGTGGAAAATAGGGGAATGGAATAAAAGGGTCAGGAAAAAAGGACAAAACTTGCAACTGACCATAGGTTTGATGCATGCAGCAGGGGAAGGGAAGGGAGAGGGGTCAAAAGAGGGGAAGGAAGAGCACAAGGGACTATGGTAATGGTTCATGGATGCCATGGTAGTCAGAGAACTACAGGAGAGAAATCAAATCTTGTACATAAATGGACAATGATGTAAGAAAGCAAACATTAAAATAATAAAAATATTAAAGGACAACATTTTTTAAAGTCAGAAAATCAAGTATTAGCAAACTACTTCACAAAAAATATTTTTGTCAGTCCAAAATTTAGAAAGCAAAATATCACCTCTTCTTGTAGTGGGGAGAAATACTGGGGTAAGGTCAGAGGCATGAGGGTGAAAGAATTCACAAAATACTGAGTTGAAAACAAGAAAGGAAGATTTCTTGAAATACCCGGCAAGGGAGCAGGGGACCAGATGGTTGAAGGATTTGGGGCTCCCTTTTATAACCTGTTTTGGTGGACTTATCATGACTGGGGAAAATGAGTTGGGCCAGTTATTTGCTGGGATGTATGGTCTTGGGTGTTGACTTTTAACGAGGAATGTGTCCTGGCCCTGCTTTTGCATTCATGGTCAAAGTGATAAGTCTTATGCCCTAGTTCTCATAGCAACCCTTTATCTATTCAAGCTTTCCAGACTTTCCTGCTGGGCAAGGAGTGGGGCTTAGTTTTGTTTTTTTTTTTTCATAGTGACAGCACAATTTTATTTTTATTTTTTATAATAAATTTTATTTTTATATTCCCCATACAATTGCAACCCCCCCATTCTGACCCCAATCCCTCCCCTCCCGCCCCCCACCCCCCAAAAAGTGTCTCTGGTTAATAGTTTTTTGTTGATTTTGATTTTCACTTACTTATAGTTATTCATTTTCCTGGTCCCTTATTTAAGTTTTCTAGATTCCTGCTATGAGTGAGACCATCCGGTATTTTTCTTTTTCTTTTTGGCTTATTTCATTGAGCATGATCTCTTCCAGCGCCATCCATGTTGCTGCAAATTGCATGGGTTTATCTTTTTTGAATGCTGAGTAATATTCCACGGTATATATGTACCACATCTTCTTGATCCAGTCATCTATTTTTGGGCATTTGGGCTGTTTCCAAAGTTTAGCCATTGTAAACAGTACCTGAAACCATAAAATATATAGAAGGAAATATAGGCGAAACACTACGTGATTTGCACATCAAAGACATCTTTACAGACATATCACCCAAAGCAGTGATAGTGAAGGCAAAGATAAACAGCTGGGACTACATCAAATTAAAGAGCTTCTGCACAGCAAAAGAAACAATAACAAAAACAAAGAGAAACCCCACTGACTGGGAGAACATTTTTGCACCCAACACTAATGATAAAGGACTGATCACAAAAATCTGCAAAGAGCTGATGAGACTCAACAACAACAAAGAAAATAACCCAGTCAAAAAATGGGCAGAAGGGGCTTAGTTTTTAACCTTATTAAATGATACTGGATACCTCTCTCCTCAGTGCCTGGTAAACAGATATTCAGCAAGCTGACTTGGTAAGAATTTTCACCTTTTAACCAGCTCTTGTCAGTCATCCAGGGTCTCTTTCAGTGGCAGCTTTCAGAAGCAAGGAGTGTCCAGATTGTAAAGTTTCTCCTGGCTGGCTCACTAAATTGTTGGGGCACAAAAGAAGTCTTCCTGTACTGCTTCTGGGTTCTTCCTGGGCTGGACACATTTTCAAAACAGCATCAGATGACTTAGCAAAGGAAAAACAATCAATTCGATAACACATTTGTGGAAAATAGGTGTAAATTCTAAAGAATAATGGAGAGGATCAGGGATATTTGTCCTGTGTTTTGCATCTTGGAAAATCAATGACAGAGAGGAGACTTCATATGATAGATAAGAAGGGGTGTCTTCATCCTTACTCTGAAAGTATAGGTAAATTTCTTAGAGAGAATATGTTTACTGATAAAGTTAAAACTGAGTTAGACTCCCAAACCACATTCTTCTAGGTCATAAAAGGGAGAAAAGTGATTGTTGTTTTTATTAGAAAATGGCAGGAGCTCAGGATCTTTTTTTCCATTAGGGACGGGCAGAGAACTTAGGCAAGAATAGAGTTCCTACTAGACTTCAGGGTCCCCACTATTCTCAAAGCAAAACATATTATTCTTTAAGTAATAGCAATAGACATCCCACAGTTCACTAGATTGACCTCTATTTCTCACACCAAAGTGGTAAGAGGTCTACTCTGGGCATGTGAGGAAAAAGCTATCTGATATTTTTGGGGGGACTAGTCCCACAATTTCCTTATAACCCCTGCCCCAGTGACCCTTGGCCCCCAAAACCTGAGTGCAGAAGTCCTGGGCCTACACCCAATGCAAAATTGCTCCCCAGTTCCAACTTCAGCTTGTCTCTGGGTTTTTCTGCTAAGCTGGGCATGGGCTTAGAAGCAGTTCCTCTGACCCTGGAGGCAACTTCTGATTCTGGGTCCTTCTCTTTATTCTTAGAGATTGCTTCAGATGATAAAGGTGATTTGACTTGTGTGAAGGCAGAATGGGTCAGTGAAAGTAGCAGACATGCACAGGAACTCAACAAAGGGATCCAAGAGGAGCAAAAGAACCCCCTGATCCTCTTTTACCCAGGCAATTAGGCCTCCAGTTTCCTTGCCTGTCCTGGTATAAGAACAGTGAGAACCTCTGAGCAGTGGGTGGCACCCATAGTCAACTCTCTGGTAGATGGTGCTTTCTAAATTCCACCTCATGAAAACAACTTGATGGTAGATGTGTTACTGGGTAAAGGATCTCAAAACTATCACTGGGTCAGAAACTCTTTCACTGGTTCTGGGTATGTCCACCTTCCACCGAAAAGCAAACAAAAGAGCCTTTGGTGCAGCAAAAAAGTGAAAAAAAAAAAAAAAAAACCACCCAACAATTTATTTTAACTATCAGGGCAGAGGGAGAGGGAGAAAGTCCAGTTATTGAAGGTGTGAGATGTTAGCTGTAGCGACAGGAGACAGCAGGGGTGGCAGAGTTCTGCCACTGCTAAGGTTGTGGTCTCCTTCACCCTGTGGGGTACTGAAGGTTTGTCCCAGCAGGGCAGTTGTCTTTCACAGCAACTCCAACTAAAAAGCATGAGCCTACAAGCACTGCTCTCTATCAAAAGCTCCCATAACTTGGCCACTCAGCTTTGTCCCTTCCCAGAAGCTCCCTCATTAGGACCTCACGGACAGAGTTTAGAGCAAGGCACTGGGTGGGCATCCTCCCCAGATGTCAGGGGGTAGAGTCTGATCCTTGTCTGCATAGGGATGTTCCAACAGAATGTTCACCCTCTGAGCAGGAGTGATGTGGAAAAGTGGGTGGAGCTGAACCTCTTAAACTGCTAGTGAGGAGGGGTGTCTGTGGAGAAGGCCCTAGCTTGACATATACAGTTTCGGCTTGGACTTCTCTCTGCATAGTGGAATATCTGGGGTAGGACAGTCGGCATGTGGCCATGTGTTAGCTTATAAATACTCTCTTAGCTCTCCCTTCCCTTCCAGGTGTGGATTTGTCCCCACCGGTTTTTACATTTTACTTTTTTTTTACATTTATTTACGTAAATAAATCCTGCTATTGTTGTCTCTTTTGAGTTGTGCTCTGCAGCCATAAATGCATAGGAGAGGACCCACCAATTAGGTCTCTCTCAGTTCCCCTGAGTTTGTTCCATTTCACCGGAAACCCAGTTCTGCCCACCTTGTCCTTAGTTCCTTGCCCACACTGCTGCCCAGTGTCCTCTCCTGCAAGGTTGGACCATTCTCCCCAGGGCCACAGTCCCTACTTGCTCCCCTGCCTCAAGGTCCCACAGTAACTTTCCCTGTCTTCTGTTCCTTGAGGGAACTTGTAGAGAAGAAGCTGAACCCCCTTGAACCCTGGTTATTAGACCCAGGATCCCACAGACCTTATCCTTTGGGCATTGCTGGAGCAGAGGGCCTCTCAGCATATGGAGAATTAGAAAGAGGAGGGGTATGGTCAGGACTACTAAGGAGTCCTCCCCAAATAATAAGTAGCTGAGTGAGTCACTAGGGGAAACTCTTGGCAGCTCACGTGTGCACAAATGCATACAACAGACACTGCCTACACACAATACAACACAGGCATGCATGCAGACACAAATATGCACAACACACATATGTATGTAGATGCACAAGACGTGTGCATGGGTAAACATACAAACACACATGGGTCCCTTGGCTCCCCCTTGACACCAAGCCAATTTTCCTACTGAAATACTTGTCCCCAGTTATGTAAAGAGTGATCAGGAGAAAACAGCCAGGACTGTTTTTATGTCTCTGCTTTGAGTATAGACCCACAGAAGAATTGAAGGGTCCAAGGAACCCAGACCTTAGGCAAGGTCTTTCCCTGGATATCCTCTCAGTTCCTGCTAGTCCCCACCTACTGCACTTGCTAGCCTACCAGACTTCTACTCTTCAAGCCCAACCCTACTGCACCATGCTGCCCCACACAACCTCGGCTCTGGAGATGAGCGACTTGTTGGTGGCTTGGTGTGTCTATTTTAAATCCAGCTCTTGGCCTGCCCTCCCCCACAATCCTGGTTACTGGCCACCTGCCTAGGCCAGTCAGGCCTGGAATGCTGATTGGCAGTTGACTGGGGTGGGGGTTGGGGACAAACTGTTATAAAGCTGGGGACTCTGGGGAGGCAGCTGTCCTGTCTGGAGCCCGTCACAGCCCCTATTGCCTCCACCACTATGTCCACCTACCGCCTCGTGATGGTTCGTCACGGCGAGAGCACCTGGAACCAGGAGAACCGCTTCTGTGGCTGGTTTGATGCCGAACTGAGCGAGAAGGGGGTGGAGGAGGCCAAGCGGGGGGCCAAGGCCATCAAGGATGCCAAGATGGAGTTTGACATCTGCTATACGTCGGTGCTGAAGCGGGCCATCCGCACCCTCTGGACCATCCTTGACGGCACTGACCAAATGTGGCTGCCAGTGGTCCGCACCTGGAGGCTCAACGAGAGGCACTACGGGGGCCTCACCGGCCTCAACAAGGCAGAAACGGCCGCGAAGCACGGGGAGAAGCAGGTGAAAATCTGGAGGCGTTCTTTTGACATCCCTCCACCTCCCATGGACGAGAAGCACCCCTACTACAGCACCATCAGCAAGGTGGGCCTCGCGCGGGGTCACCGGAGGGAGAACCCGAGGGCGGGGCCCTCAGGGAGGAGAGGAGGGGAGGTGCAGGGGAGGTGGGGGTGGGGCGGCGCCATTGCCAGCGACTGGAACGCCGGCGTGGATGTTCCCCAGGAACGTCGGTATGCAGATCTGAAACCCGAGGAACTGCCCACTTGCGAGAGTCTCAAGGACACCATTGCCCGGGCCCTTCCCTTCTGGAATAAGGAGATCGTTCCCCAGATCAAGGCTGGCAAGAGAGTGCTTATTGCGGCTCACGGGAACAGTCTTCGGGGCATTGTCAAGCATCTGGAAGGTGAGGCCCAACCTCCAGAGGGGTGGGGGTGGGGGTGATGAGACCCTTAAACCAGTTTACCCCCAAGTTCTCACTTCAGCAAAATGCCAGGTTGAGCCAACTTTGATCATTCTGCCCCCAGAGTGAGATTTTCAAACTGAATGGAAACTGGGAGGAGTGAGAAAAACCTTCCCAAAAGAAAAGAAAAAAAAAAAATCAAAAACACCCTAAACCAAACCGAGCCCACCCCCCCCCCACCCCCCAGTGCTTAAAAAACAGCTTAGGAAAGTGTTTTGTACCTGTGTTTGTACTGGGACACTGAAAATGAGTCTTTCTGAAGGCCGTGGGTGAAATCTGTCACCACTAATGCAGGTCCTAGGGCTGCTGGCCCCATCCAGAGGTGGGGAAGGCTCAGAAGGTGGGTGACACCTTGCCCACAACACCCAATCTGAAAAAGGTGGACTGTCTGACCAACGTAAGATCACTTCATTCACTAAGTCTCACCTACCTTCTCTAGGGCCCTGGGGCTCCATGACCCCACCTCAGACCCACTCCGGGCAAATTAAGACCAGCCAAAAGGATGCAGTATATGGTACTGTAGAGACCCCAGATTTGTAGCTGTGTTCCCAGTAAAAAACCAGGAGGCCCCTCAGGAATGGCTGACTGCAGTCCTTCACTTCGTTTGAATACCACTTAAGACAGCTCCACAGGCTGTGAAGATTTCCACAGATCAGGATAGTCTAAAATAGCATCTTATTAGCCATTAAGCTCATTGGGATCACAGAAGTTAGGTAGTGTAGTAGGCCCAAACTTGTTCCTGGGTGGCAGCTGGCAGCTGGTCAGAGCAGAGGCTCTGCCCTCCTCAGGTTGCCAGGTCCACTGGCAGGCACCTTACACTGGCTGGCACTGAGCCCAACAGATAAGACTATCTTCTGCTCTTCCCTTCTGGGGGCTTCCTGCAGCCTACACCTTTCAGTCCATTATGAAAGGGATGCACCCAGGTGAAAGTCATTTGGGTCTCTGACAGCCCAGAAAATGCTTTCTTAAGCTCACATTGCATGTAGGGAGTGGGGGTGATGTGAACACCAAAGGTCAAGTTACTATTCTGGGCCTGGGACTACAGAGGCCAGCAGGGTCTGGTTTTCATGGGGAAACACCCTTTCTACCTGGCAGAGTGTCAGTCCATCTCTGCTGGATCAGCAGACTGTCCTGTCACTGTCCCTTCTCCAGTTTCTTAGGAGCAACCCCCACACTGTTCAGGATGCCTAAAATTTAGAACTTTAGAATCAGTCAGAATTCTTGCTAGGCTGAAAAAACAGCAGATGATAACTGCCCCAAGCCCCAGCCACTCAGGGCAGGGGCAAGGTCCTTGGTTTACTACCAGCTATTTCTGTAGGCCATTCCATCTGACTCAGTTCTGCCCTGACCTTCTCCAGCCTTGCTTTAGTCTGTATCCTTGCCATGTGGGGTGGGAGGCTTGCATGGTCGACCAATTCTGTGACCCATTAAGGTCACAGAGCCTGCTGAATGCAAGAGCAGACAGATGCCGGGTAGACAGGCTACAGGGATTAAGGATACTATTCATCTGGTCCAGGGATGTCAGACCAAGCCATCATGGAACTGAACCTACCCACGGGGATTCCCATCGTGTATGAACTGGACAAAGAGCTGAAGCCTACCAAGCCAATGCGGTTCCTGGGTGATGAGGAGACAGTGCGAAAGGCCATGGAGGCAGTGGCTGCACAGGGCAAGGCCAAGTGAAGGGTGGTCTTTGATGAATAAAGGCATAACTGGCACGTGAGCTAAAAGATGCCTACCCTCCACACTCCAGCACCCAGGACTGAAAGATACCCATTCCCCAGCACTCACTCAGGGCTGGCTTCACAGGCCTAGCTCCCGTGATCCTACAAACACTGCCTTAGGAGGACTGGCCCATCCCACCTCCATTAGGTTAACAGAGCGGGGGCAGCAGCCTGACACTCATCGCTGGTCATAAGGAGGCTCCTAACAAGCCTTTATGAGCTTAAGAGCCACTTGGTAACCTTGTTCTAGAATCAGGGTTACTGGGTCACTTGAACCTAACCATGCAGTGAGCAAGGACTGTGATCAGGACACTATTTCATGGCATTCCTTCAGACGGCTTGTCCTATGCTTTCCCTACAGACCCCAGTGTGTCCCCTTGTCTGGAGGCAGACAAGCCCACAACTGGCCTCAAAGCTGGCAACATGAACTCATAGGGTCTCTACATAGTTGGGTTGGGTGCTGCTATCTTCATGGGAGAGAAAAAAAGATTTGTTAAGGCCTACCTGTTAAAGGGGCAGACTGGATGGGCTTCTTACCACAAAGCAGGGAGGCATACTAGACTTAGATACTACTTGGGACCGGCAATCTCCTTGGCACAGACTTCATCCTAAGTTGTGTCCTCTAGCAACTCCCAGGGTAAAACAAATGTTAGGTGAGGAAGGTGGCTCACTCCACTCACATGTACATGTGCATACATGATATATCCCACATAGGTATAGGCTCCCCAAGGCAGGGAACAGGGCAACCCTCAAACCCTACAAGAGAACTGAAATGCAGGAGGCTGACTTCAGTCACATTTTAACATTTATGCTTATTATAGGTATCTGACAGTCAGCAGAGGTTTGGGGTGTGTGCGTGCACACACGCAAACACGCACACACTTATACACCACAGACATCCAGGAAGAGATTTCTTTCCACATGAGAGTGGAAAGACAGAGCAGAGGACAGAGCAGAGTTGGGGCTTGTGTGAGGTAATTCTTGCTTCAAACACAGACCCAGATAGACCAGGACAGAAACAGGATATGAGAGCAGGTGTGAGCTACTCCAGTTACTTTTCCTGAACTAGAATCAGCTGAGACACATGCTGGGGCCAGCAGACAAAAGTGAACCACATGGAAGGACACTTGGTGTCTGTTGATGTTTTCATTTTCCTTCATACATTTCGATGGGGGCTTGGTAGTCCCTGTCTCCAGTGCTCAGTCAGAGAAATGGAGAGCACAGAACCAGAAAGAACCACCTTTGGTCATAAACACTAAATTCACTGTTCCCAAGGGTCACTAAATAGCTGTAGCCCCTATCCATTGGAAGTTAAGAGGAAAAGGGGGAAAAAGGCAAAAGCAGAAAGGCTCCTGCACTGTGGACAGGAAGTTTGTAGATGACCCTCTTAGTACTCCCAGATGGGCAGTGCTGTCCTCTTTGTGTAGGACAGAGGTCACCAATGGACTGGCCATGGTGGGGCTTGGTTCAGTGTCCTCTGTTGGGGTCAAAGGCCAGGTTGGTTGAGAGGGTCTGAGAAGCTGTTAGAAGCATGTTTGGGAATCACAAGGTTATAGCTGCATTCAGGATGACAGAGGTTGAGCCACCTAAGCCAGAGGGAGCCTGTGTCTTCATCATCAGGGGATCCATTTCCTGGAAGACTGCCATACACGTCTGTAACTTTTCCATCACCTTTTCAGCAATAAGGAAATCATGTACGGGTGGGGAAGGGAAGGATGGCCCTCAGCCTTCAGCAGCAGTGATCCTCACTCAATGAGCTCCACATAGTTGGCAGGAAACATGCCAAAGTGGCCATCTGGCCCATAGCCACGCCACCAGCCTTCATCAATCACCTCGATGCCTGTGATGAGGTTCTCAGGGTCGAAGGAGATCTCTGTCTCATCAGCTGTAAGGAAAGTGAACCCAGATGCTGTGGTTGAGGGCTTTGGGGCCCTGGACACCAGCCCCCACTCTGTCCTGACACTGTTCAAATGGTCATTCCCTGAAGACACACCTTCCTAAAGGGTCTCACTCTGTGTCCTCTGCTCTTGCAAAAGGCTGGAGTATAGCAGGTCTACACATGAGCCTGAGACCTCCACCCAGAGTGGGCACTGGTGTCCAGGCCTGACCTACTTAGCTCCAGAATAAAACTAGCAACTATAACTAATGCCAGTGGACATCAGGTAAATGCCCAGAGCATGTGAGACGGCCTGGGATGTGCAGGGCATCTCTGTGCTTTCCTTTCTCAGCCTCCTATCTTCCAAAGCCCCTGAATGGTCCCCCGCAAAGTAGCCTCAGAAATCTGTCTCTCAATCTTGGGCCCTTTGGTCTGAGAGGGCCAGGAAACAACATATTACCTGCCTGGTAGTCATACAGGGCACGGGCACAGAGCCCTTTCCCACTCAGCCCTGGGTAGTGGTCGGTGTGTTCAGAGCCAGCATCCTGCTGAACCTGCCCATGGATGGAAGAGAAGAGCAGACTGGGGTCTTGGTTATTGCAGAACAGGGCCTGCCCACTGCCATGTGCAGACTTGAGAGGACACAGCACCCAGAGGGTAGGAGCTGCTTTTGTTCCTCCCTGTCTGCTAGATGGCTTCCCCAATCCAGCATTCTGGCTAGGCAACTAAGAGCACAAGATAATTTCCAGATGAAACATGACAATCAAGAATGTAATGAGCCACAGAAAAAAGTGACCCATGGTCCATAAGGATAAGGAAGGTGTTTCTCGGCACATGGCCCCTTCACAGTCCTGCCCCTGCTGCAAGGAACCCACCATTGGGGGCTCCTCGTAGAAAGTCTCCTGCTCCAGGGGCTCCTCATACACAGCCTCTTCTCCTGCCTGCACTGGACATGGAGAGGCTCTGCATACTGCCTCTTCATGGAGATCTGAAAGGGAGGATTAAGGCCATTCTGACCCTAGGGAAATATGAGAACATCCCCATTTCCCACCCACCCACACATCACTCCTCTTCTTCATCCCCTGCTGCCAAGTGCCTTGCCTGTTCTGGGCCTTGAGATGGTATGAGTTGGGTCTCTGCCAAGGGGGGTCTCTGGTTGGGTAAGCTGCTTCTGCAAGAAGGGGCTTCTTAGTTTGCCTGCAAACCGAAGATAAACAACACATGTGGTATCACGCAGCTGGAAAGGGTAAGAACAAAGAGTTCTCTACCTTCTCTATGCCCTGCACTGACTAGAGGTTGGACCTCTCCCGGATAGTGAATGTCACATAGTGAGTAGGGACACACAGCAGCTGCAGAAATAGCACCTGGTGTGTAACCCTTCCCCCCCCAACTCACGTGTGTGTGAGCACAAACTACACTCTAAGCAGCCCCATACAAGAGCCACATACAGGTGAGTGAGCCAGTTGACAGTGCAGTCTTGTGTACTTTGGGGGCCTGAGAGGTGATTGATACAAGTCCAAGACCCAGCTAATGGCCCCATGTGTAATCTGTACCAAGGATTTTAGGGATCAGGGCTGGGAGGTCTCCACTGTGGAGCTATATTTCTACATATGGCCCTTCCTTTCCCACTGGGGCAAGAAGGGAACATGAGGCACACCCTCCCAGAAAGGGCCTTCATGAGCACAGGTTCTTCTTGCTCACTCATTCCTGTCACTTTCTGACACACTTGTCAGTAGCCTTGGGGACCTTTGAACTGAGATTCCAGACTCGGCCTCAGCCAGCCCTGTCTCATGGCTCTGCCTGGAAGGATGTCTCACCTGGCTGGGGGTTGGAGACAGATGTGGTAGACATGGCCCTCTCCTTCTGCTTGAAAATATCCCGAGGGTGTGCTGGCTGCTGACAGACAGGCTCCTGGAGAGCGCACATTGACCCAGCAATGAGAAAACCCATAAGCCCATTGCCTGCCAGGCTTTCCACAGCTGTGTGGGTGGGGTTGTAGGGGGTGGGTAGTCAGGAAGCAAAACACCAAAGCTGAAGGGCTCACAGGGCCTCTCTCAGGACCAGGGTGAGTCCATGAGCTTCTGCCCTTACTTTTCTCACACCTCTGATGTACCAAAGGGTATCACAGGCTGGCTGGAGGACTCTCACAGTAACTCCCTCCCTTAGACTCCCGAGGCCAAGAACAGCCAGGGTCTGCATGTCAGGAAGAACCCACACAATCAACATAGCCTATAGCAAGCAGCTTCCACTTCTGCTGAAAAGTGTGTGTAGATCTGAAACTCTGACACTACTGTAATGGCCCCTCTGAGTGGAAGCATCCATATCTCACCTGATCCTCTCTGTTCCTTGAGACCATTTCCTGCTGTTCATACTTCCTGCTGGGAGGGGCAGAGGGAAAAGCTGGAGCCCAGCCCATCAAATGCCCTCCTCTCCTCCTCAGGACACTCCCAGGGAGAATGAAAGGTCCTGAGGTAGGCCCTAGGTGGCAGTCTCCCACCTCATCTGTGGACTCACCTCTGGGGGTCAGATTCCCTGCCTTGCTCCAAATAGCGCTGTTCCCGGAGGGTGGCCTCACGCAGCTCACGCTCCCTCCGTTCCTCCTCCAGCCGCTGCCGCTCCTCCTCCGCCCTCCGCTTCTCCTCCAGTCTGCGGTTCTCCTCTTCTTTCTGCAGAAAGAGCCATGCCCACCCCTCCCTACTCATGCCCAGCTCCTGCACTATCAAGGTGAACTCTGTCCTCTTAGCCCAATCCTACCCAGGCCAGGCTTAGCAAGTCATTCCTTCTGAAAGGACACAACTCATTGTAGACATCCTTGCAAGGTACCCTTTAAGAGGCTGCAGTCTGCATAGGAGCATGGTCAAGTGTGGGCTTGAGAGCCAGACTCACTACTCTTGTCACTTAACCCCTCTAAGTGTCAGTTTTACCATCTGTAAATAGATACTAACAAGAACATCTGCTCCATGAGCTCACTATGAGAAAAGTGAGATACAGCAAGTAAAATATTTATTGCATGCCTGGCATACTCATGCCCCAGGCAGCACTTACCTCAGCTTTGGCCCAGAAGCTGTCTTTGCCCACCCTTTTGATCTCAGATACAGCATTGGTCTTCTGGTACACAGAGCCCTGCAGAGCAGAGAATTCACTACAGAGTCATTGACAGGAGTATAAAGTACAGGCAAGAACTGCTAGCATGACACCTGGTAAAGCCAAGGGTATCTGGCCTAATGACCCTTAAAGAAACTGACATCAAGATGGCCTGAAAGGTGCTGGAAATCACCAGGTGAGAAAGCTTAGGCCCAGACACTACTGCAGGGGTCTCTGGTTACATCAGGCATCTGTGGATGGGAGCCAGGGCAGGAAAGGTCCCTGTGGCCTGCCTGAGATTCCTGGAAGCCTCTGTCCAGGGGCTGATCCTAGCGGCTAGTCCACCACCTCCAGACAACTCACCAGTATGGCAGTATCCATGGAATTCCTATAGACTCCAACCAACTGTGCATCAGAGAACTCAGCTCTCTACCTTACATCAGAGTAAACACAGCTAACAGGTGTCTACCTGTGATGCAGAGGGGCAAGCCCTGACTGCCACTTCCATGGTGGCCACCATCTGTGACCACAAAGGACACACTGGTGCTATGGGCTCTAAATTCTCTGCCAATAATTTCTTGTCATAGAGAGCTGGCATAAGAGCCTTCAGAAAGGCTGGTGGAACCACCAGGCAGGGTTGAGGGTGACTCATTATGCCCATTAGCACCTGCCTCATCAGGATGCAGCTCCTGTTCTTGCCAGGCATGGGGTCACCTCGATTCAGCTCAGGGACTGGAAGCCAGGCAGGTAGGTAAAATGCTGAGAGCAGGTTCAGATAGTCTGAATGCTGGCAACTACACACTCCTGTTCCATTGCCCTAGAGCCCAGGCAGCACTCACCACAGGGGCCTGAGGGCCTGTGTCCTGGAAGCAGCTACTTTCCCTGTGGAAAGTGTAGTTGGCACCTGAGGCTCTGGCCACCTTCTGCATGATGCACTCGGGCTCCACATCCTCCTCAGCCCTTGCGTTGATGGTCACATGGGCCCCCTGCAGTAGGAACAGCATTTAATGGAAGGCACAGCAACCCCAAAAGGGGACAAGCTGCAAACCACAATCTACTCTGCACAACACCCTGACACAGGTTAGGATCAGAGGCACACTCTTTTTATGGGCTCAGACAAACCACCTGAGACAAACCCTATGTTTGTCCCATATGTGTCCTAGCTCATGTATAAGGCCCTGACAAGCAAACAACAAACCTTTTTCATAAAATGCTTATAAAATTATGACTGACATAAATTCATGCAGAAATGGATTAGAAAGGAACAACAAGTAACTTTTCCCTTCAAATTCTGACAACATAGCTAAATGTTCGTAGCGCTCATAAAATAATCAGAACCCAAGATTCCTTGTGGTCAAAAAGGAGAGTTCTTTGTCCTTCATCCCTGCTGAGGCCAACCTGCAGATGGCTCTGGCCACATCCTAGTCTCCCAAGCACTTGCTGAGCAAGAGTACAGTAGCCTCTGCTTTTATCCTGAATCTGGAGGGAGCATCAAGATGTGTCAACACTTCCACCTCTGGCTGTGATTCCCACTCAGTCACACCCAGGAACCTTCGGGCCTGGGGAACTCTGAGGCCCTTTTGGGGAGAGAACAAGACTGGGGTGGCCCTCACCTTCAGGAAGTTGGCTATGGTGCTGACATGGTTGGCGCATGCTCCCTTCCGCATGTCATTCACGCCCTCGCCAGTCTGCAACAACACACCCAGCATGACTCTCCTTCCCCAGTTTGCAATCTGGGGAACCCTCCCCACAAAACCATTTCCCTCCCCTAGAGACTTGGAAATTTCCCAAAAGCCCCAGAAAAAAGAAAACTGCAACCCCAACACAGAGGACAAGGTGATCTCTCTCACCTCCAAGCCCAGAGATTCTCTGGGGGAGGACAGCTGCCAGCTTCCACTGCAGAATTGTTTCCACCTGGGATTCTGTTAAAACCCCAACCGTGGCCTTCTCCATACCCTCTGCTCCCTCAGGATGATCTACCCCAAAGAAGACAAGGCAACAGTGTCCTCTGATTGTCTCATTTGGTAGGAGTGATACTGGGCTTGGAGGATGAATTCTCTACTAAGAAGGCCCCAAGTATTCTTTGAGCCAGAATGAATTAATCCATTACAAGTACCAACTACTGGCTGTCCTGAAGTCAAGTCCTCCTCTGCTCCAATCATGAAAGGCAAAGTAGGAAAGAAGAAAAGAAATTTATCTGGGTCACACCTACATGACAACTTAGAGCCCTCAAATTACACATACCCAGTTGATGAGGACGAACTTGGGCAGGCCAGAGTTGGGGTCCTTCACTCTGCAGAAAGCGTACATCACCTTCCCGCTGTTGAGCTCCTCCACCATCTCCTCCAGGCCCCCCTCTGCAGCAGTCACAAGGAGGGTCAGAGGTAGCCCAGACGCACCCCTGCTTGCCCCAGAACCTAGTCCAACAGGAAATGAAGTCTAAACTGCCTCTAAACCAAGATTCTCAGCCTTAACTACATTACAGTTAGATTCCTAGAATCACTTCCACTAAGCTTATTTATGAGAGCTGGATGGGACCCAGGACCTACATTTGTGACAGGTAACTCACATGTTTTTTTTTTACCCATACTAGTCTAAAAACCATGCTGTTAAACCCAAGGTAAGTCTAGAAAGGAAAATGTCATTTCTATTACAAACCATACACAGATTCCAAATGGAGGGTCCATGTGACAATATAACTGTTCACTAGACACCACAAAAAGCCCTGCAATGACAGGGTCTGTAGTGCATCATCAACATGTCTGCTCAGCTTCTGGGGGAGGGTTGCAAGCAAACAGGCATGTCCCAAAGTCATGTACTGGCTCAGCTTTTGGATTCTCAGAGTATCAAGGAGGATGCCCTAAACCATTCTTGCCTGACACTGAGGCTGTGGGCCCATCATACATTAGAGTTTGAAGTTTTTATAAGCCTGCTTACTAAATGGCAAGGAGGAGCTGGATCAGGTATTTCAGTTATAGGGGTTTCATAGAACCTGGGGCAGTCCTGAGTCCCTGTTCTGGATACTCACACCACAGCCCCATGACTACTACTAGGAATAGTAGCAGGAATATCAAGTTGCTGAACTCTGTAATTCTGTCACCAATGGCCTTACGGTGCACGTGAGGCTACTATCAGTGGCAGTGCTAAAAGGGGGAACCATTAGGTAGAGGAGCTCATAAGAGGGAGCAGCTTTCCAATAACAGGTCACCAGAACCACTCACATAACAAGCAGAGAACACACCAGCAAGCATTCACTAGATAATGAAGCTGTGTGTGGTTGGGTCAAGTGAGTTGCATCCTATCACTCACTGTCTCTGGTACAGCCTACTGACAACCTCTACCCAGTGCCGGCAAAAAACCTGTGCTTCCTGCAGAGACCTCTTGTCACCCCATATTCAAGCAGCACTTTTTCAGATCATACCTGTCCCTGATCCAAACCCAGCAGATTCATGTGCATAGATGCTACCTCTCCTACTTACACTTCTTCCCACGAGTAGGAAGGCAGAGGGAAGGGACCTGCACATCTTGCTTTTGTCTACCAGAGCTCAGCTGCAGCTCAAGGCTAAGGATGCAGCATGGGCCAGGACACAGACTATCCACAAGGTGGAGAGAGCAGGCCTGTTTCTCATTTCCACCTGCAATTCATCCTTAGTACAGTACAGGCTGTCTTGCATTATCATGGCAAGAAAGTCAGGGAAGAATATTTTCATTTAGAGTATTTTCATTTAGAAACATCTGTAATCCAAAGTCAGTAAGAGGGAGCTGTGAGTGCCCTGTTAGGCTGAATCCTTTATCCTGCCTGGCTGGCTGGCTGGCTGGAGTCTCTGTACCTCATCTATATCCTTATGAGGGGAATTCCCTAAAACTGACACTGGTAGGGGTTCACCCTTAGCCAGGGGAAGTTAACACTACAATTGAGCCACATGCAAGGACATCTGTGTGCCCCTAGTCCGCTTCCCCTCAAGATAGCTGAAACACCAGCCAACAGAGTACTGGCAGTCACAACTTTCTCTCTTCATACACTTTACCCTTCCTCCCCATCACCTGTCTCCTGGTGTTCCTGAGAACCCATTCCTTTCCTTGTTTTCTTGCTTGTTCATACTCACCTCCAGTGCCAGCCACACGGATATCATTGCTGTTGCCTTCATAGGTAAAAAGAGCCCTGAAAGAAAACAGAAAGGGGGCTCTGTAACCAGCCTTGGGGGTCACAACCTTATCACATTTATGTTGCAGACCAGAGAGCTCAGTATGACAGTAACACTGCAGGCTGACATGGGCCCAACTCTGGCTCACTAGGCAGGATCTCAGTAGGCTCAGTAGGCTGAAGCATCAACTGGCCTGGACCTTATTGTGAGGGACAAACCCAAGGAGTCAGGGAGTATAAATCTACTCTGAGGAAAACTGAGCTGTAAACTTTAGGGCACCCTTCTACGCATTCATGTGTAAAACACCGACCTGACTACCAAGTATGTGAATTTGAAAAGACAAAAGATATTTGTGTATTCCTGAACCAAAGTACCGAAAGGAGGAGCAGGGGGGAGGAATATGTGTCAGGCACCTAGAAGGCTGCAAGATACCCCTGTGCATATCTATACTCTTGGCTCAGGACTCTTAAGGCAAATGTGGACTTTTATAGGGTGCGTACAGCATCAGCAACCACAAGGGCTGTCACTCAACATGAAGTCAGGCCCCTCACGGGACAGGATCCTGGAGCTGGCAAGTTCTATATCTAGCAGAGTCTTAGCTGGAGTCATGCCTTTCTTCTGTTGTCAAACTATTCATAAAAACTAGAAAAGATTCAAGCTTATAAAATGATGATCTGGCAATATTGAAGAAACATGGCAAATTCTTTAAAAATCTGGAACATGGAATGGGACACCCCTTGACCACAGAACAAAGGTTACTCAGAAAGAATATTCTGGAAGAGGTGGCTTCCCTGCAGTCCACATGAATCCTAGCCATTGCACCAATTCCGCAGTAGTTAGAGTAACTCAGCTCCAGTAAGTGCTGGCAGACCACTGGGTAGGAGTGCTAATCTACTGGACAGCAAGCCGAAGGCAATAACTGATTTAGTATATCATCTCTCCAAGATTCAGAGCAGGGAGCCGGTAAGGCAGGCCTTGGCTACCCAACAGCCTTCCTAATGTTAGTAGACAGCTGCCTATGCCCAAGAAAGACCTAAATTCAGCAGAGCTGTTTGTCAGGAAGGATAGGTTGCCAGGAAAGAATCATTGCTTCCCAGTAGAGGAGAGAATATAGTAGGAAACAGTGACAGAAAACTCAGAGAAAAGAGGGAAAGGAGGCTTTGAAGGTGGTGGACATCCAAACTCTGGTGGCGAGAGTCCTGATGAGTGCTCTTCTGGAGGAAAGAGTTCATTCTTTGTGAAGGTCATAAAGCTCAGACAGAAGTTGGGGGCACTCGAAAAGCAGCGAGGAAGAAAGATGACCACTCTATCTAGTACTTCCAAGAAGGCACCCAGCACCTAATAAGAACCAAGCTCCATGACTATCACCTCTCCCTCCAACTCTACCCCTCTGTGTCCTCTTTAACGTGGGGTCATGAAGGTTCTCAGTTCAAAAACATGGTACAAAGAGGATGGGGGCACTGAGGACATCAGAACTTATTCATTCCTCCCAAAAGTAAGTACTAAGACCCTTCTGCTTGGTGGTGATGGGAACACAGCTAGAAACAATAGCTTGGATACCCTACTCATGAAACTTATTTTCTAAGGGGGAAAAATATATATAATAACATGACTATACTTTCAGATAGTGAAGTGGGTGCAGGTGAACAAATAAGCCATGAGTCAGGGAAGAACCATCTGGAACCAAGAGAAAGACCCAAGATGCAAAGATAATGTGGCTGTGCCCCAACCCATCTGGCTCCAGGGCCAGGTCCAAAGCCACCTCCTCTGCATGTGAAACCTTTTACAACCCTTCAAACTGGAGACCTCTTCTTCTTGCTCTGATATCCTCTACCATCGTTTCTATATCCCTCAGTCCATCCTTCATCTGAGCATTAGGTGATACATTACAGCCCTGCACTGGGGACAGAGACAGGGCCCACCTCAACACTTAAGAAAAGTGACAAGAAAAACCAAGAAGGGTATCTGGCATAAGGCCAGCAGAAGTCACACAGGTTAATAGGAAAATGTGACTACAGCCAAGGTGCTAAAAATAAAAAATGGCCTCTCCAAGACGTCAACCTCAATACTGAGATGTGAACTTTGGGGAAATAATGTAGAAGAGTACTCCAGGGAGAGGAAGCAGCAAAAGCAAAGCCTCTCACGAAGAAGTGTCTTGCAAATTTGAGGAAGAGAAAGAAGCTAACATGGTGGTAAACAGGTGTGGCCACCATGTGGTAAGTGGGAGGGGCAGCAGCACAGGGGGTCAGAAGCCTTGTCAGGCTGGGTGGGGAAGTCTGGGGTTTATAATGGGCAACAGGAAGCCACTTCAGTTATAAGAGAGGAAGTGACATGGTCTAGACATTTCTTCAGCTAATGAATGGGAACCTGCCACAAAGGTATCTGTTGAAATACTTAATGGCTATGACAGTGGTGGTGGGGGCCAGTTGTTCATGCTGCTGAGAGGAATGACCGTAAGTGCAAAAGGAGTCTGGGGATGGGTGAGGAGACTGGTCAGATGAGTGGATTCTGAGTGGATGAGAGGAAAAAGGAGGCTTAGCACTCTCATTAGGGACAGAGAGGAGATGGGATGGTAGCAGACAGCTCTTGCAAGAAGCCCAAAGAAAGGTTGGAACTATGGGAGACGTGAACAGATAGAAGACTGGGCTGTGGGATATCATTCCCAAACCAGGGACAGTGCAGAGAAGACTGAGGATAAAGGCAGAGACCTGGAAGGAGAAATCAGTAGAAGGCCTAGGGGTCAGAAAGGGCTGCACATATTAAAAGGCAGTAAAGGAGCAAAACCCTAATTAGGTAGAATTGCAGAGGGGCAAAGATGCTTCTGGGTTCTAAAGTTAGGTGACCATATGTGGATGTGAAGATGGAGCACTCAGTGGGGAGATACTTAAAGCAGTGTTTAGAGTAAAAGCAGAGGACTAAGGGCCCTTTGAAACTAGGAGGCAGGGTGGAGGGCTGACATCTAGAAACCGAGGGATTATAAAGAAGAGAAGGCAGAAAAACTACTTGTTACCAGACACTGTCTCCTAATTAGAACAGACGTGTTCCAGAAAATGTTAGCTAGCTCTTGCTTACTCAGCTGCTTAGTCAGCTTCCCTGCAAAATTTTGCACAAGTGCCATGCAGGGTGTCCACATCAACCTGTTCCCAGACATGAGAGGAGTCTGCAGAGATTCTGCAGACCCAGGTAACTGGTATTCTAAAGTTCTTCCCCAAAGGACTCAAGGTGTAGAAAAGGCCAGAATACAATATCCTCAATGTCACAACAGTAGAATTAACGAAAGTCACTCTGTGCTGGGGACCCGAGAAGGCAGAGAAGAGAAAGCAGGCACTTTTTAAGTGAAGACAAGCCAGTCACAGCAGCACAGGCAATGGGCTTCCCAATGCTGGTCAACTCAGTCCACCATACTCAACATATTTCTAGAGCTGGAAGTTATAGAAACAATTTAACCAAATAAACAATTGGTTAAAGAAACAACTGGTTATAGAAACAATTTAACCAAATAAGAAAGAATTACCATACACTGCTACCGGTGGGTGCAGAACACAGAACAGACCACACGTTTGCGCTGCCAAGGGCTATACCAGAAACTTCAGATCTCTAGGAGTAAAGCCTCCTCACCTACATGATGAGACCTAAATACCGACAGGAGGATGTCAAGGGGTGATAGATGGAAGATGGGACTTTTTCCCAAGCAGGTAAGCAGCATCATTGTTTAATTCATCTCCCCGTGGCTCGCCTGGGCCCAGGAAGGAGCTGTGTTCTTGCAGAAAGGCAAGTTCTAAAATTCATATTACAGAGAACCAAGCATCCAAAGCCCTGAATTCCTCGTTTGGCTCCAGCTGGGCTGCCAGACCTCTCTCAAAACACCCGTCCCAGAACACAGTATTTAGAAGAAGCGGATTGCGGCTTCCGCTTTCTCAAGAGAGGGCTGTGCAGGGCCCTTTGTCCGGGGAAGACTCAGGGCAAGAAAGGTGAGCCTGGAGAAGCCATCAAACACAGAACATGGGGAAGCCCAGGGCGCCAGGACCAGCGACCAAAGGGGTAGTTGT
Organism: Talpa europaea; assembly: GCF_964194135.1. Taxonomy (NCBI): domain Eukaryota; kingdom Metazoa; phylum Chordata; class Mammalia; order Eulipotyphla; family Talpidae; genus Talpa; species Talpa europaea. The sequence goes on from NC_140069.1 coordinate 69,784,884, forward strand.
AGTGGACTCACCTAGGGCCCCAGCCGGATTTACCCCACCCCCAGAAGGCAGAGTAAAGAATTACTAGAGAGGGAACAGCACCCTCCGCCCCCGGCAGGTGAGCACAGGAACACTTGCGGCAGCCACCTCCGCGGCCCTCGGCCTCCCCCACCCCCGGCCCGCCACGACGCCCACCAGTCAGTCGGGGACTTCTCGGTGACCACCCGCACGTAGGCCTCCTGCAGAGCCCTCCCGTTCCGGCTCAGGTTCACAGCCATGGCTCCGCGGTTCCAGTGCAGCCACAGCCGCCTCTACCGCTTCCGGGCCGGCTGCTTACACGGGCGGAAGCCCCGCCCCTGGCGACCGGAAGTCTAGTAGCGAGACCGGAAACAACGTGGCGGGCCAGGGGCGGGCTTGGCCGGGTTCGGAGCTTCTGAGATGGGGTTGTTGTGGGACCACCAGAGGCCACCCTGGGCTGGAGAGGTGTGGAGGTGCAGGGTTCGGCACCGCATTTTATGCTCTGCCCCAGCATCTTGCATGGCTTGTGCGTGATTTTGAGGAACCCAACCCAGCCCCTATTAGCTGCTCACTATGCGTTTTCTCTTCTAATTCTTTTAAGTGGTGCACTTATTTGAGAATTTGAATTCAGACAGTACTCCTCTTCAGGGTCTCCTTCCGAGCGCGCGCGCGCGCGCGCGCGCGCTCGCGTGTGTGTGTGTGTGTGTGTGTGTGTCCTCAGCAGAAGTTTGCTCCCCCTAAGTGCTGTATGATTAAATTAAAAGCCCTCGAATAAAAATGAACTTATAAGTGATACCCACACTAGGACAAATGTACCTCCAAGTGCTTTTGTGCTTCCATGACCTCACCTGTGTGAGCATATTGTAAAATGTTCTGCCAACACCACAGGCCCCACCATATATACAGACTTGAAGTCTGTGAGCAGTACCCAAAATTTGCTGCCTGCTGGTAAACCAGCCTTTCAGACCCCACTAATGAGCAAGGAACCAGAATAATAAAAGAGAAACAATGGTACCCAGTTTTTGTATCGCAGGAGTGTTACTGAATGCCATCTCCTTTGCCTTAGCCAATAAAAGGAACCAGAGTTAGAGGAGAAGGAAAGTAGTTTAATTTGTCAACAAACTGAGGAGGGTGGCCGACTCTTGTCTGAAAGTCTGCCATCTTACTCTTTGGCAGAGTGCAGGGGTATTTATTCAAAGGAGCAAAAAGGGGAAATGGGTGAGGGTCAGCATGTCCTTTTAGATGCAGGCATCTAGAGATTTCTGCAGAGATTTGGGTGGGCACCAGCCTCCTTTGTTAACAACTGGTGTTCCATATTACCTTCTTAAGAATGTTCTTTCTTTGCAGAATGTAAGAAGACAAGGTTGTTAAGGCAAGTTTGTTAAACAAGGAGGGTAAATAAAGGAAATAGGAATGCTTATCTGGTGAGAGACACTTCCTTTTATCACTGTATAAGGAGTGTGTTCTTTAGAAAAGAAGAGATTAGCCCCAGACTTCTTCTGTGCGTAGATAGCCTAACATATCTTTAGGTGAAAATAATTTAGACCAGAAGTTCTCCTCTCCCCCAAGAATAAGTACCTTTTGTGTGTGTGTGTGTGTGTGTGTGTGTGTGTGTGTGTGAATGACTCATTCATCCTGTTTATATAAACTAAACCCAATTTTTGAGTGCTGTTGGAACACTCAAAGACAATATCTGTCAGACTGTTCTGTGGGCTCAAGTCTTCACTTTGATTATCTAATAAACTCGTTGTCTAACAACATTTGAGACTTTCATTCCAGTTAACAACTGCGTTTATCCCTCTAGTCCTGTTGAAGATGGTATAGCCAGCCTGATTGACGGAAGGAAGGACTCTCAATGCCTCAGTACAGCTCTGGTCTGTGGGAGAATCATTTCTTTCAAGATACAAATGTGCCTGCCTGTGATTGAGCTACCCAGAGAGAAAAGGAAAACATGCCAGGGCCAAGGGAGCTCACCACTTCCGTGCCCTAGAGAACTTCCCAGTAATGGAAGAAAACTTAGGATGGAGGAATCACAAGACCAGAAACTGGAGATGGGGGTAGAAGTAATTAACATTGGCATTAAACCAGCTATAGAAATGGAAAATCTCCATAGCTGGAGAAGGGGATATGGGGTTGACAGTCGTTATAAAGGAAAGCTATATAAAAATTCTTGGGGGCCTCCCCTGGTGGCACAGCAGTTGAGCGCTGGGTTTCGAGGCTGCCCACAACCTCTGCAGTGCCAGTTCGATCCCAGGCCACCGGTGAGGGTCCCACAAAAAACAAACAAACGAACAAACAAATAAATAAATAAATAAATAAATAAAAATTCTTATTGGTCAGGGGTGGAGATATAGAGATTGAGGGCCTTTCCAGAGAATCACCAATCCTTACAGATTAACCCAATCACACCCTAGAAGTGATTAATTTAACAATAGATTAAAAATTTCACAAAGGGGCCTCCCTGGTGGATCAAGGAGTTAAGACGCAGCCTATGAAGCTATCCACAGCCACTGCAGCACAAGTTGGATCCCTGGCCAGGTAGCTACCCATATCACTCGCCTACTGCTCCCCCCAGCAGTGTCTTTCAGTCAATCTGCCTGTTCTGTTCTCCACTCTGTCTCTGGTGAATCCTCTCACCAGCCCCCCACACCTCTGGCCTGTACCCCAGTTCTTGTATGTATAAATAAATAAATCTTTGACTAAATAAATAATAAATAAATAAATAAATAAATAAATAAATAAAAATTTTCACAAAGGAATGAACTCCTTCCTCTAAAAAGGACCACTATGTAAGAACAAATCCTGCCCTGGCAAAATGCAGCTCTCCTCCCAAGACCACCTGCCTGTGTCTATGCAGGCATCTCTTTTAACAAACCTGTTTCTTTCTTTTTTTTAACTAAATTAATTTATTTTTCTTGGTGTAGAAGAACTGGGGTATTGGCCAGAGTTGTGGGGATCAAGAAGCTTCACCGGAGAGAGAGTGTGGAGCAGAACAGGTGGATTTACTGAAATACACTGCTACAGGGAGCAGTAGGTAAGTCAGGAGAGGTCTGCTGTGCTCTGTGTGAGTTAGCTCCTTGGCTGGGGATTTAACTGAGGCCATAGTGGTGATAGCATTGAGACTTAACCCTTAGGACCCAGGGAGGCCCCAACAAACCAATTTCTTTCAAATGCAAATTTCTGCCCACCAAATTTCTGTGTCAATGCAAACACCTTCTCTCTTTTTCTCGAATAAATCTGCCCTTCTGAATGTAATCTTTGTCAGGGTAACATTTAATAAGATTAAAAACTAAGACCCCATTCCTTGCCCAGCAAGCAACTTTGGGAGGATAGAATAAAGGAAATCTATAAGGTTGCCATGGATCATGAGGCCAATCACCTTGCCCATGGATGCAGAAGAAGGGACAAGACACATTCTGTGTCAAAGGTCAATGCCAAGACTAGACATCCCAGCAGATGACAAGTTAAAGAAAAAAGCCTTAATCCCGTCTTTTTTTTTTTTTTAATATTTATTTATTTATTTATTTATACAAGCACTGGGTACAGTCAGAAGCACGGGAGGGTGAGAGAATTCACCAGAGCCAGAGCAGGGAACAGAACAGACAGACTGACGAAATACACTGCTGAGGGGAGCAGCGGGCGAGACAGGAGAGGTCTGTCGCGCCATGTGGACCCTAGCCCAGTGGCTGGGGATCGAACTGGTGCTGTAGAGGCTGCAGGCAGCCTTGCAGCCCAGCACTCAACCGCTGCGCCACCAGGGGAGGCCCCTTAATCCCTTCTTAGTGCACAGATCTCTCTTGTCTTGCCCCCTGCTCTCTTGCAGGATATTTCAATAAATCTGCCTTTTCCATTCTCCATCCTGTCTCTGGTGAAGTCTTTAACCCGTGTGCCTCTGGTTTCACCCCGATATTTCTTCCTATTACAACCTTCACCTTCTTGTGTCTGTGCATATGTTTTTTACACCTTGGTAAACTCACCATGTGTTGCTGAAAGTGTAGCGGCGTAATCCCTACAGAAAGGGGAGGTTCCAGGTTGCCTACTGTAAGGAAAATGAGATAAAATCAGGCTATTTTTCACCTTCCACACAACAGAAAGCCCATACCTTGAAATGCTATATTTTCCACCATTTGGAGATCTGGCAAACAACAGATGGGCCTTACATTTGCAAGGACCTGGGCAGTTGTGTAGCCATGGCCACTTAGCAGTGTAAAGGGGTTTAGGCAGAGGAGTTGCTGTTCTCCCTCTCTCAGTGTTGGAGTCTCTCTTGCTCTGTCTGCCTGCCCTGTGCATATGGTCCTCTGTCTCAGCATTAAAGGACTGCAAGATCCACCAAATGAACTACCATAACTGACAATCAATCTACCCCTCCTGGGGTGGTTGCATGACACCTGCCCCACCTACTGAAGAGGGGAGCGAAACACCAAGAAGCTAAAATGGGAGGAATGAACAGAAGATTGGGAAGAGGACCATGGGGAACATGGAAGGAGATACTCGAGAGAGAGGTAAGTGAGAGACCCATGGGGAGATTGACAGTGGCAGCCTTTATCTTGACTTGCATTTTGATTTTGTTCTTTTCCTTCCAAACTTGTCTGGTCCTTTCTGCTCTTTTCTTATGGATCCCCACTAGAAGTTGCCTTAGACTTATGGCAAGTTTTTGGGCCTCAGTGGCCTTGCTTTGGGCCAACCCTATTTGACCAGACATTTACTCAGAAGAGGATGGGTAACTTTGGGTGTTCCATGGGGAAACTATTTTAACTATATTCTTTCTCTAACTATATTCTCACTAATTATATTAAAGTTCTTTTCTAATGTCCACTCTGTCTCTGATAAATTCTTTCACTTCCATGTTTCCAACCTCACCTCAATATTATACTGCTACATTATGCATAGTAAATGTTCCTCAATTGAAACCAGTTTATTAGGATATTTCAAAATTTATGAGAGATAAATTGAGGGAGCCTAAGGATATGTTTGTCTTTATGTGGCAGATGGCAGAACCCATTTAAAGCATGCAGGTTTAGGGCCCTGGGGTGCCCCTCAGGCTGCCTTCTAACAAAAGGGGAACAGAATGCTGTAACTTTTGTCAGAGATAACCCAAATACCCTGCTCACTGAACCCAATATCTCATCTGAACTCATACCACCATTCTGAAATACTGATCCCACAGCACAGCCACTGATCCATAGTCCCTTAGATGTACTTTGAAATACAGTCTCTCAGATTACAGAAATATAATATAGGGTATATCCTTCATACTCTGTAAATCCTATATTTTCTGTGCATACTACCACAGGATTCAGAGCAGCATCTAGTAATCAAATGCATTCATATTTCTTCAGTGATGTGTGTGAAGGATTGAAACTAATGTGATCATGGTGGTCTTTTCCTGTTTCTGTTTATCTTGTAAGAACAACAGGGAGTAAAACAGTACCCTGGAGTAAAAAAATACCCTAACCTTACTTAATAGAGAACAGGCTTTTCATAAATTGGCAAGTTGTGTTTCAGAACATAGATCCAGAAGAGCAGTGGTTCTGATTCTGAAGCTTTTTTTGTTTTCCACCAATTACTCTTAATACAAATTTTGAAAGATCCTAATAAATGATTTCAATCAAGGAATGTTTGCTATGGATAATGTAGTGGTGTAACATTGTGGTGAGGCTGGAGGCATAGGGTGAAAGAATTCAGCAGAGACAGGGTGGACAATATAGGAAGGTCAAATTTATTGAAACACCCTGCAAGGGAGCAGGAGGTGAGACAGGAGAAGTCTTCACAGGAAGAAAGATTTGAGGCTCTCTTTTATACTCTATTTTTTCACGCTTCCTTTGTTGGGGCACTAGTTTGTACCAGTTATCTACTGGGATGTCTGGTCTCCAGCACTGACCTTTGAGACTGAATGTGTCCTGGCTCTGCTGCTGCATTTTTGGAGCCAAACTGGTTTTTCTGGTCATAATGATTAGTCTTATAGTCCACTTATCAATTCCCTAATATATTCTAGCCTTCCAAACTTGCCTGTTGGGCAAGTTTTCAGAGTTGGGGCTTAGTTTTTAAATTTATTAAATGGTACCCTGGGGATCATTCAGTGTTCCTGTTGGTGCAGGCAGTTGAGTGCAGCGCTGCGAAAATGTCTGCAGCCTCTGCAATGCAGGTTTGATCCTGGCTGGCTGGGGAGATACCCACATGGTGCAGCAGACCTTTCCTGTCTCTCCCACTGCTCCCCTCAGCAGTGTATTTCAGTCAGTCTGCTTGTTATGTTCCCTGCTCTGTTTCTGGTGAATCCTCTCACCCTCCTGCACATCTGACCTGTGACCAGGTTCTTGTATGCATGAATAAATAAATCTTAAAAAAAAATAAAACAAATGGTACCCAACACATAACAGAGTAGGGTGGCAACTACCCTGAACCATACTTGAGAGTTGAGAGCAGTGGTGGTGGGGTATCCTGGCTTTATGGAATTGATCACCAATGTGGGATACTGGGGTATTGACTGGCAGGGAGTTTTGTAAATAGGGTATTGGTTGAATTCATCTGTTTTCTAGCTTTGGTTTCAGGACTGTTCAGCATCCATAGATTCTTTGACTGGTTTCATGTTTATTTCTTAACCCCAACTACAAGGTAAAGTGCATTTCAGTTGATTGATTAGGTTTTCAACAACAGACATCAAACAAGACCAGGTTAATCCAATAAGACAAAAAGGACCAGATTCCTGGGACCCTGGAACACTTTCACTATCTTCAAGGTGACCTCTCACTGTTAGAAACAAAAAATACCTTAGGAAAAAAGCAACTGAGATGCCCAACTCATAGTGAAATATCAATAGTATTTCTAAGAGAGGGTGCTCAGTATTGTTGCATTTCTGAAGCCAAATTCCACTTACACCATAATTTAGCAGAAAGCAACCAATCACTCTCTACCAACTTGCGTGTTTTAATACTTTCTTTGTTCTCCAACCCCATAAATACTTCCCAAAGTTCCATCCTTGGGGATACTGATATGAACCTTGCCTCCAGTTTCAGTGACAAGTGGCCTTGCAATAAACTATTTATTTTACCAAAGCTAGTGGTTTGATTATTGACTTCATTTGGCAACAAAATCAGTAATGTGGGTTATAGAGACTAAATAACCTCATGGCACTTCAGATCTTAATTAAATGCCAAATGAGTCATCAGAATCTTAAGGGGTTGGGTCTGGATTATGCAGGTAAGGCCTTAAAGATGCATTGTATATTATGTCCATTTTTATTTCTGTTCACATAGTTGTTGCTTGTCTTACTTCTTCTCAAACTGGGTGGCAGTTCCTGCTCAAAAATTCCTTCCTTCAGTAAGCTCCAGCCCTCTTCCTTCCTCCACCCAGTTCTGAATCTTCTACAATGTGTAGGTCTCCCCTTTCTCACCTATGACATCACTACTCTGCATCAAAAAATGAACTTTCAATAAATAGAAGCCTAAGAGCTGAAACTTGGAGATCTCCTGCTCTCTAGTCTTTTTTTTTTTTCCTTCAGTAACATCTTCGTTATTCATTTTTACCTCAGTCTTAACCCTTAAATGACTTTCTGCTCTACATTTGTCCCTCAACCATCCACAGTGTAGTGTTTCATGGGGGAAGAATTGGGTATGGGCCAGAGGCACAGGAGTAAAAATATTCACCAGAGACAGTGGAGAACAGAACAGGTGGGTTTAATTGAAATATACTGCTAAAAGAAGCAGCAGGTGAGAGAGGACCAGCCTGCTGCGCAGAGTGAGGGTCCTGAGGCTTTATTTATACTCCAGGCATCATTGATTGGTTAGGGTGATTAGTCTTGGGTATATTCAGACTGATGATCTGAATTAGCATAAAGGATCATCAGCTTAATGTCCAAGTCCCCAGGGCAGTCCCATCCACTCCCCTGATCCATTCAGGCCTCCCAAATTTGCCTGCTGAGTAAGGAATGGGGGCTTAGTTTTTAAATTTAGCAATGATTCTGTAACAGGGTGGTGCTCAGGAGAAGGGGAAGTTCCAGGTTCCCTGCTCCACCCAAAGGAGGGTGGAGCTAAGCAGGAAGGAGAAGAAGCTGAAGAGACAGAGGAAGGAAGCAGGATGGAGAGCCAGAAGGAGATCTGGAGGAGGTACATGGAGCAGAGAGACATGTGAAGAAACTACGCTTGCCTTTTGGTCCTGGACTGGTTGAAACAGAAGTGGGTGAGAGACCCATGAGTTAACAATGGCAGTTTTTATCTTGATTTTGATTTTGCTCTTTTCCTTCCAGACTTGTCTGACTGTTTTTCTATGGATCCCTGCCAAAAGATGCTTTAGACTCGTGGCAGACTTGCTCTGGGCCAATCCTGTTTGGGTGGACTTTTACTCACGAGGGTATGGGTAACTTTGGGTGCTTGATTTGGAAACTATATTCTTTGTCTTTTCTGTATTGTTTACTAATTGTATTAAAGTTCTTTTCCATTACAGTCTTACATGTTTTGTGTTGATGCAGCGGATGGCAGAACCTATTTAGAGCAGGTAGGTTTGGGATCTCTGGGGTGCCCCACTCCCTGCTCTGTAACAATTCCATGACAGGGATGTTCAGCCCTCAGTGTTACTGTAACAGGGTGGTCCCCGCCCTGTAACATTACCATGCTTCTGCTTTGGCCCCATATATCTTTTTTTCCCCTCTTCATTCTTTGGGAATGTTCTTATTTAAACACTTCCTAGTTAATATTTTTTTTTCATCCCTATAACTGTCTGTTCCCATTGTGTGGTTCCTGGGCAACTGGTATGGGGGTATTTTCCAACATTTCAGTCAACCTGGAAATAACCCACCTTGCCTGAATCAGGATCTACAGGCGAAAGAGGCAGGTTTGTTTATTCTGGAAAGAGATTAACTTAATGTGACAACCAGGTTCATCCACACTGATGAGGGAACAGTAGGGCGACACAGAATCCATTGAGAGAAGTCGATGAGAAGGAATCCCTGGTGTGGGAAGTTGGAGGATCCCTCCAGGATCTGTGTAACATGTAGGGGCCTGTTTCAGCTTGACAAGTCAGGGAAGATCTTTGAGGCAGTAATGCTGGAGCAGAAACTGAATATGAGGTCAGGGTGATGGTGAGGGAGAGACTTGCTGGGACTTGAGGATCTGGGCAGAAGTGTTTCAGGCAGAGGGAATAAACTGTGTTGGGTGCCTATGGTTGGAGTGATGGAGTTCAGATGATGGGGTTTGTTGCATGGGTTCTTGGGTACCTCTGAGAAAGAATTCAGCAGACATTCTCATTCATTAGCGCATGACAAGTTTATTGAGTGAGGGAGAACAGGGAAAGAGAGATGCCTGCATAGAACAGGGAAGCTGTCTTAAAAGGCAAGAGCTGCATTTTGCCAGGGCAAGGAGTGTTCTTTTATAATGTTCTTTAATGGAATTATTGTGGAAAGTATCCCTTCGTGGGATCAGACTGGCTTGGTTTTCTAAAATCAATAATCCTCTCTGCCTCCACCTCCAGGTGACAATCTTTTCTGACCCCACGTTGGATTCCTGGAAACATCCATATCTCGGTTTAGTCCAAGATTCATAAATCATCTCTACCCCACTTCTGGTGTCTGTCCTTGTGAGCTCACCTATCCAAAACTATTCTACCCAAAGATTCCATTAGGGGGCCTTCCCGGTGGCGCAGTGGGTTGAGCGCCGCACTGTGAAGCTGTCCGAGCCTCTTCAGCGCAGGTTTGATTCCTGGCTGGCCAGGGAGATTCCCACATGGCGAGGCAGACCTCTCCTGCCTCGCCTGCTTCTCCCCTCAGCAGTGTCTTCAGTCCTTCTGCCTCTTCTGCTCCCTGCTCTGTCTCTGGCGACTCCTCCCACCCTCCTGTGCCTCTGGCTTGTACCCTAGCTCTTGTATAAAAGTAAATAAATCTTTTTTTTTTTAAAGATTCCATTAGGGGCACAGGCAAAGCAGAGGTGTTGGGGAGACCCAGGTAGAGACTGGAGTTTCAGGGGTGAAAGAATTACCAGAGACCGAATGGACAACAGGAAAGTCAGATATATTGAGATATCCTGCAAGGTAGCAGGCATCGAGATAGGAGATATCATCTGAGCATGAAGAATGGTTTCAGGCTCTTTTATACTCTTTTTTTGGTGAGCTTTCTTACTTGGCATAGAGGTTGCACCAGTTATCTGGTGGGATGTCTGGTCTCACTTGCTGGCCTTTGACACAGAATACATCCTGACCCTGCTGCTGCATTCCCGGAGCTGGGCTGGTTTTTCTGGTCATGGTGGTTGCTCTTATTGCCCAGTTCCCATGGCAACCTTATAAGATTCCCTTACCTATTCAAGCCTCCCAAACTTGCCTAGAGGCCAAAGAGGCAAGGAATGAGGAATGAAGGCTTAGTTTTTAATTTTATTAAATGATAACCTCAACAAGAGGGAATGAGATGTGGACAAAGGTTGCATGTCATAAGAAGCTGTGGGTCAATGGAAAGACTTTGGGTTAAATACTAGCTGTAACAGAACCCATGATTAATATTGCAGAGACAATGTGACCTAGTGATTTTTAAAAAATTATTTTTTAATTTAAATTTATTTTATATGTATTTTACATCATTCATTATTCTTCCTTTTTGTTTTTTTTGTTTTTTTTTTTTGTAATTTTGCTTTCTTGGTTTTTTTTTTTTTTTTTAATAGAGGCATGTTTTATTTATTTATTTATTCATCTGTTTGCCCTTGTTTACACATGCACTGGGTACAGTCAGAAGCACGGGAGGGTGAGAGGATTCACCAGAGCCAGAGCGGGGAGCAGAGCAGGCAGAAGGACCGAAGAACACTGCTGAGGGGAGCAGCGGGCGGCAGGAGAGGTCTGCGCGCCATGTGGGACCCCCCTCCGGTGGCCGGGGAGCAGCCGGGGATCGAACCGGCGCCGCAGAGGCTGCTGGCAGCTTCGCAACCCAGCGCTCAACCGCTGCGCCACCGGGGAGGCCCATTATTCTTCCTTTTTGTACAGTGCATGCTTTCTCCTCTCAGGTGTAGTCACCAAAAAATTCCCACCACCAATTCACCCATGCACCATCATCACAGTCCTTTGTATTAGAATACATTCCCTCCCCTGTTTTGATCCCTCTCCCTCTTCCTCCCCTGCAGAGTGTCTCTGATTAATAGTTGCCTGTTAATATTTTTTATTTTATTATAATTATTTTTTTCCTGGTCCCTTATTTGTGTACCCTATATTCCTTCTATAAGTGCAACCATCTGATATTATTATTTTTAATTCTAGCTTATTTCACGAGCATAAACCCTTCCAGCTCCATCTATGCAGCTGAGAACGGTATGAGTTTATCTTATTTGTTTGCCAAATAGTATTCCATTGTATATATATACCACATCTTGATCCAGCCATCTATTTTGGGGCATTTGAGTTGTCTCCATATCTTACCTATTGTAAATAGTGCTGCAATAAATATAGGGGTGCAGGTATCCTTTTGAATTAATGTTTTTGTGTCCTTTGGGTATATACCTAGGGGTGGAATTGCTGGGTAATGTGGAAGATCCATTTTTATTTATATATACATTTAAAAGATTTATTTATGCATAGAAGAAGTGGAATGTAAGTCAAAGGTGTGGGGGGTGAGAGGATTCACCAGAGAAAGTAGGGAGCAGAACAGGCAGACTATGGAAATACACTGCTGAGGGAGCAGCTGGTGAGGTAGGAGAGGACTGCTGCGCCATGTGGGTTAATCCCTGGCTAGGGATCAAACTCTTACTGCAGTGGCTGGCAATAGCTTGATAGTGGTGTCTTTAATTCCTGAGCCACCGGGAGGCCCCAGGAAGCTCCATTTTTGTAGCTTGAGGAACGTCCACACAGCTTTCCATAGTGATTGGACCAGTTTGCATTCCCACCAGCAGTGTAGGAGAGTTCCTTTTTCTCCACATCCTTGCCAGCATTTGTTGTTTCCTGTTTTTTACTTTAATTTTTAAAATTTTAATTTTTAAATATTTTATTTTATTTTTTACATCATTGTTCATTTTTAAACAATATTTGCTTCCCCCCACCCCCTCAGGTGTAGTCCCCATAGAGTTTCCTTCACCAATGCACCTGTGCACATCACCCCTATGCCCCTTCTTCCCTCCCTCCCTCTGATCCCCCTCCCTCCTTATGTCTCTGATTTATAATTGTCCATTTTTGCTTTGTTGTGTTTTATACTGTTATTATTTTTGTACACTGATGTCTTATTGGGTTCCCCTATATTCCTGCTGTAAGTGAAACCATCCAATGTTTTTCTTTTTCCTTCTGGCTTATTGGCTTATTTCACTGAGCATAATTACTTCTAGTTCCATCCATGTTGTTGCGAATGGTATGTGTTTATCTTTTTTGATTGCTGAATAATATCCCATTGTGTATATATACCACATCTTCTTGATCCAGTCATCTGTTTTGGGCATTTGGGTTGTTTCCATGTTTTACCTATTGTAAATAGTGCTGCAATAAACATAGGGGTATAGGTGTTCTTTTGAATCAATGTTTTTTTTGTCCTTTGGGTAGATCCCTAGAAGTGGAATTGCCAGGTTGTATGGTGGCTCCATTTTTAACAGGTTGAGGAATCTCCACACAGCTTTCCGTAGTGGTTGGACTAGTTTGCACTCCCACCAGCAATGTTGGAGGGATCCTTTTCACCACATTCTTGCCAACATTTGTTGTTGCTTATTTTTTTGATATGTGACATACTTATTGGTGTAAGGTGGTATCTCAATGTGGTTTTAATATGCATTTCCCTGATTATCGGGGATGTTGAACATTTTTTCATATGCCTGTTGGCCATTGCATTTCCTCTTTGGAGAAATGTCTTTTAAGTTCCCATTTCTTCACTGGATTATTATTTTTTTTTGTTTTTGTTGAGTCCTGTGAGTTCTTTGTATATCTTTGTGATCAGTCCCTTATCAGTTGGCTGGAGTGTAAAGATTTTTTCCCCAATCAGTGGGGTGTCTCTCTGTTTTGGTTAATGTCTCTTTTGCTGTGTAGAAGCTTTTCAGTTTGATGTAATCCCAGGTGTTTATCTTTGCCTTCACTATCACTGATTTGGGTGATGAGTCTTTATAGATGTTATTGCAATGTATGTCTTGTAGTGTTTTACCTCTATTTTCTTCTATGTATTTTATGGTTTCAGGTCTTATGTCCAATTCTTTTATCAATTTTGAGTTGATTTTTGTGCATAGTGAAAGGTAGTGGTCTACTTTCAATTTTTTGCATGTGGTGGTCCAGTTTTCCCAGCGCCATTTATTGAACAAACTGTCTGTGCTCCATTGCATAGTCTTTGCTCCTTTGTGGATTAGTTGGTCATGTAAGTGTGGTTTTATTTCTGGGCTCTCTATTTGGTTCCACTGGTCTGTGTGTCTGTTTTTTTCCAATACCAAACTGTTTTAATAATTATGGCTTTGTAGTATAGTTTGAAGTTTGGAAGTATGATGCCTCCTTTCTCCTTTGTTTTCATCAACAGGGCTTTGGATATTCATGGTTTTTTGTAGTTCCCTACGAATTACATCAGTATTTGTTTTATTTCTTTGAAGTATGTCATTGAGATTTTTATTGGAATAGCATTGACTCTGTATATTGCTTTTGGGAGGATGGACATTTTAATAATGTTAATGCTTCCAATCCATGGGCAGGGGATGTCTTTCCATTGCTTTGTGTCTTCTTCAATTTCTTTTAACTGTGTTTTATAATTTTCTTTGTATAGGTCTTTCACTTCTTTTGTTAGGTTTATTCCCAAGTATTTGATTTTTTTTGTTTCAATTATAAAAGGGATGGTTTTCTTGATTTCCTCTTCAGATTGATTATTTGTGTATAGAAAGGCTACTGATTTTTGTGTGTTGATTTAGTATCCCGCTACTTTACTGAACTGGTTGATTAGTTTGAATAGTTTTCTGTGGAGATTTTAGGGTTCTCTATGTAGATTATCATATTGTCTGCAAATAGTGATAGTTTTATTTCTTCTTTCCCTGTCTGGATTCATTGTATATCTTTCTCTTGTCTTATTGCCCTGGCTAGGACCTCCAGTATTATATTGAAGAGCAATGATGAGAGAAGACATTTTTGTCTTATTCCTGATGTTAAAGGAAAGGCCTTCAGTTTTTCACCATTGAGAATAATATTGGCAGTGGGTTGTTGCTGTATATGGTTTTTATCATGTTAAGGTGTGTTCCTTCAATCCCGAGAATTTCAAGGGCCTTCATCAAATGGATGTTAGACTTTGTCAAATGCTTTCCCCACATCTATTGATATGATCATATGGTTTTTCTTTTTCTTTTTTTTGATGTGTTGGATTACACTGATTGATTTTCATATGTTGAACCATCCTTGTGGCCCTGGGATGAATCCCACTTGATCGTGGTGTATTATCCCTTTGATGCATTGTTGAATTCTGTTGGCAAGGATTTTGTTGAGGATTTTTGCATTAGTGTTCATTAGGGACATTGGTCTGTAATTTTCTTTTTTGTGTGCTGCTTTTGGTTTTGGTATTAGTGTAATGTTGGCTTCATAGAATGTATTTGGTAATATTCCTTCTTTTTCAAGTTTTTGAAAAAGTTTGCGAAGGATAGACACTAATTCACTGCTGAGTGTTTGGTAGAATTCATTTGTGAAGCCATCTGGACCTGGGCTTTTGTTTTTGGGAGTGCTTTGATTAGTGCCTCAATTTCGCCGCTTGTCTGTTTAGGTGTTCTATTTCTTCTTTGTCCAGCTTTGGATGATTATATCATTCCAGGAATTTGTCCAACTCTTCTAGGTTGTTGAATTTGTTTGCGTATAAGTGGTCATAGTAATTTCTGATTTTTCTTTTTATTTCTACTGAGTCTGTTGTGATTTCTCCTCTTTCATTTATAATCCCATTTACATGTGCTTTCTCCCATTTTTCCTTTGTGAGCCTGGCTAGAGATTTGTCTATTTTGTTTATTTTTTCAAAGAACCAACTTTAGGTTTCATTGATCTTTGGATTGCTTTTTAATTTCCATTTCATTTAGTTCTGCTTGGATTTTTATTATTTCCTTTCTTCTACTGGCTATAGGGTTTTTTTGTTGTTCTTTTTCTAGCTCTTGGAGATGTGAGATTAGGTTGTTTCTGTGACTTTTTTCTTGTTTATTGATGTGAGCCTGTATTGCTATATATTTTCCTGTTATAACTGCTTTTGCTGCATCCCATACATTCTGGAAAGTGGTGTTCTCTTTGTCGTTCAACTCAAAGTACTTTTTAATTTTTTCTTTGATCTCCTCATTAGTCCAGTGGTCTTCCAGTAGGGTGGATTTCAATCTCCATGAAGTGGGAGGTTTCCTTGTTTTCTTTTCATGATTTATTTCTAGCTTGATGTCTTTGTGATCAGAAGAGATGGTTGGAATAATTTGATCTTCATGTGTCTGTTGATGTTTGTTTTGTGCCCCAGTATGTTATCAGTTCTGGAGAATGATCCATGCACGCTTTAGAAAAATGTGTACTTGGATTTTTTTTGGGTGCAGTGTCCTGTAGATTTCTGTTTAGTCCATGAGTTATATGTCTTTATTTAAGGCTCTAGTGTCTTTGTTTATTTTTTGTCTCATTGATCTGTCCATTGGTGAGAGTGGAGTATTGAAGTCTCCCACTGTATTTGTATTTTCTTTAATGTCCTTTTTCAGAGGTGCTAATAACTGTCTAATATATTTTGGTGCTCCTTCATTTGGTGAATATATGTTAATGAGTGTGATTTCTTCTTCAAGTATTGTCCCCTTGATCATAATGTAGTGACCGTCTGTGTCTTTTATTACCCTTTTGAGTTTGAAATCTGTATTATTTGATATAAATATAGCTGTTCCTGCCTTATTTTTTGGTCCATTTGCTTGTAGGATTGTTTTCCATCATTTACTTTCAGTCTATTTTTATCTTTTGTAGTTAAGTGATTTTCCTGGAGACAGCAAAAGGCTGCATTTTGTTTCTTTTTTTTTTTTCAAGAAAAATCATCAAGGTGAAGTTTTTGTTATGCATTGCTTGATAAAAGCTTATTTCTCTTTTTAATGACAAAGTTGACTAATTTGCTTGTCCTGAATTTGGCTTTGCCATTGAAATGTACATGGCTTTTGTTGGTTCAGATTACACATTAGTTACTAATTGTTATGTCTGAGTATTCTACAACAATAACTTATCTTCTGCTGCTTATATTTCTTTTGTTAAATTATTTACAAACAATTGTAGCTTATGAAGTATTTTCAAACAGTGGAAAATTCAGCTAACATTATTGAGTAGTATAACAATAAAATAACATCCCTATATAATAATACTATTAATAGCATTACATAAAATCACATGTGGATTTTAATTATTTAAGAAGTTACTTGAATCTGGGACCTCCCTGGTGGTGCAAGGGGTTAAGTCCCAGCACTATGAAGCAGTCCACAACTACTACAGTACAAGTTCAATCCCCAGCCAGGGAGCTAACCCTCATGGTACTGCAGACCTCTCCTGTCTTGCCTGCAGCTCCCTTCAGCAGTGTATTTCAGTTGATCCACCTGTTCTGCTCCCCACTCTGTCTCTGGTGAATCCTCTCACTCCCTGAACCTCTAGCCTATACCCCAGCTCTTGTATTCATAAATAAATCTTTTTAAAAATCTTGAAACATTTACCAGGCTCAAGGAAGACCCAGGCATGCCATGAATATGACAGAGTCAAAATCTCCTGACAGGGATGAAAATGCCATGACACTAATGTCCCACAGACCTGACCCCTCACAGCTGAGCAATGTCAATGTCATGGGATTCCACATCACCTCTCTGCAGTTGCTCAAGTCTGGGCAGGCTTCTGTTTGTGAAGTTAAGGAGAAAGTCTCCATAAGTAGGAAAGAGGTACTTGTGGGATTGTTCTGCAAAACTCCTGCTCTGAGGTCTGTCTTTGATTACTAAAATGGGACAGAGGAGGAGCCCCAACATTAGCATGAGTCATTGTCTTTTTTTTTTAAAGATTTATTTATTTATTATTTATACAAGCACTGGGTACAGTCAGAAGTGCGGAAGGGTGAGAGAATTCACCAGAGCCAGAGCAGGGAGCAGAGCAGGCAGAAGGACCGAAGTACACTGCTGAGGGGAGCAGCTGGCTGCAGGGGAGGTCTGCGTGCCATGTGGGACCCTCCTCCGGTGGCCGGGGAGCAGCTGGGAATTGAACCGGTGCTGCAGAGGCTGCAGGCAGCTTCGCAACCCAGAGCTCAACCGCTGCGCCACCAGGGAGGCCCAATGAGTTACTGTCTTTTCTGTTCTTGCCAGCTCCTCCATTTTCTGCTTCAGTACCTCTCACTGTGACACCTGGATCAGTTATAGTCATGAAAACTTGTCCTCTGAGAAATGGAGGGTGTAGATGCCCTCTGAGCAGGAGCACTTTCTCTGTTGCTTGCTGTCTATCAATAAGCAGAGTATGAACCTGTTGTTCTCCCTTGCCAGCCTTCTGGTCTCATCCTTCCCAACACCTGGTCTTTCCCTATTGACAGACTTAGTTAACAACAACAATAAAGCTAAAAAGAATCTACAAAAACCTCTATTAAGAAAGTAGCTTCTTGATTTTCCTAAAAAAAAAAGTCTCCTTCTTTCTCCACCCCCTACTTTTTCCAGGACCCAATCCCTAACCTTCACACCAGTCCACTTAATAGGTTATGCAGCTCCCTACAACAGATATCCCAAGTACAAGAACTTGCCAGACTTCATCTTGGGAGGAAGTCTGGTTAAACAGACTTCCAAGTGACCCTGGATATACCCCATATCTTACCCCTAATATGCTCACACATACACACCAGATCAAGAGGCTTGTGCTGACTAACAGACTGGTTTTGGGTGTCCCAGTGGGGGTCACAGAGGGCAGTCACACCTTGTTTTCTTCTTCTTTTTTTTTAAAGATTCATTTATTTATTTATACAAGCACTGGGTATAGTCAGAGGCACGGGAGGGTGAGAGAATTCACCAGAGCCAGAGCGGAGAGTAGAATAGGCAGAGTGATGAAGTGCACTGCTGAGGGGAGCAGTGGGCAGCAGGAGAGGTCTGCGTGCCATGTGGGACCCTCGCCCGATGGCTGGGGATCGAACCAGTGCTGCAGAGGCTGCAGGCAGCTACGCAACCCAGCGCTTAACCACTGCACCACAGGGGAGGCCTCACACCATGTTTTCTTTTACTAATTCTCTTCCTGGGTCTTCCACACCTTGCGTACATTAAGTGTTCCATAAATTCTTGGTGACTGGTCATTGTTATCACTTTGTAACTGCATTAGATGGTTTTACCACTTGTCAGTACAAGCCTAAGTACAATCTCCACCTAACAGACAAAGAATTCAAAAAGACCATAATGAAAACAATTTAAGAGTTAAGAGAATATGCAGAAAGAGATAAGAATATAATCAATGAGCTGAGGACAAAGTGGAGGGATTGGAGGCTATCCAGATACTAGCAGAGGAGCTCAAGAATTCAGGGATAAGCATGAAAATAGAATGGAAGAAAGAATCAGTACTCTTGAAGATACATACATAAAACGAACCAAAAAAAAAGGGAAAAAAAAGTACAAATAAAGAAGAATGAAGAAACATTTCAAGAACTATCTGACACCATGAGGAATGGAAATATAAGAGTCAGAAGGTGAGGAGAAAGACAAAGGAACCAAGAAATTATAAAAGGAGATAATTGAAGAGAACATTCCAAGCATAAAGAAGGAAATGAAAATAGACATACAGAAAGCTAGAAGAACACAAAATTATCACAATAAAAGGAAAACTAAGACAAGATATATAATAGTAAAATTTCAAAAGGTCCAAGACAAGGAAAAATAATGAAACTGACATGGGAGAAGAAATATATAACCTACAAAGGAAAACCAATCAGGCTGACCTCAGACTTCTCTGAAGATATGCTATTGGCAAAAAGAGATGGAGGGACATATTTAACAAACTCCAAGTCAACAAATTCCAACCTAGTATACTCTACCCCACAAAGCTCTTCTTCTCTGAAGGAAAAATAAAAACCTTGAATTAAAAAAAAATCCAAAAACTGATTACTATTAAACCTCCACTTCAAAAAATATTACAGGAAACCTTAAAGTCAAAACCAACAGAAGAATGAAAAGGAAAAACGAATAAGGAATAGAATCACAAAAAGGCAACAAAATGGCTAATACAGATGCCAATGTATCAATTATTAACTCTAAATGTAAATGGACTAAACTTATCGATTAAAAGGCACAGAATAGCAGACTGGACTAAAAAACAGACTCCTACCTTCTGCTGGTTACAGGAAACACATTCAACTACAAAAGATAAACATAGATTGAAAGTAAAAGAGTGGAAAACAATCCTACAGGCAAATGGACCAAAAAGAGGGCAGGAACTGCTATACTTATATTGGATAAAATAGACTTCCAACTAAAAAAAA
This sequence comes from Talpa europaea, assembly GCF_964194135.1. Lineage (NCBI taxonomy): Eukaryota > Metazoa > Chordata > Mammalia > Eulipotyphla > Talpidae > Talpa > Talpa europaea. Next base: position 69,804,244 of record NC_140069.1, read on the forward strand.
TTAAAGGAGACATAGACAGTCAGTACATTATAATTAAGGGGACAATACAACAGGAAGGCATAACACTCATCAACATGTACTCCCCAAATGAAGGAGCACCAAAATATATCAGAAAATTATCATCTCTGAAAAGAGACATTAGAGGAATACAAATGTATTCGGAAACTTCAACATGCCACTATCGCCAAAGGACAGATCAAGAAAACAAAAAATAAGCAAGGACACTGGAGTTCTAAATCAGGATATAGACCTCATGGGCTTAATAGACATCTAACAGACACTGCACCCAAAAAAAATCTGAGTACTTATTTTTTGCAAGTGTACACAGATCATTCCCCAGGATCAATCACATATTGGGACACAAAACAAACATCAACAGATACACTAAGATCAAAATAATACCAACTATCTAAAGGTATCAAACTAGAAATAAACCATGAAAAGAAAGTAAAACCCTCCTACTTCATGGAGATTGAAACCCACACTACTGGAAAACCATTGGCTCAATGAGGAGATCAAAGAGGAAATATAAAAATATCAAAAAAATGACAATGAAGACACAACTTTCCAGAATGTATATAACACAACAAAAGCTGTTTTAAGAGGAAAATATATAGAAATACTGGTTATATCAAGAAACAAGAAAAAACTCAGAAAAAACTAACCTCCCACCTTCAAGAATTGGAAAAAGAACAATTAAAAAAAACCAAAAGCCACTAGAAGAAAGGAAATAATAAAAATCAAAGCAGAAATAAATGAAATAGAAGTTAAAAAAATAGGTGACTTGGTGAAGGAAATTCTATGGGGACTGTACCTGAGGGGGGCTGGGGAAGCAAACATTGTTTAAAAATGAACAATGATGCAAAATATATATAAATTAAAAAAAGTAAAAATAATCCAAAAGATCAATGAAACCAAAAGTTTGTTCTTTGAAAAAATAAACAAAAAACACAATCCTCTAGCCAGGCTCACAAAGAAAAAAGGAAAGAAAACACAAATAAATAGGATCATAAGTGAAAGAGGAGAAATTACAACAGACACAGCAGAAATCAAAAGAATAATCAGAGATTACTATGAATGTTGATACACAAACAACTTCAACAATCTAGAAGAGATGGACAAATTCCAAGAACTATGTAATCATACAAAATCAGATAAAGAAGAAATAGAACACCTAAAGAGACCAATTACAAACAGTGAAATTGAAAGAGTAATCAAACCCCACCCCATACCCAAACAAAAGCCCAGGGCAAGACGTCTTCACAAATGAATTCTACCAAAAGTTCAGAAATGAAGTAGTGCCTATCCTACACAAATTCTTTTAAAAAATTGAGAAGGAAAGAATACTACCAAACATGTTTTATGAAACCAACATTATACTAATAACAACAGCAAACAAAGACAATGCAAAGAAAACTACAGGCCAATATTTCTAATGAACACAGATGCAAAAATCCTCAATAAAATCTTAGCCAACAGAATCCAACTATGCATGAAAAATATAATTCATCATGACCACATGGGATTTATTCCAGGGGCACAGGGATGGTTCAGCATGTGAAAATCAGTTAATGTAATCCAAAACATCAACAAAGAGAAACATAAAAACCATATGATCATATCAATATGCTGAGAAAGCATTTGACAATGTTAACATCCATTTATAATGAAGGCCCTGGAAGTTCCTGGGAAAAGGAATATACCTTAACATAAAAAAGGCCATATGCAACAAATCATAGCCAATATCATTCTCAATAGTGAAAAGCTGAAAGCCCTTCACTGAAGTTATGGAACAAGCTGAGGATGTCCACTCTCACCACTGCTTTTCAATATAATACTGGAAATCCTAGCCAGAGCAGTAAGACAAGAGAAAGACATACAAGGAATACAACTAGGGAAAGAAGAAGTAAAACTATCACTATTTGCAGGATGACATGATAATATACATAGAGAATGCTAAAAACTCCACAGAAAAACTAATCAAAATAATCAAGCAGTTTAGTAAAGTATCCAGGTACTACTAAAAACCAGTAGCTCTTCTGTATGCAAGCAATCAATATGAAGAAGAAATCAAGAAAATCACCCCTTTTGTAATTGAAACAAAAAAATCCAATACCTGAGAATAAACCTAATAAAAGAGGTGAAAGATCCTTACAAAGAAAATTATGGGCCTCCACTGGTGGCGCAGTGGTTGAGCGCTGGGCTGCAAAGCTGCCTGCAGCCTCTGCAGTGCCGGTTCAGTCCCAGGCCGCTGACGAGGGTACCACATGGCACACAGACCTCTCCTGCTGTGCCCACTGCTCCCCACAGCAGCATATTTCATCGGTCTGCCTGTTCTGTTCCCTGCTCTGGCTCTGGAGAATTCTGTCACCTTCCTGCGCTTCTGACTGTACCCAATGCTTGTATAAATATATAAATAAATCTTTTTTTTAAAAAAAGAAAATTATGAAGCTTTTGTTAAAAGAAATAGGGGAAGACACAAAGAAATGGAAAGAAATCCCCTGCTCCTGGATTGGAAAAATTAACATTATTCAAAATGGTCATCCTACTGAATGAAATTTACAGATTCAATGCTATTACAATAAAAATTTCAATGATATTCTTTAAAGAAATAGAAGTATTGTTGAAAATCATAAAAAACACAAAAAACCTTCAATAGCCAAAGTTCTCCTGACCAAAAAGGAAGAGAATGAAAAAGTATCACATGCCCAGACTGCAGATTGTACTACAAAGGCATAATAATTAAAACTGTATGGTTCTAAAATAGAGGCTAATCTCAAATGAACACTAATGCAAAAATCCTCAATAAAATTTTAGCTATCAGAATCCAACAATGTATCCATAAGATAATTCACCACAACCAAGTAGGATTTATTCCAAGGACACAAGGATGGTTCAACATCCAAAAATCAATCAATGTAATCCAACACATCAGCAAAAAGAAATATAAAAACCATATGATAATATCAATAGATACTGAGAAAGCTTTTGACAAAGTACAACACCAATTTATGATAAAGGACCTTGAAATTCTCTGGATTCAAGGAACATACCTCAACATCATAAAGGCCGTATATGACAAGCCCATAGCCAATATCATTCTCAGTGGTGAAAAGTTAAAAGCATTCCCATTAAGATCTGAAACAAGACAAGGATGTCCACTCTCACCACTGCTTTTCAATATAATACTGGAAGTCCTAGCCAGAACAAAAGACAAGAGAAAGACATGAAAGAAATCCAAATAGAGAAGGAAGAAGTCAAGCTATCACTATTTGCAGATGATATGATAATATACATAGAGAACCCCAAAAACTCCACAGAAAAACTAATCAAACTAATCAATCAGTTTTGTAAAGTAGCAGGATACTAAATCAACACACAAAAATCAGTAGCCTTCCTATACACAAACAATAAATCTGAAGAAGAATCAAGAAAACCATCCCTTTTATTATTGAATCAAAAAATAATCAAATATTTGGGAATAAACCTAACAAAAGAGGTAAAGAACCTATACAAAAAAAAAAACAAACTATAAAACACTGTTAAAAGAAATAGAAGACACAATGAAATGGAAAGACATCCCCTTCTCATGGATTGGAAGAATTAACATTATCAAAATGGCCATCCTACCAAAAGCAATTTACAGATTCAATGCTATTCCAATAAAAATTTCAATGACATTCTTCAAAGAAAAAGAACAAATATTGATGAAATTCATATGGAATCACCAAAAACCCCAAACAACCAAAGCTCTCCTGGAAAAAAAAAAAGGAATGGAGGTATCACACTCCCAGACTTCAAATTATACTACAAAGCCATAATAATCAAAACTGCATGATATTAGGACAAGAACAGACATGGACCAATGGAACTGAATATAAAATCCAGAAATAAACCCACAGATTTGTGGTCCACTAACCTTTGACAAAGGAGCAAAGAATATGCAATGGAGCAAAGAAAATTTGTTTATTAAATGGTGCTGGGAAAACTGGGTCACTAATGCAAAAGAATGAATCTTGACTACTACCTTTAAAGACTCGTCACCCAAAGCAGTGATAGTGAAGGCAAAGGTTAAACAACTGGGACTACATCAAATTAAAGAATTTCTATACAACAAAAGAGACAGTAACCAAAACAAAGAGACACCCCACTGACTGGGAGAAAATTTTTGCACACAACACTAATGATAAAAGACTGATTGCAAAAATCTACAAAGAGCTGATGAGACTCAACAAAAACAAAGGAAATAATCCAGTCAAAAAATGAGCAGAAGAGCTAAAAAGAAACTTCTCCAAAGAGGAAAGGCAAATGGCCAAAAGGCATATGAAAAAATGTTCAGCATCACTTGTAATCAAGGAAATGCAAATCAAAACTGCAATTAGATACCATCTCACACCAGTGAGAATGGCACATATTAAAAAAACTAGCAACAATAAATATTGGGAAGGTTGTGGAGAAAAAGGAACTCTCCTGCACTGCTGGTGGGTGTGCAAACTGGCCCAACCATGATGGAAAGCTGAATGGAGATTCCTCAAACTGCTAAAGATGGAGCTTCCATATGATCCAGCAATTCCACTCCTAGGTGTTTACCCAAAGGACACAGAGACATTAATTCCAAAGGGCACCTGCACCCCTATGTTTACAGCAGCACTATTTACAACAACCAAGCTATGGAAACAACCCAAATGCCCAAAAATAGATAACTGGATCAAGAAGATGTGGTACATATACACAATGGAATATTACTTGGCAATAAAAAAGGATAAGCTCATGCAATTTGCAGCCACATGGATGGAGCTGGAAAGGATTATGCCAAGTGAAATAAGCCAGAAAGAAAAAGAAAAATACCAGATGGTCTCACTCATAGCAGGAATTTAGAAAACCTAAATAAGGGACCAGGAAAAAGACTAATTTTACTAAAGTAAAAATCAAAATCACCAAGCAACTATAAACCAGAGACACACTACGGGGTTTGGGGGGAAGGAGAGAGTAGTATCAAAACAAGGGGGTTGGTAATTTTATGGGGCTATAACCAAGATGAAAATGCATACATTGTACAAAAATGAAAAATGATGTAAAATATATAAAATAAAATAAAAATGCTCAAAAAAAAACCTGTCTGGTTCTGGAATAAAATTACAGACACACAGACTAATGAAATTGAATCGAAAACCCAAAATAAACCCAAATATTTATGGGAAACTAATCTCTGAAAAGGGTGCAAAGAATATGTAATGAAACAAGGATAGTTTCTTCAATGAATGGTGCTTGGAAAACTGGACTGCTACATGCAAAATAGTGAAGCTAGACTACTACCTCACACTATGCACAACAGCCAACTCAAAATGGAGAAAAGACTTGGAAATAAGACCTGAAAAGATACAATATTTACAAGACAATATAGGTAAAATACTACATGACATACATCTCAGTAATATCTTTAAATACACATCCCCCAAAGCAAAGAAAGTGAAGGAAAAGATAAATAGCTGAGACTACACCAAATTAAAAAGCTTCTGTACAACAAAAGAGACATTAAACAAAACAAAGAGAGGTCCTACTAAATTGGAAAAAAAAATTGCACACAGTATTACTGATAAAAAAGAGCTACAAAGACTCAACAAAAACAAAATAAACAAGCCAGTCAAAAAATGGGCAGAATAGCTAAAAAGACACTATTCCATAGAGGAAATGCTAATGGTCACTGATACATGAAAAAATGTTCAACATCATTTGTGGGAAATGTACTTGTTGGGGAAATGCAAATCAAAATCACAATGAGATACCACGTTACACCAGCAAGAATGGCACATATTAAAATAACAGGAAAGATAAAAGAGCACAAAAAGAGAGGAAAGCTCAGAACCCTGCTACCCTCCCCCACCCACAAAGCCAGCACACTCCAACCAACAGAAAGAAAAACAACAATAAAAACAGCAGTGAGAACAAACTACAGATCAAGCAGGACTGTGAGTGAAAAGGAACTGCTGCAGGCACCGCACCCTGCAAACAGGAGCTGTGGGAATCACCATGGAGATGAGCAAATGGCTCCAGGTGCCATTAGAGGAAGATAAGGACTCCTTGGAGATACCTGCAAATAGCCCAAGGCCAGCCAGTAAGCTTGTGCAGAAGAGCACTCACTCTCGAAAAGCATACACGGATCACACACAGCTGGCCAGGTCACTGTGCCTATGACCTAGGTTCATGGGCAGAGGTGCAGGAACTGTCACCGAGGTGAATGACCCTCACTGAGTACTCAAAAGCCAGGTGCTCCTGCACGGGAGCGGGGTGCAAAAGGTGCCATTTCTGCAGACATTTAACTGGGCTACTGCCTGCATTCTGGATCTGAAGGCTTAGGAACTGAGACCCAGGGCACGAAATTCGAGGTGTGGAATCCCCACGACATGCTGCACAGGACAGACACAGCACCCCACGCTGTTGAGCCATTCTACACTGCCCCTGCTCAGTTCCACGGAGACCCACAGGGAAAAAGCACAGCTCTGGAAGGATAGTAGGAAAGATCACTGGTGCCAATAAAAATCTCAATGATAATTCTTTAAAGAAATATGACAAATACTGATTAAATTCATTTGGAAGCACAAAAAAACACGAATAGCCAAAACCCTACTGATGAAAACAAAAGAGAAAGGAGGCATCACACTTCCAAACTTCTAGCTGTATTATAAAGCCATAATTATTAAAACAGTTTGGTATTGGAACAAAGACACACAGACCAATGGAACTGAATAGAGAGCCCAGCAATAAAGCCACACTTATATGGACAACTAATCTTTGACAAAGGAGCAAAGAACATGCAATGAAACATGGACAGTTTGTTTAATACATGGTGTGGGGGATACTAGACAACCACATGGATAAAAATGAAACTAAACCATGCATAAAAATCAACTCAGAATGGATGAAAGAACTGGACATAAGACCTGAAACCATAAAATATATAGAAGAAAATATAGGTAAAATACCACAAAGCATGCATCTCAGTAACATCTTTAAAGACTCATCACCCAAAGCACAGAAAGTCAAGGAAAAGATAAACAACTGGCATTACATCAAACTGAAAATCTTCTGTGCAGCAAAAGAGACATTAACCAAAACAATGAGACACCCCACTGATTGGGAAAAAAATGTTTGCACTCCATACAACTGATAAGGGACTTATCTGAAACATATATGAAGAACTCACACAACTCAACAAAAACAAAGTAAACAATCCAGTCAAGAAATGGGCAGAAGAACTTCAAAGACATTTCTCCAAAGAGGAAATGCAAATGGCCAACAGGCATATGAAAAAATGTTCAACATCCCTTATCATCAGGGAAATGCAAATTAAAACCACATTGAGATACCACCTTACACCAGTAAGTATGGCACATATTAAAAAAAAAGAAGCAACAACAAATGTTGGCAAGGATGTGGTGAAAAAGGAACTCTCCTACATTGCTGGTGGGAGTGAAAACTGGTCTAACCACTATGGAAAGCTGTCGGGAGGTTCCTCAGTCTACTAAAAATGGATCTCCCATATGATCCAGCAATTCCACTCCCAGGGATCTACCCAAAGGACACAAAAACATTGATTCAAAAGAACACCTGCAGCACTATGTTTATTGCAGCACTATTGACAATAGGTAAAACCTGGAAACAACACAAATGCCCAAAAACAGATGACTGGATCAAGAAGATGTGGTATAATATACACAATGGATTATCATTCAGCAAGTAAAAAAGATAAAATCATGCCATTCGCAGCAACATGGATGGAGCTAGAAGGAATTATGCTCAGTGAAATAAGCCACAAGGAACAAGAAAAATATCAGATGGTTTTGCTTATAGCAGGAATATAGGGAAACCAAATAAGACACCAGTGTAAAAACATAATAACAGTACAAAACGCAACAAAGCAAAAACATGCAATTATAAATCAGAGTCATACTGCAGGGGAAGAGAAGGAAAAGGGATTAGAGGGACGGAGGGAGGAGTACAGGGGACTGAGGTGATGGTGCAAGGGTGCGCTGGTGAAATTCTATGGGGACTACACCTGAGGGGGTGGGGGGAAGTAAATATTGTTTAAAAATGAATAATGATGTAAAAATTTTTAAAAATTAAAAAAAGGAAATAAATAGAAATTTTAAAAAATCCCAAAAGAGCAATGAAACCAAAAGCTGGTTCTTTAAAAAAATAAACACAACAGACAAACCTCTAGCTCAGCTCACAAAGAAAAAAAGGGAGAAAGCACAATAGGATCAAAACTGAAGTTGGTTCTTTAAAAAAATAAACACAATAGACAAACCTCTAGCTCAGCTCACAAAGAAAAAAAGGGAGAAAGCACAATAGGATCAAAAGAGAGAAAACAGCAGAAATCCCAAGAATAATCAGAGAATACTATAAACATTTATATGCAAACAAGTTCAACAATCTAGAAGAGATGGACAAATTCCTAGAGCTATATAATCATTCATGTTAGACAAAGAAGAAATAGAACACCTAAAGAGACCAATCACAAGCAATGAAATTGAAACAGTAATCAAAACCCTCCCAAAACAAACCCCAGGACCACACAGCTTCACAAATGAATTCTAACAAACATTCAGAAATGAACTGGTGCCTATCCTACAAAAATTCTTTCAAAAAATTGAGAAGGAAGGAATGGAAAAAGATGTAAAATTTCACCACTGCTTTTCAAATGTGTTTTATGAAGGCAACATTACACTAATACCAAAATCAAACAAAGACAAGATAAAAAAGGCCAATCTCCCTAATGAATGTTCATACAAAAATCCTCAGTAAAATCCTAGTAAACAGAATCCAACAACGCATCAAAAGGATACTACACCATGACCATTGCGATTTATTACAGGGGCACAAGGATGGCTCAGCATCCTAAAATTAAATAAATACATCAACAAAAAGAAAAATAAAAATCAATGATCATATCAGTAGATGCTGAGAAAGCATTTGACAAAGTTCAGCATCAGTTTATAATGAAGTATCTTGAAATTCTCAGGATAGAAGGGACATTCATTAACATAATAAAAGCCATAGATGACAAACCCAAAGCCAATATTATTCTCTGTGGTGAAAGCTGAAAGCCTTTCCTTTAAGATCTGGAACAAAAGAAGGATATAAAATCTCACACTGCTTTTCAATATAATACTGGAAGTCCTAGCCAGAGCAATAAGGTAAGAGAAAGACATACAAGGAATCCAAATAGGAAAGAAGAAGTAAAACTATTACTATTTGAAGATGATATGATAATATACATAAAGTACCCTAAGAACTTCACAGAAAAAGGAAGAAATTAAGTAAGCCATCTCATTTACAATTGAAACAAACAAACAAAAAAATCAAGTACCTGGGAATAAGCCTAACAAAAGCGGTGAATGAACTATACGGCGAAAATTACAAATCATTGTTAAAAGAGACAGAAGAAGACACAAAGAAATGGAAATATACCCCATGCTCATGGATTGGAAAAATTAACATCATCAAAATGGCCATTATACCATAAGCAATTTACAGATTTTTCACAATTCTGATAAAAATTTCCATGACATTCTTCAAAGAAATAAAAAAAAAGTGGTGAAATTCATATGTAGCCACAAAAAAACTGTGTATAGTCAAACTTTCCTGAACTAAAAGAAGGAGAATAGATGTATCACAGGCCAGCTTCAAACTATATGACAAAGCCATAGTAAAAACTATATTACAAAGCCATATGGTACTAGAACAACAACAGACCAATGAAATTGAATAGAAAACTCAGGAATGAAGCCACTCATATATGGACAACAAAGGAGCAAAGAATATGCATTGACACAAGGACAGTCTATTCAACAAATGGTGATGGGAAAACTGGACCACCAAATGTAAAAGAATGAAACTAGAATATCCACAAAACCAGCTCATAATGGGCAAAAGAAGTAAACATAAGACATGAAGCCATAAAATATATAGAACAAAATACAGGCAAAACACTATGTAGAATACACCTTAGTAACATCTTTAAAGACTTAGCCCCCAAAGCAAAGAAAGTAAAGGAGAAGATGAACAGCTGGGATTACATCAAATTAAAAAGCTTCTGTACAACAGAAGAGAAACTAACCAAAGAGACACCCTACTGATTGGGAGAAAATTTTGCACACAGTACAACTGATAAGGGACTTATCACAAAGATCTACAAAGAGCTTATATAACTCAACAAAAACAAAGTAAACAAGCCAGTGAAAAAAATGGGCAGAAGAGCTAAAAAGACACTTCTCCAAAGAGGAAATGCTAATGGCCAACAGACATATGAAAAAATGTACAGTATCACTTATAATCAGGCAAATGCAAATCAAAATCACAATGAGCTACCACTCTACACGAGTGAGAATGGCACATATTAAAAAAGCCAGCAACAACAAATGATGGTGAGCATGTGGAGAAAAAGGAACTCTCCTACACTGCTGGTGGGAATGCAAACTGATCCAACCACTATGGAAAGCTGCATGAAGGTTCCTCAAGCTACTAAAAGGGAAGTAAATAATAATGCATATTTATATCAAGAAACAATTAAAAAATCTAATCTTAAATATTAATAAACTAGAAAAATAACCAAAATCAATTGTCAGAAGGAAGGAAATAATGAAAATTAGAGAAGAAATAAGTCAATAGAAATAAAATACAACATTTATTAAAACAATGAAATCGAAAGTTAGAACTTGAAAAGATAAACAAATATCTACATATGATCATTAGAGGAAAAATAACACTCTAATAAACTGAATCACAAATGAAAGAAGGGAAGTTAAAACAGATATCATAGCAATACAGAGGATCATATCACTTTGAACATCTTCATGCAAATAATTCAGATAAATCAGAAAAAATTTTTAAAATCATACAGCCTCCTAAGATTGAATCAAGAAGAAATTGAAAATTTAAAATATCGATTACAACCAAGAAAATTGAATCAGTAAAAAAAAAAGCCCAGGACCACATGTTTTCAATAGTGAGTTTTACTAAACCATCAAAGATAAATATCTTTCTCAAGCACTTATGAACACTGAGGAGGAGGGAATGCTTCCAACACACTTTATGAGGCCAATACTACTTTGATAACCAAAACAAACACATCACAAAAAGGAAACTATAGACTGATATCCCTGATGAACATTGACAATAAAATCCTTAACAAAATCTTAGCAAACAGATAAAAAAATACATAAAAAGGATCAGGATTTATTGCAGCAATAAAGATTGATTAATGTAATTCAAAGCATCAACAAATGATTAAAAACCATGTGAAGCAGAAAAAGCTTATGATAAAATCCAATATCTAGGATTGAAAACTCTCAGTAAAATGAGGAGAGAAGGAACATACCTCAGCCTAAAAAAGATCAAATATGCCAAATATAGCTAAAATCATACCCAATATTGAAAAATTGAAAGCTAACCTTCAAGATCAGGTATCGACAAGGATGCCCACTCTTACATTATTATTCAACATAGTATTGGAAGTCCTGGCTAGAACAATTGGGCAAGGGAATGATATAACAGGAATCCAAAATGGAAAAGAAGTAAAACTATCAATATTTGCAGATGACACGATAATATACATAGAAAAACCCTGAAGACTCGACTTTAAAAAAAAAAAACTTAGAAAAAATAGGGGGAGGGCGGAGCAACATGGCAGAGAGGAGACGCTGCGAGTAAGATCTCCCATTTAAAAAAGTTAATAGGGAGGAAAAGCGGCAGGTCCCAGTGAGAACTGGGACACGGAAGATAAACGGACGACTCCAGCAAACTACCCGAAGAAGAAATTGACCATAAAAGAGGACTAGAAGGGAGGAAAGCGCAGAACCCTGCTACCCTCCCCCACCCACAGAGTCGGCACTCTCTGACCAGCAGAGAGGAGGAAAAAAAAAACCAAAACGACCAACAAGAACAAACTACGCAGCAAGCGGGACTGTGAGTGGAAAGGAACTATTGCAGCCACCACACCCCGTGAACGGGAGCTGCGGAGAACCCTGCAGGATTCTCCGCGGAGGTGAGCTCCGGGCGCCATTAAACAGAGACCCCGCCCCCCAGGAGGACGCCAGGACCAGCACACAGCCCCGGGCCGTCCAGTAAGATTACGCTGAAAAGCAGTGCGCTGGAAAAGCAAACACGGATCGGGATCGCGAGGAAAAGTGGTGTGCTGGAAAAGCAAACGCGGATTGGGATCTGGATAGCGCAGAAAAGCAGCGCTGTTGAAAAGCAAACGCGGATTGGGATCGCGGCTGCCCAGGTCCCTGCTCCTGCGACCTAGGCTTGCAGGGAGACACGCGAGAAGACCCTCACTGAGGTGAAAGTCCCTCACTGAGTATCCAGGAACCAGGCACCCAGGCACGGGAGCGGGGTGCAAAAGACACCATTCTGTGGACACTGAACTGGGCTACAGCCCGCGTCCTGGAACTGAGGGCTTTGGAACTGAGATCCGGGGCACAAAATTCGGGGCATGGGTTCTCCACGACGGTGGGGCACAAGGCAGACACAGCACCCCAAAGCCGTTGAAGTTTACCCTACCATTCCCGCTCTGTTTCCTGTCCCACAGGATGAAAAAAAAAAAAAAAACAGCTCCCCAAGGGCTCTAGGAGACATCTCTGGCGCCACCTAGCGATTTGAAACCAGCAGAGGCTCCTGGAGGAGCCAGTGGCCAGCTGGGAAGTTAGCCCACGCCGGGTCCATGACGACCAGTAGTCTGAGCCCACAGGGGGAGCGAGTACCCAAAGCCGGGGCAGACCAGGCGCGCAGAAGAGTGTGCCTGAGACTGAACACGCAGGGAGTGTGTCCCGCATCGCCATTTTAGAACAGGGACATTTCTTCAGTAAAGACTGCCTGCAGAAGGCTCCCTCAGGAGCCAGAGTTGAGCCGGGGAAGTTCGCCCACACCAGAACACCTCTGGCCTGCAGTCAAAGCCCAGAGGGGGAGAGGGAACCCACTGCTGGGGCAGACCAGGAGCACAGGGGAGTGTGTCCCCACATCGGCATTTTAGAACAGGGACCTTTCTTCAGTAAAGACTGCTTGAAACTGACAGATGGCTCCCGGAGGAACCAGAGGGGAGCAGAGAAGCTCACCCAAGATGCCGGCCAGTCCCAGCAACACAGTGTCCCAACGCATACGGCAAATTAGAAAACAGACAGTAGGGAGTAGAAGAACCACACGCAACATAGCAAATCCTCAGGGAAGAAGCACACCACAAAAAGAAAACCAGCCCCCAGATTGCAACGACAGTAACTTGGAAGAACTTCTGAGCCTTCCAGAAAGAGAATTTAAAATTGCCATGATTAAAAAAATGACAGAAGTCATAAAGGAAAACAATGATAAGGGAAAAATAATCAACGATCAGAAGAATGAAATTGAGTCCCTAAAGAGGGAAGTAAAAGAAATGCAGGAGATCAAAGAATTAATGGAAGAACTAAAGAATTCTGGGAAAAGCAATGAAAACAGAATAGATGAAATGGAAGAACGAATAAGTTCTCTTGAAGACACAGAAATAAAAAGAACCAAAACAGAAAAGGAAAGAGAAGTACGAAGGAAAAAGAACGAAGAAAGACTTCGGGAACTATCTGACTCCATGAGGAAAGGAAATATAAGAGTTATAGGAATACCAGAAGGAGAGGAGAGAGATGTAGAAACAGAGAAAATATTCCAGGAGATAATTGAAGAGAACTTCGCAAATGTGAAGAAGGAGCTGAAAATTGATATACAAGAAGCAAGAACACCAAACTTCCACGACGAAAGGAAAAATACAGCAAGACACATACTAGTGAAGCTCCCAAGAATCCAGGACAAGAAAAAAATAATGAAGCTGACAAGAGGGAAGAAACAAATAACATTCAAAGGAAAACCAATCAGGCTGACATCAGACTTCTCTGAAGAAACGCTACGGGCAAGGAGAGAGTGTAAGGACATAGTCAACAGACTCCAAGAAAACAGATGTCAACCAAGAATACTCTATCCTACGAAGCTTTCCTTCCTCTATGAAGAAAGAATCAGGACCTTCCCAGACTAACAGAAACTATGGAACTTCATTACCAATAAACCCCCACTCCAAAAAATACTACAAGGAATCCTAAAGCCAGAACCTCAGAGGGACGAATAACAACGAAAGAAGGCAAGGGAAAAAAAAGATATTAAAAGAATAAATAAAATCAAAGGAAAGACAAACACAATGGCAAATACAGATGCTAACATATCAATATTAACCCTAAATGTAAATGGACTAAACTCTTCAATAACAAGACACAGAGTTGCAGCCTGGATTAAGAAACAAAACCCATCCTTTTGCTGTCTCCAGGAAACACATTTAGCTACAAAAGATAAAAATAGACTCAAAGTTAAAGGATGGAAAACAATCCTACAAGCAAATGGACCAAAAAAGAAAGCAGGAACAGCTATACTTATATCAGATAAAACAGATTTCAAACTCAAAAAAATAAAAAGGGATCCCAACAGTCACTACATTATGATCAAAGGGACAATACTTCAAGAAGAAATAACACTAATTAACATATACACACCAAATGAAGGAGCACCAAAATATATCAGACAACTGTTGTCATCTCTGAAAACAGACATCAGAGAAAACACATATGTAGTGGGAGACTTCAACACACCACTATCAACAATGGATAGATCAACAAGACAAAAAATAAGTAAAGAAACTAAAGCTCTAAATAAGGACCTAGAGCATTTGGGCTTAACAGACATCTATAGAACACTAAACCCCCAAAAAACGGAGTACACATTTTTCTCAAGCGCACATGGATCATTCTCCAGGATCGATCACATACTGGGGCACAAGACAAACATCAACAGATACACCAAGATTGAAATCATACCAACCATCTTTTCTGACCATGAGGCATCAAGCTAGAAATAAACCATAAAAAGAAGGCAAGGAACTTTCCTACCTCATGGAGACTAAAAACCACACTACTAGAAGACCACTGGACTAATGAGGAGATCAAAGAGGAAATTAAAAAATTCTTTGAATTGAATGACAAGGAGGACACCAATATCCTAAATGTATGGGACGCAGCAAAAGCAGTAATAAGAGGAAAATATATAGCAATAGAAGCTCACATCAAGAAACAAGAAAGAACTCAAAGAAACAACCTAATCTCGAAGCTCAAAGATCTAGAAAAAGAACAACAAAAAAACCCCAAAACCAGTAGAAGAAAAGAAATAATAAAAACCAAAGCAGAAATAAATGAAATTGAAACTAAAAAAACAATCCAAAAGATTACTGAAACCAAGAGCTGGTTCACTTGTAATCAGGGAAATACAAATCAAAACTACAATGAGATACCATCTTACACCAGTGAGAATGGCACATATTAAAAAAACTAGCAACAACAAATGTTGGCGAGGTTGTGGAGAAAAAGGCACTCTCCTGCACTGTTGGTGGGAGTGCAAACTGGTCTAACCACTATGGAGAGCTGTGTGGAGATTTCTGGACCTACTAAACATAGAGCTTCCATATGATCCAGAAATTCCACTCCTATGTATTTACCCAAAGGACACAGAAACATCAATTCCAAAGAGCACCTGCACACCTATGTTTATAGCAGCACTGTTTACAATAGCTAAGCTTTGGAAACAGCCCAAATGCCCAAAAATAGATGACTGGATCAAGAAGATGTGGTACAAATATACCATGGAATATTACTCAGCATTCAAAAAAGATAAACACATGCAATTTGCAGCAACATGGATGGCACTGGAAGGGATCATGCTCAGTGAAATAAGCCATAAAGAAAAAGAAAAATACCGGATGGTCTCACTCATAGCAGGAATCTAGAAAACTTAAATAAGGGACCAGGAAAATGAATAACTATAAGAAAGTGAAAATCAAAATCAACAAAACACTATGAACCAGAGACACTTTTTGGGGTGTGGGGGGCGGGAGGGGAGGGATTGGGGTCAGAATGGGGGGGTTGCATTTGTATGGGGAATATAAAAATAAAATTTATTATAAAAAAAAAACTTAGAAAAAATAAAAAGTACAGTTAAGTGGCAGGTTACGAAACCAATATACAAAAATCTGTTGCATTCTTATTTGGAAACTATGAACTAGAAAAAAATGAAAAATACAATCCCATTTACAATAGCATCAAAAAGTATTAAATACCTGTAATAAACATAGGAAAGGAGGTGTAGGACCTGTACAATGAACACTATTGTTAAAAGAAGTGAAAAACAAAAGAAACGGAAAGACATTCCCTGCTCATAGACTGGAAGAGTTAACATTGTTAAAATGGCCATGTTACTCAAAAGAATAGATAGATTCAAAGCAACCTGCTCAAACTTTCAATAACATACTTCAAGGAATATAACAAAAATTAGTATAATTTATATGGATCACAAAATATTTCAAATAGCTAAGGCAATCTTGGAAAAAAAGGGACAAATTCAGGGATTAAACCGCCAGACTTTAAGCTATACTAACAAGCTACAGGAACCAAAGCAGTATGATATTGGAAGAAAAATAGACACAAATATCAATGGACTAGAATTGATAGCACAGACATAACCCCAAACTTGTATGGATAGTTAATTTATAACAAAGAAGCTAAGCATATAAAATGGAAAAAGAAAGTCTCTTCAATATATGGTGCTGGGCAAATGGAATATGCAAAAGAATGAACTTAGATCA
This sequence comes from Talpa europaea, assembly GCF_964194135.1. Taxonomy (NCBI): domain Eukaryota; kingdom Metazoa; phylum Chordata; class Mammalia; order Eulipotyphla; family Talpidae; genus Talpa; species Talpa europaea. Next base: position 69,820,943 of record NC_140069.1, read on the forward strand.
CTATGTCACATGCTATACAAAAAATTAACTTAAAATATATGTAAGACTTGATATAAACTACATAGAAGTAAATATAAGGAGAACATTCCACAACATTGTTTTCAGGAATGTCCTTGGGTACTTGATTGGGTACTTCTTCTATTCAGGAAATAGAAAAAAAAGTGGGACTACATTAAACTAAAAGCTTCTGCACAGAGAAAGAAATTACCATTAAGACAAAAAAGCACCCTACAGAATGGAAGAAAGTATTTGCATATCATACATATGTCAAGGGGCATCCAAGGATATCCAGGATCTACAATGAACTCATACAAGTCAACAAAATGAAAACACATAATCCAATCCAAAAAAAAATGGCAGAAAAGCTAAATAGGCACTTCTCCAAAGAAGACATATAGATAATCAACATGCACATAAAAAGAGCTCATCACCACTTACGAGGGAAATGCAGCTCAAAACTACAATGATATACCATCTCATACCTATGATAATGGCACCTATCAAAAAGACCAGAAACAAGTGTTGGTGAGGATGTGGAAAAAGGAATTCCTGTTGGGATTATGGGAACAAGTGTTGGTGGGAATATAGTCTGGTCCATCCTTTATGGAAACCAGTAAGGAGGTTTCTCAAATTCTTATAAATAGATCTACCATATTATGCACTAATCCCATTCTTAAATATCTACATTAACAATGATGCAAAAAACACTAATTTGAAGGATTAAGAAAATGGCATACACACACACAGAGAATATCATAGTACACCACAATGAAAAAAGATGAACACTTGGCATTTGTGACATTTTAGGTTTCTATTTTGTTATGATTTTTTAAACTCTCATCCTCTTTCATACATATATCCAAGATTATATTTTTTCTCAAAACGCTAAACAGTTATAAAATTTGTGTCTAATAATTCCATTCATCTCAAAGTCTTAAAGATCTGTTTTAGTTTTTTTGTTCCTCATTCATAGTGCCTACTTTCTGTTTGGGATAGGAGGCTTACTTCTGAGATTGTAAGTGACAAGTGCTCCTCACATGAACTTGAAGCCTGAATTCACATGACACTGGTAATCTGAAAATTGAGAAATAACTTTACAGAGTGCTCTTGGATAGTTAGTGCTTCCAGGAGTCTGGCAGACAGAGATATAAATTGCCTCTGGAAAAATACACATTCATTTAAGTTGAAGAATTTCTAAAATGAAAGTCTAAGAAAATGAACATCTTATTGCCAAAACTAATATATAATAAAATAAGGATATTCAAAGGAAGGAAGAAAATGCAGAAAGTCTAGTCAAAATAATACAAAAGAACTCTAAAAAGCTAATCAAAGACATAAAACAAAATTTGGGGAAAAAATGAATGGCATGAGAAATCAAATTAATGAACTGAAAGTAAAAATTGAAATTTATAACAAGAAAAGAATAGAGTCACAGGATTTATAAGATCAATAGAGGAGATCAAAATTCTGGAGGAATTATTAAAGAATAGACTAAATGGCAGATTGAATCAGTGACCTTAAAGATAATCATGCACAATGTAACCAAGTGGAAGAAGAAAGAGTAATGTGAAGGAAAGAAAATGAAGACATACTTAGAGAACTATCTAACTCCATTAGGAAAAGCAACATAAGGATAGTGGGTTTTCCAGAATGAGAGAAGGATAGGGAGAACAGAGAGCTCATTTATAGACAGAGGAAAATGTCTCAAATCTGGTGAAGGAACTAAAAATATAAGTTCAAAAAGCTAAAAGAACACCTAGCTATTAGATGTAATGAGACTTACGCCAAGACACATGGTTATGAAACTATCAATAATTCAAATAACATTGAAAGTTGCTAGGGGGAAAAAAAAGCAGATTATCCACATAAGCATTCCCTTCAGGCTTACATTACAGGATGCCACCTTATCAAGACCAAGACTACTGCCATACTGTGGAAAGGGCAGGACAATGGCAAGTAAAAGTACCACAAAACTTATTTTACTTATTTTTTGAAATTTTATTTATTTATGCATACAGAACTGTGGTGTAACTTCTCTGAGAAAGTCCTACAAACAATGAGAGAATAGAATGATATATTCAAAAATATATTTTAGAATGCTATATTCAAAAACTGCCAGCTGAGAATACCATATCCAAAGGGACTGTTCTTAAGATATGAGGGAGAAATAAGGCCTTCGTAGACAAACAGAGGTTGAGGGAGTTTGCAAACATTGAAAGTAGCTCTCCTATCTAAACGAAGAGGAGAAAATCCTAAAAACAAACAAACAAAAACAAAAACTGAACAAGGAAAGAGAAACAGAAAACTGAATACAAAATGGCAGTAGAAACACTCATATATCAATAATTTCCTTAAATGTAAATGGACTGAATTCACCAATCAAAATGCACATAGAGGCTGATTGGATCAGAAACCAAAGTCAATGTTCTGGTGTATCCAGAACAGTCAACTGGACTTCAAAATTAAACATAGATTCAGAGTAAATGGGTGGAAAGCAATCTTGTAAGCAAATTGTACCTGATGGGCAAAAAGGGACAGTGATGGGCATCATATAATGATTAAGGGATCAATCCATGAAGAAGTCATAACATCTATCTGTCATGTTTATGTATGTATGTATGTATGTATATATGTATGTATGTATACACCCAATGAAGGAGCATCAAAACTGGAAAGCAACCACCAAAAAAAGCAAGATATACAGATACTGAATAGCATATTACTGAATGACTATTGGGCTAATGAGGAATCAAAAATACATTAATAAATACTCAAAGACACACAAAAATGAAGACATGAGCTATCAGAACCTACGGGGTGAAGCAAAGCAGTGCTAAGAGGCAAGTACACAGCGATTAAGAAACAAGAAAGGGACTCCTGGTGGTGCAAGGGGTGAAGCACAGTACTGTTAAGCAATCCCTGGCTGGTCACAGAGCTACCCACAAAGCGCAGCAGATCTGTCTCACCCGCTGCTCCCCTCAGCAGTGTATTTCAGCCAATCTGCCTGTTCAGTTCCCTACTCTGTCTCTGGTGAATCTTCTCAACCTCCCTCCACACCTCTGGCCTGTACCCCAGTTCTTGTATGCATAAATACATAAATCTTTAAAAAAGAAAAAAGAAACAAAAAAGAGCTCAATCTAATCTTATACCTTCCTTAAGGATCTAGATGAAGAAGAACAAAACAAAAAGCCAGTAGAAGGATAGAAATAACAATAGAGTCTGCTCTATAACCAAATAGAAACAAAAAGACAGTTCACAAAAAAGGGGTGAAATCTCTAAATTATATAATCATAAATGAAAGAGAAGGTAAAACAATGTCATTATAAAATAGAGAATCATAAGGAAATACTATGAACATCTTTACACAAATAAATTGGACAACTTAGAAGACATGGACATATTCATACAAGTATAATTGAAACAATAATCAAAAGTATCCCATAAAACAAAAGTCCAAGATCAGTTTCACTAGGGGTTCTACCAAACCTTTATTTTATTTTTTTAAATTTTATTTTTATAGTCCCCATACAATTGCAGCCCCCCCCATTCTGACCCCAATCCCTCCCCTCCTGCCCCCGCCCCCCTAAAAGTATCTCTGGTTCATAGTTTTTTTGTTGATTTTGATTTTCACTTTCATTTTCCTGGTCCCTTACTTAAGTTTTCTAGATTCCTGCTATGAGTGAGACCATCCGGTATTTTTCTTTTTCTTTCTGGCTTATTTCGCTGAGCATGATCCCTTCCAGCGCCATCCATGTTGCTGCAAATTGCATGTGTTTATCTTTTTTTGAATGCTGAGTAATATTCCATGGTATATATGTACCACATCTTCTTGATCCAGTCATCTATTTTTGGGCATTTGGGTTGTTTCCAAAACTTAGCTATTGTAAACAGTGCTGCTATAAACATAGGGGTGCAGGTATTCTTTGGAATTGATGTTTCTGTGTCCTTTGGGTAAATACCTAGGCGTGGAATTGCTGGATCATATGGAAGCTCTATGTTTAGTAGGTCCAGAAATCTCCACACAGCTCTCCACAGTGGTTGGACCAGTTTGCACTCCCACCAACAGTGCAGAAGAGTTCCTTTTTCTCCACACCCTCGCCAATATTTGTTGTTGCTAGTTTTTTTAATATGTGCCATTCTCACTGGTGTAAGATGGTATCTCATGGTAGTTTTGATTTGCATTTCCCTGATGACAAGTGATGTTGAACATTTTTTCATATGCCTGTTGGCCATTTGCATTTCCTCTTCAGAGAAGTTTCTTTTTAGCTCTTCTGCCCATTTTTTGACTGGATAATTTTCTTTGTTGTTGTTGAGTCTCATCAGCTCTTTGCAGATTTTTGTGATCAGTCCTTTATCATTAGTGTTGGGTGCAAAAATGTTCTCCCAGTTGGTGGGGTTTCTCTTTGTTTTTGTTATTGTCTCTTTTGTGTGCAGAAGCTCTTTATTTGATGTAGTCCCAGCTGTTTATCTTTGCCTTCACTATCACTGCTTTGGGTGATGTGTCTGTAAAGACGTCTTTGATGTGCATATCACGTAGTGTTTCACTTATATTTCCTTCTATGTATTTTATGGTTTCAGGTATTATGTCTAGTTCTTTAATCCATTTTGAGTTGATTTTTGTGTATGGTATGAGGTAGTGGTCAAGTTTCATTCTTTTGCATGTAGCAACCCAGTTTTCCCAGCACCATTTATTGAACAAACTTTCTTTGCTCCAATGCATAGTCTTTGCTCCTTTGTCAAAGATTAGTTGACCATAAATCTGTGGGTTTATTTCTGGATTTTCTATTCGATTCCATTGGTCTGTGTGTCTGTTCTTGTTCCAATACCATGCAGTTTTGATGATTATGGCTTTGTAGTAGAGTTTGAAGTCTGGGAGTGTGATGCCTCCATTCCCTTCTTTTTTTTTTTTCAGGAGAGCTTTGGCTATTCGGGGTTTTTTGTGATTCCATATGAATTTCATCAACAATTGTTCTATTTCTTTGAAGAATGACATTGAAATTTTGATTGGAATAGAATTGAATCTGTATATTGCTTTTGGAAGGATGGCCATTTTATTTTATTTTATTTTATTTTATTTTATTTTATTTATAGAGGCATGTTTTATTTATTTATGTGTTTGTTTGTTTTGTTTTATACATGCACTGGGTACAGTCAGAAGCACGGGAGGGTGAGAGAATTCACCAGAGCCAGAGTGGGGAGCAGAGCAGGCAGAAGGACCGAAGGACACTGCTGAGGGGAGCAGCGGGCGGCAGGAGAGGTCTGCACACCATGTGGGACCCTCCTCTGGTGGCTGGGGAGCAGCCAGGGATTGAACCGGCGCCGCAGAGGTCGCCGGCAGCTTCGCAACCCAGTGCTCAACCGCTTCGCCACCGGGGAGGCCCAAGGATGGCCATTTTAATAATGTTTATTCTACCAATCCATGAGCAGGGGATGTCTTTCCATTTCTTTGTGTCTTCTTCTATTTCTTTTAAGTGTGTTATAGTTTTCTTTGTATAGGTCCTTTACCTCTTTTGTTAGATTTATTCCCAAATATTTGATTTTTTTTGTTTCAATAAAAAAAAGAGATGGTTTTTTTTGATTTCTTCTTCTTCAGATTTATTGTTTGTGTATAGGAAGGCTACTGACTTTTGCGTGTTGATTTTGTATCCTGCCACTTTACTGAACTGACTGATGAGTTGAATTAGTTTTTCTGTGGAGTTTTTGGGGTTCTCTATGTATATTATCATATCATCTGCAAATAGTGATAGCTTGACTTCTTCTTTTCCTATTTGGATTCCTTGGATGTCTTTCTCTTGTCTTATTGCTCTGGCTAGGACTTCCAGTATTATATTGAAAAGCAGTGGTGAGAGTGGGCATCCTTGTCTTGTTCCAGATCTTAAGGAAATTGCTTTCAGCTTTTCACCATTGAGAATGATACTGGCTGTTGGCTTCTCATAGATGGCCTTTATGATGTTGAGGTATGTTCCTTGTATCCCAAGAATTTCAAGGGCTTTTATCATGAATGGGTGTTGCACTTTGTCGAAAGCTTTCTCAGCATCTATTGATATTATCATATGGTTTTTATATTTCTTTTTGTTGATGTGTTGGATAACGTAGATTGATTTTCGGATGTTAAACCATCCTTGTGTCCCTGGAATGAATCCTACTTGGTCGTGGTGAATTATCTTATGGATACATTGTTGGATTCTGATAGCTAAAATTTTATTGAGGATTTTTGCATCAGTGTTCATTAGGGAGATTGGCCTGTAGTTTTCCTTTTTTGTGTTGTCCTTGTTCAGTTTTGTTATTAGTGTAATGTTGGCTTCATAGAACGTGTTTGGTATTGTCCCTTCCTTCTCAATTTTTTGGAAGAGTTTGTGAAGGATAGGCACTAATTCGTCTCTGAATGTTTGGTAGAATTCATTTGTAAATCCATCAGGTCCTGGGCTTTTGTTTTTGGGGAGGTTTTTGAGTACCATTTCAATTTCACTGCTTGTAATTGGTCTGTTTAGGTGTTCTATTTCTTCTTTATCTAGCTTTATCTAGATTGTAGAGTTGTAGGAATTTGTCCATCTCCTCTAGATTGTTAAACTTGTTTCCATATAACTGTTCATAGTAGTTACTGATTATTCTTTTGATTTCTGCTGTGTCCGTTGTGATTTCTCCTCTTTCATTGATGATCCTGTTTATTTGTGCTTTCTCCCTTTTTTCCTTTGTGAGCCTGGCTAGGGGTTTGTCTATTTTATTGATTTTTTCAAAGAACCAGCTCTTGGTTTCATTAATCTTTTGGATTGTTTTTTTAGTTTCAATTTCATTTATTTCTGCTTTGGTTTTTATTATTTCTTTTCTTCTACTGGTTTTGGGGTTTTTTTGTTGTTCTTTTTCTAGATCTTTGAGCTTCGAGATTAGGTTGTTTCTTTGAGTTCTTTCTTGTTTCTTGATGTGAGCTTCTATTGCTATATATTTTCCTCTTATTACTGCTTTTGCTGCGTCCCATACATTTAGGATATTGGTGTCCTCCTTGTCATTCAATTCAAAGAATTTTTTAATTTCTTCTTTGATCTCCTCATTAGTCCAGTGGTCTTCTAGTAGTGTGGTTTTTAGTCTCCATGAGGTAGGAAAGTTCCTTGCCTTCTTTTTATGGTTTATTTCTAGTTTGATGCCTTCATGGTCAGAAAAGATGGTTGATATGATTTCAATCTTGGTGTATTTGTTGATGTTTGTCTTGTGCCCCAAGTATGTGATCGATCCTGGAGAATGATCCATGTGCGCTTGAGAAAAATGTGTACTCCGTTTTTTGGGGGTTTAGTGTTCTATAGATGTCTGTTAAGCCCAATTGCTCTAGGTCCTTATTTAGAGCTTTAGTTTCTTTACTTATTTTTTGTCTTGTTGATCTATCCATTGTTGATAGTGGTGTGTTGAAGTCTCCCACTACGTATGTGTTTTCTCTGATGTCTGTTTTCAGAGAGGACAACAGTTGTCTGATATATTTTGGTGCTCTTTCGTTTGGTGAGTATATGTTAATGAGTGTTATTTCTTCTTGAAGTATTGTCCCCTTGATCATAATGTAGTGACCATTGGGGTCTGTTTTTATTTTTTTGAGTTTGAAATCTGTTTTATCTGATATAAGTATAGCTGTTCCTGCTTTCTTTTTTGGTCCATTTGCTTGTAGGATTGTTTTCCTTTAACTTTGAGCCTATTTTTATCTTTTGTAGCTAAATGTGTTTCCTGGAGACAGCAAAAGGTTGGGTTTTGTTTCTTAATCCAGGCTGCAACTCTGTGTCTTTTTATTGAAGAGTTTAGTCCATTTACATTTAGAGTTAATATTGATATGTTAGCATCTGTATTTGCCATTGTGATTGTCTTTCCTTTGATTTTATTTATTTATTCTTTTAATAACTTTTTTTTTGGCCTTCTTTCATTGTTATTCGTCCCTCTGAGGTTCTGGCTTTAGGATTCCTTGTAGTATTTTTTGGAGTGGGGGTTTAGTTGTAATGAAATTCCGGAGTTTCTGTTTGTCTGGGAAGGTCCATATTCTTTCTTCAAAGAGGAAGGAGAGCTTTGCGGGATAGAGTATTCTTGGTTGGCATCTGTTTTCTTGGAGTCTGTTGACTATGTCCTTCCACTCTCTCCTTGCCCGTAGCGTTTCTTCAGAGAAGTCTGATGTCAGCCTGATTGGTTTTCCTTTGAATGTTATCTGTTTCTTCCCTCTTGCCAGCTTCATTATTTTTTCCTTGTCATGGATTCTTGGGAGCTTCACTAGTATGTGTCTTGCTGTATTTTTCCTTTCGTCGTGGATGTTTGGTGTTCTTCTTGCTTCTTGTATATCAGTTTTCAGCTCCTTCTTCGTATTTGGGAAGTTCTCTTCAATTATCTCTTTGAATATTTTCTCTGTTCCTACATCTCTCTCCTCTCCTTCTGGTATTCCTATAACTCTTATATTTCCTTTCCTCATGGAGTCAGATAGTTCCCGAAGTCTTTCTTCGTTCTTTTTCCTTCGTACTTCTCTTTCCTTTTCTGTTTTGGTTCTTTTTATTTCTGTGTCTTCAAGAGTACTTATTCGTTCTTCCATTTCATCTATTCTGCTTTCATTGCTTTTCCCAGAATTCTTTAGTTCTTCCATTAATTCTTTGATCTCCTGCATTTCTTTTACTTCCCTCTTTAGGGACTCAATTTCATTCTTCTGACCATTGTTTTCCCTCTCTAGGGACTCAATTGCATTCTTCTGATCGTTGATTATTTTTCCATTATCATTGTTTTCCTTTATGACTTCTGTCAGTTTTTTAATCACGGCAATTTTAAATTCTTTTTCTGGAAGGCTCAGAAGTTCTTCCAAGTTACTGTCATTGCAATCTGGGGGCTGGTTTTCTTTTTGTGTTGTGCTTTTTCCCTGGGGAGTTGCTATGTTGCGTGTGGTTCTTCTACTCCCTACTGTCTGTTTTCTAATTTGCTGTATGCGTTGGGACACTGTGTTGCTGGGACTGGCCGGCATCTTGGGTGAGCTTCTCTGCTCCCCTCTGGTTCCTCCGGGAGCCATATGTCAGTTTCAAGCAGTCTTTACTGGAGAAAGGTCCCTGTTCTAAAATGCCGATGTGGGGACACACTCCCCTGTGCACCTGGTCTGCCCCGGCGGTGCGTTCCTGCTCCCCCTCTGGGCTTGGACTGCAGGCCAGAGGGGGTCTGGCGTGGGCGAACTTCCCCCGCTCACCTCTGGCCCCTGAGGAAGCCTTCTTTACTGAAGAAATGTAGTCTTTACTGAAGAAATGTCCCTGTTCTAAAATGGTAATGTGGGACACACTCCCTGCGCATACGGTCTCAGCTACACTCTTCTGCGTGCCTGGTCTGCCCCGGCTGTGGGTGCTCGCTCCCCCTGTGGGCTCAGACTACTGGTCGGAAGGGGCCCGGCATGGGCTAACTCCCCAGCTGGCCACTGGCTCCTCCAGGAGCCTCTGCTGGCTTCAAGTCGCTAGCTGGCGCCCGAGATCTCTCCTAGAGCCCTTGGGGAGCTGATTTTCCACCTGGTGGGACAGGGAACAGAGCGGGAATGGTAGGGTAAACCTCAACGGCTTTGGGGTGCTGTGTCTGCCCTGTGCCCCACCGTCGTGGGGAACCCACGCCCCTAATTTCATGCCCCGGGTCTCAGTTCCAAAGCCCTCAGTTCCAGGACTTGGGCTGTAGCCCAGTTCAGTGGTGCGGGAATGGCGCCTTTTGAATCCCACTCCCGTGCCTGGGCGCCTGGTTCCTGCTCACTCAGTGAGGGCCTCCGCGCGTCTCCCCGCAAGCCTAGGTCGCAGGCGCGGGACCTGCGCTTGCTTTTCAACCGCACTGCTTTTCCGCGCGATCCCGATTCCGGTCCGCGCCGCTTTTCTGCGCAATCCCGATCCCGATCCGCGTCTGCTTGTCTGCTTTTCCAGCGCACTGCTTTTCCGTGCAAGCTTACCTGCGGCCTGGGGCCATGTGCTGGTCCTGGCCTCCTCCTGGGGGGTGGGGTCTCTCTTTAATGGCGCCTGGAGCTTACCTCAGAGGCGGATCCTGCAGGATTCTCCACAGCTTCCGTTCATGGGGTGTGGTGGCTGAAATAGTTCCTTTCCACTCACAGTCCCGCTTGCTGCGTAGTTTGTTCTTGTTGGTCGTTTTAGTTTGTTTTTTTTTTCCTCCTCTCTGCTGGTTGGAGAGTGCCGACTCTGTGGGCGGGGGAGGGGAGCAGGGTTCTGCGCTTTCCTCCCTTCTGGTCCTCTTTTATGGCAACTTTCTTCTTCGGGCCCTTTGCTGGAGTCACCCGTTTATCTTCCGTGTCCCAGTTCTCACTGGGACCTGCCGCTTTTCCTCCCTATTAACTTTTTTTAATGGGAGATCTTACTCGCAGCGTCTCCTCGCCGCCATGTTGCTCCGCCCTTCCCCCTCTACCAAACCTTTAAAGAGAATTATTGCCTTCTCAATCTCTTCCCAAAAGTTGAGGAAAAGGAATGCTTCTGAGAACATTTTATGATCCAACATTACTCTGATATGTAGGCAGACAAGGATATAGCAAAAGAGAGAGAGAGAGAGAAAGAAAATTACAGACCAATATGCCTGATGAACACAGATGAAAAAATCTGCAACAAAATCTGAGCAAACTGAATTCAGCAGTACATTAAAAGGATTATTCAGCATGATCAAATGGGATTTATTCCAGTGACTCAAGGATGGTTCCATATGTGAAAATCAGTGTAATATACTATGTCATAAAAAGATAAAAAATCATATGATCATATCAATAAATGTATTTGATAAGAATCCACATCCTTTTATGATTAAAACACTTAAAAAATGGGAATAGAAGGAGCATACCTCAGTTAATAAAGGACATCTATGCTTAACCCACAGCCAACAATATACTTAAAGCCAAAATTGTAAGTTTTACCTCTAATGTTATGCAGAAGACAAGGATGCGCCTTCATTTTAAGGAGATGTGGGGTGAGAGCCTGAGAAACAGGATGACACCTTATCAAGACCAAGACTACTGCCATACTGTGGAAAGGGCAGGACAATGGCAAGTAAAAGTACCACAAAACTTATTTTACTTATTTTTTAAAAATTTATTTATTTATGCATACAGAACTGTGGTGTAAGCCAGAGGTGGTGGGAGTGAGGCGGGGGAGAGGATTCACCAGAGAGAGTGGGGAACAGAACAGGCAGATCCACTGAAATACAGTGCTGAGGAGAGCAGCAGGCAAAACAGGAGAGGTCTGCTGTGCCATATGGATTGCTCCTTGGCCAGCAGGGATAGAACTAGTGCTATAGTGGCTGGCAATAGCTTGATAGCTTTAACTCCTGTGCCACCAGGGAGGCCCACAAAACTTATTTTAAAGATGACTTTTTTTTTTTTTTTTTGCTGGAATGTTTGCTTGGCTGCTGTAAACTTTTGACTTTTTCAGAACACTAACACAATTTGTTCAGAGTGTTTCTGGTTGTTTTCTTCATGTTTCTGTGGGGGAAATAAGAGCTCGATATTTCTAAGTCTGCTGTTTTGCTGAAATACTGTTTTTAACCCATCAAATTGGCAATAAAAAATTGGGAAAGTTCTATGAAAAGTTTTGGGAAACTGGCACTCCCATCAGTATTGGTTACCGAACTGGGAGAAAGCATTCTGTGTGTGTGTGTATGTGTGTGAGTATAAATATATATATAAGTGTATTTATACGTGTGTATCAATATATATATATGTGCGTTTGCGATGTGTCTACATACATGGACAAGTACACACATATATACATAGGGTATATAGATATCTGAAAAGACAAAATACTGGTATACTTTGACCTATAAATTCAATTCCTAGAAACTAAGCTTAAGCAAATAATTATGGAAGTGTCCAGGAAATTTCACTTACAAGGATATTTATTGTTCACATCCCAACTAATAATGAAATACTGCCAGCAATATTTATGTCAAACAAGAGGGGATGGTCTACCCTACAGTGAAATGCCACATACCCACTAAAATCCATGTTATGGAAGAATATTTAATTTTACTGATGTTACATTTTTTTAAATCTATCAAAAACGAACAGATTATATTTAAAAAAATTATCTGACCACCCTTAGCAGTTGGAAACTATCCAAATTCTTCCTAACTTTGGTCTTCTTGGAACTCAAGGCAAATGTGAGCTTATCTTTGGAACTCAAGGCAAATGTGAGCTTTTATTTTACTGAAGGGAACAGGAGACTCAAATCTTGGATGAATTCTTAGGAAGGGAAGTGGACCATGTATTAATTACAAATATCAACTTATGCAATCCTTATAGAGAGGAAGAGAACTGGGTTTTACATATGGAAACTGGACCAGGGAAGTTTCTATCTTATTGGAGGCCCCAGAGCTACTAATTGGTAGAGCCCAGATTTCAACCCAGGTATTCTGATTCCAGAGTCTAGGCTTTCATTCACTGCTTTGCTGCCTGTTATTTTTCATCATAATTAACATATAACACAGAAATATGATCAGAGGTTTACACTGTCCAGCGCTTTACGTTAAGCGTTTTCACTCACAAGAACTGAAAACACATTTTGCACAGACAGGAACTGATGCTGCAAAACCCCACTGCAGCATTCCAGACTTCTTGTTTAATAACACAATGAAACGAATAATAAAGGTACTCCTTAGTCCTCAGGGCTTTACAATGTGATGTTACACATATTTTACACAGGGAACAGCAAAGCAAGGTGGCAAAGTTTTGATCAATTACAACAACAATAACACCTTATACTCCTGGGCTAAAGAAAGGCTTTTCTTTATGGAAATTAAACTGAATTAACAGTTAAGCGTTCACTTTACTGGCATCTAGGTGCTGCTGCTTCTTGGCTAGAGGACATGTTCCCTTGTTGGGCACCGCAGGTGCCTCTCAGGCTTGTCCAGGCCCGTGAGCACCTGGGCAGGTGGGTGGCCAGAGCTGCAGGCCCAAGCTGGCCTCACACCCCCACGCGCCCCCCGCCAACACCCCCGCTTCCCCCACCAACACCCCCCACACCCCCGCACGACCCGCGTGTTGCCCGCGCCCTTGCCACCCCCAGGCAGCGCCCAGGCGACCCCGGCTGAAACCACACCCGGTGCCCGGCCCACTCTCACCCCTTCTCGGCTGCCCCGGGTCCCCTCCCCGCCATCCCCGGCCCCAGCGGGCTCCCTCCTCGTGCCTCCCCGGCCCTTCCCCGGCACTTCCACCCCGCCGGGCCCCAGTCCGGAGCCCCCGACGCCCGGAGCTGCCCCGGGCAGGCGGCCGGCGGCCGCGGCGAGGCCCCTCCCCGGCGCAGAGTCGCCGGGCGCGGAGGAAGCGGAGGCGGCGACAGCGCCGGGACCTGGCTGGGCTCATGGCGTCGCCTGGGTGAGTCCAGCGCTCGGGGCTCCGCGCCGGGCGGGGGCGGCGGGGTGGGGGTTGGGGGCGGCGGGGTGGGGGTTCGGGCCGCCGCCGGGCCGGCTCTCGGCCTTCCTCCCGCCCCGGACCCCCGCGGCCCGAGTCCAGCGGCCTCTCCTGCCGACCTTGGGCCGCTGCGGCCGAGGGTTGCGGGCGAGCCAGGGCGGGGAGGGGGGGGGGTGTCGCGAGCGCTGATCGGGGTCGGGCTGGTGGGGGAGGGGCCGGGGCCGGGGGTGCGGAGGGGTTGTGCGGGGCCGCGGAAGGGAGTGCGGGGCCGTGGGGATCCTTAGCCGAGGCGGGCGTGGGGGTGGGGGTGGGGGTGGGGGTGGGGCGAAGGGGGCGTCTGGGGTCGAGGGTGCGAGTGGAAGGCAGGGCTGGGCCCCGGGCCTGAGCTCGGGCCGAGGGGGAACCCAGGTTCCGTGGCTGGGGAGAAAACGCTGGCCCAGCAGGCCTCAGGCTCTTGAGGCCTCGGGGCCGCTCCCCCCCCCCCCCCAAATCTGCTGTCCTCTCTCTGTGTTTTTCCGCTTGCTCGCTTTGGAGTTGATGCCGGGTTCTTTCTCGGATTGGGCGCCAGCAGGAATATCCGCGAATGTCAGGAACGAGGGCAACTGGACACCCAGTACCGACCCGGTTGGGGCTGCTGACCAGTCCTGCCAGGAGACCCCGTTAGGATGGTGCCCCTGTTCAGCCATTACCTCTCTTCTGCTTTCTTACTGTTAAAATGTGCTTTCTTTTAGGAATTGATAATGACACACATAGTTTGTAATTATTTTTTAATCTTTAGTTGCAAAATAAAACCTCAGCAATACCTTACAGCTACTTATTGTTTGGATAATTTAACAAGTCATGAAAATTGGAAATTATAATGAAATCAAAACCATCAAACCTCAGAGGAAGGAAATTTAGTCTCAAGGTCATTGCTTCAGTGGTAAAATTCTTTATTTGACTGTTATCCTTCATTCACAGGGTCTTAGACCTAGTGATCATGACAGCAATTAAAATTGTACATTTTTATGCTTCACAGAGGGCTTTTTACAGGTTCCAGTTTGTCCCCTCTTACAGGTGAGGCCAGAGCCATGTCTTAGAGCCAACTGGCTCAATGCTGTGGGCCTTGATGGAGCAAGCTGGAACTTATGCACAAGTCATGGACGTTTTCTCAAGTTTGGGGAGCAGAAGAGATAAAGGATACAGTACTTTGAGCTCATAAACAGAATAAACAGTGGCCCATCCCTACAAAGGTGGGGTTGATTCACCCAGGGGTTCAAGGTCCCACTTCATTCCTGCTGCTCTTGTCAGGAAGGGGTGAGGCCCAGCAACCTGGAGGCCACAGGGAGATGACTGAGTCTCTGTGGGGCTCCTCAAGCTCTTTAAGAATGAAGGTACATTTGGTATCCAGGCACACTACTCTTTGAAGACATGTGTGAGACACTTACTGTTTTGCAGGTATGCCTTTCTCTGAGCCAGTAGGCCTCAAACTGACTATAAACTTTGTCCCTGCAGGAGATACCGTTAATGCAGATTTCATATTTGCAGCCACAGTTATTTGTCTGAAGTAATTATCTGAGGGAATAAACAACAGCCCATCCCCTTTCCCAGGGAAAGCTGAGGTCACAAAACTTCTAGTTTACTTCAGTTCATTTTTTTTTTTTTTTAAGATTTATTTATTTACCTATACAAGCACTGGGTACAGTCAGAAGCGCGGGAGGGTGAGAGAACCCACCAGAGCCAGAGCGGGGATCAGAACAGGCAGATCGACGAAACACACTGCTGAGGGGAGCAGCGGGCGCGGCAGGAGAGGTCTGTCGTGCCATGTGGGATCCTTGCTGGTGGCCCGGGATCAAACCATTGCCGCAGAGGCTGCGGGCAGCCTTGCAGCCCAGACAACTGCTGCGCCACCAGGGGAGGCCCTCAGTTCATTCTTAGAGGAAACAATACACCTATTATATGGCATATCAATTCTGGGATAGTCCACATCTCCATATTTAACCTAGAGTGTGTCCTTTCTGCCAGCTTTGTTGGTTGGTCAAAGTCTGGCCAGGGTGATGTGGCTTCCTGAGATCTTCCAACCTGTCTCAGTCAGTCAGCCAGATTTCTTGTGCAAAGTAGGTTTACTAGACTAGGTATTATGGGAGCAAGTCCAAAGATTCAGGACAGGAGTGAGAAGGGAGCTGTTCATGAATGAGCCACCAAATGTGATATTCTTTCTTAAGTCACAATCTTCATGAGAGAATTGGGAAAAACAAACGAAATCCTGACAATGTGCTAGGCAACGTGCAAAAGGAAATGGCCAAAATGAAGGCATCAAAGAAAGGATAAATTTCAGATGATCTACAGCAGTGTGCTTAGAGCTAAGTGGAGAGAAAGAGGTTGGGGCCTGTTCTGAAATGGAACTCATCAACTTGCTACCATCTGTCCACAGGAGAGCCTGTGGACCCCCATCTTTTGTCATCTGTTCCTTCATTGTTGGGAATTCTTTAGGTTCTATGCTCCATCTTTGCTAATCCTAACAACCATTCTCTGCAACATCACATTCATTTCTGTAGCTTTAAATGTTGAATAAATCAGAGATACTTAACTGAGCCCATAGTTCATAGGTTGGCTTTTGATGTCCCTGCATTCTCTGAGATTGTATGCAGTGTTGGGACCATAGGGATGTAACCATCATCTCAGTAGCCCATCCATTTATACCGTCCTACAAGATAGCAATGTTACAGCCACCTATACCCTCCTAGAAGATAGCAAACCTGGATTACCTGTAAAAAAGTGTGTGTGTGTGTTTCAGATTGTTAATGGTAGATAATTTGAAGAACTGAAAAAAAAAATCAAGTATAATTTGATTTCACATAGCCTACCACTCTTCAAAATTTTGGTGTCTTTTCTAGGTCATTTTTATCAGAGAAACAGCCAGGTACAACCAGAGTCCCTGCCCCACCTTAGCTAGGCAAATGTTCTGACTTAAATTTTCCTTTTCCTTTGCATGTTATAGTTCTTCTTTACCTGTTTTTCTTCTCAACTTGCTGTCTTAGCCATTTATTTGCTCTGCTTTTATTTAAATGCTATCAAACGTTTCTGTACCTTGCTTTATTTGCTCAACAGTAGGCTTTGAAATTCTTTCTACGTCACAAGGAACTTACCTACCTAAATTTTGGTGCTTATGTAATATTCTGTGTTATGCTTATATTATTTACTTAAGAATGGTTTCAATTTTCTCTGTAAGATAATGTCACACATAGGTGTCTGCCTCTGGATTTGCACAAAGGTTTTCTCGAGTAGACAAACTATGGGGTGTTCTAATACTACCAGAGTATTTTCATAAACAACTGTACCACTTGCCATTCCACCACCAAATTTGAAGGGTTCTCTATACGCGATGACATCAGACTTTTAAAGTTTTGTATGTCTGTTGAAGTACTGTGTCAAAAATTAGGAACCTAATGTTATCTACATTTATCCAATCTTTAAAGATAGAAACTTTATCCCAACCCCTGAATTCCTTCAGAAATAGTCCCGATTTCTTTGATGCTACCAGTAACGTAAAGCTTTAACCATTCACGCCCCATAAGTAAACTCATACCCCTCAGGTTTTTTGTGTCAGAAAATGTGATCATTTTAACACTTAAGTAGTCTGTGCTGTCCAGAAGGAAATGTGATGAGACCTTTCCTTGTGTGAAGGTTTAGGAGATGAAGGAACTCCACTGAGACCTCAACCACCCTCCTGGCCACTGTTTTCCAAACTCATCTCCCTTGGCAGCTGAAAAAACTCCGATTAACAGCCACTGGGCATTTAAAAGTATCCAAGACTTTGTTTCACTTTTTGTCTTCCTTGTCCCGTAAGTCTTTACCAACTTCATCATTTTGGGAGAAAGAAAGAATCCTGGGATTTGCCTCCTGGCAACGGCCTAGCCTGGTCCAAATGGGCAGAAGATTACACTGGCCAGGCTGGGGGAGGGGAGGAAAGACCCAGAAACCACACTGTTAGAAGCAAACACTGGGACTCAGAGTGACTGTATCTCTGTCTCTGGGAGAAGACCAAAAGAGTCCTTAGTCTGGCAATAGCTGTGTAGCTGTTGTGGCTTGTAAAGGAGGCTTGCCAGCCCAGTGGGATGAAGACTTTGATTTTCTCTTCACATTATCCCTTTCCTCCCACCCTCACCCCCCAGCCCCCGCCACCTCCCCACACACATTTGAGGATTGCTCAGTAAGTCAGTCACCACCCTGGTGTGTCCCAACAGGAGATACTGGGAGATCTAGGAAGGGTGTTACAGGCCAGAGTGTTCCTGGATAGCGTGCCCCCCCAAACCTCACTTTACCTGCTTGTGGTTGGCAGTGGTGCAATGCTTCATAGCTGGAATGGCCATGTGGCTGAGTTCTCTCGAGCTCAAGAGAGGGTCTCTTACCCAGAACCATAAGTTAAATGGCAGGAGCTTTCTTGTCAGAGGATATTATTTAGGTCCTGCCTGCTCCTATTCTCATTATGCAGGTGAGGAAACTGAGGCCTTGTGTAGCTAAGCAGTTCAAATTAAAACTTGATGCAGAAAGAACGATTCCACTAAGGATTATTGCAGTTGGTTTAAATTTGGTGAATGCTTTACAAACAAAATGTTGGGTTCTGTATTTTGTTTTAACCATGGAGCACATGAAGCATCTAAAAATTTGTTTATATGGTTTGTTGGAGTAAGAAACAGGGCAATTTTTTTTTTTTTAAGATTTATTTATTTATTTATACAAGCACTGGGCATAGTCAGAAGCGCGGGGGAGGGTGAGAGAATTCACTAGAGCCAGAGCTGGGAGCAGAACAGGCAGAAGGACTGAAGTACACTGCAGAGGGGAGCAGGGGGCAGCAGGAGAGGTCTGCGCGCCATGTGGGACCCTCGCCCGGTGGTGGCCCGGGAGCTGCTGGGGATCAAACTGGTGCTGCAGAGGCTGCGGGCAGCTTCGCAACCCAGCGCTCAATTGCTGCCCCACCGGAGAGGCCCTGTTAGGGCAATTTTGTACCATAAATTAGTGTTTTGCAAAAGATTTTTAAAATGAAATAATTTAGAAGCAGCTCTTTCCCTTATAGTAGAATTCCCACACAGAGACTCTGCCTTCCAAGACCCATCTTGCATGTTAGAGAGCTGTTTCCCCTGTAGTTCAGATGTGGTGGTGGTTCTGTTTTGGATTCTCTACACTGGACTTTTTATAAAATTGTTGGTTGCCTTATTTTTAAAAAGTGAGTGCTGTATGTACATGGTATAAATTTCAAAATGCATGAGAGGGATTTAAATGAAAATGCAGGCACCTCCCATCCTTATCTTACTGAGTGCATCCCCCAGAATGGAAGGGCACGGTGGGGGTTCAGTATCTTCTTCCTTGTTTTGTTTCAAGCCCCAAAATGCATTTTGGATATGTCCTTTCTGATTTTTGTTTCTCTTTTAATTCTTAGCTCTCTCATGTATTTATAGATTTGTGTGCATTTAGAAAATTAACCTTTTTTCATTTACCCCAAGTGCTTTTTCTCATTATGTCATTTGCCTTTTGGCTTAATGAAACCTTCCTAGTCTGAGATTTATTTATTTGTTTGTTTGTTTGTTTTAAATTGTATGGTAATGGATAGAGATGAACTTTTATTTATTTATTTATTTTTGAAGATTTATTTATTTTTATACAAGAACTGGAGTATAGGCTAGAGGCGCGGGAGGGTGAGATGATTCACCAGAGACAGAGTGGGGAGCAGAACAGGCAGACGGACCAAAGTACATTGCTGAGGGCAGCAGCTGGCAAGACAGGAGAGGTCCACCATGCCATGTGGGTATCTCCCTGGCTGGCCGGGAATCAAACTGGTGCTGCAGAGGCTGTAGACAGCTTCACAGCACTGTGATCAACCCGCTGAGCCACTGGGGAGGCCCATATTTTTTTATTTTTTAAAAATTATTTAGTCTTTCAAAGTATTTTTGGTTTCATTTTCTAATTTAAATCTTATGCCCAGCTGGTGGTATTCATTTTGGTGAAAGGTGTAGTAGAGATATACCTTTATTTTTTCCAGGTTGTAATTATATAATCACTAGATAGTCACAGCAAGCTGGGTCACTAAAAAATTTCCTGATTACTTAGTCCTGTTTCTGGACTCTCCTTGTACTTACTCTGTCTATTCATGAATCAGTATCGAGGCCTTAATTTACAGTGGTTTGCACTGTGTTTTACTGTCTGACAAATTTTGTCCTTCTTTCACTATTGTTCTTTTTCAGAATTTTCCTGGTTGTTATTGTACAAATATTTCTCCATAGAGTTAATTTATCTCTTTTTTTGAGTCTAAATTCACTTATAGGTTAGTTTAGAGATGTTGACATTAAAAATTATTTTAAGCTTTCCCAAAACAGAATATACATTTTCATTTGTTCAGTATTTTATATTTTATTCATGTAGGTGTTACACACTACTTATGCTTTTATTATACATTTATTATATTTATTATTCTCAATTTTTTTCTTTTTCCTTTTTTTTTTTTTTTTTTTAAGATTTACTTATTTATGCACACAGGAACTAGGATATAGGCCAGAGGTGTGGGGGTGAGAGGATTCACCAGAGACAGAGTGGGGAGCAGAACAGGCAGACTGACTGAGATACACTGCTGAGGGGAGCAGCGAGCGAGACAGGAGAGGTCTGCCATGCCATGTGGGCTGCTCCCTGGTTGGCCTGGGTTTGAACTCGTGTGCTGGCTGCAGTGGCTGGCAATAGCTTGATAGCACTGTCTTTAAACCCCTGTGCCGTGCACTAGGGAGGCCCCTTTTTCTTGTTAATTCTATAAAGGGATGTTTTCCTCCACATTTCTAACCTTCTGTTTGTGTACAGGAAAACAATTAGTTTTTAAATAAATTTTTGTATCTCCCAGGTTAACAAATTCTCTAATTATTTGCAGTAGTTTTTCAGTTAATCTGTTTTCCAGATCTATTTGCACCAAAATGACTTTCTATTGCTGTGGATATGTAGCAAGTTGATTCTGTCTTTGTTGTGAGTTTCCTAGAAAAGAGCCAAAGTTGTCTTTCTGGTAAATGTGGAGGTCTGGCTGACCTAGGCCCTCCAGCACTGCAGCTTACTTATCATCCCCATGATGTCTGTGTGTCATAAGTCAATATGTCAGCACCTGCTCACACCATTCTCCTCATATGAGACAGTAACAATTTTATGGAGCCTGAAAACTTGATCTTATCCTGGGCTCTGACTTTCGCACACACAACAGTCCAATTTGTTGAAATCCTTCACAGAAACTTTCAGAGTTCACATATTGTTACCTCATGATGTCACCCAGGTCGGAATCTTTCTCATCTCTTTGCTGTTCTCAACTCATAAGCCAATTCCATAAGACAGCATGCCATCTTGGACATCTTTCATAATAAAAGTTAGAATTTCTCTGTGGCCTCTCTTACTACCTTCTTGCAGCTCACTCTGCACCAGCCATGTTGGCCTCCTGCTGGTCCTTGAGCATTTTTAGGACTTTGTTTCAGCCAGGCCTATGCCTCTGGCTGCACTGTTTCCCCCCAGGGCAAAAGCCCTTAGCTTCTGCCTTCTTTGGGGGCCAGCCTGACCACCCAGCAGTGCACACCCCATTCACCACATGCCCATTCCCCTAATACTAATCTGTACCTTCTTTCCATATCTGTTAATATCTTTCTGTGTATTTAAACTCTTAAAAATTATTTATTGTACATGAATATAAGTTAAGAGTTGGAATTTTTATGTCCTTCAGTGATGTACCCTAAACTCCTCAAAAGGTTCTGGCAGTAAATACATATGTGGATAAATCCACGAGAACACTGACTACCTTTTAGAAACCTTCTTCATGTGTATCAAGCTCTCTGGATCCTTTTAGCAGCCTGAGGAGGGGTGAAGGGCAGAAATGATTTTATAGATTAGTGTATATCTTTGTATGTATAATGTATGTTTTTAATGGCTATCTAGTCTAACTCTAAGCTCCTGGAAAACTAGGGTTGCATTTTTACAGCTGTTTCCTCTTGTACACTGCATTAACCCAGGACAAAAACTAGTTACTAATCAAGCCATTTCTTTCCTCAGAACACTCTTTGGGAGTGTTTGGATGTTACAGCACTATGACTATCACCTCAGCATTTCTTGTATTGTAGACGTATCACTTCAATCTCTACCTCTATCTTCACAAGTTTTCTCCCTTTATATTCTAATTGTAAGCCAAGACATCATTGCCCAGCGTATAGAGGGTGGACCTTTTCTCAGTGTGCCACCTCTCTTGCGTTCAGGGAGTCCTAGGTACATAAAAAGCAAGAGGACATTATCAGGTCCCACTGTCGTGTTTCTTAAACATCCCAGCATTTTTCAGGGAATAACTGCCAGGCTGTACAGTCTTGTCTTTTACCTTTGCTGTAATAATCTGACACCTATTTGCCCTCATGTACTATTTGATAAAACCTTTATATATATATATTTTTTCAACCTGTCCTCACCATTGCATGATGAGTTTTAAACTTTTCTAAGTGTGTAGTCTCCCTCTGGAGTGAGGATGATCCCTAGACTTGGCTTGGATATTGTTGTGGATTGAACTGCCCATTCCTATAACGCAAACATATTGAAGTCCTAACCCCTAGTACCTGTGAATGTAATCATTTTTGGCACTTGACTTTTGTAAATGTGTTTAGTTAAGCTAAGATCTTAGTGGTTAGGGTGGACCCAAAAGAGATACAGATGCACATGCCATGTCAATACAGAGGCAGAAACTTGTATACTGTCAGGAGACACACACATCTTATATTTGCTAGGGAGTCTATAACAAAGTACCAAAAACTGGGTGCCTTGAAGAAAACAGAAATGTATCCTTTTATAGTTTTGGAGTCCAGAAGTCAGATACTAAAGTATAAGCATGGTTGCTTTCTTCTGGAGGCTCTGTCTCATGCCTCTTTCTTAACTTCTAGTGAAGTTAAGAAATCTTCTGGTGATCCTTAGCATTTCTTGCATTGTAGATGTATTACTTCAGTCTCTACCTCCATCTTCACAAGTTTTATCCCTTTATATTCTAATTTACCTCTTATAAAGATACTGTCATTACATTAGAGGTCCACCCTACCTGGTATGACCTCATCTTTATTTAACCAATTGACATCTATAAGACACTATTTCCAAATAAGGTCACTTTCGTAGTACTGGGATTAGGACTTACACTTAAATTTTTGGGGAACACAGTTCAATCTACATCACATACCAAGAAGATTTAAAGGTTTACTATTAATTTACTGAAGCTTTCTGGACGGAGCAATTAGTTTCAAGTTTTGTTTGCTTTGGGAGTGATAGTGAGGTGAGGATCCCCTGCCAGTGCCAAAATGGGGAACCCTGGGCTTTCTTGTCAGCTGGCAAGATGTCAGTGGGGAGAAAAGTGGCAGGTCTTGAAAGCTATGAGCATCAAACAGGAAAAGTTGTTGGCTACATTATGGTGAGCAGGTGCACCTGTATTTATCTAGCATCCTCCTTTTTGGAGTGGTTTTCTATCCTAGCTTGTTTTATTGGCACAACCCAATGAAGGAGGAGGATTTATTGTTAGGAATTAGTCCTGCTGATGATGTTTGGATTCTTAATTCTAGACATTGATGGACACTGTCCAAGGATTGCCCGGCTTTAAGGTGATAGTGTGTATCTCCATTTTCAGAGCAGTGTCAACATGCTTTTCACACCCTGGTCTTCTGAATTGGAGTCACTGGGTGTAAGTAGAAAAACTTAAATAATTTTGTTGGACAATAGGGAAAAAAAAGAGAAAAAAAGGCCAAGGAAAGTTTTCCTTGCACCATATCCTAAGAGAGCCAGTGAGGCAGACTCCCTCAGATGTGAGGTGTGGGCCATTACAGCAGACCTTCCAGAAGTGGAGGCAAGATTAGCGTGGTATCATTTATGATGGTGGAGCCTCAAAAGGTGCGGTCCCTTTGACTGTGCCAACTTGCAGGTCCTGGGGTAGATCCCATCTGTGCCCTGTATTTCAGGGCCGTGATTCTGCCAGCCGAACTTTAAGAGTTTCCTGTGTACAAACCAGGGTGTGTGCTTTCTGACTAAGGAGGAATTGCTGGACACACTGGGCTCTCAGGTTGGCAGGCAGATCACCCCTGACCCTGGAGAGAAGTCTGGGAAGTGCCCCTAGGAGGGCTAGGCTTCTGTGCCTGCAGCTTCAACCTGTGTCTAAGCTCGGTTCCACTTTTGGCACCACATCCTGGGTCTTGAGAGGATTAATGTGGATCCAGGAGAAAACTGAAACTTAACCCCAAGCAAGGGAGTAAAACGATGAACATAGAATATAGTAATATGGGGCCTCCCCGGTGGCGCAGCAGTTGAGCACTGGGTTGCAAAGCTGCCCGCAGCCTCTGCAGCGCCGGTTCAATCCCCAGCTGCTCCCCGGCCACCGGAGGAGGGTCCCACATGGCGCGCAGACCTCTCCTGCCACCCGCTGCTCCCCTCAGCAGTGTACTTCGGTCCTTCTGCCTGCTCTGCTCCCCGCTCTGGCTCTGGTGAATTCTCTCACCCTCCTGTGCTTCTGACTGTACCCAGTGCTTGTATAAATAAATAAAAACAAATCTTTAAAAAAAAAAAAGAATATAGTAATATGTATCAGTGGAGTGAGTTACAGCAACATAATTAGATTAAAAGAGGGAGAAGATTGGTACCTTTCTATATTTTTTATTTGTCTTGTTTTTGAAACAGAAAAAAGATATGAATGATATTAGCAGTTATAAAAAACTTGCAGAGAGCTCCCCCTTGCCTGTATCTGGGGCGATTATAAATATTGTTGATTTTCTCTGTCTTAGTTCAGTCGCTATCAGAAGGCAGGAGGCAGCTTTGTAAGACTATGTACTCAGAAGAAGGCTGGAGTTGGAATTGGAAAATTACAGAATTTATGATTTTATAATTATTAGCTGTAATTAAAATTTACCTAAATCTTCTCTGAGCCTGAAAAGTAATAAGCCAGAAGAGAACCAGAAGATTCATTTTTAGGTTCTGGTACTGCCTGCTAACTTGGTGATAGTGGGCAAATATCTTGATCTCTTTGAGCCCTCTTTTCCACCTTGCAGAATATTGCAGGTTTTGGGATATTATATTAGCCAGCCCAGGCTGCCATAACAAAATACCACACACTGATTTAACAATAGAAATTTATTTTTTACATTTCTGGAAGTTGGATGTCCAGGTGAAGGTGTAAGTAGAATTTGTTTCTCCAAAGCTCTCTCTCCCTTGACCTGTGTCCTGCAGGGTGCCTGCAGAAAGCAAGTTCTTAGGTGTTCTAGGACACCTATCCCTAGATCAGGGATCTACCCTTACTTCTTCATTTAACCTTGATCACCTCCATAAATGTCTCATCTCAATATATGTCGCATCAGGGGCTCGGGTTTCAATGTGTGAAATTTGAGGGGACACCTTTTGGTCCTTACAGGATTGAAAACAGAGTTAGAAGTTAAAAAGTGTTAGACAAAGGTGAGATACTGTTGCTGTTCTCTCCTGCATGGTGGCCATGCGTGGCCAACTGCCTGTTTACAACCTTTTGACCTGGAACAGTGCATCTCTAAATTAATCAGCCATGAAGGTTGTTGCCAAGAAGTAGAGAATTGTATTAATATTTTTACGTTAGCACAAACTCAAGGTTGTTCCTGTGATAATGTTCCTCTTGTACCTTGCTTTCTTGTATGGGAAAGAAAGAGTTGAAGTCAAGCTTCTGTAATGGAAACTATCTGGAGATTGCATCCTGTGGGGGGGGTGTTCTAACCTGAGAACCTGTGTAAAGGCAACACCCTCGGCTATAAATACCTGTCCTCTGTCCCTTGCCTGCCTGAAATCCTCAAGCAAAGTGTCCATCACTGCTGCCAAGCCAGGCCTTTTTAACAGATCATGTTTTTTTTTGTTGTTGTTGATTTTTTGTCTTATTACAATAGCAGTATATGTTCCTTGCAGAAAAATGAAGACAGCAAAAATTCCAGTTTTTAACAGCATCATGGTCAGATTAAGTCAGAAAGCTGCTTAGTGCTCTGTGCTATGAAGTGGCTAAAGCTCTCCTCAGAGAGGGCAGAGGATGAGAATCAAGACACATACCAGAATGATGGCCAGAGAGCCTAAAATTTCCTTTAGGAGAGTAGATTTTGATTTGTTGATGAATGAAATGATATGATATTACTCTCAATGAGTGGGCCTGCCAAAAAACGACTTTAAATTGCACTATTAGAAGAATATTGGCTTTAAAGGTCACCAGATTATGGGGTAACCAAATGTGTTGACCATTTTCACAGCATCATTTAAAAAGCTCTTTTAGTTTTACTAAATCAATATTTGGTTCTTCTATTTAAAAAGTTGAAATAAGACCAAAATAAATTGTTGTCATAGTGCCCACACATAACTAAGCACTATCAACTCTAAACTTTTTACTTGGAAATAATTTCCACTTAGAGATAAATTACCAAAATAAAAAGATCCATCATCCAAAGCTTTTATTCTTCACATTTTAGTTTATTTGCCATTCTCCTTTATCATTCTCTCACCCTTGCTCTTTCTATATATGTATGTGCACATGCACACACATACATATAAATATATAATTTTTGCCTTAACCATTAAAGTTGCTAACATTATCACTCTTTATCCCAAAATCCTTAACTTTGTTTCCTAAGAATAGAGATTTTCTCCTACATAACCACAGTATAGTTATCAATGTCAAAAAATTTAACATTGATAGTACCTATATTTCAATTTTGTCAGTTGATTTCCAGGATTTCTCATTCTTGTTTAGGACCCAATCTAGTGTTAGGTATTGCATTTACTTTTCATGTGTCTTTAGCATCCTTAATCTGGAATGTTTCCTCAATCTTCTCTTTATCTTTTTGACAGTGGTACTTTTGGATAATACTATTCTCCCCTGTAGCATAACATTTCCTTTTGAGTTTGTCCATGTGGTTAGATTAAGTTTTCCATTTTCAGCCAGAACCCTGGATAAGTGATGCTTTGCCCTTTCTCTGGGCACCACAGCTGGGAGCACATGATTACCATCCATTCCCATTGTTACTGGCTTTGATCACCTAGTCAAGTATTGTCCAAATTCTTCCTTGTGTATTTATTGGGTTTTTTCTCCCTGGCAGTTTATAAGGACACATTTGGATGCTAGGCAAATATCTTGCTTCTCATCATTTTCCTTTAAGAGTTGGCATTCAATGATGTTTCATGCTTGAGCCAATCTTGATTAAGATGGTTGCAAAATGATGCTATTCCAACTGCAGCCCCTCTCCACATGAGGATTCTATTATAAACAAGAGCCCTCTTCACCCCACCCCCATTAATTTATCTCGTTAACTCATTAATTCCTGTTTTTAAATGTTTTTTTTTTAATAAGTTACTATATTTAATTATATTCATGCTCAAATTGTCCCAGATTTGGCAGTGGGAGCATCTTTGTAACTAAATCTTAATTATTTCCTTAGGATAGAAGTGGAATTACTGGTCAAAGGGTATGTATATTTTTTATGTCTTTCTGAACAACTATATTTATGTTCTAGCCTGCAGTTGTTGAGAGGTGCTGGTTTTTCTACACCAGTGTTTCTCAAGAGTGGCTATGGATTAGGATCACTGAGGCATTTTTAAAAGCAGTGATGTCTAGTCTTTGGTCCTAGATTCTGGTTTCAAGGATCTGGGCTATGACTCAGCATTTATAATTTTGAAAGGCCCCCCCAAGAGATTTTAATATGCAGCCAATTTGCTAGGTGAAAGTGGTAATTCATTATTTTAATTATAATTTTCTTCTAAAATTGTTTCAGACATTCAGATTTGGGAGAAGTGACCCCAGAAATAAAAGTATCAGAGAGACGAACAGCCGTGGCCATTACAGGTAAACTTGGACATGGGCCCTCTCCAAAGCAGATACATTTTTTTCTGTCTCTTTGGGATTCTGGATTCTAATACCACCCTGAACTAGAGATCATGAACCCCTAAAATAAATATGTTTAAGGCTGTTGATTTTCCCTTTATAAGATTTCATCTAAGGATCTTTTAAGCTTTCCTCGTATATTTTAAAATAGGGTTCAAAATAGGGTTATATACAGGTGATTTATCACACATTTTACCAGGAACATATCACTTTAGTTTGAATATCTCATAACTGCCACCCTGAGTCATGTTTAGATTGACTCTTTAGTTTCTTAGATGGGCACTTCTAAGAATGAAAAGGGACAGCAGGTATGGATTAGGACTGTCCCAGGATACTGATGCTGTAGTCTTCCTGGTCCTGGTGCACATAAGATGCTTTTTCTTTTCTGGGAATTGGTAGGTTGAATGGTCGCTGTCTTTCATGAGTTCAGCTTTAAGGTGTGGCGTCTATACTCCAGATACCTTAATTTCTCTTACTAACTTATTTTAGATCTTTCTTGAATTTGATGTTTCTCAAAATGAAAATTTTCTACTAGATATTAATAGTGCCATTCAAAAAAAAAAACAACAACTACTCACAAGAATATGTAAGTTTGGGTTAATCCAATAATTCATTTTATTCCTTCAAACATATATTTATTGATACATCCCACATATTGGCATTGTCGTGGACATTGTGAATATAGTGAACAATAGTAAATGAATTGGCCAAAGATCCTTATCTTGATGGAACTTAAATTCTAGAAGGGAGGCTTTCTGGGAATTAATGGCTAGTTGGTCAAGGCTCATGGCAGAGCTGACATCTGGCCAGGTGACCTTCATTATCTCAAGATTTAGAATTGCACTGTTCAATACTATTAGTCATTAGGCATGTGATTTAAAATCAAAACTTAAAATTCAGTTACTTATTTATCATTGGCATTTTTCAAGTGCTTCGTAGCCAACCAGCTAGTGTCTGTTTATTGAACAGTGCAGATATAGAATATTTGTTTCATCATAACAAGTTGTATTAGAGGGCATTGCTCTAGAAAAGCAGAAAAGAAAACTTGGAAATGGACAAAGGAAAAGAAATTACCTTATTGGATGCTTATTGTGATTAGGTTGTCTAATTTTTACACCAACCTCATAAGACAGTTATTATAGTTCCTTTGTTTCTTTCCCCAAAGTTCAATCTCTGTATCTCTCCAGTGATTGAGGCTCCTGTAGTTATTTTTAAAGTTTTCATCTTTTTTTAGCATATATTTCATTTTTAATTAAAATAAGCTATCAGATGAAAAACCAGTTCTATTCAAGTACAATGTGAACTGACATATGTTAACCAGCATCCAGTTAAAGAAACTACTAAACCACCACTCCATAACTTTCCCTTCTAATTACTTCTCACTCCTCCTCTGCCAGAAATAACCACTCTCCTGACTTCTAAAGGCACACATTGGTTTTGCCTGGTTTGTGCCTTATAATCATTCTGTGATATTTTGCCTTATCTCAATTCTGAGGACTGAATAGTTATTGCATAGCTCATTCTTTTAAAAAAATTAACCATTTTAAGAAATTCTGGGAAAGATGGTGAGGTAGAAAGCACTAGGAATCTGTCTCCCTACTTGGAGACAGATTCTCATGTAACTATTTTGAAACTCTGGAGTCTTTTGAAGGCTTGCAACATCCAGGATAAATTAGGATAGCAAAAATGTAATTAATTTAGGACAATTTCCGCTCTTAACACAGTAACATCTACCCATCCTCAACTCCAGTCTCTTAGCAGGCAGCTAAGTACAGGTTCCTGAAGCAGAATACATACAACTTCTGAGAACAAAGATTGGACAAAAAGGACACTAACCTCCAGTGTCCTTTAGGGATCTGATTAGGGATCTGATTGCTCTGATCGCTGCTTGTGATGATAGAGGTGCAGACATAAGAGGACAGCCACTTTTGTTGTACCTCTCCATTTTTATAAGCCCTTCCTCCAGAAAAAATGACTTCCAGAAAATTTAAAGGCCTGCCTTCTTCCTCCCCCCAACTTCTCCACATACACACTTCATTTGTGAGTGTTTCCCCTTTGGAGAACCAGACATTAAAAACTAGGACACTCAAAAGCAACTTTATATATGGAGATAATGAGAAAGTGACGCACGTGCTAAAGGAAAGACTCAGAAATGACCTGAGAAGGTCTTAAGTTTACATTTCAGGCTGATCTGGATATGGAGATGGCCTATAATAAAAAACAGCAGGGGAATAGGAGCGACACTGATTTCCAGATTTAGTTTATAATTAGATTTAAATGTTCAGTTTTCAACAAAAAGATCACAAGGTATAGAAAAATGCAGAAAAGTATGACCCATTCTGAGGGAAAAGTAATTCAATAGAATTTGTCCCTGAAAAAGATCTAATGGCAGATATGTTAGATAAATACTGAAACAATGACCTTAACGATGCTCAAATAACTGAAGATGTGGAAAAAGTCAAGAAAATGGTATGTGAACAAAATTGAAATATCTATAAAGAGACAGAAAATCTGAAAAAGAAACCAAATAAAAAAAATTCTGGAACTAAAAGTATAATAATTAAAGAGAAAAATACACCATAGAGTGTCAAAGGCAGATTTGAGCAGGCAGAAGAATGAATTATGAGCTAGAGGGTAGGGCAATGGAAATTAATAAGGCTGAAGAACGGAAAGAGAAAAGATTGAAGAAAATGAAAAAGAGCCTAACAATGCCTGTGGGACACCATCTAAAGGACCAAAATATATGTCATGGGAGTCCCAGAAAGAGATAGGGGTGGAGGGGGAGAGAAAGAGAGAGACTATTTGAATAAATAACAGCTGAAAACTTCCCAAAGATGAAAAAGACATCCAAGAATATAAGCATCCAAGAATCTCAGTGATTCTAAGATAAATTTAAGGAGACCCACACTGAGAAACATAGTTAAACCTTGAAAAGACAGACAATAGGCAAACCTTGAAAGCGGTGAGAAAGAAACTAACCAATCATTGCAGTAAGTGATGCTCAATAAGATTATTTGCGGATTTCTCATTATAAATTTGGAAACCAGAAGATAGTACATCAGTATATTCATAGTGCTAATGTTATAGAGCAACCCCGATATTAAACGGGTTCCTGGCTGTGGGTCCTCACCCGCGCGCTTTAAAGGGACTTATGAATACTCTACTACAGACACACGCAAAAGGGTTAATAAAAGGTTTATTTACAAGAAAAAAAGAAATAAGGAAAATGTACAACTCAGGGAGAAAATAGGGAAATAAAGTCTTTAATGCGTCCTACCCGATCCGACGACCTGGAAACCCAAAGTCACTCTCAGAGCTGACCGGACGCTCCGAGCTGGCTGATAGCCCAAAAATGGAGAGCCCCCAAAGCCCACGTGTCTGTCTTTTGTATCCACCTGGCTGCTTAACCCCACCCTCAGGTCCCAGCCACCTTCCCTTTGGTGGTGATGGGATTTGGAGTTCCCAGTGTCTTTGGCTTTGACCTGGGGTGGGGGTGGAGTCCACAAAGCCTATATGGAATTTGCTTTGGGACTGCCTTTTCCCCCTAACACTAAAAGAAAGAAATGTCAATGAAGAGTCCTCCCTCTGCCAAAAGTGTCCTACAAAAGTGAGGGGAACATCAAAATATTCCTAGATAAAAATATGAGGGGTTTCAGCCACAGAAATCTTTGTGGCTACTAGACCTTCCCTGCAAGAAATTCTCAAGGAGGTCCTGGTTTATGAAAAGAAAGGATGCTGGACAGTGTACCTTGAAGCTGTACTGAGAAATAAAAATCTCAGTAAAGATAAATAAATGACAATAATGAAAATAGTATTGTAACAATGCTTTGTGAGTGTACTTTGTTCTTTATCTTGTTTAAGAGACTAGTGCAGTTAATGAAAACTTCATCATTTATGTCTGTTACTGGACAAAGTGTCTAAAAATTGTCACTGAGTAAGAATTTAAGAATTTCTCTCAACAGTTCTGGGTCTGGCCACCTACTGCTACAAATGCATACAAAAGGGCCTCTGGCACATTAAAAAAGAAAAAAAAAAAACAATTCTCACCAGCAGGATAGAGGGAGAAAGAGAAGTTCCAGTTATTGAACACTGGTGCAAGGTAGAGTTCCAACTACAGGAGCCAGCAGGGTGTGACAAGGCTTGTTATGCCTGGAACCTGGGCCTGCAACACCCTTGGGCAAAGTTTACTAAGTCCTAACCACTGGGTGTGAGGTTGCGGCAGAGGCTTGCTACTATTGAGGTCAGGGGGTTTCCTCTCTTCTTTGGAGGAGGGGATAAGACTGACTGCCCAGCTAGCTGGAGGGGCAACTACCCTTTAAAGGCTTCCCCCCAAAAGGCCTCTCTGTTCTACCTCCTTCCCAGCAGCCCCCTGGTTGCTCAGGACATCAGGGGCAGAGTTCAACCAGGGCACTGTGCGGTGCTTAGGTGGTGTCTGAGTATCTGGAGGTGGAGTTTGGCTCCTCATCTGCATTGTGCTGCTCCAATAACTGTGGTTTATAACACTAAATCTCATTTTCTACATGACTGAGGAGACCAGTACATTTAAAAGAATTTCTAGTTTGTGTTTTGGGACAAACAATGCATAAAAATGTAATTTTGTGAAAGGATTGGAGACAGAGCTGTAAAGGAACAGTTTAAGGTGTTATTGAAGTTAAGTTTCTATAGATTCAAATTAGAATGTTATAATTTTAGAATGTTAAATGTAATCCCCATAGTAACCAAAAGAATATTCATGAAAGGAAATTAAGAAGGAATTTAATATTTCACTATAAAAATTGACTGAATACAAAGACAAGAATTCAAAAAATGAGGGGCAAAACAGCACAATGACAGAAGTAAGTCTTTCTTTTCTCAGTAATTGCCCTAAATGTAAATGGATTTTGCTCTCCAAAAGACAGAGATGGACCAAATGGATATAATCCATTTGGATGTAATCCAATTGTAGCATTTCTACAAGATTTTCACTAGAGATCCAACGACTGCATGAAAAAAATTATAGTAAACTAAAAGAAATCAGGTGTGACTATAGTCACTAAATCAGACAAAACAGACTAAATCAAAAGACTGACAAAAGATAAAGAATGCCATAATATATTTAAAAAGTTTTCATACAAGAAGATAAAACAATTATAAACACTTATGCACCTAATGACAAACCATCAAAATATATGAAGCCCATATCAAAATGTGACTAAGATGGCAACATCTTTACTCACAAGTGGAAAAAGCAAGAAACTATTTAGGGACAGAACCACTGAGAATGCACTGTGTCAGAGTGAGGCTGATGTAACCCCTGTAATTTAGACCACACAGACTGCCTTAGAAGGGATGCCAAGGAGACACACATATTGCTGTGATGCAAGGGAGGTGGACAGGGACACATGGAGGCAACAGTTCAGGAGATGGGGTGGAAAAGAATGGCAGGGCTGCCA
The DNA here is from genome assembly GCF_964194135.1 of Talpa europaea. Lineage (NCBI taxonomy): Eukaryota > Metazoa > Chordata > Mammalia > Eulipotyphla > Talpidae > Talpa > Talpa europaea. The sequence continues at coordinate 69,853,629 of NC_140069.1, forward strand.
TAAAGATCCTGGAGCGGGGAGACTATAGAGATGATGTGGAGGCCTAGTCTCTTGGCTCAGGTGAAATCAGAAGTGGAAGAGCTGAGGTGCATCACAGGATGGAGCAAAGAGGACAATAGAGAACACTCTCTAACATACAGTTCCCTCCCCTATCCCTCAGAATCTATGCTGGTGTAGTAAAGGGCACTAACAGCTAAAAGATTGCTGGTCTAGGTCTTTCAGGAACAAGTATAGTAGGATAACAACTAAACCAGCCAGTCGTTCCCCAGCTGAACAGCTTCTGGCTCCCTGTGCACCCTCCCTCCCCTGCTGACAAAGTAATGGTGCCTCCAGCAAGCCTGACTTGCCTGAGGCACATACAACCACTGTCATATTGTATGGATATAAATAAAGCTGTAACACCAAATACGGGAAAAGTAAAAGATAAGCTGCTAAATACTATGTTGCTTATGCAGATTTTAAATAAAACCAGGAATATTTTAAAAGGTGGTAGACTAGCCACTTGGAAACACAAAATAATATACCATTGGGCAACTCAGGTAATATGACATCTCAAAGAGAAAAAATCTCCATAAACTAAAGACATGGACACTTACGTCTTCCTAATGGAAAATTTTAAATAGTTATCATGAAGGAACTTAAAGAGATAAAACTCAGAAAAGCTTTTCAGTCAATTCAGGAATAAAATTAATAAGCAGAAAGTAGAAATGAACTTTAAATAAGAACTCAATAAATGTGAGCAAGAGTGCTATAGAAAGCTTTGGAACTGGAATAGATCTACTGGAGAATGTGGTCAGCATGCGCAAAGATAGAAACCTAGAAATGATTCAGGTGGGAAAAGAGAGAGTTAAGATATAAAAAATATGAAATAACAATGCTATTAGAAAAGGAAGCATGAGGATAATGGGTTACCCAGAAGGTGAAGAGAGGAAAAAGGGAACAGAGTGTATATTCAAAGAAATAATGGCTCAGAACTTCCCAAACCTGGGAAAGAGCTCAATACACAAGTTCATGAAGCGAATAGCTCATATAGCTTTCTAAATGCAAAAATACCTGCACCCAAAACTGGTCCAACCACTATGGAAAGCTGTGTGGAGATTCCTCAACCTACTAAAGATAGAGCTTCCATATGATCCAGCAATTCCACTCCTAGGTATTTACCCAAAAGACACAGAAACGTTGATTCCAAAGAGCACCTGCACCCCTATGTTTATAGCAGCACTGTTTACAATAGCTAAGCTTTGGAAACAACCCAAATGCCCAAAAATAGATGACTGGATCAAGAAGATGTGGTACATATACACAGTGGAATATTACTCAGCATTCAAAAAAGATAAACACATGCAATTTGCAGCAACATGAATGGAGCTGGAAGGGATCATGCTCAGTGAAATAAGCCAGAAAGAAAAAGAAAAATACCAGATGGTCTCACTCATAGCAGGAATCTAGAAAACCTAAATAATGGACCAGGAAAAAGAAAAACTATAAGAAAAAAAAAATCAAAATCAACAAACGACTATGAACCAGAGACACACTTTGGGGGGCTGTGGGGAAAGGAGGAATTGGGGTCAAAATCAGGGGGCTGCAATTATATGGGGAGTATAAAAAAAAACCTGCACCAAGACCCAGGACTGAAATGATCAGAGTCCAAGAAAAAGAAAGTATTAAGGTAGGTGGGGAAAAGAAACGGTTAATGTATAAAGGTATTCCATTCAGGCTATCAACAGACTTGTCCACAGAAACTCTTCAGGCCAGAAGAGAGTGGAATGTCTTATTCAGAATACTCAAAGTTAAAGCTTCCAGCCAAAAATACTCTTGTCACACAAAAATGTCTTTCAGGTATGAGGGAGAATAAAGACTTTCCCAGACAAAAAATGAAAGTATTCACCACCATTCTCACTTATGAGAAATGTTGAAAGGCGCTCTTTCTCTAAATGAATTTTTAAAATAGCATCAAAAAAAACACAAAAAACAAAAAAACCCAGAACAACCAAGGAAGTCGATAGTATCATAAAGCAGAAAACAGAATGGCAGTATCAAATCCACATATATCAGTAATCACCCTAATGTAAGTGGACTGAACTTACTAATCAAAAGGTACATATGGCTTTATGAATTAAAAAAATAAAACCCAGCAATAGCCACTTACAAGAGATTTATTTAATCTATAAAGACAGTTAAAGGGGTGAAAAAATGGTACCACAAGAGATTGGAAAATTATAAAAACAGGAACCACATATCAGATAAAATAGATTTTCAGCTACAAAAAACAAGAGACAAGGACATTATATAATGATAAAGGGATCTATATACAGCCAGAAGACATAACACTGATACATTATCACCCAGCATAGGCATGCCAAAATATACCAACTAAATATTAGCAGACCTAGAGACATTTACAGTCACACAATAATAGTAGGGGACTCTAACACCCCACTTGCAGCAATGGGCAGATCATTCAGTCAGGAAACCAATAAGGAAAAAATGGCCTTACATGACACATAAGATGAGATGGACTTAATAAATTATTGCAGAACATCCCATCTCAAAACAACATAATATACATTTCTTCTCAAGTGCACATTGAACATTCTCAAGGATAGACCATATGTTGTGATAAAAAATAAATCTCTCTAGATTTATGAAGATTGAAATCATATCAGATATCTTTTTTGGTCATAATTTTATGAAACTAGAAGTCAACCAAAAGAAGAAAATGCAGAAAATGACAGTATGTGGAAACTGAACAATATGCTATTGAACAAATACTGGGTCAACAAGGACTCAGAGGAGAAAAAAAAATACCTAGAGATCAATGAAAATGAAGGTGTGAATTATCAGAGCCAATGGAATCAGGAAAAATGTACTAACAGGGAAGTTTACAGCAATACAAACCTACCTCAGGAAACAAAAATCACAAAAAAATTCATTTACAACTAAATAAAAATTTAATTTACAACTAAAAGAAGCAAAAACTAAGGCAAAAGTCAGTGGTAGAAAAGAAATGTTGCAACTTTGAGTGGAAATAAACAAAATAGAGATCAAAAAGAGCATTGAAACCAAGCATCATTTCTTTGAAAAGACTAGCAAAATAGGCAGATGTTTAGTGAGATTAACAAAGAAGAAAATGTCCCAAATATATCAGAAACAAAAGAAAACTTACAGTGGGTACTATAGTAATATAAAGGATCGTAAAAGAATGTTATGAGCATCTATATGTAAACAAATCAAACCATCTAGAAAAAAAGGACTAGTTCTTGCACACAGCATTCCAAGACTAAATCAGGAAGAAACAGAAAATCTGAATAGATTAATCACAAGTAAGGAAATTGAAACAGTAGACAAAAACCTCCCTAAAGGCAAATTTCAGGACCAAATGACTTAACTAGTGAATTCTATCAAACTTTCAAAGAAAATTAACAACTGTCCTCAAACTCCTACAAAAAATTGAAAAGGGAAAAGGCTTCTGAGCACACTTTGTGAAACCTGCATTACATTGATTCCAAAACCAGACAAAAACATTACAGTAAAAGAATCATACACACGATCAAGTGGGAGGGTTTCAAGGACAGTTTAATATATGTGGAATCAATTGATGTGATAAACCACATCAGTGAAAGTAAGGACAAAAGTAATATGATTATTTACATAGGTACAGGAAAATAATTTGACGAGATTCATCTATATATGATAAAACCCCCAACAGAATGGGCATGGAAAGACTATATCTTAACATAAAAATGATGTGTAACAAACCCATAGCCAACAATATGATCAGTGGTGAAAAACTGAAAACTTTTCCTCTAAGATCAGCAACAAGACAAGTGTGTCATCTTGGACCACTAATAGCCACATAGAAGTGGAAGACTAGTCAAAGTAATTAGACAAGAAAAATGCTATGAAAATTATCCAAATTGGAAAGGAAGAAGTAAAACCAAAACTATTTGTAGATGACATGGTAATATTCATGGACTCCAGTAAAAAACAACAACAACAACAACAAAAAGAAAAAACAAACAAAAAAAACCCAAATTCTAGAAATAAAAAAAAAAAAATACAATGAAGTGGTAGGTTACAAAATTAATATTCAAAGTCTGTTGCATTTCTATTTGCAAATAAGGAACTAGAAGAGAAACCAGTTAAGCAATCCCATTTACAATCACATCGAAAAGAATTAAATAACTCAGGGGCCTCCCCAGTGGTGCAGTGGTTGAGCTCCGGGTTGCAAAGCTGCCTGCAGCCTCTGCAGCGCTGGTTCGATCCCCGGCCACTGGGCGAGGGTCCCACATGGCGCGCAGACCTCTCCTGCCACCCGCTGCTCCCCTCAGCAGTGTATTTCGTCAGTCTGCCTGTTCTATTCCTCGCTGTGGCTCTGGTGAATTCTCTCACCCTTCCGTGCTTCTGACTATACCCACTGCTTGTATGAATAAATAAATAAATCTTTAAAAAAAAAATTAAATTACTCAGAATAAATGTAACCAAAAGAATTGAAAACTCTAAGTGCTGAAGGAAACAGAAAAAGGCACAAAGAAATGGAAAGATATTCTGTGTTCATGGATTTGAAGAATGAACATCATTACAAATGTTATGTAACCTAAAGCTGTTTATTACTCAAACAACCCCGAGTCAAAAAGAAGAGTGAGGGTATCATGCTTCCTGACTTAAAGCTATACTCCAAAGTTACAGTAACTAAATTGGCATGATATTGGAGTAAAAGCAGACACCGATATCAGTGGAACAGCAGTGGAAGCCCAGAGGTAAATCCACACATATCTGGACAAGTAATTATGAAAAAGAAGCCGAGATCATACAATGGATCAAGGAAAATCTCTTCAGTAAATGGTATTGGGAAAACGGGACAGCCACGTGGTGGAAAAATGCAACTACACCACTATCTAATAAATGTAAGACGAAAATACATAGAAAATATAGGCAACCTGCTCCTTACATAGACTTTAGAGATGATATAGGGGATTAAACTCCAAATGGCAAGGGGGATAAAAGCAAAAATAAATGGGACTATATCAAGCTAAGAGGCTTCTGCACAGTGAATGAATCTATTATGAAAATGATAGGGCATTCTACTAAATGAGAGAAGATATTTGCAAATCATGCAACTGACAAGCAGTTACTATCCAAAATATATAAAGAACTCATAAAACTTAACAAGAACAGCAAAACAAAGCTGATTAAAAAATGGGCAGAGGATCTAAACAGACGCTTCTTCAAAGAAGACATACAGATGGCCAATGGGAACATGGAACAATGTTTGTCATCTCTTATAATTAGGGCAGTTCAAACCAAAACTACTGAGACATCACTGTACACCTGTGAGAAAGGCTACTATTATAAAAAAGACAAGAAACATGTGCTAGAGAGCATGGGAAAAGAAGTGGAACTCTTTCTACACTGTTGGTGGGAACATAATCTGTTGCAGACATCATGGAAAACAGTATGAAGATTTCTCAAAAAATTAAGAATTAAATTCTGTACAATCCAATTATCCCACTTCTGGGTATTTACCTGAGAAATACAAAAACATGAATTCAAAGAGGTATTTGCTCCCCCACATTTATCAAAGCATTTTTTGGAATCACCGATTAGAAGCAACCTAAGTGTCCATTGACAGATGTTTGGATAAAATGTGTATGTATGTGCAATGGATTACTACTCAACTGTAAAAATGATGAAATCCAGCGACAATAAGGATGGGCCTAGAGGGTAATATAAACAGTTGTACACCCCAAAATTGGATAACCTTAAGGTGGACAAATTTGTGGAAACAAACTTGATAAGGCTAGATGATAAAGAAGTGATAGGTTAGTATCAGTGTGCCCCACCAACCACCCACCACCTCCACCCCCAGTCTGTTTTGAGAGGCTCTAGTGGCTGAGGTTGGGCTGAGGAACCTGGGCTCTGGTACTGCAAGGATGTCAACTTCGCTTACCAGGGCTACTGTCCTGCTAATGAGCAAGAGGAAGCTATGACCCTCCTGGGCTGCCTTCACTTGGGCCTTTAACACTAAACAAGATAAAACAGCTTAAAGATAAGCCAAAACACATAGGTATAAAAGTTGGTGTACAAACCTGGAGTTGTAATGGTCGTTTTTATGCTCTGGAGTAGATGAAGACAAAAGGAGATTCTGATGAAGTTGTTCAAGATGGAGTCAGTAATCAAAAATAAAGCACAGCTAATACTTTTAGGAACAAAAATGGGCTATGTTAAAGACAGGTTATAGAGTAAGTTAGTGTTCAATAACTCGACCATCAAAGAAACATGTGGCTGTTCCTTTCTATTTTTTAAAATTTATTTATTTATACAAGCACTGGGGTACAGGCCAGAGGCACGGGAGGGTGAGAGAATTCACCAGAGACAGAGCAGGGAGCAGAACAGGCAGAAGGACTAACACTGCTTAGGGGAGCAGCGGGCCAAAACAGGAGAGGTCTGCTGCGCTACATGGGCATCTCCCCAGCTGGCCGGGAATCAAACCGGCACTGCAGAGGCTGTGGACAGCTTCACTGCGCTGTGCCACCAGGGAAGCCCTGTTCCTTTCTATTCTACATGACTATTCTTTGTGTAAACCCCAAGAAGGTGGAAGTCCTGGGACTTATTGAAGAATTCACGTGACTGTCGCATACTTACAGCTTATAATGTATGGCTGCCTTTTTAGGAAAACAAAGTGATGCATTTTAAAAAGGAAGCCAGTGTTTAGATTCGAGAAGTGACATTTGTATTTGTTTTAGAAGACAGAAAATGAGACACCAGTGCTCTTTTGGGGACATTATTCTATTCTACTCTTAACTCTTTCTGTTAGAAGCAGTTTTGTGAAAGTTGCTCTCCTGGATGAATTTTAGAGACTGTGTTTTTAATAGGTCTGAATGCACATCTCCCCACCAGATTAATAGAATTCAGACGGGAAGATTGCTTGTGTGATGAGGTGACACATTGATTTTCCCCCCAAACTTGGCATGGCTTTTCTATGTTTTTAATCCAAACTTTGTCAGATACCTCATTTGTTTAGACTTTAGGAGTACTAGACATTAAATGAAAGTATGCGACAAAAATTTCCTTCGGCTGTAGTGTATAATAGTGCTGAGTGAGGGGATCAGAAGAAAAATACTTTACCCACCTGTTTTTAATCCATTTCTTTTGCCATCCTACAAGTCTACTCAGAGATGGCATCTCAACTTGGCTTGGATCCTTTTTGTTGGAAGTTCTATTAAAACCATTTAGCCAGCTCTCGATTTTTTTTTATCTGGGAAAGCAAAACCCCAGGGAAGCTGAAGGGTTTTTGTCCACCCTTACGCTGCAGGCTTGGTAGGGGCAGAACTGGAACCACCTACATCTTCTCTTCCTTGTAGGTGACATGCCTGAGGAAGTCATGGACAGTAAATAGGTAGTTGACTTCCTTATCCAGTCAAGCTTTTAGTAAGATTTCTTATAATTTGATGGAGATCATATTTAGTTTTGCTTTAAGTGAGAAGAATCTTTAAAACCCACTTATGTGAAATATTATCTTACTTCTTTAAAACTATGAAACAGTAGTTTATACTAGCAGGGAAGAAGAATTAGAGATGAACACAAAATTGTTCTTTTGAAATGTATTAGTAATGGTAAAGCAGAACATGGGTGTCTTTTCTTAAAAGATCCCAATGTTTATATACCTTTGGGATCCTAAATGTAGACACTAAAATTTTTAAGCCTAATATTTTAGCCTAACATTTTTATCACTAACTTTTCTTTAACCATGATCATTTTGTCATTTAATTACTGATTTTTCTGCATTTAATTATTCTATGAGATGACATATATGCTTTTCGTGAAAGGTGACTTTTATGAATTGAAGTTGCTGAGTTCCTTTGTCATAGTTACTGGCACAAAATGCACCTTAAGTAGTAGCTTTATGTAGATGCTGCTGACTTTGTATCATTCATATAATTGTCAATTTACTTGTAATTTGTGCAGTAGTATGTATATAAAGATTGAATTGTCAGTAAAAAAATGTACCCTTAGCACCTGCACCCCTGTGTTTATAGCAGCACTATTCACAATAGCTAAGCTATGGAAAAAGCCCAAATGCCCAAAAATACATAAGTGGATCAAGAAGATGTGGTACATATACACAATGGAATAGTATTGAGCAATCAAAAAGAGATAAACTCATGCAATGTGCAATGGATGGAGCTGGAAGGGATCATGCTCAGTGAAATAAGCCAGAAAGAAAAAGAAAAATACCAGATGGTCTCACTCATAGCAGGAATTTAGAAAACCTAAATAAGGGACCAGGAAAAAGAATAACTATAAGAAAGAAAAAAATCAAAATCAGCAAGCAACTATAAACCAGAGACATGCTACAGGTGGGGGAGGAGGAATTAGGATAAGTGGGGTGGGAATTGTATGGGGACTATAACCAAGATGAAAATGCATACATTGTGCAAAAATGAAAGATGATGTAAAAAATATATAAAATAGATAAATAATTTAAAAAGAAAAAAACAGGGCCTCCCTGGTGGCGCAGGTGGTTGAGTGCTGCACTGTAAAGCTGTCTGCATCCTCTGCAGCGCAGGTTCAATCCCAGCTGTCCGGGGAGAATCCCACATGGTGTGCCAGACCTCCCTGTCATGCCCGCTGCTCCCCTCAGCAGTGCTTTTCATCAGTCTGCCTGTTCTGTTCCCCGCTCTGTCTCTGGTGAATCCTCTCACCCTCCTGCGCATCTGGCCTGTACCCCGATTCGTGTATAAATAAAATAAATCTTTAAAAAAAAACCCCAAAAAATCACCCTTAAAAAAAAGAAGAAATGGTAGGTTACATAAAACAGCATACAAAATCCATGCCCTTTTCATATATAAACAACAAACAAGTAAAAGAAATGAAGAAAATAACTCCACTTATAATTGCTTCAAAAAGAATTAAAAACATCAGCATCAACCCAAAAGAGAAGATAAAAAACCCACACAATGAGAACTACAGATGTTATTAAAGCACTTAGTGACATAAGGAGAGGGAAGGATATCCCGTGCTTGTGGATACAGAGAATCAGTATAATCAAAATGACTATTCTGCCTAAATACAAATTTAATGCAATCCCTATTAAAATGCCAACAATATTTTTCAAAGAAACTGAACAAAATACTGAAATTTATGTGGAACCAAAAAATGCCTCAATTGCAAAAACTATTAAGAAAAAAGGGGAGAAATGAAACTTTTTTTTTAAAGATTATTTATTTATTTATTTTATTTATTTATTTATACAAGCGCTGGGGTACAGTCAGAAGCGCGGGAGGGTGAGAGAATTCACCAGAGCCAGAGCGGGGAGCAGAGCAGGCAGAAGGACCGAAGTACACTGCTGAGGGGAGCAGCGGGTGGCAGGAGAGGTCTGCACGCCCTGTGGGACCCTCGCTGGCGGCCAGGGATCGAACCGGCACTGCAGAGGCTGCAGGCAGCTTCACAACCCAGCGCTCAACCACTGCACCACTAGGGGAGGCCCTCAAATGCTGTCTTAAATGTCCATTTAATACTCAATAACAATTATAATATTTGTTGAAAAAAAACTTCTATTTTGAGGGTAGTGGGTACTGTAATTATGGAGGGGGTGAGGAGAAGTCATTCAATTTTATGGGTTTTAATTTCTCCACTTAGAATTCAATTCAGTGGTAAGGTCTGGCCCACAGTCGCCCTTTGTGTACTAGTTGAGCCCAGCATTCCCTTTAGGTTGGAGCCCAATTCTGTCCCATAGTAACCAGTTCCTGACCAACAGAAAGGACAGTGAAGACCTTGTCTCCTGGTACCAATCCCTGCTCAAACCCTATATTTGCTACTGACTTGTGTGCTTACTTGAGGCTCCTTTATTTTTTTCAACCTCATTCTTATTCTGCTTGTTTATCTTAGCTTCCAGTGGTCTTCGCCTCTTGAACAATAGGCTCTCCCTCCCTTCATCCGTGGTTTCCTTGCTTTTGTAGTCTGATCCTTTGGCGACTGTACATCCTTGCCCTCATCCACCTAATATCTCTCCAGGTCCAACTGAGAGCTATTTCTTATTCTTAACAAAGAATGGCTCTGTCTTCTCTGGGTCTAACATTTAGTCCTGATTCTTGCTCAAAAGTTTTGTCTCAGAGCCACCTCAGCCCATCTTGGGCTTTCCTGGGTTTCCTATTCTCTTTAATCATTGCATCTTTTCAGGTGGCACTTTGGATTCCTTGGAAAAAATCTTATGATGTTTTTTGTCCACTTGGAATAAAATCTTTAGAGTGTTCAACATTGTGTGGAGTGATCTGTGTTGAGCAACTGTGTCTTCTCTGACATTCCCACATTTTCCTAAACCCCTTTCCTTTATTTCTATACATATGTCTTCCAGAGACCTCTAAAAAACTGAAATGTCATGTTTTTCTAGTTGATTATATGGAAGTCATGAATAATAATAAAAATATGAAAAAGGCAATCTCTTCTTGATTCATAAGCTTTAAAAATGTAATTTAAATTCTGGAGTAGGTGGTACTTTCAAACATCATAATAGTGAAAACATGCACAGGTGATTTTTACTTCCAAAGTTGTAATTGCCTTTATATTATGTTTGCAAGTAAAACATTAGGATTTTAAGGTCTTTCCCTCCAATGTAAACATCTGAATAGCACAATACATTCTATAATTAAAATATTTGTGTTGATGGGCATATCATGATTTAGAGACTTTGAAGAAAAAAGTTTACTTATAAGTCATATCTTTTCCTCAATTAAGAGTCTCTCCTCCCCCATATATATATACATCATGTTAAATGATTAGTAAAACTCCTTATGATAGAAAAAGGTTTTTATACCAGGTAATCCTGAAATTAAACCAAGGAATTTATATCAAATTATATTTAAACAATTGCTAAAATCAAAGATGATGTTTCATGATTTTATTTATATTTTGTTTTCACAAACTTTAATAAATTCCACAAGGGCTATATCTCAGAGCATCATTTTGTGTATAACTTAATATCTTGTGTTGAAAAAAAAATGTATGAAAAACTGAAGCCAATTATTGCATTCAAAATAAACATTAGCCACCTTATCCTCATTTTAAAGGTCCTAACTTGCTGCTGAAACTAAATGTGTGTGTGCTTTTTGTTCCAGATTTGGAATGGCGAGAAATGGAAGGAGATGATTGCGAGTTTCATTATGGAGGTAGAAACTACAGGATTTGGCAACAGAGTGGATTGGGGAAAGAGAGAGGGAATGGTAACACAAAAATGGGATTTTATATTTTAAGCAATTGGGAGAAGTTTGTATCTTAGTAAGAAAGAAGGAGGGCTCTTAGTTTAGCTTAAATTATTTTGTATCAGTCAAGGAATCCTATTTGATTGATATTTCATTTTCCTTTCCTTTTTTTTTAGAGGGTACAAATGAAGGTCAGGACAGTGACTTCCCAACAGGTATGTGCTTTTTCTGTCCTATTGTGGAGAATATTATCTTGGCTGGTGGTTCCTACAACCTTATGGCATTAGGATCACCTTTAGTTGGTATGCCGTCAATAATATTACCAGAAAAAAGAAACGCTAGGAAGTTGTTACCATACAGAGTGATCAGTCCTCCTCAGCATTTTAGGTAAAGTCTAAGAATCTGAGAGTCACGCCCTGGGCATGAGTAGATATCTAAGTAGGTTTGTTTGCTCCAACTTTTCCCCACTGCACTTTACTACTACTAAAATATAAAAACAATGTTCCATGTTTGTACAAGATAATGTCCTGGCAAAACTCAGACATCTTAGTGACACTCATGAAGGATTTCTGTAATAGCATGTCCTTTCCGTGATGCTCTTTTTTTCTGCACCAAGTTCAGTGGTTCCTGTACACTCTAAGCTGGTACTGTAGTCACAATGCCCATTGAACTCTCTGAGTTCTGTCAGGGCGGCCCTTCTTTGCTCCAGTGCTTTGAGCCCTGCTGGTTACCCAAGTGTGGTTCTGAACCCATCATGTGACACCTCAGAAAACAAGAAAAGGGATGATTATCTGTGCTGCTTCTTGTGTTTTATTTGAGCAGCTAAGGAAGCAACATAGGTGTCACTTCTTTGAAGAAAGGGATGGAGAAAATCCTGTAGCTGAACGGGATTTGTATTTGTTTATTTTGTTAATTTAATGAATATTGTGTACTAGTTATGTGCAGTGCAAAAATTGGTACACCAATACCGTAGCCAAGAGCAGGGATGGTGGATATGAACTTTAGAGACAGCATTACTGTTCTTAGCATCTGGTGCTTGTAAGATTTCATGTTATATTAGGTGATATTAAAAGAGCTTAACAAGTAAATGGAGACTCATGACAGTTTGAGACAAATATTTAATATAGTAAAAATTTCAAATGGTGGGCCTCCTTGGTGGTGCAAGGGGTTAAGACGCAACCTATGAAGCAATCCGCAGCTTCTCCAGCACGAGTTCCATCCCAGGCCGGCCAGCGAGCAACCCACATGGCATAGCAGACCTCTCCTGCCTGGACCACTGCTCCCATCAGCAGTGCACTTCAGTTGATCTGCCTGTTCCGTTCTCCACTCTGTCTCTGGTGAATCTTCTCATCCCCCCACACCTCTGGCCCGTACCTCAGTTCTTGTATGCATAAGTAAAAATAAATCTTTAAAAAAAATTTCAGGGCCTCCCTGGTGGCGCAGGTGGTTGAACTCTGCACTGTGAAGCTGTCCGCAGCCTCTGCAGCGCGGGTTCGATCTCCACCGGCTGGTGAGATCCCACATGGCGAAGCAGACCTCTCCTGTCTCACCCGCTGCTCCCCTCAGCAGTATATTTCATCAGTATATTTCATCAGTATATTTCATCACCTGCTCTGTCTCTGGTGAATCCTCTCACCCTCCCGCACATCTGGCCTGTATCCTGGTTCTTGTATAAATAAATTAACTCTTAAAAAAAAATTTCAAATGGTCATCTTGGCCTCACATTGGTAAGATGGTTATTTAACTACAGTTTCGACCACTCCATACTTAATCATATCCTTGTTTCCTTTTAAAATTCTCCAACTTATTTGTAAAGAGAAGGGAATATTAAATTGAAAATCAGAGTGAATCAGTGACTGTGTTCCCTATGGGAAATTCCTGGTAACAGTTTGAGGAGTTGCACGCTGGGCCCAGAACATTAGCCAGAAGCACAGGAATTTTTGGGAGTGCGTGGAGGTGTGGTTGGAGAATGGAGTCTGCATTTCACATCTAGGTGCATGATTGCTCACTCTGGCCAATTAAATTTGGGCTCAGTGTTACTAAATCTTACAAGTTTAAGACAAACCAGGTGTGTAGACTTTTACATGAAATCTCCCAATTCTTAAATATACTGCCTCATTTTCCTTTTTCTTTTTATATGCCCTATGTATCTGGCTGGATTTGCATCTGGGGTGGTGTAATTTTACCTTCGTCTTATTTAGGGGTGCCCTGCATTCTCCTCTCTGAAGTAGGCCGTTATGCACCCCTTGTGCTAGCCTATCCCTCCCCACCTCTACCTAGGACACCTAATGTATTGAGTGGGTGCTTATGTCTTCATTTCTCTCCACAGTGGAGAGAAGCAGACTACAAGAAATGCTGTCGCTTTTGGGACTGGAGACATACCAAGTCCAGAAACTTAGCCTCCAGGATGCTCTGCAGATCAATAGTGACAGCATGAAGAACTGGGCTCCTCAGGTTCCCAAAGACCTGCCCTGGAATTTCCTCAGGAAACTGCAGGCCCTCAATGCTGAGGCTAGGAACACCACCATGGTGCTGGACATGCCCCCAGATGCTAGGCCTGTGGAGAAGGAGAGTCAGATGGAAGAGGAGATAATCTACTGGGACACGGCGGATGACATTTCTGCAGATATCTACTCCTTCTCTGAGCTGCCCACCCCGGACACACCTGTGAACCCCTTGGACCTTCTTTGTGCACTTCTGCTTTCTTCAGATAGTTTCCTGCAACAAGAAATCATGTTGAAAATGTCCCTTTGCCAGTTTGCACTCCCTCTCATTTTGCCTGACTCAGAAAACCACTACCACACATTTCTGCTGTGGGCCATGAGGGGCATTGTGCAGACATGGTGGTCGCAGCCTCCAAAGGGAGTGGGCAGCTTCAGAGAAGACAATGTGGTCTTATCCCGAGCGCCCACCTTTGCCTTTGTGCGCATGGAGGTCAGCAGCAACTCCAAGTCCCAGCTTCTCAATGCTGTGCTCAGCCTGGGCCACAGGCAGCAGGATTACTTCTGGCATCGGGATCTGAACTTGGGCACCAACCCTCGGGAGATTGCAGATGGGCTAGTGGAAATTTCATGGTTTCTTCCTAGTGGCAGGGAGGACTTAGACATTTTCCTGGAGCCTGTGGCCTTTCTGAACCTGAGAGGCGACATCGGGTCTCATTGGCTACAGTTTAAGCTCTTGACAGAAATCTCCTCAGCTGTATTCATATTGACTGACAACATCAGTAAGAAGGAATACAAACTGCTCTACTCCATGAAGGGGTCATCCACGAAATACTACTTTATCCTAAGTCCCTACCGAGGGAAACGAAACACAAACCTGAGATTCCTGAATAAGCTAATTCCTGTGCTGAAGATGGATCACTCACATGTTCTCGTGAAGGTAAGCAGTACAGATAGTGCAAGCTTTGTGCAAAGGGTCCGCTCCATTGTGGCACACGTGGTTCGGTCCCCCTGTAGGAGGGTCTCTGTGGAGGATATGGCAAATGCTGCCCGAAAGCTGGGACTGAAGATTGATGAGGATTGTGAGGAATGTCAGCAGGCAAAAGACCGGATGGAACGGATAACCAAGAAAATCAAAGATGCAGATACCTATAAAAGAGACGAGCTAAGGCTGCAGGGGGACTCTTGGAGGAAGGTGGCCCAGGTGGAAAAGGAACTCTGTCAGATTCAGTGGGCTGGTGACCCTCCTGAGAAGCACAGAACTGAATTGAGGCATCGGTTACTGGAACTTCGAATGCAGCAGAATGGCCATGAACCTGCCTGGGGGCTGCAGGAGTTCATCACTGGCATCAGCAGCCCTTCCCTGGGTGAGAAGCAGTACTTCCTCAAGTGGATGGAGTGGGGGCTGGCCAGGGTGACCCAGCCAAGACCAAGACAGCCTCCAGAGACAATTCTTACCCTGAGACCAAAACATTGTGCATCTGTGGACTTAAGTGAACCACTCTGGTCTGAACCTCTGGGAGTGGAGCACTTTTTGCGGGAAATGGGACAATTTTATGAGGCAGAAAGCTGTCTTGTGGAGGCAGGAAAGCTGCCAGCAGGCCAGAGGCGGTTCGCCCACTTTCCAGCTTTGGCGTTGGAGCTGTTGTTGAAAGGGCTTCCCCTGGAACTGGTTGATGGGAGCACTCTAAGCACCCCCCTGCGCTGGGTCACGGGGCTCCTGAAGGAGCTGCATGTTAGTCTGGAGAGAAGGTCTCGATTGGTAGTCCTGTCAGCACTGGGTGTGCCAGGCACAGGGAAGTCCACCCTTCTCAACACCATGTTTGGGCTGCGGTTTGCCACTGGTAGGGGCTGTGACCCTCGAGGGGCCTTCATGCAGCTCATCACAGTGGCTGAGGGCTTCAGCCAGGACTTGGGCTGTGATCACATTCTAGTAATAGACTCTGGGGGATTGATAGGTGGGGCCCTAACCACGGCTGGAGAGAGGTTTGAGCTGGAGGCATCCCTGGCCACTTTAATTATGGCACTGAGCAACGTCACCGTAGTTAGTTTATCAGAAACAAGGGACATTCCTCCTGCAATTTTGCATGCATTTCTGAGGTTGGAAAAAACAGGGCATATGCCAAATTATCAGTTCGTGTATCAGAACCTTCATGACGTGTCTGCTCCAGGCCCCAAGCTGAGGGAGCGGAGGCAGCTCCTGGATCAGTCCAGTGATGTCAGCAGATCCACAGTGCAAATGGAAAAAGGTGATAGCATCCGGACTCTGGCTGACATGGCCTTTTGTGACCCTGAGAAGCAACATATCTGGTACATTCCAGGCCTGTGGCATGGAGTGCCTCCCATGGCTGCTGTGAGCTTGGGGTACAGTGAAGCTATATTTGAATTGAAGAGATGCTTGCTAGAAAACATCAGGAATGGCTTGTCCAACCAAAACAAGAACATTCAGCAGCTCATTGAGCTGGTGAGACGACTATGAGTGTGGAGAGAGGCCTGCTGTGGGTGACTTTTTCTGGTAGGGTGTCCACATGGGGCTGTGCCCAGTGTCTGAGAGAGACTGATGCCCAACATACATGGAAAGGGAGGAAAGTGAATGAGGGGGGAATCTAGAGCTTACTAAACAGTGGTAAGAAAGGAAATAACTGCACAGACCACCTTAGAGATACTCTCAGGAAGATCAAGCCCTGGGATAGGAAGCGGGACAAAGCACTCATGGGTTTTCTGTCTTTGAGCTCTGAGGGCCATGGGGGCTTGGCCTTTTGTGCAGCTGCCCTCCTTCATTTGCCCCTGGAATTGGAGGGTTTCTTCTCAGTTGCTTCAGTCCAGGCAGACGGATACCCAGGATATAGATCAGAAAGTTGTCCTGAGGAAGCAGAGGTGGCCCTTCCAATGAGTTCAGTATTAGTGACTCAGTCCTGCCCAAGGTAGTGCATGCCTGTGGCATGCAGGATCTGCCATGGCGCTCTGTTTATTGACTGAGATGGCAAAGGGCCACCTTCCCTTACCCCACCCTGGGAAGAGTTCCTGCCTTCTGTCCTGTACCATGGCCTTTGTTCACATCCTGCCACAGTACTCAACACGTGTATCGTGACTTCTCTGTTCATGTATCTGCCCCTACCCTAGACTGTGAGCTCCTTGAGGGCAGGGGCTGTATGTCACCCGAATTTCTACCCACAAGGCCTAGCACATTGTAGGCACTTAATAAATATTTGTTGAATGAATGAAATAGAATTGATGCACAAATAATAGTAATGGGGAGATTCCACTGTGTCTTAATGTTCGTTTCTTCAAAGAGGATCACAGTGTCTGTCTGAGGAGAGGCACATCACAGAACGTCTGAAATGGAGGGTCCCAGAAGTGTCTTTAAAAATTACCATGCTGTTCTGTTCTCTTTGAGCAAAGATCCATTCTTCAAACTATTACTGTGAAACTGAACTAAAATTTTTTTTTTTTTTTTTTTGCTGTAATGCCAAGGTACCGCCATTTTCCCATTATATAGATGAGGAAAGGAGGCCTAGAACATGCTCAGCTCATATACCTTCATGGGTAGAGAAGAGCTGAGTAAACTAGCAGTCTAAACCTATACCGCTGCTTCCTGACTACTCATTTCCCCCAAAATTCCAGAGCTGTCAGGCTCATCCCCAGCCTTGTTCCTCAGTTCGTTCACTCATTTCCATGCCTCTAAGGTTAGGCTTCCTTCCAACATAACCATGGCCCTCCTATGTCATCTCTCCTGTCCATTTTCTCCAGCTGGACTCTGCCTATATTGACCCTTAGCAAAGACCAGTGTCATGTCACTAAACCTTGGAACTCAATCTCAGTTTCGTCACTAGATCTGAGAATCTCTGCATGGTCATATGTACCTTACTGCTAGGCCTTGGGGACTCTTTCACTTTGTCTTTTGTGACTTCAGGGAAATTAAGTTCTTCCCAGATGGTGATCAGGAACTCCTCCTTTTGCCAGATTTGGCAAGGGAGCCCTCTGGACTGGAACCCTTCTTTCGAGATAATTACACATGCTACTCCCTTGATGTTCAAAGTGTTGACTTTGTGTTCTGGGAACCTGGGTCTAGATATGTAAAACAGAGTTTGAAAGTAGTACTGGAACTCTGAAGATCTGTTTCTGCTAATAAATTTAGGAAAAACTTTTTCCTACTAAAACTTACATAGAATCTAATTCTGTAGTACTGGAAGCTTTCACCTCTTCCTGTATCACAAATATTATGATGTTGGCTCATGTGGAAACATCAAAACTTCTTCGTTTTCCCCAAAAAGCCATGGAAATTATCCAGGTGCTAGCAGTTTTACACAGGATATTCCTCTGCCCCAAGTTCAGGCATTGGAAAGCTCTCTTAAAATTGTAGACTATCAGTCTTCCCCCTAAAAATTTATTCAAGCTATTCCTGATATCTGAAAAAGCCATTATAGTGTCTCCCTACAAATCAAGGATTCTTGATCGTATATCCATCCACCATTGTTCAAAGATAAGATTTAATCATTGAATTGCTGAAAATTAGTTCTATACTTTCTTCCCCCTCCCTGGGCAAAGAGTTCATAGCTTTCAAAGAAAGGATGCAGGATCTAAAATAGATTAATAACTACTTAGTAATCAGGAAATTTTTTCCATGCATACCCCCCATGACATCAGATATTATGAAATTATATCAAATATGTGCCCAAAGTATCTTGGAAACAACCAGTCTGAAGGCTGTTACAGGGTGTAACAGACTTTGGGTGGGAGGTTTCCCTGGTGTAGTGCCAGGAAGGCACAGAGCAGCTTTTCTGTGACTGGAGCAGATGGGGGTAAAGGAGAGTCCTGGAGCCCTCAGTGCCTTTTGCAGGTTTTCATTGAGCTTTTACATGTAGTCCAGCAACCAGATACACAGAAAGCAGGGGTGCTGGGAGGCCAGGAGGCGGGTAGGCCTCTCAGCCCTGGGGGAATCTTCACTCTGTACTGGGCTCTCTGACTCGCTCTCTCACCTGCCTCTGCTTCTCTGCGAATATGTCAATACTGCAGCCATGGTCCACAGAAGTAAACAATACACCTTGTAACAATGTAACCAAATGCAGGTACCTGCCATCAGGCATGCAATCCTAATTGCCAGAGTGCAGAAAAGCCTGAAAATCATTTACTCTACACCTGGTCAGCGTTAGGCCAGATCACTGTGGAGGGAATATTAGTGAAGCAGCCAAGGAATTCCCTGGGCTGTGTGCAGACCCTCAGGTGCAGGCACAGAAGAGGTTTCCCTGAAGCGGAGTCATTTTTCTAGAACTTCAGTCTTCTTTTTAGGAATCGTTTTTTCCCATAATCTATGAAAGGAATTTACCTTCAGACCCTGAGGTCAGTACTGCTCTTGTGATTCAAATTGCCACAAAACCTAGGACTTGCCTAGCATATTGAGTTCAAACCTTAAGTATCAGTCCATTCTACCAATTCCTGGGATTAGCATAGGGACTGAGAGACTCCAAAACTTGCCATGGGGCTGCTGAGCAGTAGTGTCCTTGGAACCAGCATAGTAAAGCAAGAGCCACTCAGATGGACAAGGATGTTCAAAAGAGGTGGTGTCTGCCCAAAGGGCATCTGGTTACTTTGGTGAAGAATGAACTATGTCAGTGATCTTGGAGTAAATGAACCTGCAAATCTTTGAGACTCCTAACAAAGATACCTGCCCCTTCTTCCGGGAGATGGGAAGTAGCTCACCTCATCACGCAGGATCCTCAGTCTTGCTTCCTGTAATTATATGGCCCTTGAGCAAAGTCACTCATTTTCTCTAAACCCTAGTTCTGTACTTGTGTGTCCCCCTAGTTCTGTACCTGTGGGACTCAGTCTGGGGCCCAGTGGATTTTAATGTGCGGCCAGCGTTAGGAGCCAGCTTTGGGAGAATAAAGGCAACTCTGGCTCTTCCTGGTTACCAAGAGGCTTACATCTGAGAAAAAACAGTTGTGCATCCCCATCATTCTGGGCTTCTGGTGTGCACCCCGTAGCAGTGACACAGGTAGGACATTCATGTGGGTGACATGTTTCTGGATGTGGCTGTTTCATACCCAGGAAGTTTCCCAGGGCCATCCCTTAGAGGTCTGTGCCCAACAACAGAAACCCAGACCATTCTGAACCCACTGATGCAATGGAAACCCAGTTTTGGAATAAGCACATACTTTGGAACAAGAAGACTTGCTACCATTTGCTGTTTCTGTAACCTCAGGTGAGTCTCTGAGCCTCCATCTTCTGAAAAATCTGTGAGATCTAGACAGTAGTACTTCCTTTACACAATTGATGAGGAAAGCAAAGTGCATCAAAACACTAACAGGGAAATTACAGAAAAATAAAATATTGCTATTAGAATTAGAAAAATTCCAATAGTATAATAAGTCATATTAAAACATCATTTTAAATTATTTTATTCATGCTAACACACGTAATCCTACCCCAACTTCTCACCCTCAAAGGAAAAAGAAAATCACAGAACTCACTGAAACCCCTTTTGCAAACAAGGCATCGTATAAACAAAGATAATAAACAAATGGTAGGTGACAGGGTATTTGAACTATGACAGATTTAGATCAGTATGGAGTTCCTGGGAGACAGCTATGTATGACTTGAATAAAGAAAAACACAAATTTGATAGTGGTGTTGCCTACTGCCTCCAGGGCAAAACTTTTTTATTTTATTTTATTTTTATATACCCATACAATTGCAACCCCCATATTTTGACTCCAATCCCTTCTTTCCAGCCTCCTCCCCATAGTGTGTCTCTGGTTCACAGTTGTTTGTTGATTTTGATTTTTTCTTTCTTCTAGTTATTCTTTTTCCTGGTCCTTTATTTAGGTTTTCTAGATTCCTGCTATGAGTGAGACCATCCGGTATTTTTCTTTTTCTTTCTGGCTTATTTCGCTGAGCATGATGCCTTACAGCTCCATCCATATAGCTGCAAATTGCATGTATTTGTCTTTTTGAATGCTGAGTAATATTCCACTGTGTAAATGTACCACATCTTCTTGATCCAGTCATCTATTTTTAGGCATGTGGATTATTTCCAAAGCTTAGCTATTATAAACTGTGCTGCTATAAACATAGGGGTGCAGGTGCTCTTTGGAATTAATGTTTCTGTGTCTTTTGGGTAAATACCTAGGAGTGGAATTGCTGGATCATATGGAAGCTCCATCTTTAGTAGGTGGAGGAATCTCCACACAGCTTTCCATAGTGACCGGACCAGTTTGCACTCCCACCAGCAGTGCAGGAGATTTCCTTTTTCTCCACATCCTCGCAACATTTGTTGTTGCTAGTTTTTTTTTAATATGTACCATTCTCACTGGTGTGAGATGGTATCTCATTGCAGTTTTGATTTGCATTTCCCTGATTACAAGTGATGTTGAACATTTTTTCATATGCCTGTTGGCCATTTGTATTTCCTCTTTGGAGAAGTTTCTTTTTATCTCTTCTGCCCATTTTTGATAGGATTATTTTCTTGTTTTTGTTGAGTCTCATCAGCTCTTTGTAGATTTTTGTGAGCAGTCCTTTATTAGCGTTGTGTGCAAAAATTTTCTCCCAGTCGGTGGGGTTTCTCTTTGTTTTGGTTATTGTCTCTTTTGCTGTGCAGAAGCTCTTTAATTTGATGTAGTCCCAACTGTTTATCTTTGCCTTCACTATCACTGCTTTGGGCGATGTGTCTGTAAAGATGTCTTTGAGGTGCATGTCAAGTATTGTTTGGCCTATGTTTCCTTCTATATATTTTATGGTTTCAGGTCTTATGTCTAGTTCTTTAATCCATTTTGAGTTGGTTTTTGTGCATGGTGTGAGGTAGTAGTCAAGTTTCATTCTTTTGCATGTAGTGACCCAGTTTTCCCAGCACCATTTATTGAACAAACTTTCTTTGTTCCAATGCATATTCTTTGCTCCTTTGTCAAAGATTAGTTGACCATAAATCTGTGGGTTTATTTCTGGGTTTTCTACTCAGTTCCATTGGTCTGTGTGTCTGTTCTTGTTCCAATACCATGCAGTTTTGATGATTATGGCTTTGTAGTATAGTTTGAAATCTGGGAGTATGATGCCTCCATTCCCTTATTTTTTTTTTCCAGGATAGTTTTGGCTATTTGGGGTTTTTGATGGCTCCATATGAATTTCATCAATAATTCTGCTATTTCTTTGAAGAATGACGTTGAAATTTTTATTGGAATAGCATTGAATCTGTATATTGCTTTTGGTAGGATGGCCATTTTGATAATGTTAATTCTTCCCATCCATGAGAAGGGGATGTCTTTCCATTTCTTTGGTCTACTTCTATTTCTTTTAACAGTGCTTTATAGTTTTCTTTGTATAGGTCCTTTACTTCTTTTGTTAGGTTTATTCCCAGGTATTTGATTATTTTTGTTTCAATAATAAAAGGAATGGTTTTCTTGATTTCTTCTTCTTCAGATTTATTGTTTGTGTATAGGAAGGCTACTGATTTTTTGTGTGGATTTTGTATCCTGCCACTTTACTAAACTGATTGATTAGTTTAATTAGTTTTTCTGTGGAGTTTTTGGGGTTCTCTATGTATAGTATCATATCATCTGCAAATAGTGATAGTTTGACTTCTTCCTTGCCTATTTGGATTCCTTTTATGTCTTCCTCTTGTCTTATTGCTCTGGCTAGGACTTCCAGTATTATGTTGAAAAGCAGTGGTGAGAGTGGACATCCTTATCTTGTTCCAGATCTTAATGGGGATGCTTTCAGCTTTTCACCATTGAGAATGATATTGGCTGTGAGCTTGTCATAGATGGCCATTATGGTGTTGAGGTATGTTCCTTGTATCCCAAGAATTTCAAGGGCCTTTATCATAAATGGGTGTTGTACTTTGTCAAATGCTTTCTCAGCATCTATGGATATTATCATATGTGTTTTTTTTTTGTTTTTTTTAATTTTTTTAAACTTTTTTTTTTAAGATTTATTTTTATTTATTTATTTATACAAGCACTGGGTACAGTCAGAAGCGCAGGAGGGTGAGCGAATTCACCAGAGCCAGAGAGGGGAACAGAACAGGCAGAAGGACCGAAGTACACTGCTGAAGGGAGCAGCAGGTGGCAGGAGAGGTCTGCGAGCCATGTGGGACCCTCCTCCAGTGGCTGGGGAGCAGCCAGGGATCGAATGGTGCTGCAGAGGCTGCGGGCAGCTTTGCAACCCAGCACCCAACCCCTACGCCACCGGGGAGGCCTCTATCATATGGTTTTTATATTTCTTTTTGTTGATGTGTTGGATTACATTGATTAATTTTCAGATGTTGAACCATCCTTGTGTCCCCGGAATAAATCCTACTTGGTTGTGGTGAATTATTTTATGGATGCATTGCTGGATTCTGTTGGCAAGGATTTTTTTGAGGATTTTTGCATCAGTGTTCATTAGGGAGATTGGTTTGTAATTTTCTTTTTTTGTGCTGTTATTTTGGTTTTGCTTCGTAGGACATATTTGGTAGTATTCCTTCTTTTTCAATTATTTGAAAGAGTGTGTGTAGGATAGGCACTAATTCACTGCTGAACGTTTGGTAGAATTCATTTGTGAAGCCATCTGGCCTGGGCTTTTGTTTTTGAGGAGTGCTTTGATTACTGCTTCAATTTTGCTGTTTGTAATTGGTCTGTTTAGTTATTCTATATCTTCTTTGTCCAGCTTTGGATGATTATATCATTCTAGGAATTTGTCCATCTCTTCTAGGTTGTTGAATTTGTTTGTGTATAAGTGTTCATAGTAATATCAGATTATTCTTTTGATTTCTACTGAGTCTGTTGTGATTTCTCCTCTTATATTTATAATCCTATTTGTATGTGTTTTCTCCCGTTTTTTCTTTGTGAGCATTGCTAGAAGTTTGTCTATTTTGTTTATTTTTTCAAAGAACAAACTTTTGGTTTCATTGATCTTTTGGATTTTTTAAAAATTTCTAATCCATTTATTTCTACTTTGATTTTTTTTTTAAGATTTATTCATTTTGTTTATACAAGCACTGGGTACAGTCAGAAGCGCCAGAGGGTGAGAGAATTCACCAGAGCCAGAGGGGGAACAGAACAGGCAGACTGACGAAATACACTGCTGAGGGGAGCAGCGGGCAGCAGGAGAGGTCTGCGCACCATGTGGGACCCTCTCCCAGTGGCTGGGGATCGAACCAGCGCTGCAGAAGCTGCGGGCAGCTTTGCAACCCAGCGCTCAACCATTGTGCCACTGGGGAGACCCATTTCTGCTTTGATTTTTATTATTTCCTTTCTTCTAATGGCTTTAGGGTTTTTTGTTGTTGTTGTTCTTTTTCTAGTTCTTTGAAATGTGAGATTAAATTGTTTCTTTGAGTTCTTTCTTGTGTGTTAATGTGAGCCTGTATTGCTATATATTTTCCTCTTATTACTGCTTTTACTGCATCCTATACATTCTGGAAAGTGGTGTCCTCCTTGTCATTCAACTCAAAGTATTATTTAATTTCTTCTTGGAGCTCCTCATTAGTCCAGTGGTCTTCCAGTAGTGTGGATTTCAATCTCCATGAAGTGGGAGGGTTCCTTGTTTTCTTTTTATGATTTATTTCTAGCTTGATGCCTTTATGATCAGAGAAGATAGTTGGAATGATTTTGATCTTCATGTATCTGTTGATGTTTGTCTTGTGGCCCAGTATGTGATTGATTCTGGAGAATGATCCATGCGCACTTGAGAAAAATGTGTGCTCAGGTTTTTTTGGGTGCAGTGTCCTATAGATGTCTGTTAAGTCTATGAGTTCTATGTCTTTATTTAGGGCTCTAGTGTCTTTGTTTATTTTTTGTCTCGTTGATCTGTCCATGTCCATTGGTGAGAGTGGGGTGTTGAAGTCTCCAACTATATTTTTTTTAATATCTGTTTTCAGAGATGATAATAATTGTCTAATATATTTTGGTGCCCCTTCATTTGGTGAGTATATATTGATGAGTGTTATATCTTCCTGATGTGTTGTTCCCTTGATCATAATGTAGTGTCCATCTCTGTCTCTTTTTACTTTTTTTTAATTTGAAGTCTATTTCATCTGATATAAGTATGGCTGTTCCTGCCTTCTTTTTTCATCTATTTGCTTGTAGGATTGTTTTCCAACCTTTTATTTTCAGTCTGTGTTCATCTTTTGTGGTTAAATGTGTTTCCTGGCAACAGCAGAAGGTTGGATTTTGTTTTTTTTAATGCAGCCTGCTACTCTGTGTCTTTTTATTGATGAGTTCAGTCCATTTACATTTAGAGTTAATATTGATATGTTGGCATCTGTGTTTGCCATTTTGCTTGTCTTTTTTGTGATTTTATTCCTTGCTTTATTCTGTTCTTCTTGTTCATTCCTCTGTTGGTTTTTGCTTTAGGACTTCTTGTAGAATTTTTTGGAGTGGGGGTTTAGTTGTAACGAATTTCTGGAGTTTCTGTTTGTCTGGGAAGGTCCATATATTTTCTTCATAGAGGAAGGAGAGCTTTCCAGGGTAAAGTATGCTTGGTTGGCATTTGCTGTCTTTTTTTTTTTTTTTATAGAGGCATGTTTATTTATTTATTTATTTATTTATTTGTTTGTTTGTTTGTTTATACATGCACTGGGTACAGTCAGAAGCGCAGGAGGGTGAGAGAATTCACCAGAGCCAGAGTGGGGAGCAGAGCAGGCAGAAGGACTGAAGTACACTGCTGAGGGGAGCAGCGGGCGGCAGGAGAGGTCTGCGCGCCATGTGGGACCCTCCTCTGGTGGCCGGGGAGCAGCCGGGGATCGAACCGGTGGGGGATCGAACCGGTGCCGCAGAGGCCGCGGGCAGCTTTGCAACCCAGCGCTCAACCTCTGCGCCACCAGGGAGACCCGGCATTTGCTGTCTTGATGTTTGCTGAATATGTTATTCCATTCTCTTCTTGCCAGTAATGTTTCTTTGGAGAAGTCAGAAGTTAACCTGATTGGTTTTCCCTTATAAGTTATCTGTTTCTTCCCCCTTGCCAGTTTCATTATTTTTTCCTTGTCTTGGACTCTGCAAGCTTTACTATTAGGTGTCTTGCTGTAGTTTTCTTTTCATTATGGTATTGGGGGTTCTTCTTGCTTCTTGTATGTCTATATTCATCTCATTTTTCATGCTTGGGAAGTTTTCTTCAATTATCTGCTTGAATAATTTCTCAGTTCCTTTGTCTCTCTCCTCACCTTCTGGAATGCCTGTAACTTTTACATTTCCTCTCTTCATGGAGTCTGATAATTGTCTAAGAGTCTCCTCATACTGCTTCATTTGCACTTCTCTCTTCTTTTCTCTTTTGGCTCTTTTTATTTCTGTATCTGTGATAGTACTGATATGTTCTTCCATTTCATCGATTCTGTTTTCATTGCTTTTCCCAGAGTTCTTTATCTCCTCTAGTAATATTTTTATCTCCTGTGTTTCTTTTCTTTCCTTTCTTAAGGTCTGAATTTCATTCTTCAGTTCAGTGATTATTTGTTTCATTTTCTTTCTGCTTTTTAATCAGGATGATTATTAATTCTCTATATGATAGGCCGAGAAGTTCTTCAATGTCATTGTTGAGCTCTGGTGACTGTATTTCTTTTTGTGGTATGTCCTCCTGCTGGCTTGCTTGGTTATTTATATTTTTTCTTCTCCCTGTTGTTTGCTTTCTAATTAATTCTATGCATTGGGACGTTGTGCCACTGGTGATAGCGGGCATCTCTTTGGAGTGCTCCTTTAGGGATGTTGGAAACTGTTTACCAGACTGAGACCAGCACTGGTAGGCCAAAACTCCACCAGGGTGTTGATGCTGTGTTGCTGGGCTCTGTCCCTTACAGTTCCCTCCCTTTGTATTTACTCAGTTCCAACAGGGAATCAGCTAGTTGATTTAGTTCTGGTCACAAGGTGGCACCAGAGACCTGTACTTGCTGATCTGTGCTTTTTCCCACTGGTTCTCTGAGTAGCTGAGGGGGCACAGAGGGGACATAGGGGAGCACCTCAACACAGGGGCTCTTATTCAAGCCGGGTGCCGTGTCTGCCGGTGTTCACTCAGTGTTGTACCTGCAGCTGTATGGATCCCATGCCCTGAATTCTGCACTCTAGGTCTCAGTTCCATGGCTATCAGATCCAAAACGCTGGCTGTCACCCTGTGCAGTGCCTGCTGCTATATGGCACGTCCCACGCTCCGGAACCTGTGCCTAGCTCTCAGTCCCAGGATGGGGTCTTGCTCCATGCCTTATTTCCCCCCTTACCGCCGTTTGCGTGGCCCAGCTTCTCTCAGTGCCTTGTGGGTGTTTTTGGGATCTCTTGTTTCCAACTATAGGGTGTTGGTGATTTTGTTCTGGTCGCTAGGTGGCACCAGAGATCTTTCCTAGTGTCCTTTGGGAACTGTTTTTTTACCCCGTGGGTCCAGGGGAACAGAGTGGGAGTGGCATGGAGAAACTCAGCGGCATGGGGGTGCTTTGTCTGCATCCAGGGCAAAACTTTAACCCCAAACACAGCAGCCCCTGCTCACCTGGCCAGTACTGCCTCCTGCTACCCCAGTAGATACTGGTGTTCTTGTCTCCTCTGGTAATGTTAGTATTCCTGGGAGTTCTCATGAACCCTGATTCATTTCCCTAAGAGTATGTAAATATCAGGGAATCTACTCTTAAAAAAAAAAAAACACAAAACAATTGTTAGCTGCTTACTCTGTCAGTCATTTTATAATGTAATTTTCACAAAAATCACTTTTCACCCATTTTACAGACAATGGAAACTGAGGCCTAGTAAGATCAAGTCACTCGCCTACTTGCACAGCCAGGAACACTAATTAAGATACCAGATGCCATCTGGAGCAGATTTATAAAACTTAGCAAGTAATAAGATTATCAAACTTTATGAAAACTTAGAAGAATAACTCTCAGTAATTTGTAAACTACTGTAGATTGGAGAACATATCATTCCTGTTCTGGTCCCTTTTCCAATATGCAAAACAATTGGAAGCCACAGTTTCCAAAGTTAGACATAAAATATTCCTTGTGAAATGGGATGAAAGATGCTGTCCCTTTATTAAGGGGTGTTTGAGGACCACACTTCCAGTGGTCAAATAAGTCTTACAAGGTAGACTGGACTGAAGTTAAAAGTCTTGTGTCTTGGTGCCTCTCTGTCTCTCTCCATTGTGATCTTGGACAACTCACTCCCCACATCTGCTTGCATTTCCACATAGATGATAACCTAGTCTTTCCTCCCACAGGAAACCAGGCAGTATTAGAGTGAATATTATTGGTCAAACTGAGCAAATATTATTAATTTCACATTATTTGGCCTAACAAAACAGGTAACAGCTATTTATCCTAACAAATCTGTAAGGTAGGACTATTAACATGACTCATTTTTATAGATAACAGAACTGAGGTTCAGTTGTACAAAGAATGTTACACCTATGCCCCACTCCAGAGCCAATGTTTTTTTCCATTACTGTGGTGAGTTATGAAATAAGATAGTCAGTGTTGCTATTTTTCTCACAGGAATTACTGAACACTAATTCTAGTGTCAATGCTCTGGTTTGAGTATTGAAGGCCTTATGATATCTCCATGAATTTCCTTACCATCCAGACTCTTCTCCCTTACCTAAAATTTTCCATACCTAAGGGCTGGTAGTAGAAAAGAGGTATGGTTCCATATGAAACCATACCTTCTACATAACTCATTCTTGAAGAACTGGGTAACGTTTTGACCAAAATATGAGAGGACTAGTGAGGAACAACTGCTGAGCCATTGGGTGGTGCTCATAACCAACTCAGTTGTAGAAGGAAAGGCTTTCCAGAATCTACCCTGTGACGGCCTATGGGGATGATGGGAAATAATGTTGGGGCTGGCATATTGGCAGTTAATAGGGTTGATGCCTGGGCTGTTACCACTGACGAGGAGAAGAAACCAGCTTGCCACATGCACCTTTGGCTTTGACCCCATACTTGGCTCAGCAGATGCTATTGGGTAGGACAGATGGCATCTGGCTACATACTGGGTAATAATTTCTCTCTCTCTCCACTCCCTCTCTCCCCCCCACCCTTTTGTCACTCTCTCTGTAAATAAATCATACTGTTTTTTGCCCCTGTGTATCTGCCTTTAAGTCATACCTTCCTATGTAAGTGTGCAGATGAGACTTCACTAACTGGGACACCCTTGGTTCCCTGGGTTTGTCCCACTTCAGCTCAGTGGGGCCAAGCATCCATGATTGACCAGCCCATAAGTGTGTTGCAACTGATGGTCATGTGACAGTACATTTCTGATCCTAATATAGAGGAGTTTATTTTTTTTTAAGATTTATTTTTATTTGTACAAGAGGCCAGAGGCACAAGAGGTGCGGAAGGATGAGAGAATTCACCAGAGACAGAACAGGGAGCAAAACAGGCAGATTAACTGAAATCCACTGCTCAAGGGAGCAGCAGGTGAGACAGGAGAGGTCTGCCACGCCATGTGGGTATATCCCTGGCAGGGGAAAAAAAAAAAACAAAAAGGAGGTGAAAGACCTATACAAAGAAAATTACAAGATATTAAAAGAAATAGAAGAAGACACAAAGAAATGGAAAGATATTCCTTGCTCATGGAATGGAAGAATTAACATTATCAAAAAGGCCATCCTACAAAAAGCAATTTATAGATTCAATACAATTCCAATAAAAATGTCAACATCATTCTTCAAAGAAATAGAACAAATATTGCTGAAA
Organism: Talpa europaea; assembly: GCF_964194135.1. Lineage (NCBI taxonomy): Eukaryota > Metazoa > Chordata > Mammalia > Eulipotyphla > Talpidae > Talpa > Talpa europaea. Next base: position 69,882,902 of record NC_140069.1, read on the forward strand.
TTCCTATGGAATCACAGAAAACCTTGAATAGCCATACTCTCCTGACTGATAAAAGGAAGAATGGGGGTATTTCAGGCCCAGACTTCAAATTATACTATAAAGCCATAATAGTTAAAACAATATGGTACTAGAACAAAAACAGACAGACCAATGAATCAAATTGAATACCCAGATATATAACCACACATATATGGACAAACTAATCTATGACAAAGGAGCAAAGAATATGTACTGGAAGAAGGACAGTCTCTTCAATAAATGCTGCTGGGAGAACTGGACAACTACATGAAAAGGAATGAAACTAGACTACTACCTCACACCATAGATAAAAACCAACTCAAAATGGATAAAAGACTTGAATGTAAGACCTGAAACCATAAAATATACAGAAGAAAACATAGGCAAAACTCTCCCTGACATACATCAGAAACATCTTTGAGGATGCATCCCCCAAAGCAAAAATGAAGATGATAAGCAGCTGGGACCACATCAAACTAAAAAGCTCTATTCAGCAAAAGAGACAATAATAAAGACACCCTACAAATTGGGAGAAAAAATTATTTGCACTCCATAAAACTGGTAAGGGTAAGGGACTTAAAGATCTACAAGGAGCTTACACAACAAAAACAAAGCAAACAACCCAGTCAATAAATGAGCAGAAGAGTTAAAGAGACACTTCTCCAAAGAGGAAGTGGGAGTGGCAAACAGGCATATGAATAAATGAACCATTCTTGTGTCCCTGGAACAAATTCCACTTGGTCATGATGTATTATCCTTTTGATGCATTATTGGATTCAGTTTGCTAGCATTTTGTTGAGGACATTTGCTTCCATCTTCATTAGGGAGATTGTCTATAGTTTTATCTTTTTCTGTTGTCTTGTTTGGTTTTGTTATTAGTGTATGTAGGGTTCTTAAAATATATTATTAGGTAGTCCTAATTTTTGTAGGATAGGTACCAGTTCATATTTGAATATTTATTTTATTTTATTTTTTTTTTCATATTTGAATATTTTTAAAACTAATTTGTAAAAACATCTTTTTTTTTGTTTTGGGAGGGTTTTTATTCAGCTGTAGGTGACTGTATAGTTCTTAGAATTTGTCTCTACATCGTCTATCTATTTAACTCATTTGCATATCAATGTTCATAGTAACCTTGATTATCTTCTGGATTTCTGTTACGACTTTTGTAATTTGCTTTTTTTCTTGTTTCAAAATATTTTATTTGCTAGAGGAAGTCAGGAAGATTGACCAATGTCAATAACCAATATGAACTGTACTTGCTATTTTCCTTATTTTAAGCCAAAACTTTTACACTGTATGGTCAAATTCAAGAAATACTAGCAAGGAATCTCAAGAATTAAAATTAATTAATAAAAATTTAAAAATGGAATTACTATATATCCAGAAGAAAAAAAAAGGAAGCAAAGGAACAAAGGGGAGGAAAAAAGAAAAAAGAGGGAGGAGGTGGGTAAGGAGTGAGAACAAAGAGGGTAGACAATGGACTATGTAGTGGACTATGGTTGGTCTGATGTTTGACAGTGACAATATCTGATGGAAAGAATCCTAAAGTTACCACATTTAAAATAATAAATTCTTATTTTTTTAAAAAAAAAGATGGTGAAATTTAAAAAACCTGAGTCATTTGTGTTTTCTTGACTTTAAAATATTCAGTATAAAAATATACTGAATGGTGTTGTAAGAAACAGTTTTTATTTAGCAGTAACACTTACAGAATGTTGCATAATCTGCAGACTTAAATAATAACCAGTGTTCTCACATGGATATTAAAGACTAGCATTTTGTTGAGGACATTTGCTTCCGTGTTAATTAGGGAGATTGTCTGCGGTTTTATCTTTCTCTGTTGTCTTCTTTGGTTAGTTATTAGCATATGTTATTAGTGTGTGTATTGCTTTTTAGAAAAAAGAAACCTAAAAAAAGAAGCTAAGGTATCTTCTGCAAATTCAAATATAAGTTAAAGTGTCACATAGAGGCAACAGGAGAATTGTGAATGTAAAGCATTACATGTTCTATATTTTGTTAAAACTATCTCTGTCTACATTGTGTTTTAAACTTGTTTTTCTTAACACTCTTAACAATCATTGAGATTCCAATAATTGCCCTGAAAATGATAAATCCTACTCACTGTTGGTAAAATAAATTTCAACAGGAAAAAAATGCTCCCTCTTTCCACGCAGTGGGACAGCAGAAAACAAAACTGTTTGATAAAACTACTTTAATGAAGATGAATGCAACAAAGAAGTTCTGTAAACTACCCAGACTTCAAAGTTTGTTCCTCTATTCTATGAAGTTAACCGTAACTCTATGAAATCTGTAATTGTAATTGGTTGCCATATTCAGTATATTATCTTTTCTTTTTTAAATTTGTTTTCTTACATCTTTGTTAATTTTGGGAGAGTATTTGATTTCTTCCCTCTAGTGTAGCTCCCAAAACCATGATTCATGGCCCATCACCACAGAATCATGTGCTCTTCCCTTCCCTGGTTTGAATCTTCATATTGACCCTAACCTGCTCTATGCAGATCTATGGTCAGCTTGCAAGTTTGTGTTTTTTCCCTGACACTTTGTTTAGTTTCTTTATATTCCAATACAAGTGAAACAGTCTGATACTTTTTCCTTCTGACTTATTTCACCTATCATAATCCTTTCCAGGTCCATCCATGTTGCTACAAATGGCATGCATTTATCATTTTTGAACACTGAGTAGTATTCCATTGTGTATATATACCACATCTTCTTGATCCATTCCTCTGTTTTGGGGCATTTAGGTGTTTCCATAGCTTAGTTATTGTCAATAGAGCTATAATAAACATAGGAGTGCAGGTTTCCTTTAAAATTAGTATTTTTGTGCTCTTTGATAGATTCCTGGGAGTGGAATCGCTAGATCATATGGTAGATCTATTTTTAGTGTTTTGAGGAATCTGCACAAGCTTCCCATAGGAGTTAGACCAATTTGCATTTCCACCACCAGTGTAGAAGTTTCCTTTCTCAGCACATTCTCGTTAGCATTTGTTGTTTCTCATTTTTAAAATATGTGCCAATTTCACAGGTGTGAGGTGTTATCTCATTATGGTTTTGATTTGCATTTCCCTGATAACAAGTAATGTTAAACATTTTTTTTTCATGTAACTGTTGGCTGTTTGCATCTCTTATATGGAAAAGTGTCTTTTTGCTCTCCTGCCCATTTTTGAGGTGGATTGTTTTTGTTAAGTTGTGTAAGATCTTAGCAGATCTTCCATCGCCATCCATGTTGCTGCAAATTGCATGTGTTTATCTTTTTTGCGCTGGAAGGGATCATGCTCAGCGAAATAAGCCAAAAAGAAAAAGAAAAATACCGGATGGTCTCACTCATAGCAGGAATCTAGAAAACTTAAATAAGGGACCAGGAAAATGAATAACTATAAGAAAGTGAAAATCAAAATCAACAAAAAACTATGAACCAGAGACACTTTTTGGGGGGTGGGTGGTGGGGAGCGGAGGGATTGGGGTCAAAATAAGGAGGTTGCAATTGTATGGGGAATATAAAAATAAAATTTATTTAAAAAAATAAAAAATAAATGTACAAGTTAAAATTAAAAAAAAATAAAGATATTTCTGAGTTGTAAAAAAAAACAACAGTATCAGGCTTTTCTGCCCTCCCGCCATTAGGAGAGATGACGGAACCCTGCGGGCCTGAACACATGCCTGATGGTGGCACCTGGAGTAGGGTGGGAGTGCCGTGTGGAGGGTGGAGTAGGAGCAGTGGAGTGTATGGAGGAGAACGGTGACTTCAAACAATGGCAAGGAGCATGTAGCTGCTAGAACCGTTCATAAACCCACCCGGAATGGGCTGGTTGTGTTACAGCGGGGTCCTGGGGTTCACTCTGGGAAAGGTGTCCGCAGAGCAACCCTGTCAGAGGCATGCAGCGAGTTTCCCGTGCAAGTTTCTCCACGAGACAGAGACGGTAGTTATATTTAAAGAACAGGTTTATTAGGGAAAGGGAAAGGGGCAGGTTTTGCTGGGAGAGGCATGCATGGTTGCAGGTGGGCGGCCTTGACAGGTCACACGAGCGGGCAGGAAGCTGCTGCCTTGGCATTGCGGAGGGAGTGGTAAGAAGAGGCACCTGCACAGTCACAGGTGGGCAGAGGGAGTGCTGCCCCGAGCCAGTGCAGAGACTTTACAGATAGAGTCCTCTTCTGTTTGGGGGGGGGTCACTCTTTGTGAGCCGTCAGTTGGTTGATTTTGGAAAACCATGCAGAATCCAAGAGGGATGGGAGATACCAGGATGGGGAGTGGAGATTCCAGGATGGGCCCAATCTCCATATCTTTCCCCTCAGGTCTTTGCTCCACTCCCTAGAGCATCTGATCCTGCTTGGGTCTCATGCCTTGTGATAAGGCCCTGGTGCCTAAGGATCACGACCTCTACAGCTGGGTTAATGGTCATGCTAGTTCCCTCAAATCTTAAGGCCATTTATTGATGACTCAGCTCACAATAAAGACCATTACCTCTTCTCTAACTACAATTGTAGACATTATTTTACATTGCAGGGTAGAATTGGAGGCTCATTCAAAAACCCTTCCCCCTTTGAAGGGAAGGTGAGAAAAAAGCACAGAAGCCAGCAGGAAGTTGTAAAAAATAAGAAATTATTTTTTTTAACATTTATTTTTGTAGAATAGCTGGAGTACAGGTCAGAGGTGAGGGAGGGTGAGAGGATTCACCAGAGACAGAGTGGGGAGCAGAACACGCAGACAGACTGAAATACATTGCTGAGGGGAGAAGCAGGTGAGACAGGAGAGGTCTGCTGTGCCACGGGGGAATTTTGCTGACCGGCCAATAATCAAACCCGCACTGTGCCACTGGGGAGGCCCCCCCAAAATAAGAAATTATTCAGTGGAGAGTACACAAAAACTGAGCAGATTATTGCCAAATGATTAAATATTTTTTTAAAGATTTATTTGATTGATTGATTTATACATACATGCATACAAGCACTGGGTACAGTCAGAAGCGCAGGAGGGTGAGAGAATTCACCAGAGCCAGAGCGGGGAGCAGAGCAGGCAGAAGGACCGAGGTACACTGCTGAGGGGAGCAGCGGGCGTCAGGAGAGGTCTGCGCGCCATGTGGGACCCTCCTTCGGTGGCCTGGGAGCAGCCGGGGATCGAACCGGCGCTGCAGAGGCTGCGGGCAGCTTCACAACCCAGCGCTCAACCGCTGCGCCACCGGGGAGGCCCAAATGATTAAATATTTTTAATGAGGGAATGTCATCTACCCCCAGCCAGGAGACATAGTAATGGCAGCATTTGAAATTCTGTGTTGAGGGCAGTGCTGAGGGATGGTCATGGCGAGAGACCAAGAGAAACCAACCTTATGTGTAAATACCAGGGGTTGACCTAAGAGGTGACAGTGTCTTTCCAGCCAGTGAATCTGTAACTTATGTAGTCTCATCAATACTTTTTAAAAAGGTGGAGAGAGAATAATTAATTGAGGGGACCAGGTTGCCTTAACCCACCACATTCATTGAGGAAAACTCACTGTGCTAATAGCACCAAGGCTCAGCGCCTTAACAAGGAACACAAATACAGTGTCAGATGGTGCCTGGTGTCAGGAGTGAGCTCCATCTTCCCTGCTGGTCCAGGATGAACACTTGTAGTACTTTGTTCAAGGGGAACCCTCAATGTGACAGCAGGTCGGATAGCATCTAGTAGTGACTATGCAAATGACCTTTTCATATTTTATATGTCCCCCTATTCTCTGGAGACCTTACAAATGTTACATTTTACTGATGAATAAATAAACTGGAATTTAAAAAAAATTGATGCTATCATGATTTATCAGATGTGGGATTATTAGTTTAACATTTTGATGTTTATTTTTAAAAACTATTATGTAATCAGTGTAAAATTATGTGAATGTAAATACATTTAGAAAGGGAAATGTGATGCCCAAGTAATAATATATTTCACTATTTTTTTAGAACCTTTTTTTTTTAAAAGATTTATTTATTTGTACAAGAACCGGGATACAGGCCAGATGTGTGGGAGGGTGAGAGGATTCACCAGAGTCAGAGTGGGGAACAAAACAAGCAGACTGACGAAATACACTGCTGAGGGGAGCAGCGGGCATGACAGGAGGTCTGCTGTGTCATGTGGGACCCTTGCCACCGGCCGGGATTGAACCTACCCTGTAGAGACTGCAGACAGCTTCACAGCGCTACTCTCAATTGCCTGTGCCACTAGGGGAGGCCTTCACTATTGTTTCTTTAAAGTAAACTGGGGCACTGCAGTTTTAATGTTTCAAAGTTATGAATCTATAAATTTCTATGAAGGGAAACGATGGCCAAGTATTTACCCTGTCACTGAAGATTAGCTTTGACATTGTCATCATCCCCTTATTTTTTCTCTACCTCCTCTGCCAAAAAATTTAATAAATACATTCATAAGTGTTCACATAAATATATTGGGAAAACATGGTTTGCAAAGTATTAGTTATTTATGTGAAACCAATAAAAGTTGGTATTAAAAACGTATGCACATAGGGGCTTCCCTGGTGGCGCAGGGGGTTGAGCACAGCACTGTGAAGCTGTCCACAGCCTCTGCAGCACAGGTTCGATTCCTGGCGGGCCAGGGAGATTCCCACATGGTGCGGCAGACCTCTCTTGTCTCACCTGCTGCTCTCCTCAGCAGTGTATTTCAGTCCTTCTGCCTGTTCTGCTCCCTATTCTGTCTCTGATGAATCCTCTCACTCCCCCCCCCAGCCCCTCCACCTGTGCCTCTGGCCTGTACCCCAGTTCTTGTATAAAAATAAATAAATCTTTAAAAAAAAAAAAACAAAGCATGCACACACAAACTAACCCTTGAAATCTGAATGTAGAGCAGTGTCTAGCAGAGGGGCAGTGGGAAGGGTGAAAACAAAGCGGGGAGGGTCACGGTAGACTCTGCTGGAGGACCATGGTGCTTAGGTGTGGGTGTGCTGCACTGACAACACCTACGGGGTAATCCTACCCTTCTGAAGTATAAGCAGTGATGTAACCAATGCTCCCTCAATAAGAGATCCTCTGGTTTCTCTTGCTGCAAAGGGCAAGCAATGTGTCTGTTCCTATTAGCATAGTGTGAGGAGGTGGGGAGGCTGGCCCAGCCCTGCCCACCAGGCCCCTCCCCACACTGACCTGTGTCTCTCCCAGATGACTTTCCTGCTTCGGCAGAGGTGGGGCTGACTCCACCCCTGCCTGTACTTTGTGTTTTCCTGAGGAATAATGTCCACTTCCTTACTGAAAATAGACATCCAGAAATGAAACTGCTTTCTTTTCTGGATTTTTTTTAAAGATTCATTTATTTTTATACAAGAGCTGGGGTACAGGCCAGAGGCGTGGGAGGGTGAGAGGATTCACCAAGACAGAGTGGGGAGCAGAACAAGCAGACAGACTGAAGACACTGCTGAGGGGAGCAGTGGGCGAGACAAGAGAGGTCTGGTGCGCCATGTGGGAATATCCCTGGCCAGCCAGGAATTGAACCTCCGCTGCAGAGGCTACAGACAGCTTCACAGCGCTTTGCTCAACCCGCTGCACCACCAGGGAGGCCCTGGATTGTTTTTTTTGATGGGTTAATTGAAAAGATTCTTAAAATTTGACAGGATATAGGGAGGCGCCATGAGGACCAGCCCGAACTGCATGCATTTGCTGTGCTGAGTCTGTGCAGGTGGGGGATGGGAGAGGCTGTGAGGAGCCGAGGGGGACGGGGCCTGTGTCCAGTTGGTGCTCAGTGCATCGTGGGCTTTGACGTGGTAACTCCTCAGGGTCATCTCTCTGCTCCTTTGTCCTTGTCCTTGAGGAGCACCTGAAGGACAGGACCGTTGATCACAGGGACTCAGACCCCACCTGGGCCTGTCCTTCCTCCAGGATGTCAGTGGAGGCTGCGTGTGGCTGGATCAGAGTTTGCTAAGATCTTGTTGAGGATTTAGCATCTGTGTTCATCAGGGATATTGGTCTGTAGCTTTCTTTTTTGTGCGTGATGTCCTTCTCTGCTTTTGGTATCAAGGGAATGTTGGCCTCATGAGATGTGATGGCAGCATTCCCTCTTCCTCTATATTTTCGAAGAGTTGAGGAGTCAGGTGTTAGTTCATCTTTAAAGATTTTGTAGAAGTTACTGAAAATGTCTGGTGCAGGGCTTTGTTGTTTGGGAAACTTTTGATTCGTGTTTCAATGTCTTTGCTTATAGTTGCTTTGTTCTCAAACTTCCTGACTCAGTCTCAGAAGATTGTCTACTTCTAAGAATTTCTGTTTCTTCAAGGTTATTTGAGGTTATTCAATTTATTGACATATAGGTATTCAGTATTGGCTTATGATCCTCTCTATTCCTGAAATGTCTGTTATGACGTCTCCCCTTTGCTTCTTATTAGCGTTTTTTTTTTTTTACCTTTTTTCCTCCTTGAAAACCTATCAAGAGATTTGTCTATTTTATTTTTTTTTTCCAGATAACCAGTTTTGGGTATCATTGATCTTTTTGGTCTGTCTTCAATTTTTGTGTCATTTATTTCTGCTTTAATTTTATTTTCTTCTATTGTCTCTTGGTATCATTTGTTCTTTCTAACTCTTTTAGGTGTGAGGTTAGATTCTTTCCTTGAGCTCTGTCTTGACTCTAGCTGTGGCCTGTATTGCTCTATATTCCCATCTTAGTGCTGCTTGTGCTGTGCCCACTGATAGGTTGTCATTTGTCTCAATGTAATTTTTTTTTAAATTTCTTGGTAGTTTGGGCCACCCCGGTGGTGCAGCGGTTGAGTGCTGAGTTGCGAAGCTGCCCGCAGCCTCTGCAGTGCCGGTTCGATCCCTGGCTGCTCCCCATCCACCAGAGGAGGGTCCCACATGGCTTGCAGACCTCTCCTGCCGCCCGCTGCTCCCCTCAGCAGTGTACTTCGGTCCTTCTGCCTGCTCTGCTCCCCGCTCTGGCTCTGGTGAATTCTCTCACCCTCCCGCACTTCTGACTGTACCCAGTGCTTGTATAAATAAATAAAAATAAATCTTAAAAAAAATTTCTTGGTAGTTTTTCTCCTTAACCCAATAGTCATTTGGTAGTGTGTTGTGCAACCTCCACATATTACTTTTTCCCTCTGGCTTCTTTTTATGGTTGATTCTACTTTGATTCCATTTTGATCAGAGATACTTATATGATTTCAGTCATGATGAATTTATTGACCCTTCTGTGACCCAACAAGTGGTGTGTTCTGGAGACGATTCCATGTGTACCTGACAAGAATATGCATTCAGCTTTTTTTTGGAGTGTAGTGCCCTATGAATATCTATTCAGCTCACATGGTCTAATTCATCACTTAAAGCTATAGTTTCCCTGAGTCCTGTCAGGTGGGTGTGTCCTTGATGAAAGTGGGGTGTTGAATTTCTTTACCACTGTTGTGTTGCTGCCAATATCTGTTTTCAGATGTGTTAATAGTTGCCTTATATATTCCATAAAGAGTGATTTATTACTGTGCTTTTGTCTTAAGTCAAATCCAGCCAAGAAATGTGTGGTATCTGGAGAGGGAGGTGACGCTCCAACATCACTGCCTCATAGGTTCCCTGGTCAGTTTGCAGGTTGGAGTCGGGTGGGAGGCCCAGATATTAGCCAGGTGGCTGGGGTTCAGACTTGGGAGCTGCCATAGCTCCTCAATCTCCATATCCTCATTTCCTAAAGGGAATGGGGGAGCGGTGTCAGGACAGTATCAATTCCCAATTCACAAAGTGTTGGGGAGGTCACACAGAGGAAGTAACTGCTGAGGTCACATAGTCGGCCTTTCATCAGCTCCATGAGCCACTTCTCAAGACCCAGCTCCCATGTCCCCTTCCTGCTGAGGAAGGACCCTCCCTGGCTCTGCCCTTGGACCCCTCTGAGACAGCTCCTCACACACCCTGGACTGCAGGGTCTCCTGGGTGGGGTCAATGGTTCTCTGTGACCTCAGCACCCTGGGTAACAGCGTGCATTGGGGTACAGAACCCCAAATGCCCGCTGCAGGTCTGTGTCAGCAGAGTCGCCTGGGCTGTGTTTAGAGAGAAGTTCCCCTGCCTGTCCCCAGAGGCAGAGAGAGGGCTCCTGGCTGCCCAGGGCTAGGGAGGGGAAGGTGGGGGTTGTCCCCATGGGCCCAGACCCAGAAAACAAGGTTGTTGTGGTGATAGAGATGTTCTCAAGGCAGATTATGGGATGGTTGCCCTGCTCTCTGCTTACCAAAATGACATGGAAAATGAGCCTTCAACAAGTGACTTAATGGTCACAAGTTATATCTGAATAAATTTGCTTTAAAAACATTAGAAAAATGGGTCTACAAATTGCCCTGTGTCTGTCCTCCACTGTATCCACATCCAGGGCTTGTGGGGCAGGAAACTGCCTCAGCCCACGAGGAGCTGAGCACAGATGGCTTCACTGCACAGATGATCTTAAGGCGCCTCCTCTGCGTGGTCCTGAGTCACGTGATGAGATGCTGACGTCACGCTGCTTCTGTGATGGGAGAGACTTTTAGGGGCCTTGGGTGGGAGGCAGCTTATTTTTCACGTGGGCAGAATGGAAATAATGAGTGTCCAGGTCTTCTGTGTTGGTTTTCAATTTTCCACCAATTCTGTGATACACAGGAGGGGAGACAGTTCCCCCTGTGAGTGTGTCTGATTTGCTCGCTCTTCCTCATGAGGAGAATGAAGCAGAAGGGACGCACCACGTCACAGAGTCAGGCTCACAGAGGCTGAGACTTCCCGCCCGGGGTCACCTCCTGGTGCCTCTCTGGGGTGACTCCCTGCACATGGTGGACCCTCAGCTAAGGGGACACCCACAGGACAAGGAACTGAGGGTTTTCTCCAGGAGCCACATGCATGAGCTCTGAGGCAGGTCCTTCCACGCTGATCACGGCTGTTCAGATCCGCCAACATCTCGTCCCCATCGCAGCCTCGTGGGACCCAGAGCTGGAGCCTCTGAGTGAGGCCCCTCCTCATGTCTCCCCCTCAGAGATTATGCCAGATGCCAGATCTTTGTTTTAGGTGCAAAGGATGAAGTGATTTGGTACAAAACATTAAAAAAATTAAGGCGATAAAGCGATCCGTGGCTGTTATCTCACAAGAATCACTGAGCAGAGTAGCTCACGTGACAGTCAAGTCTTGATTGCAATGAGATGTCAGATGAGAATTCCACATCCCCTGAAGTATCCTTCAAAATAAACGTGATTTTAGAAAATTATTTCTACTGTTTTCAGATTCCATTTAATTTTGCTGTTCATTTATTTTTCACACTGTCTCCAGAGCAGTGTCTTCAGGATCACAGCACAGAGGGACTGTCTGGCACCCTGGAGCTGTGTTCAGGGCTGACTGCCCCACCTGCAGGGAGTGGGGCCCTGCAACTCCAGAATCAGCCCCCAGGGGTGGTCCTCGAGGGCAACACAGGCCTCGCTCTGCTCTCCTCTTGGCTCCCTGAATCTCCCTGACACCCCAGCATTCGGGAGCTGAGGGAGGAAGTTCTCGATAAGGACAGGGACTCCCCTGAACTATCTATCTCCCCCATCTCTCTGCCATCCCTGCATCAAGACTAAACATGTAAGACCTTTAATGAAAAGGAACTTAAATACAGTTAGTGTGCAACAAAGAAAAGGAAAGAATAAAGTTTCCAAACCAAACACCAAAATCACCATCCCCTTGTGGGTAAATGTTCATCCAAACAGGGTTGGCCCAAGCAGGGCCTGAAAGCCTGTCACAGTCTAAAGCCCCTCCTGGCGGGACCCATAGAAAAGGGTTGATGGGGCTGAAAAGTCTGGAAGGAAAAGAGCAAAATCAAGATAGAAGCTGCCATTGTCACTTCCACGTGGACTTCTCACCCACATCTGTTTTACCCAGTCCAAGGCCAGGAAACAAGCGCAGTTTCTTCACGTGTCTCTGGCCCATGTGCCTCCCTCAGGTCTCCTTCTGGCTCCATCCTGCTTCCTTCCTCTTCAGCCTCCTCTCCAGCTGCTTCTCCCTGCTCAGCTCCACCCTCCTTGGGTGGGACAGGGAACCCAGATCCTCCCCTGGGGACCCCCCTGTTACAGTCCTCTCCTTCACCAGCATGTGTGTGTGTGTGTGGGTGACGCCAGCCCTGCAAGGACGGGCCAGGCCCCAGATGTGTGCAGTTCCCTGGGCAGTTACAGGCCAGCACTGCTGCATCGCCCCAGGTGAGACAGATGCTCCCAGCCCCCCAGTGAGAACCCATGTCACCCACACAAACCTTCCCCCCACAGCGTCCCCTATGCTGCCCCTTCCCTGCCCGGTTCTCTCTGGCTCCCCACTGCACCCCTTTCCACCTCTGTCTCCTAAAGTCCCCATTTCCATCCTCTACTCTTTTCCAGGAGCCTCCCCATCTTCCTAGCCAGTGCCCTGGGGGCTCTCCTAGGCCCCTCCCCTCATCCAAGGATGGAGAATGTAAGGTGATTCCCAGGAGGAGGGGCTTTCGTCCTTGGAAGCAGAAGCAGAAACAAATTACAGGGACCCTGGAATCTAAGTTTCCATCCCAAAATTCTGAGGGGACCTATATATTTAGGGATTTTCCCAGAACCTAGGAACCAGTTGTCATGTCCACCGGAGACTAAAAATAAGGACACTTAAACTGACCCTTGTCCTGGGCGGCCCCTTGTGTGCAGATCCCCGTCCTGACGCTGGGAGCCCAGGGAGCCTGGGGAGGGCCTGGCTGAGCGGGAGAAAGGGCAGCTCTGTCTGGGCTCCTGTGCTCAGCCCTGTGGCCACACGGGGGCGCTGCCGCGCTGCTCCGGATTCTGGTGGAGCAGCCAGGACGGGGCGGGGGCTGAGTTGGGCCGAGTTGGGGGTCCTGGAGGGCGGAGTCCTGGGGTGAGATGCTCTGTGAGGAGTCAGAGAAGCAGGGCTTAGAGGAGAGGAGACTATGGGGAATGCCCCGTGTGTGAGGTTTCCAGCTTTATCTCCCAGGACCTCTCTCTCCAGTCCCTGGATAACAAAACCTGCAAAAACTGGAAAGTAGATCAGTTTTTCCTTCTACAACCTGTGTAGTATTGAGGACATTAAAACAAATAACATTTTAAGAATATTGTTAAATTTACAGAAAAGTTACAAAGGTAGTACAGTTCTTGTTCATCCCACACCATTTCCACTTTGCTAACATCTTACATGACTAAAGTTGCCATTATTTTTTTTACAGCTAATGAAGCAATGTTGACACAATCACCAAACTCCATGCTTAATTTCATTAGTTTTTCCTAATGTACATTTTATGTTCCATGATCCCATCTAGTTTGCCTCATTCAGTTCCAGCCAGGTCTCCTTGATGTGTCTCTGGCTGACAGTTTCTCTGACTTCCTTTGTTTTTATAACACTGACATTGGTGAGGAGTGATATTTTGGAGAGGTGCTGAGTTCACAGCTAGGGGTTCTTGGGTCACCTCTGAGAAAAGTTTCACCAGAGTTGCCCTTACACATACACAGTGAGTTTCCTACAAGACAGAGACCTTTAGTCTCTGCCAAAGAGAAGGTTTATTATATTTAAAAAAAAAGGAGTGGGGGTGAAAAAGAAGATGCTTGCACAGGTACAAGCAGGCAGGAGGAGCTGCCCCTGGAGAGGGCGGGTGTGTTAGGAGAAGCCTGCAGGCCCCAGGTGGCAGCCTTGGGACCAGAGCTGCGTCTTTCCGTCTTTCCGGGGCAGAAAGGGCACTGAGGTAGTGTTCTAGTTGGGAGGGGTTCATCCTTTGTCGGATTGTTACCTACTATTAAATTAATTACTTGTATATTGTATATTGTGACAAGTTTCATTTGTAAGGACTGGTGATTCTCTGCAGTGGCTCCATCCCCATATCCCACCTCTGGTCTGTGCCTCTGGGTCCTTTCTAGAGTAGTTGGTGCTCCCTATAGCAGTTGGCCCTAAACGTTTTTCATTTCTATGGCAGGTTTAATAACTCTACTCCCACCTCCACTTTCTGGTCTTGTGACCCCTGCATCCTAAATTTTCTACTCTCAGCCTCTATCAAGGAGTACTGCTCAGGAATATACTCCCTCAATTTAGTGTTTTTTTTTTTTCTTTGAGTGGGGCTGTAGTTTGGGAAAGCAGACCACAGACGTGCAGGCCATTGTCCACTCAATACGTCAAGTGCACATCAATCAACACTCAATCATCCCTACATGACAGATCACAGATGGTGTTAACCTTCAACACCAGACTAAGGTAGAGTTTCCCCGTTTTCTTCACACTTACTGGTGTTCTGCTACAAACACTTAACATGCATGCAGGGTTTTTGTGCAAATATAAGTTTAAAATTAGTTGGGTAACTAGCAGGGCAGTGATCATTGGTTTTATGGTCAGTGTCTTTTCAGCTTTCAAAGAAACTGTTAAAGATCTCCCACAGTGACGGCACTGTTTTGCATTCCTGCCAGCAGCTATGAGGCTCCTATTGTCCACATCCTGGGCAGCACCTGGTATTGTGCAGGGTTTGCATTTTCAGTCTCCTCCTCAGTGTGATGGTGTCACTGTTGTTCTTAACTGTCTTTGCCTAGTGCCCTGCAATGCTGAGCATCTGTTCATGTTCTTCCTTGTTGTCTGTATTTCGTCTTGGTGAAATCTCTATTAAGGCTTTCATCCACATTTTTACTGAAGTACCATTGATTTAATTCACTGTTTTGTCTTTTTTTTAAATTGGGTTCATTTCTTTCTGATACTGAGTTTTAATGGCTATTTTGTAAATTCGAGATATAGTCCTTTATCAGATTCATGATGTGCAATGTTTCTCCCACTTTGTGTCCTGAACTCCAGTAGTGATAGGAAAACAAACACTATTGTCCAGATAGAAGAGTGGATTATTTTTTTTAAGATTTATTTATTTACTTATACAAGCACTGGGTACAGTCAGAAGCGCGGGAGGGTGAGAGAATTCACTAGAGCCAGAGCAGGGAACAGAACAGGCAGACCGATGAAATACCCTGCTGAGGGGAGCAGCGGGTGGCAAGAGAGGTCTGCGCGCCATGTGGGACCCTCGCCGGCGGTTGGGGATCTAAATGGCACTGCAGAGGCTGCGGGCAGCTTCGCAGCCCAGGGCTCAACCACTGTGCCACCAGGGGAGGCCCTGTGGATTTTTTTTTTTGAGAAGAAAAATGATAAAGTATTTGAACTAGTTTTGAGCAGATACTGGCTGATTGGGGTGCTGGGGGGTGAGGGAGAATGACTCATCTCTGTGTATCCTTGAGTGTTATTTAAATGTTCTTGCATGTACTACAAAGAATGATTTCAAAAGTAAATTATGCTAAATTTCTCAACTTATAAAACACATCACAGATCACGTCCAAACATGTGTTAACACCTTGGGACGTTTTCTTCAGTTAGCTCCTTGAATAATTTCTCAGTTCCTTTGTCTCACTCCCCACCTTATGGAATGCCTATAACTCTTAAATTTCCTCTCTTCATAGAGTCTGATAATTGTGTGAAAGTATCCTCATACTTCTTCCATTGCACTTCTCTCTCCTTTTCTCTTTTGGCTCTTTTTATTTCTGTATCTTTGAGAGTACTAACCCGTTCTTCCATTTCATTGATTCTGTTTTCAGAATTGCTTTTCCCAGAGTTCTTTATCTCCTCTAGTAATCTTTTAATCTCCTGCATTTCTTTTCTTTCCTTTCCAAAGGTCTCAATTTCATTCTTCAGTTCATTGACTATTTGTCTCAAATCATTTTTTTCCTTTGTTTTCTTTCTACTTTTTAATCATTATGATAATTAATTCTCTGTCTGACAGGCCGAGAAGTTCTTCCATGTCATTGTTGAGCTCTGGTTACTTTTTCTTTTTGTGGTGTGTCCTTCTCCTGTGGGCTTGCTTTCTTGAAATTCTCGGGATAGAAGGAATATACCTTAACATGATAAAACCATATATGACAAACCCACTGAATTATTATTCTCAATGGCAAAAAGCTGAAGGCCTTTCCTTTAAGATCAGGAACAAGACAAGGATGGCCTCTCCCACCACTGCTCTTCCATATAATACTGGAGGTCCTAGCCAGGGCAATAAGACAAGAGAAAGACATACAAAGAATCCAAATAGGGAAAGAAGAAGTAAAACTATCACTATTTGCAGATGATATGATAATATACATAGAGAACCCTAAAAACTCCATAGAAAAATTACTCAAAATAATTAACCAGTTTAGTAAAGTAGCAGGATACAAAATCAACACACAAAAGTCAGTAGCCTTCCTATACACAAACTATCAATCTGAAGAAGAAGAAATCAAGAAAACCTTCCCTTTTATGATTGAAACAAAAAAAAAATCAAATACATGGGAATAAACTTAACAAAAGAGATGAAGGACCTATACAAAGAAAATTATAAAACACTGCTAAAAGAAACAGAAGACACAAAGAAATGGAAAGACATGCCCTGCTCATGGATTGGAAGCATTAAAATCATTAAAATGTCCATCCTACCAAAAGTAATATACAGATTCAATGCTATTTCAATAAAAATCTCAGTGACATTCTTCAAAGAAATAGAACAAATACTGATGAAATTCATATAGAACCACAAAAAACCATGAATAGCCAAAGACCTACTGAAGAAAACAAAGGAGAGAGGAGGTATCACACTTTCAAACTTCAAAGCCATAATAATTAAAACAGTTTGATATTGGAAAAAAACAGACACACCAACCAATGGAACAGAATAGAAAGCCCAGAAATAAAACCACATGTATATAGACAACTAATCTTTGACAAACGAGCAAAGAATATGCAATGGAACAGGACAGTTGTTCAATAAATAGTGCTGGGAAAACTGGACCACCACGTGTAAAAAAATGAAACTAGACCACTACCTCTCACCATGCACAAAAATCAACTCAAAATGGATAAAAGAACTGAACATAAGAACTAAAACCATAAAATACATAGAAGAAAATATACGTAAAACACTATGAGACGCACATCTCAGAAACATCTTTAAAGACTCATCACTCAAAGCAAAGAAAGTCAAGGAAAAGATAAACACCTGGGATTACATCAAACTGAAAAGCTTCTGTACAGCAAAAGAGACATTAACCAACACAAATATACAGTCTACTGCTTGGGAAAAAATCTTTGCACTCCATTCAACTGATAAGGGACTGATCACAAAGATATACAAAGAACTCACACAACTCAACAATAACAAAATAACCAATTCAGTCAAAAAATGGGCAGAACTTAAAAGACACTTCTCCAAAGGGGAAATGCAAATGGCCAACAGGCATATGAAAAAATGTTCGGTATCCCTTATAATCAGAGAAGTGCAAATCAAAACCACATTATGATACCACCTTACACCAGTAAGAATTGCACATATATATATTTAAAAAAAAAAAAAGCAACAACAAATGTTGGCGAGGATGTGGTGAAAAAGGAACTCTCCTGCACTGCTGGTGGGAGTGCAAACTGGTTCAACCACTATGGAGAGCTGTGTGGAGGTTCCTCAGTCTACTAAAAATGGAGCTACTATATGACCTGGCAATTCCACTCCCAGGGATCTACCCAAAGGACACAAAAACATTGATGCAAAACAACACCTGTACTCCTATGTTTATTGCAGCACTATTTACAATAGGTAAAACTTGAAAACAACCCAAATGCCCAAAAATAGATGATTGGATCAAGAAGATGTGGTATATATACATCACAATGGAATATTATTCAACAATCAAAAAAGACAAACTCATGCCTTTCACAGCAATGTGGATGGAGCCAGAAGGAATGATGCTCAGCGAAATAAGCCAGAAGGAAAAAGAAAAATATCAGATGGTTTCACTTACAGCAGGAATATAGGGGAACCAAATAAGACATCAGTGTAAAAAAATACTAACAGTATAAAACACAACAAAGCAAAAACAGACAATTGTAAATGAGAGACATACTGCAGGGGAGGAGGAGGGAGAGGGATCAGAGGGAAGGAAGGAGGAGCACAGGGCACTGAGGTGATGGTGCACAGGTGCATTGATGAAGGAAACTCTATGGGGACTATGCCTGAGGGGGTTGGGGGAAGCAAATATTGTTTAAATATTGTTTAAAAATGAACAATGATGTAAAAAACAAAAATAATAATAAAAAAAAGAGTATCGAGGGGGAGAAAATATTTGTACATCCTATGTCCAACAAAGGGTTAATATCCAAGATCTACAAATGACTCCAAAACAAGAAAACAAACAACCCAATCAAAACAAGAGCTAAATAGGCACTTCTCTAAAGAAGATAAGCATGTGGCCAATACATACATGGATAAATGTTTGTCATCATTTGCTGTCAGGAAAATGCCAATTATTATAATTATTTTTTAAAGATTTATTTATTTATGCATACCAGAACTAGGTTACAGGCCAGAGGTGTGGGGGATGAGAGGACTCACCAGAGACAGAGTGCGGAACGGAACAGGCAGACTGACGGAAGCACACTACTGAGAGGAGCAGCAGGGAGACAGGAGAGGTCTGCTGCACCATGTAGCTAGCTCCCTGGCTGGGGATCGAACTTGTGCTGCAGTGGTTGCAGATAGCTTTATAGGTTGCATCTTAACCCCTTGTGCCACCAGAGAGGCCTGGAAAATGTCAATTAAAACCACAATGAGATACCACCTCATACCTGTAAAAATGACCCATTGCAGAGTGAGGAGGAAAAGGAACTCAGTTACATTGTGGGTGTAACTGTGGCCTCCTGTTGGCAGGCTGAGAGATTCCATGGATGCTCAAACCTGATCAATCTAAGTGGGTTCTGTCATCAGTTGCATAAAGACAAAACATACTATAGTATGTAAGACCTTTAATAGAAAAAAATGATAATAGAATTAGTGTGCAATAAAGAATTAGAGTGCAATAGAGAAAGAGAAGAGAAAGAATATAGTTTAAATAGTTCCCAAACAAAACATCCAAAGTTACCCGTCCCCTCATGGGTAAAGCCCAGCCAAACAGGGTTGGCCCAAAGCAGGAGTGCTGAGGCCCAAAATCCTGCCACAGTCTAAGGCACCTTTGGTGGGGACTCCCAGGAAAGGGGCAGGAGGGGCCAGGAATTATGCTCAGTGAAATAAGTGAGAAGGAAAAAAGAAAAATATCGGATGCTTTCACTTATAGGAGGAATACAGGAGAACCAAGTGAGACCCCGGGGGATAAAATAATAACAATACAAAACACAACAAAACAAAAACAGACAGTCATAAACCAGAGACATCCTGCAAGGGAGGAGGAGGGAGAGGAATCAAAGGGAGGGAGGGAGGCACACAGGGGACTGTGGTGATGGTGCAGGGGTGCATTCATGAAGGAAATTCTATGGGGACTACGCATGGGGGAGGGGAATAAGAAAAAAACAAACATTGTTTAAAAATGAGCAATGATGTAAAAATATATAACAAGTTATAAAAAAAGATTTAATATAAAGTCACAGTAAACAAGACAGTATAACCTTGGTGAAAGAACAGACAAACAGGTTACTGGACCAGAGAGCTGATAAACAGGACCACACAAATAGAGTCAACTCATCACTGGCAAAGCAGCAAGGACAATGCAATGAAGAAAAGAGCCTTCTGAATAAATGGTTCCGGAACAACTGGATGATCACATGCAAAACATTGAATCTATCTAGACAGAGACATTACACTCTTGACAAAAATTCACTCAAAATGGATCTAAGTTAAAATGCAAGCTATAAAACTTCTAGAAGATAACATAAGAGAAAATCTAAATGACCTTGGGTTCGATGATGTCTTTAGCTGCAACACCAAGGGCACAATGCATGGAAGAAAGAATTGATATGCTATTCACTAAAATTAAAACTTTCTGCTCTGTTAAAGAAACTCTCAAGAGAATGAAAAGATAAGTCACAGACTGGGAAAAGATATGTGTGATTAAGAACTGTTATCCAAAATCTACAAGGAACTCTTAAAGCGCAATAAGATGATCAGATTAAAAACTGGAACAAACAACTGCCAACAGGTTCATGAAAAGATGCTCCTCATCACTAATCATCAGAGAAATGCATCAAAATCTCAATGAGATGTTACTTCCTACCTGTTACAATGGCTATTCTCAAAAAGACAAGAGAGAGCAAGTGTCGGGTAGAATGTGGAGAAAAGGAATACCACTGTACTGTTGATGGGAATGTAAACTTGTAGCTACTCTGGAAAACAGTATGGAGACCCTGCAAAAAATTAAAAATAGTTGCCATGTGATCCAGCAATCCCACTTCTGGGTCAATATTGGAAGGAAATGAAATCACTATATTGATAGTTACTTCCCCGTGTTCACTGCAGCATTATTATTTGTAATAACCAAGACACGGAAACAACCCAACTTCCATCAACAGGTGAATGGATACAGAAGATGTGTTTCACACACTGGAATATTACTCAGCCATAAAAAGGGGGAAAGCCTTCCATTTTCAACAACACAGATTGATGGACCTTTGAGAGCATTATGCCATGTGACATAAGTCAGACAAATAACCATAAGCTTTAAACCCTGATGAGTATTTCAATCTAAGTGCCAAGTAGCAGAAGATGTCTGTTTTGTCTAGAAGCACCTCACATCTCCTCACTAAAATGTTGTTAATACAGAGGGAAAAAGAGGAAACAATGTCTGATATCAAAAGGACACTGACTTGTAGGTAGGTGTCCTGGGTGCTGAGCTGAAGTAACACACTGTTGTTATGGGGTGGGGAGAATTTCAGGACAGATGCCCCGTGGACATGCACAGGAGCAGGAGGAAGCTCTCCAGGGTGAGGCCTGTGAGCACACATGTGAGGGGCCTACTTAGGGTCCACAGTCAATGCACATGCTCCTGTTTTCTCCTGGGGGATCTGCAGAAGATTGATAAATATTTGTGAATGAAACCATGAAAGATACTCAAAGACCTGTTTGGGGGGAACAGCTGGGCTTAAAACAACCTCAGGGGAATATTTGAGTTTCTCTAATGAAGCCAATAACTTATATTTTTAAAAGAAATAATGATTTTATTTTGGCAAACAGTCATGGCTGTCAGCCCAGAGAGAGACCTAAGGACAAGCAGGATTCTGTGAGCTGCAGGGTGAGCGTCCACATCGGGCAGAAATGGCCTCTGCAGCCACAGACAGTGAGGATGCACGTCAAGGGCAGAGATGCTTAGAGACTCCTCTCCCCACCTGGACATTGCAGACACCGGGTAAGGTCACCTCCAGGGCCCCATGAGAGCTGCTCTTCTATCCAAGGGAGCAAGTGATCC
Organism: Talpa europaea; assembly: GCF_964194135.1. NCBI lineage: Eukaryota > Metazoa > Chordata > Mammalia > Eulipotyphla > Talpidae > Talpa > Talpa europaea. The sequence goes on from NC_140069.1 coordinate 69,904,102, forward strand.
ACAGACCCCCCTCCTGAGACCAGCTTCTCTCCTGGGAAAGAGAAGCCACACTTTCCCCTTTGCCTCCAGAGTCACGTAAAGGTGCTCTGTGCACCTTGTAGGAGGATAATGAATTTAAGCTTTTCAGTAATATTCATTACTAATAATGACATTTCTCAGCTTCCAGAGGAGAAAACTGAACAACAGGTCACTTCCATGATCTGCTCGGGGTCTGCCCAGGGACAGGACACAGGGCGCCCACACCCATCATCGTTCTGACCCTCAGTCTCTTTTTCTCGCGGCGCTGTTGGTCCTGGATGGGACGCTGCTCACCCGAAGCTCCTGGTCTCTGAGGACAGGGTGCCTGTCACTCTGCGCACCTCTCTGCCAGGGTCGTGTGCTTGTCCAAGTGTTCTGGCCACTGACCCCTATGTGCTGGGTCAGAGGGCCCCCCTCTGGCACCCCCCACTGTGGGTGACACTGTCCTATGGGGAACTGCAGCTTGGGGTGTCTGGAAAGTTATTGAGAATGAAGGGAAGAATCTCTCTCTACAAAAGATGGGGAGCTGGGCTGTGAGGGTCACCAGGGGACAGTTCTGGGTGCTCAGACCACAGAAACCAAACTGACCCTGGATAAAAGTCCCCAATGATAGAGGTGACCTTGGATTTAAAAAGGGCGAGTGACCATCACTAATATAGAAAAATAGGCTCTGATTTTTGATTTGCAGTATATTTTTATAGGAAAAAGTTCTCATTCCTTAGTCTGTTGGCCCAGCACAGCTGACCCTGTGAGCCTGACAGGACATGATTTCCCTTGACCTCTCATGAGAACCTGCTCAGAAGTGGGTTAATTTCCAGAGTCAGGGGTCCTGTCACGTTAGCCCTACATTGGCATCAGTGAAGGGACAGGCGTGTCAGCCTCCCTGCACCACACTTGTGTGGGTCACAAGGATGGAAGGTCTGTGTTCTACATATGTCCCCGGATCTGCCTACTGATGCCAGGAGGAGCCGTGGCAGCTGCTTAGGTCCTAATCATCATTCATTTCCAGCCACAGCCCCTGCTCAGATTCCCCACAATCTAAATCAACAGTTCTAAAACCTCAGTGTGCAGAAAATCTAGGGTGACTGTAGAAAACAGATTCCTAGACTTAACACTGAGAAAACCAGATGCAGAGCTTGAGAATTTTCTGAGATGAGCTCCAGGTGTCTAGAGATCACACTTTAAGAAACATGGTCGACGAGTTGAGTTCTGAAATTCTTTTTTTAAAAAAAAGATTTATTTATGCATATAAGAACAGGGGTACAGGCCAGAGATGTGTGTGTGTGGGGGGTGGTGGTAAGAGGATTCACCAGAGACAGAGTGGGGAACAGAACAGGCAGATTGACTGAAGTACACTGCTGAGGGGAGCAGTGGGCACTGCTGCGTTTTAACCCCTTGTGCCACCAGGGAGGCCCCAGAATTCTGAAATGCTATTATGTCAGCAAATAAGAGGGTATATTACTCAGCAATCCTACTCTTGGGCATCTATCCATGGGATATGGAACCATCAATGCAAATAACTATATGCTCTACAGTGCTCATACCTGCACCATTTACAATAACCAGAGCCACTGATAGAGGACTGGGTCAAGATATGGGCTACCGGCACTGTGGGATGGTCTTCAGCCATAAGGAAAGGTGAACTAAGACATTTTCAGCAAAGTGGAGGAAGTTTGAGAGAACTATGTCTAACAAAGTAAGCCAGAGTGACAAAGAGAAATGCTGGACATTCACACAGCAGATGATTTGATGTAGTAACACACATAGAAAAACTAGTGGCCATTAACAATCACCATGAGGGCTGAGGTTTAGAGCAAGGAAGGAGGCAAAGGCATAAGGGATCGAAGGGATAGTGGTGGGGAAAATAAATAAAGATGGAATCACAAGGAAAACTGGAATGTTTCTGAACTCTATGAGCATATAAACACAATTTGTGGAACATAGGAAAAGCAGAGTTACAGGGAAATTTAGATCATTACATGAATAATAAGAGACTATGATGAACAACTTAAGCAATAAATTTGAAATGAAATGGAAATACCTTTTAAAGACAGAAATTACCAAACTGAATTAAGAAAAAAATAGGAACCCTAATTAATCCTATTTGAATTAAAGTAATTAAATCTACAATTTAAAAAATATTGTATGAGGAAAGCCCTAGGCTTAGATGGCCTTACTGAGAATCCATCAAACATTTAAGTGTTAACACCAGACCTACATGAGCTGTTGGAGCTGTTGGAGGAGGGAGAAACACCCTCCAAATAATATTATCAGGCTATTAGAAACTTATGTCAAAACCAGATAAATTGTCAAAAGGTAACTTCAGACCATTGTGTCTCCTGCATCCTTAATGAAATATAAGAAAAATTTAAGTCAATACATTAGGATCACTAAGTTTTTTTTTTAATTTTTTAAAAGATTTATTTATTTATTTATTTATACAAGCACTGGGTACAGTCAGAAGAGCAGGAGGGTGAGAGAATTCACCAGAGCCAGAGCAGGAACAGAGCAGGCAGACTGATGAAACACACTGCTGAGGGGAGCAGCGGGCGCCACAGGAGAGGTCTGCGTGCCATGTGGGACCTTCGCCGGTGGCCGGGGATAGGATCACTAAGTTTTATCTCAAGATTCAAGTTTGAATGAATTTATAGACATCAATTTACTGTATTATATTCATATAATAAAAAATGACTATGGTATCACTTCTATGAAGAATTGGCATTTTCAGTATTTAAAACCTATTCATGATAAAAAAAAAAGTCAGAAACAGCACTTCTTCAAGTTGAAAAGGGCCATCTATGAAAAACCTACAGCCATCATACCTCATGGTGAAAACTGAATACTTTCTACTTAAAAGAAGGAATAGGAAGGGGATGTTGCTTCTCACATTCGATCGTACATTGTATAGAGATCAAATATAGAACATTAAGAAAGATAAATAAAAGCACTATGGATAATAAAGATGAAGTGTTTAAGTTGCAGCTGACACGATCATGTACATAGAAAATCCTAAGGCCAAAAAAAGTTTCTAGAACTAATAATTGAATATACCAAAATGTGGGGTAGGTCAGGGTCAACTGTATTTCTATGTACCAATGATGGAAAATTAGGAAAAATGGTAAGTATAAATCCATTTATAATGACATCAAAATGAAGTCCTTAGATATAAATTTGAAGAAGTTGGATAAGATTTGCACACTGAGATCTACTTAGTACTATTGAGAGAAAGCAAAGAATTATCACGTAAATGGACAGATATTCAAAGATTGGGATACCCCATGTTGTTAAGACCTAATTCTTCCAAAATCTTTAGATTAAAAGCAATTCAATCCTGAATTTGAATGCTGATCAACATCTTGGTAGTTGTTTTTAAAAGACATTGACAAACTGTTTCCACAATTTCTATGGAAATATAAGGGACTTTGAAAAATTAAGATACTTTTTAAAAGGGAAAAATCTTGGAGGAGGTGCAGCACCTGATTTCAAGACTTATTATAAAGCTCAGGGGATCAGAATGAGGGTGGTGTTGGCACAGGGATGGTCTAGGCCAGTGGAGCAGAAAAAGATCGTGAGAAAATGCAGATAAGCTTGTGAGAAAGGAAATCAAGGGGCCTCCCTGGTGGTGCAAGGGGTTAAGATGCAACCTATGAAGCTGTCCTCAGCCACTGCAGCAGATCAGGGAGCTACCAACATGGTGCAGCAGACCTCTCCTGACTCGCCTGCGGCTCCCCTCAGCAGTGTATTTCAGTAGATCATCCTGTCCTGTTCCCCGCTCTGTCTCTGGTGAATCCTCTCAGCCCCCACACCTCTGGCCTGTACCTCAGTTGTTGCACACATGCATAAATAAATCTTTTTTAAAAAGGAAAAGAATAATTAAAAATAAAGGCAGCCAAGGCAATTTGGTGAGGGGGCGATGTGGGAACTAAGCAGACACAGGAACAGATGGACGCCCTTGCCACCCACTAACTGAAATGAAGCAGAGACCTAAAGATAAAGACTAAACTCTGTGGTCCAAGAGTAGTATAATTTAACCACAATGTCATTTTGTTACAGAGCAGCCCCGATATAAAATGGGTTGCCTGGCTGTGGGTCCTCACACGCGCGCTTAAAAGGGACTTATTAATACTCCACTGCAGGAACACACAAAAGGTTAATAAAAGGTTTATTTATAAGGGAAGGGGGAAATGAGGAAATGTACAACTCAGGGAGAAAATAGGGAAATAAAATCTTAAATGCATCCTACCCGATCCGCCGACCTGGAAACCCAATGGCACTCTGAGAGCTGGCGAAGAGCCAAAAAAAAGGGGTTGCTCCCAAAGCCCATGTGTCTGGTTTTATACCAAACCTGGCTGCCTAACCCCACCCTCAGGTTCCCGCAAACTTCCCTGCAACCTTCCCTTCGGTGGTGATGGGGTTTGTAGTTCCCAGTGTCTTGATGGCTTTGGTCTGGAGTGGGGGTGGAGTCCACAAAGCCTGTATGAAATTAGCTTTAGGACATCCTTTTTCCCCTAACAATTCCCCCCCTTCACTTTTTGCCAACATTTCCATAGTGATGAAGATCAATATATGGATGTTGGGATGCAGTCTCAGATGAAAATTTTTACCAGGTTCCACTGTGAAAGAAAACCAGTCTCTCCAGGTATTGTCCATTGTGGAAAGCAAAAGTCTTCCATTCCTGGAAAAACAGTTCATCAGTCCAAGCCAAAAAAAAAAACAACAAAAAAACAAAAAAACAAAACCAAAACCAAAAAACCATCTGGAGGCATTAGTCAAAACAAAACAGCAAATATGTCAAAATCACAGGAAAAAAAAATTTTAAAATGGTTCAACTTATGTAAAACTCTCAACCTTGATCCCAAACTTTTTAACAGCATAGAAAAAGTTTGCAAACTAAATCTACTTTTAAACCATTTTACCTATTTTTGCATAAAATCACAGGGCAGAATAACTAAACAGCAATTTTAGCTGGCTTTGTTGGAATACTCCATATAGGATCAGAGCGAACCGTTGGCATCCGGTCCATGTAGGCTTCAGGAACAAAGCTGGTCTCATCAGACTCCACCTGGGCTTTCCTCTTGTCGAGGGTACCAGGACTTTTTCATTGGCCAGGTTGCCCATTCCTGCCGATGGAGGCAAGCTTCCTCACCTTCTTTCGAGGTCTCTGGAACCCTACGAACAAAGCAAACAGGTTCTCCTCTTCTTGGTTCAGCTGTTTCAACTTCCTGGAAGAACTCCACGCAAAGCCACACAATGAAATTCATGTCCAATTTTTTTGTTTTAAGCAGGCAAAATCCCTATGGAAGTTATGCAAAAACAGACTGAGATAAGTAGCAAAAAATTACCACCACTATTTGTATGCTGTGTTGGTATCAAGGGGAGAGTGCTGGGGACCAGCCTTCGGCAAAATGTCATGTCAGGGGTTCCTGAAAGGAACCTAGGCGACCTGTAAGGGGCTGAAACTTAAGGGTTGAGGGGAAGGGGATGAGGTAGTGAGGAGACACTGACAATGGATGAGATGCAAGTATCTTCTGCAGAGAGACTCAGCAGGTCTTTATTCATTTTTAGTAATCAGAAAAATTACATCATTATGTGTAAAGCAGAAACAATTAGTGTATTCTATTCCCATAGACTACTGGTTCCTATGGGTCTCAGCTAGACGGTAGCCTTCAAGGTTAATAGATAAAAAACCAAACCTAACAGTAAAACTTATTATTTCAGCTAGACAATTACCTAAGACAGTTGATAGCCGCCAGTGCTTCCCTATCAGCTAAAGCCTAAGCATCAAAAGACTACTCTATTCATATGGCCTTCAGTGGGAGACCAGCTGCTACTCAGTTATCAGAACTTTTTCTACCTAGAAACTTCTTAACACAGTTAACTTAATTTTAAAACTTTCCTAAGAAACTTCTAAAAAAGCAAAAGAAGGATTTATAATTGTTGTGCTGGATTGCTTGTCAGGCATGTACAATAAATTGTCTCCCATTGTCAAGTGGGTCAAATAGTTTAATAACTAATTTTCTAAACAGATAATTTTCCGTGCCATTTGCTTGCAGTATACTGATGCATATAATTTATTGCCTAATGTACTTTCTGATAAATTTTGTCTCTCTTTATGACCAAGAACAGCCTCAAGGTGTGAGACACAAGGAATCTTCAGCCTCATGGTGTGAGGCCCTTTAACTTAGCTGCTTGCCAGTGTCTTATCTGGCTGGGGCATCAAGGCCCCCTGCAGCAGGAGAGAAAATGTGAACACAAGTTAGCTTTGCTGGGAAAAAAACCACAAACTTGCCTCAGGTCCCAGTCACTCAAAACAAAAAACTTTGTGGATTCAGAACAAAATGCAAAAAAATTACCAGTATTATGTCAAAGAAAACTTAGTAAATATCAGGTGTATTCAGTCCTGTGTAGGAAATTGGTACTCAACAGTTCCATCAATAGGAATCTGTTGAGGGTCTCCCCGGTGGTGCAGCGGTTGAGCGCTGGGTTGCGAAGCTGTCCACAGCCTCTGCAGTGCCGGTTCAATCCCCGGCTGCTCCCCGGCCACCTGAGGGTTCCACATAGCGTGCAGACCTCTCCTGCCGCTCACTGCAGTGTACTTCGGTCCTTCTGCCTGCTCTGCTCCCAGCTCTGGCTCTGGTGAATTCTCTCACCCTCCCGCACTTCTGACTGTACTCAGTGCTTGTATAAATAAATAAATAAATCTTAAAAAAAAAAAAAAAAGAATCTGTTGAGGTCTTTTTTCCCTATTTTTCCAGAAACAATTTCTGTCAATAAACAATTGAAGTATACACTATTACAAGGCACCAATCACCATTGACAATTTACATACATATCAGGTACTGAAGTTTTATACACATTTTAGAAAACCAGTGTTAACGTTTTTGTACATGCCAAAGTTTTACCATTTTCCCAAGCGACAATGCTTCCCTTCTAGTTTTACTTCACTAGGTAAGCCAAATAGAACAAATTCATCTAATGCTTTTCCCAGGAGGAAAGGGAGAAACTTTGTGGAGTGTCCCAGGAGCTGTACTGAGGTTCCACAAAATTTCCTTGCATCAGCCAAATGACAGGCTACCAAATTTGTACTTGAATTTAGATTTCTGGGAAGCTTTGCCATAAATATCAGAAAAACAACAGAAACAAAAATATTCAGTCTCTATTGATACCAGAATTGTCAGGCCTAGTCTCCCAGCCAGGAACAGATCCCAGGCTGCAGGGGCAACGCTGAGCCCCAGCCACTAGACCCCCAGGGGTTGGTGTCTCATGAAGCCTCAGCAGGAACTTCGCAGACTCTCAGGCAAGCAAGTGAGAAGAGGCAGGTTTGTTCAGAGAAAGAAAAAGTTTATTGAGGAGAAAAGGAACAGAAATAAAGAGGGACTCCCAGACCATGAAACTGTTACCAAACGCCAGCCTCAGTTTCCCTCAGCCAATAAAAGGAAACTAAGCTTGAGGAAAAGGAAAGCGTCAGCCAATAAAAGGAAACTAAGTTTGAGGAAAAGGAAAGCGGTTTTATTTGTCGACAAATGAGGAGGGAGGCAGACTCAAGTCCGAAAAACCACCGTCCTCCTCTTTGGCAGTGGGCAGGGGTATTTATACAGGGGGAGATGGGTAGGCATCCGCGAAGGGGAGGGGGAAGGGGTCCGCACAGAGACAAGTGGGCGCCAGCTCAACAGGGAGATGGATTGGGTGTCTGCTCATTCATCTTAAGGGAAGGGGAAGGTGTCAAGGCACAGAGACGGGTGATCACCAACTTGTTTTCTTTAGGGCAGGGGGAAGGGTCTACAGGGAAACTGGTGGGCGCCAGCTTTTTTTTTCTTCCCAAGGGGAGGGGAAGCTGCAACAAATGGGAAAGACAAGTCATCAATCCTGTTAATGCTAGATAAGGGGAATTGCAAACAATGGGAGAAAGACAAACTTGTTAACTGTATCATAATCAGGCCAGGGAGAGGCAAGGAAACTAAAGTGGAGTCGTGTCTCAGGGAATATATACTTTCTTTCCCTCATTATTCTAAAGCTCCACCAGTCTCTTTGTGATTGGTTAGTTCTCAGCTGTCTCACTTAATTTGCTACTGAGCAGGTGTTGCGAGCCAGCCGCAGCAGTCTGGGTGTCAGGGGTTCCTGAAGGATGGAAGGCATCGGCACAATTGTAGAGAAAATGGTAAGGGAAGGGGAAAGGGAATGAGGAGACGCAGACACTTGATCAGGGTGCTGACATCATCCTGCTGAGGGTCTCAGCGGTCCTTTATTTATACTAAGTAAATTGTGAGTGCACAAGCATAAGGTAATAATCATTAATGTTCTTTTTCAGGAGCAGTCAAGGGTCTGTTTGCCTTCCGGCAGAGGTGTAATATTTATTATTCTTTGTTTTAAAGAAGGCACAGTTGCTAAACAAATGTTTTCAAAATAGTTATTTACTTTAAACAATCCAACAGTTATTGTATTACTAGCAAAAAAGCCTATGTGTCTGCAACTAACATTTCTAAGTTTGCCATGGTGAACAATTAACTAAGGGCTGAGGGAAACAAAGGGCAGGAAGTTACCTGGGGGCAGGGAGACAAAGAGATTATTTCTAACTAACCTATAAAGTTTAGACTAACATATAACTAATTGAAAGTAAAAAACAGAAGGCTTTTATATAGAAATCATCATCTATAGTATATTGTTTTAATATTGATTTGATATTAAGGAACCAAGGGCCTGGAGGGCGTTAATGCCAGGCAAGCCGCACTGACTCTTCCCTAGCCCCCAACTCTCAATTAAGGGAGGAAATCTCTCTACCTATCACTCCTCTACTTATCTAGTCATCCTAGTTTCCATATTTAACTTTAAGATCAAGGGGCAATTTCCTCTTCCATAAGGTTGCTGCTTGTTGTCTTAAGGAACTACAAATATTTCATCAGGGGTAGGGGCGGAGATGGTTATAGCCTTTGATTCTCAAAAAATGGTCAATATGTGACATATCAGTAGTTGTAACATTGACCATTTCCGAGTGCGTTATTTGTGCTGCTGTGATTACTAGCTCAACCATTCACAAAATTGCTGTTGACTTATTCTTGAATGCATACTCTAACAGCTATCATACCAATTGTCACATACAAGGGAATTAGCCCTAAACAAACAGGAAGAATTTAGCAGTAGTCAACTATGGCATCTCCTGGTTTATCAGGAATTTTTTTATACTTGGAGCATGGCTCACCTCTGCCACCCCACTGTTATCTTTAACTTTAAAGTAAAGGAATTTCTTTCTCCAATTAGCTCTTGCCTCAAAAGACCACATCTCTATATCAAAGACTTGGCCGATAGATGTTTACAACCTTATGTTTCCAGAAGTTTTTTCACTGGTTAATGTAAAGCCAAATGTTGAATTGCTGCCTTTTTGGCAGAGGACTACTAATTTTATGAAAAATGTAATATTTGTGAGACACAGGGCAAGCTAGGGTTATTAGGCAGTTTCAGGGACAGTGCAGGAGGGGACCTCTGAAGAATTTAGGGAGGCTTCAGAGATAAGGACAACCAAGGGAATGTAACCAATTCCACTAGGAAAAACAAACATCTCAGGACCAAGGACAACATTGTTAAAGCTGGTCCTGGTTTCCTTCAGGTGGTAAAGGGAGGCGGAGATTGGAGAAATGGAGAGTGGTTTAATTTATGGACACATTAGAAGGGCAGCTGTTTAACTTCAATGCAGGGATGTCCATCCAGAGGACTGGGCCATAAAGATAAAGATGCAACAAATGGGGAAAGACAAAGCTGTTAGATAAGGAATGTGAAGGTCCCCCACTCAGTAGCAAATTAAGTGAGACAGATGAGAACTAACCAATCACAAAGACACTGGTGGAGCTTTAGAATAATCAGGGTAAAAAGGTATATATTCCCTGAGACACAATTCCACTTTGGCTTCCTTGCCCCTCCCAGGCCTGGTTTCCTGGCCTGGGAGTCCCACTTTATTTCTGCTCTTTTTCTCAATAAACTTTTTCTTCTAAACAAACCTGCCTCTTCTTGCTTGCTTGCCTGAGTGTCTGCAAAGTTCCTGCTGCGGCTTCATGAGACACCAACCCATGGGGGTCTAGTGGCTGGGGCTCTGCGCTGCCCTGCAGCCTGGGATCCGTTCCTGGCTGGGAGACTAGGCCTGACAATTCCGGTATCATTTGTATCATGCAGTGCCATTTGTCATCAAATTGGTTATTCAGTGATTGATCAGTATTTGCAGCTTTACTTTTAAATGTGTATTTTAGCAATGGTAGAAACTAGCCATAAACAAATGAGGAGAATCTTGGAGTCAGCTAACGAGATTCCTGATTTTTCAGAAATCTGCCCCATGCCCGGACTTTTGTCAGATGACATGAGTAGCGCGGCTCCCAATAGCTGCTCACTGACGGGATTCCCGGGTTGTGTCACAGAACTCTGCCCTTTGGGTCACAGTGGGGGGGGGGGCAGAGCCAGGGGCTGCATGCCGCGGCCCAGGGAGTGGCTCATGGCAGAGGCCTGCTCAGCATGCTCCGTGTCAGGGATGCATCCTGCGCCATGCAGTCACTCACACTCCTTCTGATATGTTCATGTGACTGTCAATATTAAGACAATGGAAGGGCCTCCCTGTGGTGCCAGGGGCAATCTGCAGCCTCAGCAGCACAAGTTCCATCCCCAGGCCCACCAGGGAGGTAATCCACATGGCGCTGCAGACCTCTCCTGAGCCTCTCACTGTTCCCCTCAGCGGTGCATTTCAGTCAGTCTGCCTGTTCTATTCCTTACTTTGTCTCTGGTGAATCCTCTCACCCCCCACATCTCTGGCCTGTACCCCAGTTCTTGTGTGCATAAATAAATCTTTTAAAAATATATCTCCACCCCACACAGGGCCCTACAGGTCACACAGATGCTGGGATTCAAAAGTGCAAACGCTTCCCACAGCCCCTGCCCTCCACTCCCCACTGCCATGTCCTCCACGAGGGTGTCCTCAGCTCTGTCTCCAAGGCGAGTCCGAATCTGTCCACTGAGCTGCATCCTCGCTACCACCTTGTTGCAGGTGTGTCCTTTCTCACTTGGCTTGTTGCAGCAGCCTCCTAACAGATCTTATTTTATCTGTCCCTCCTTCTAGAACATTCCGGACACAACATTCCTGGAGGCTCCTGTTGGCTCCACACCACGCTGACCCGGCAGGTCCAGGTATGGAGACACCTGTCAACAAAGGGGTTTGGGTCCGACAATATGATGGGCTCCCACTTTCCTGGCGCATGTCCCCCAGGCAGGACAGGGATGTCCTTTAGGCCTCCTTCCCTTCTCCTTCCTCGGCATCTGCCCTTGGGCTGTTGGGGCTCCCCGAGATGCCCACAGGGGCCGTGCGCATGGATCCTGCTGGTGGGTCAGTTGTGCTGCTTGTCTGAGTCACTGGTGATGCCGGCGTGTGTAACAACTGCTGCCGCTTTACCACGAGTTCTTGTCTCGCGAAACCGTAGAAAGGAATTCACAGACTTTTTGGAGTAAGTAAGCAGAGAGAGACAAATCTTGTCTTTGAAAGAAAAGTTTATTTAGGAAGAAAAGAGACAAAGAAGAAAGACTCCCAGGTATAAGGTACCTGGGAGGGGCCAAGATGAGCCGGTACGGGATATTACATTGGCAATATATACTTTCTCTCCCTCATTATGTTTAAATTTCACTCTCTCTCTCCCTGATTGGTTAACTCCCAGAGGGTCTCACACTTACTAAGTGGAGAAATTTCACATTCCTTATCTAACAGCTTTCCCTTTCCCCATTTGTCATGTTTGTCACTCTATCTTTATGGCCTAGTCCTCCGGGTGAGCATCTCTACACTTTATCTTTATGGCCTAGTCCTCCAGATGAGCGTCTCTACATTGAAGTTAAGCAGCTGCCCTTCTAAGTTGTCCATAAATTAAACCACTCTCCATTTCTCCAGTCTCCACCTCCCTTTATCACCTGAAGAAAACCAGGACCATCGTTAACAGCATTAATATTGTCCGTGGTCCTGAGGTGTTTGTTTTCCCTAATGGAATTGGTTATATTCCCTTGGTTGTCCTTATCTCTGAAGCCTCCCTAAATTCTTCAGAGGTCCCCTCCTGCACTGTCCCTGAAACTGCCTAATAACCCTAACTTGCCGTGTGTCTCACTGGGATGGCTCAAGTATTTATCCATCCTTGCCTCAAACTATTCAAAAAAGTCTGGAAGGGCCAAGCCTCTAAACGCAAGGCTGGGACGTAGGCAGCAGCACAGGAACGAACGTGAGCACCTGGGGGGGGGGGTAGGGGGAGCCCAAGAAATCAGAGCTTGGCCTCGGCCAAGACCCCAGACCCGAGCCCTGGCGGGGTCGGCAGGTCGGGTAGGCCCCCGTGAAAGTCCCTGGGCGCCGGGAGGGGGAGGGACAGGGGCGCGGGAGGGAGCGCGCTCTGCACTTCACGGTCACAAGGAAAAGGGGGGCTTTCCCGCCTTGGATGGCTTTGTGGGAATCAGGCCAAACTGGGAGATGCGAAGGGCGGTGACCCGTGCGAGTCAGGTCCCGGCTGCGCTGCTTTAGCTTTCCCGGCGCGGGCGCGATGGCTCCCCCCATCAGGACGGGAAACTGAGGCACGGACAGTCGACAGGCCCCAGGCCGGGGGAAGGCACAGTAGTAACAATGGGCGAAGCGGGCCCCTGAGCCGGCGGTCTGCCCACCTCTCGGGGCCGCCTGCCACACCCCTGCTCCCCGCCCTCCCCCGCTGAGCTGCGGACGACAGAGCGGCCCCGGTAGGCCACGACGTCCGGCCCCTGCGGGCGTCCACGCGCGGTCCTGGCCCACGCCCTAGTGTGGCCCCAGCGCCCGCGCGCCGCGACCACAGCCCCCCAAACGGAGCCGCGGACCGGAAGGCCCCGCAGACCCCGCGCCCGCTCCCCTGGACCCGGGCAGGGACAGCGCCCCCTCCCCTGCTGCCCCGGCCGCCCGGTCTCTCCCCCCTCCCACCCTTGGTGGCTGCGGCACCGGCTCCCCAGAACCCGGCCTGGGTCTGGCCGGGGAGGGTGAGTCTTCGCAGGGACCCGCGGGCCGCGGGAGGGGCCGGACGGAGGTGGGGGCGCGGGGAGCTTTTGGGGTGGGGTGGAGGGATTTTGGGCTATTAGGGCTCCGTAAATGACAAGAGGCCCATGCCATCCGCGGGGAGAGGCAGGAGCCAGACGGAGCTCAGGAGAGGGTTTGGTGGAGAAACCTGGGGTCAGACCGGCCTCTAGCCCCGCGACCCTTGCTAGTGGGGAACACGCGGAGCCGCCTCTCAGGGACAGTCTCCGCTTCCCTCTGCCAGGGCACCGGCGATAGGGTGACCCTCAGCCTCCCCAGGCAGCGTGGGTGTGGCAGGACTGTGTAGCTGTGCCTTCTGCCAGGCACCCTGGACACGGCTTGTGTATTTATCTGTCACCCGGTCGCGTCCCCCTGAAATCACAACAGCTAGGCAAGTGCAGGCCGAGCCATTCCTGGGCCTAATCCTCGTCCTGCAAGCGCCCCCCCCCCCCAGCCTTTGTCACCCCTCTTCTGTCTCTTCACCCCTCTTCCTGGAGTGGCCCAGAGCACCCCAGCAGACGGCCATCATCCTGGTGGTGTGTGTGCTCTCCCTGTTTTGGTGTTGACCGGGATACCCTTGGCGCTTTTCCTCTGACTAAGGTCCCACTGCCTCCAAGGGTTCTGCGCGGCGCGGAGGAAGTGACCGGGCTAGCAGCAGGACAGGCCACTGAGGCTGACCAAGTGCCCTCCCAGCACCCGGGACATTACTTTTGTTGCGTTTAACCTTTTGGGGAGGCTTTGCACCCGTGTCCCTGAACGAAGTCATCCTGGATGCAAATGTTTTCTATCCCACTGGGAGGGGGGCAGGGATTCACCCGGTGGCCCCAGCTGGAGGTGCAGCCAGACCTCACAGAAGGTAGACGGAGGTAGCTCTGGGGGTGGACAGTGCTAGTAGCTTCCTGACCTGTGTCATTGGGGCGTAGGATATTTCTCCAGATACTGAACCCCCGTCTTATTTCCAGAGGAGTCTCTTGTCTGTTGAATTCGGGGTCATGTGAGGACTCACTCACCCTTTAATCTGCTTGTAAAGAGTGGGTTCCTTGACATTTGGAAAGAGGCCTCCATTGAGGGATCACATCCTGGAGCCAGGGAGGGCTGACTCTTGGCTGCCGTGTATCTATTGCTTTTTATTCATCCTCATGATGGATTTTGTTGCTAGAAAATCCTCCCACTCAGCCGTTGCCATGTTTGCCTTCATTTTACCATGTTACCCTTCCCTTTTTGGTCTATTTGTAAGTGTTGGATTAGTTGACTCTGGCTTCCCCAAAGAAACAGCATCAGGATGGATTTATATCCATTTCCCTCCAGCTTTGCGATGTTTCCCATTATTAGCTCTTAGGTTTGAAAAAATGTGTTTCTACTCCTTGTGTCAATGTGGAGGTTGAATCCTTTGTGTTTTCTACAAATTATCCAGTGGTAGAACCAGCCTCGGCAGCTTCCTGAAGTTGGATGCCCCGTGTTTTTTATGTCACACCGTCCTGTTTCTAACTCATAATGGCTGGACTGACTCAAAAAGTCATTTTCTTGATTTCTGGCTCTGTGGGAATGTGGCCTCTCCACCGCTTTCCCAAGCTTTCTGGAAGCCTTGGCTGTGGCCTGCCTGGATCACGACCTCTGTGTGTGTGTGTGTGTGTGTGTAGTGGACATTTGAGGGTGATTTTCCATTTGTAGAATCCCAAAGTTGGCTTATGACACTGCACACACCTTATTTTGGCCCGCCTCTGTTCCAAGCCCATAAAGGTTATGGGGAAAACCTGCGAGGATGAGTCTATTTTTCTAATTTTTGCTCTCTGAGCTCAGCGGCTGTGACTGGACATGGAAATAGAGCATTGCTCTGCTGAGAATATGGGATTCACGCAAGAAATCCCAAATAAATGGTGAAAGTGAGTCCCTTCCTATGTCACTTGACTAGGATTCCAAGGCCTTTTAATGCTATGCTAGAGGAATGAAGACATGCAGGTTTGAAATGGGGGGTCTCTCCCCATCGTGCTCCTGGGGTGCAGTCACTCCAACAAAAAGGGGCATCTAAAGGGAAAGGGCACAAGTCTGAATAGGGTCACTGTATCCGCGTGGCATAGCGTCCTTTCCCACCCTACCCTGCCCCTTCCCATCCCGTCTTGGCGTCCTGTTGCGTCGCGTCCCATCAAACCCTGGCGTGCCCCGTTGCACCCTGCCCCGTCCAGTCTGGCCGTGCCCCGCAGATTTGCTTCCTGTGGAGCCCTGCTGTGCCTGATGTCCCATTGCACTCTGCTCCATCTACAGCACTATATGGTGGCGGGCAGGAATAGGCCATCTGGTTGACCTGCCAGACTCTCTGCGGGCCCCGGGCTGGCCAACTGGTCGACCTCAGCAGGGCCCAGCAGCAGCCGCAGCCCCCTCCCCACCAGCAACCCAGTGAGGAGGAGGGGCTGGGGACCCAAGCAGCCGCGTGTATGTTCCGCCAGGAACCGACACACCTGGCCACCTGTGCCCCGGACACAGGCCGCCCACACCCCACTCCCTCAGGGGCATCTCCTGCCATCCAGGAAGGGGCAAAGCATCCCGGAACTGCAGCGGGAGGATGGGGGCGTTCCTAGTGAGCAGCCCCTGCCAGGGGGCGAGTGGGCTGCGGGCCTGACTGAAGGCAAGCCCTCACTGCACCGGGGTGGATCCTTGCTTCCTCATGGGCACCTGGGCACAGGCTCCCCTCACACTGAGCAGGGTTACCCCCCCCCCAGCTTCGGGGGCTCCAGGGTTTAACAGCCAACTCACAAAAGCGGCGTGTGTCCCAGCGTAGACCTCACCTCAGGCGCCGCCTGCGGGTTCAGAGCACTCCAGGCACACACACACCTTGGCCATAACACAGACAAGACCAGGGCCCACCTCCTGCCAAGTGCGGTGGGGCACCTTGCCAACAGGGGGTACAGCCACAGCCCCCTGGTAGCATAGGCACAGGCAGCAACCCCCAACCACATGTTGCTCTTTGGAGTGAGGCATCAGGACAGGGGGAACCTAGGGAGTCAGGCCCCCTCAACAGGAACACATGAGGGGAACAGGCCCCAAGCCACTGGGGCAACGCCACGGAGGCCACAGGCAGGAGCTCAGAGGCATGGAAGCTCCCCCTCCAACCCCAGAGAGCCCAAGCCCCCATCTCTTCCCAGCCCTGCTACATCACAGTCACAGCCCAGGGAACAGCCCCCCACACCATGGGCTTGGGTACGAGGCCTGGCCTCACCACAGCTCAGGGCTCAGGGGAGCCAGTTCTGCACCTTCATTTGTGCTTGAGAACACCATGTAGCCCCACAGGGGCCACCGCAGACAGCACACCCTCGTAAGAGGGGTGGTGGTATGGGCTGCAGCTCAGGCCCCAGCAGCTTAGGACAACACGAGGCCCCTTTGCTCCATTCCAGGCAGGAGCCCATGGCTCACTTAGTATTAACCAGGCCCCCCACATGTGGGGCACAGTGTAGGCACAACCCACTGTACCCGCAACCAGGTCTTGGGGAGCCTACAGGCAACATGGAGAACTGCCCCGTAAGCACCCACCCCCAGTGCTGCTCCCAGACCAAAGCACTCACCCACAGCCCCCGTGGCCTCTCAGAGCCACCTGGACCACGCTTGCCGCGGTGCTTGTTCCCCACTTGCCACGAGTCCATCTGCCCCAGCAGTCTCACCCCACTGATAAGCAGAGGCAACCCCCACAGGGAGCACACAGGCATAACAGAGTCAGCCCAGCCCACACCATTGCTTGGGGTTAGGGTTATCATAGCAAGTAAAAAGGGCACTTTCTAAGGTGCCATAGGAGATGCAAGGGACTACAGAGAGGAGCCACCACCCCTCAGAGCCCACCACTGACAGCCCAGGCCATGGCCCCCAGGCCCCCTCAACATGGGCAAGGCACCCCTGCCACCACTGCAATGGGGCTGAAGCTAAACACTCTTCCAGGGGCAGTCCAGTAAGGGCAGCACAACCTGGGGTACACAGCACCAGGGGACAGAGCCACTGAGCTGGATGGGGCCAAGTCTGGGCATCAGCCCTCCATGATCCCAGGTGCCCTCTCGTGGAGGCTGTAGCAACACCAGCCCTGCAGGCACAAGCAAGGGCTCCCACAGCCACCCCCCTGGATGGCCAGACTCTAAAGGCAGTTGGAGCCTGAAGCTGGCCCCAGCACCTCTGGGGCATTGCCTGTCATGGCCCTCCACTGTCTTGAGAGCTGGAATCCCATGTCCAAGCTGCAGCACTCACAGGGGGGAAGATGCCACCCCAGGGGCCCTTGTACACAGGACTCAATCAGAACTTTATGTGCATCAGGGAGGAGGAACAGCCTTGTGGGGGCTCAGAGCTTACTCTTCCTCTTTACCAAACAACCCCCGCCACGTGACAGCAGCACTGACCCATGCACACAAGGCAGGACTCAGCACACAGCCAACTGCTTGGACAAGAGCCTTTGGCAGTTCAAGCACCCCCACTGCCCACCCAAACTCAGGGAGGCTGCAAACCTCAGTGATGGGGGCAGTGACCCATCAGGCAACACATCACTCAGTCACCATGAGCTGGATCTCCACCTGCCTACCAGGGGCACCTCCCCTATGGGGCCCAGCTGGAGGGCTCCACTCTACAACCACTCTACAACCAGCCACACAGGACCCAAAGGGCCCCAGCTCCTGGGGCAAGCAGTACCATGTGGGAGATGGGTGCTGCTGGCCACCACCCAGAACTCCAGGCCTCTGACACTTGCAGGCAACACAGGGACAGCCAACCCCAGGCCCTAGGGACCTCCAGTTGCCACCTTTGCTGGATCTACTGTGACACTATAGCCCCCATGGGGCTGTGGTGGCCTGGGCACTACCCAAAGGCAGGCACTCCTGGAGACCCACCAGCACCAGCTGCCCCCACAGGCATCTCTTGCACACTGGAGCTGGCAACATGGGGCTCCTCCTTTCTCTGGCATCTCCTCCTCCAGTAGCACCACACAAAGGCTGCCCTCTAGCCCCAAAACAGCCCCATGGGTCCAGGTGGCTCAACATACTGGCTCTTTCCAAAGTGAGGGCTCCAGGTAGCATGACACCCCACTGAGGGTGTATCCAGCAGCCACACCAACCATGAGCTGCCCAGCTAGCAGCCACAGGTACCCACAGCCTGAGGGCCAAAAAGACTGACCCCAAGTACAAGACTCTCCTCAGGTCCCCCTACAGCTTGAGTGCTCGGTGAACATCAGTTGTAGAACACAAGGGCCCTCTTCACTGCATCCCAGGTGGATAGTGGCCTTGGGAGGGAGCCCAGAGACCCTGGCACAGTGTAAGCCAAGAGCCAGGTGGTGGCCAGGGCAGCACAGAGCATGGCCAGAGAAGACCAAGACAAGCAAGGCCACAGAGGCCCGGAGGGCCCAACTCCGAGGCTGTATATGCACAGCGGGGTCAGCTCATGACATTGGCAACTGCATGACTGACCCTCCAGGAGGGGAGGGCAAGCTCCCTGAGGAGCCACACCACTGAGGTGTGCAGCTGTGGACACTCCATCAACCCCAACTTGGTCTGAGGCCAGCACCACAGCAGGCGGGGCCACAGGGACACAAGGCCAGGGCAGCACCCGCTGCTCCTTTCAGGGCATCAGAACAGCGAGGCACACTGGGGGCCAGGCCCTGTAGACAAGCAAACACCAGCACAGAAGAGGAGCAAGTCCTGAGCCATTGGGGCACACAGCAGAGGCCACAGGCAGGGGAGCACACCTGGAGCACACCGAGGCATCGCCACAGAAAACATGCACCCGCCAGGACACCTGCCTTCTCCCAGCCCCCAGTGCTCCACATTCACAGCACGGGGAGCAGCCACCAGCATGGGTGTTGGCGCAAGGTCTGACCCAGCAGCAGCCTCAGGCCGGGGGCATTTTCTCTCCACCTTGTGGGCACAGGGTTCCACATCTGACAAGGCGCCCCTCACAGGAAGGGCTGGTGCAGGCCCCAGTGCGCACCATAGCAGTTGGGGGGCTAAGTGTTATCCTAGTCTTGAAACAAGACTTCCAGCCCCACTGGGAGTGCCCCCCTCACCAGCTCGTGGTGTGGGGTGCGTTGTGGGTGCAGAGTTTGCATTCTGCCTGAGGCACCACTACCCTGATCAGGTCTTGGGGAACGTGCAGGAAACTCACAGCCCTGCCAGGCAGCACCTCCAGCTACTCCAAGATGGAGACGCTTATTGCAGGCTCCGGCTTCTCAGAGGCTGAGCACCGGTCTGGCCACGGCGCCAGTTGCCCGCTTGGCACACTCACCCCGCCTTTGGGCAGCGGCAGCACCCGGTGGGAGACCGTGTGTGGCAGCCGTGGGGGGGGTGCTGCTGCGGCGCGCGGTGCGCAGCTCTGAGGCGCCATAGCGAGGGCGCGGGTTTGCGGAGACGCCCGAAAACGCAGACACCGGCGAGGGCAGCGCGGGGTTCCGCCCCGAGAGAGCAGCCGCCGATACTCTGGCGGCCAAAAGCGCCGATTTGGGGCCAGAGAAACCTTAGCGGTTCTTTCCTGCGCCCGGCCATAGGCACACAGTAGCCCGCTGGGAGGGCCCCAAGGAGCCGCCCCGCCGCGGAGCCGCCCCAGGACCGTGCGCGCAGCTGCGAGTCTCGGCGTCAGAGGAGGGTCCTGGTACCCCCAGCTGAGCCGAGCCTTGAGGACACCGGCGGGCCCCTGGAGCTGCGGCCCGAACCCCGGCCCCCCACCCCCCCGCGCGACCCCTTTCCCGCCGCCGCGGTGCGCGCGGGGGCTTCTGGTCGACCTCGGGCCAGGGGAGGAGCCGGGGCCCCGCGGCGGGCAGTCCAGCCTCGGCCGTCTGGGGTGGGGGTGCCTCTCCGCACTTGGGGCGCTGCCGGCCCGGCTTCCCCTGAGGGCGGCTCCGGCCCGACCCCCCGGAGACCCGCGTCCTGAGGCTCCGGGATCCTGGGATCCGGCCCCGGGCCCCTGGCTTCAGCCCACGCGCTGTCCCCGATTCGCGGCCCCGGCCCGAGTCTTTCTGCGGGTTCGGCGCGAAGCTCGCACCTCGCACCTCGCGGGGTTCGCCTGCCCGCCCCCCACGACCCCCGGCGCCCGCCCCCCGCGACAGCACCCGCCCCAGGTCCTCCGCCTGGCTCAGCCGCCCTTGCCCGGCCGGCTGCGCCGAGTTCGCTGGAGGCTTGGCCCCCGCCCCCCTCACTCGCGGATGCTGTGCCGGCTCCGGCTCCAGACACCCCAGGCTCGCGGCTCGCGGCCCCCGACCCCGTTCAGGCGCCGCCCCCACCCGCAGCGCTCGGCCCCCAGCCCCCGGCCCGACCCCGGGGTCACGGACCCAGCTTGATTCGCGGCCCCCGACCCCGCGGCTCCTGCGGGAGATTTGGGGTGAACAGCGGCGGCATCTCCGACCTCCGGGCTCGGCAGCGGGGCTGGACCCTGGTGGCCCCTCACACCCCCGGGGCTCCCTCCCCCGGGACGGGACGCGGCAGTCGAGCCGACGGAGATGCAGCCCCGGGCGCGGGACAGCCGCTGCCTCCCCCGGGACCCGCCCGCAGAGGTGCGCCCCGCGCTGCGCAGGTCCCGGCGGGCTGCGGGAGGAGGCGCGGCCCCCGCGGAGAGCTGGTCGACCCGCGCTGCGCGCAGCCCCTGCCCGCCCCGGCGAGCTCGCTGCCCGCCCCCTGTACAGCTGCGCTCACAATCCCCGGCGTCCGACGCCTCTGGGGACTGGGCCGCCCTCCGCGCCCGCGGGTGTCCTCTAGGCTCGGCTCAGCTGGAGGTACCTGGACCCTCCTCTGACGCCGAGACTCGCAGCTGCGCGCACGGTCCTGGGGCGGCTCCAAGGCGGGGTGGCTCCTTGGGGCCCTCCCAGCGGGCTACTGTGTGCCAATGGCCAGGCGCAGGAAAGAACCGGAACGCTTGCCTTCTGACTTGGAGGGCCCCCAGGGCTAGTGCTGTGGATGCTCACCGTGCATCCTTTCACCCCAGGACTCGTTCTTCCTGAGGGCCCACTGTGTGCTGAAGCCCGGGTGACATCCAGAGTACAGGGGAGATTCAGGCCCTGGGCACCAGGGCCAGGCCAGGGCTTTCCCCACTTACTCATTTCCCCTGATGTTTTCTGAGGGCCTACTATGTGCCAGGGCCAGTGCAGATGCTGCTAGAACGGAAGCAAAAAGTCCAAGTCCCTGGTTCCTTGGCTGAGCAGAGCTTAGCTGAGCTGAGTGGCCTCCCCAGTCTGGACTCCCCTCCTCCAGTTATACACCCGCAGATCCCTGGTGCTTAACTTACTTTCAAATAAATCATGTTTTTCAAACTTTTAGGGGTGGAACAAGGGAACCTGAGTATGGATAGTACAGGGATAAGAAGAGATTCATTCTGTTGGGAGGATGTTGCGGTTGTTTAGGAGATGATTTTGGTTAGACACGCAAGCAAAGGTATTTACCACCGAAGCGAGGTCAGATCTTATAATTTATTTCAAAATAAATTTGGAAACAACATTTGCATGACCTATTTTAAAATCATTTATCTGTTATAAAGCCTAGTAAACTCTTGTTTTTCTTGGTGATGTTTAAAATTTCAAAGGTGTTGGATTAGGGAATGCACCACACTTTATACACTTTTCAGTACAATTGGAAAAATCTCGTTTTTTTAAACGTGGGATTTTTGTGTAGACCTGTTGTCTTAGACACAGGGCAGTTTGTCAGTTGACGTTGTGCCCAGACTGTGGGCACCTCGGGGTGCCCCATGTGTAGGGTGTAAGAGAATGAACAGGATCCCCAGGGGCAGGCCCCTGTGGGGGCGCATTCAGGCAAATGAGTGAATATTCACACAAACCCTCGCTTACCCGGACTTAGGGGGAGATAGGGCAGAGGCGGCCAGGGGACCACAGACAATGGTGCCTGGGGGGGCCCTGGGAGGACCCTGGGAGGACTCGGTGCATCTGAGGGGGACTTAGTACCTGGCGGGGGCTCGGTGCCCGGCGGGAGGAGTGGCTGGTTATTTTTTGACTGCACAAGTTGCCCACCACGGGGCCGTGACCGGTGAGATGATGTTGGGGTCCTGCTGTGATTATGGCTCCGAGGGAGGCCGTGGCAGACCTGCGCCCAATGGGCCACCCAGTGCTGCGGCAGCGGGGCGCCCCGAAGGCGGCGGCTTTTGGAAGGGGGGTCCTTCGGTGTGTGGTGCCGCTGAGCCTGGAGGGCCGACCCCCGGCCCCCCGCGCCTCCAGGGCTCCCGACTCCGCCGCCGCGCTGTCTCCACCCTCCAGCCCGCGGGAGGTGCTGGCGCGGCCAGTCGCTCCGCGGCGGGGCCGCAGCCCGTGCGTCCTGCTCCCGGCGGCTCAGCCGCAGTCTCGGTTCCGGACCTGCAGGGCAGAAAAGGGAAACTCGAGCCGGTGCCCTTCGTCCCGGGAGCAGCGGCTTCGTGGGGAGCTGGCGGAGCGGGGGCGCACGCAGGGCGGCGGGGCCCTGGCCGGGGCGGGGCGGGGCGGGGCGGGACGGCGAGGGGAGCGGGGCCCAGGCCCGGCCAGGGCGGCGCCGGGTATCGGCGGCCACGACGGAGAGGGTCAGATCGCGCAGGGCCCGGGGCGCTGCGGGCGCGGGCCGGTGTGGGCCCCCCTCGTGCTGGGGGTCCCCGCGCCCTCGGGCTGCACCCCTCTCCTCCCGGGAGACTCAGCGGGCGTCGGGGAGAGGACAGACGCGCGGGCGGGCGGGCGGGGCGAGGAAGGGGCTGGCTTGGGGGGTCGCCCCTCCTCTGCATCCCGAGGGAACGGACGCGCACTCACGCAGCCGCGCCCTCCCCGTCCGGGTCCCGCGCCGGGGGCTAGAGGCGGCCTCCTAGCCCGGCGAGTTCGGGCCGCTTCTCCTCGGCCCGGAGACCCCAGTACCAGCGCGTGGCCGGGGTGGGGGGGGGGGGTGAGGGGGTGGGGGGGGTCAGGGGGGTAGGGGCGACGCGTCTAGGAGGCTCCCTTGCCCGGGAACTACAACTCCCAGAAGGCGCCGCGCCCGCCGAGACTACAACTCCCAGAAGCCCGAGGCGGGCCGGGAGCGGGGCGTGCCCGCGGGGGCGGGGCCTGGGGCGGGGCCCGCGCGAGGACCAGAGAGGCGGAGGCGCCGGCCCCCGGTCACACAGCGGCCCTCGGCGCCCTCCGCCCGACAGACGCGGCCCTCGCGCGCCCCAGCTGCGCGTCCAGCCCTCGCGGGTCACCTCGCGGGCTTGGCCGATTCCCCACCGCTGGGACGAGCGATTTCCCGCAGACGTCGGGGGCTCCCCAGTTCGAGCACGGGTGACCATGACAGCCCCGCCCGCGCCCCGACGCCCGCGGCCCCGCACGCTAGTCTCGCCGCCAGCAGGACCCCGAGGGGGCAGAATAGGGGGGCGCCGGGGGTCTCCGGGGGAAGAAGCGCCCAGGGGTGCCCGGGAACCGTCTCGATGCGCAGCGAGCTCTCGCCCCGCCGCCCCCTCCTTCCCGCGCCGCCGCGGGGTCTGTCCTGGAGAATGGGCGGCGCCTTCAGGGACTGGCCCACGCGGGGAGCGCGGCGTCTGCGCCGAGAAGCGTCCTCCCCGGCGAGCCCCAGGGTCCCCGCGGGCCTCCACTGACGGGACGAGGCCACCGGCGGGCCGGGGTCGCCCTCGAGACGGACTGACGGACACGAGCGCAGCCGCCGCCGCCGCCCAGACCGAGTCCACTAGTGGGGCCGGAGCCTGAGCAAGCGCGCGGGACCCCCCAGGCTCAGGGGGCCGGGCAGGAGGGGCGAGGGGGCCAGGGAAGGTCCGCGGGCGCGCGCGGGCTCTCGGCACAGTCACCAGGCCATGTTGGGGCGCGGAGGGGCGCAGGGGCCTGATAAAATGCGCAGGGGCGCCCCAGACGCGCCAGGGGCGGGCGGGTCAGGCTCCTCGGCCCGGCGGGCGCTGCGTCGGGGACAAAGGTGCAGCCGCGCCCTCAGCTCAGTTTTCCGGGGCCAATAGTGGGGCTGGGAGGCTCGTGGCCCCTGAGCCAGGAAAGCAGGGGAGCCCCTCCCCGGAGCCCCGCCCTGGCGCAGGGTCCTGGACGCGGAGAGCCGCGCCTGGCAGGACGCGCTCCCCGGACGCGGCTCCGGGGCCACAGGTGCAGGTGGCCCCTTGGACTCACTTCCTGCACTGGGGGGGAGCCTGAACCCCGCCTCTGTGGGGCCCCCACACGGAAGGAACCGGCGCCGGAGCGGCTGGAGCAGGAGACGCGAGAGAGGCTGCGGGGAGGGGGGGCTCCCCCAACCACCGCGTCCCCCCAGCCGCCCTCCGCGCCCCCTTTTCCCCCCATCCTCTCCTCTCACCGGTGGCTCCCCAAGGCCGACAGGGCCCCCCAGCGCGCCCCTCTCCCCTCCCGGTCAGGGCGCGGGTCCCGGACCCGGAGACTCAGGAGGCGGTGGGGCCCGCGGGCGGCGGGGCCGAGGCGGGAGCGGAGGCGCTTCCCGGCCGCGCTCACCGTGTCCGGCGAGGAGAGCGGAGCGGGCGGGGACGCTGCGTCCTTCTCGGGGCCGTGGACTCTCTGGCCCGGCCGCGGTGGCGCTGGCGAGGCGGGCACGGGGCCACGCGCAGGGGCCTCGGGCTGGCGGGGAAGGGCCGGACGCCGGGGCTCCCGGGCTTATGTTGGGCCCAGAGGAGCGCGCGGGCGGGCCCGTCCCTGAGCGTGACCCCCGCGGCCGCGGGCGGGCTCCCCTCTGTCCCGCGGGCTGTTTTCACTCCCGCAGGTTTAGGGGGGCGTTTGGGGCACGCGTTGTAAGCTTTCCGGGCTGAGGCCCCTCCCGCCCCAGGCCCAGCAGCAGGAGTGCAGAGCGGGTGCCCGGGTGTGGCAGTTGGGGGGTGGGGGAAGGGGTCCATATCATTAACATGTGATTTTAACTTTGGGTGATGTTTAATATTTAAATTATGTTGTTCCTGTGTTGGATGTCACTCAGCGGTGTGAAGGCAAAACGAGTCCACATTTTGGATGCCCCTGGACTGTTGACTCTCCCTGCGGTGTCCCAGCGCGCTCCCTGCAGGTGTTCACCTTGTGTTCTCCTCACATGTGAGGGGTAAGGAGAAGGTGTGTCATTAATGTTTCTTCTGTGGTGGGATCACAGAACTGCCAGGATTCTCCACTTTCAACATTTAACACTAATAGAAGCACTTTCCACGCCATTAAAGACTGTTCAGTGTTACTGTATCCAGCTTTTACATTTAATTTTGTGTATATTGGGGGTTTTTATTTGGATAGTTTCGAATCATTTTACTGTAAATAAAGTGTTATTGAACATTGTTGAGACACAGGGCAAGCTAGGAATTATGCAGTTTTAGGGACAGTGCAGGAGGGGACCTCTGAAGAATTTAGGGAGGCTTCAGAGATAAGGACAACCAAGGGAAAGTAACCAATTTCACTAGGAAAAACAAACATCTCAGGACCAAGGACAACATTGTTAATGCTAGTCCTGGTTTCCTTCAGGTGGTAAAGGGAGGCGGAGATTGGAGAAATGGAGAGTGGTTTAATTTATGGACACATTAGAAGGGCAGCTGTTTAACTTCAATGCAGGGATGTCCATCCAGAGGACTGGGCCATAAAGATAAAGATGCGACAAATGGGGAAAGACAAAGCTGTTAGATAAGGAATGTAAAGATCCCCTACTCAGTAGCAAATTAAGTGAGACAGACGAGAACTAACCAATCACAAAGAGACTGGTGGAGCTTTAGAATAATGAGGGAAAAAAGGTATATATTCCCTGAGACACAATTCCACTTTGGCTTCCTTGCCCCTCCCAGGCCTGGTTTCCTGGCCTGGGAGTCCCACTTTATTTCTGCTCTTTTTCTCCTCAATAAACTTTTTCTTTCTATAAACAAACTGCCTCTTCTCGCTTGCTTGCCTGAGCGTCTGCGAAGTTCCTGCTGCGGCTTTGTGAGACACCAACTCGTGTGGGTCTAGTGGCTGGGGCTCAGCGCTGCCCTGCAGCCTGGGATCCGTTGCTGGCTGGCAGACTAGGCCTGACAATTCTGGTATCATTGTTACACATAAAGATTTATCTGATTTTGAAAGCATTTCCTTAGGTCATTTCCAAAATTAAAATTACTATTTCCATTGAAAATGTATTTTAGGGCCTCCCCAGTGGCGCAGCAGGTTGAGCGCAGCCTGTGGAGCTGTCCGCACTGCCAGGTCAATCCCGCAGGCCTCGGAGCAGCCCACATGGTGTGCAGACCCCTCCTGTCTCCCCGCTGCACTGCTCAGCAGTATGTTTCAGTCAGTCTGTCTGTTCTGCCCCCAACTCTGACTCTGGTGAATCCTCTCAAACACAACCCCCATGTTTGGCTTACAACCCAGTTCTTGTGTGCATAAATAATCTTTTAAGATTTATTAATTTATGCACACAAGAACTGGGGTACAGACCAGAGATTTGGGGGGTGAGAGGATTCACCAGAGACAGAGTGGGGAACAGAACAAGCAGACTGACTGAAATGCACTGCTAAGGGGAGCAGCAGGCGTGACATGAGAGGTCTGCTGTGCCATGTGGAACCCTCTCTAGCCAGCCGGGATCAAACAGGCACTGCAGAGGCTGCGGACAGCTTCACAGCACTGCTTCACAGCACTGCGCTCAAACTCCTAAGCCATCAGGGAAGGCCCGGAGGCCCTATTTTAAATACAATTCTCAACACACCTCGCTTTATTTGCATTTAGAGTTAGGACCTTCTACCTTTTGATTTTTAGATTGTAAGAGGTTATGGAAAAATTTCATCTTTATTTATCCTGCAGGCCCAGAGGTGATCTTTTTCCAAAGTCCGAGCCCTGAGCCATTGGGTGACATTAGTACCCATGGCCCCAGCAGGGGCACTTTTGCAACTTGAAGCAAGCAGGGAGTAGAGAAGCAGGAGACTTCTAAGAGCTCACCTGGTCATCTGGGGGGCACAAATCAGGCTCCTGGCCAGTCACTCCCTGAAACTTTAAATCCACCCCCAGGCCTTGTCCCAACATAACTCCAGCTAACGAGCAGGACACAGTGGGCTGGGGCAGGCAGGATGGGGCAGAAGGCACAGGCGGGTCTGTTGCACGCTCCGGGACTCCCAGCCTTTCACCGACAGTGTCCGCTGCAGCCAGACCCTAAAATATACACAAGTCATTAAAACAGCAAACAAGGTTGCTTGAATTTCTGGGAAAGATTTTTTTTAATCGTTAAAAATCCCCTTACCTGAAGCTGACATAAAAGCAAGGCGTGGGGCCTCTCTGATGGCGCAGGGGTTAAGCACAGCACTGTGAAGCCATCTGCAGCCTCTGCTGCACGAGTTCCATCTGATGGAGGGCAAGAATGGAAAGACTGGAAAGGGAGGCCTCATGTGACTAAAACCTGACTCACGCAAGGAGGTGGGGGTCAAGGGGAATAATAGGACCATTAACCCAGCTGTGGAGGTTGGACCCTTAGGCGCCAGTGCCTTGTCACAAGGCAGGAGACTGGAACAGGATCCAAAGCTCTAGGGAGTGGTGCACAGGCCTGAGGGGAAGGATATGGAGATCGGGCCCACCCTGGAATCTCTGGTCCCTTTCTAGTTGTTGCCTGTTACCCGACATCAGCAACAAACAGCCACTCCACGGAGGACTGACCCTCCCAAAGAGAAAAGGACTGTATCAGGGCAGTCTCTGCACCGGCTCGGGGCAGCCGTCCGTCTGCCCACCCATGACTATGCAGGTGCCTCTTCTCACCAACTCTCTCCCTCTGCAGGGCAGCAGCAGCCTCCTGCCTGCCATGACCTGTCAAGGCCGCCCGCCCGCAACCATGCAGGCCTCTCTCAGCGAAACCTGTCCCTTTCCCTCAGAAACCTGCCCTGTTTTTTGTTTTGTTTTTTTGTGGGACCCGCGCGCGCCAGCGGCCAGGGAACGAACAGGCGCTGCAGAGGCTGCGGGCAGCCCCGCAGCCCAGCGCTCAAAGGCTGCGCCAGCAGGGGAGGCCCTAAATCTGCCTGGGGAACTCGCTGTGTCCCGCTGTAACGGGAGCTCTGGGGGCACCTTCCCAGAGTGACCCCCAGGACCCGCACACACTCTACAACCTACAACATTTTGGCGACCTTGAAGGGACTCGTCACGTCATCTGGTGCCAACATCACATCCCCAGCCAGGAAGGTGACCCACAGGGCGCCGCAGACCTCTCCTGCCTCCCCGCTGCTCCCTTCAGCAGTGGATTGCAGTCAGCCTACCTGTTCTGTTCCCCACTCTGTCTCTGGTGAATCCCCTTACCCTAGCCCTGCACCTCTGGCTGCACCCCAGCTCTTACGTTCATAAGTAAAGAAATCTGTTAAAAAAATAAGTAAAAATTGGCCTTCCTGGTGGCACAGGTGGTTGAGTGCCGCACTGTGAGGCTGTCCACAGCCTCTGCAGTGCCAGTTCAATTCTGGCCGGCCAGCGAGACTCCCACATAGCGGGGCAGACCTCTCCTGCCTTGCCTGCTGCTCCCTTCAGCAGTGTATATTTCGTCAGTCTGCCTGTTCTGTTCCCTGCTCTGTCTCTGGTGAATCCTCTCACCCTCCAGTGCATCTAGCCTGTACACTGGTTCTTGTATAAAAATAAATAAATCTTTAAAAAAAATAAGTAAAATAAAAGCACGACTAAAACATCATTTATCTACAGATCCAGAAATGGATCCTATTGCAAACATTACAAAGCAGCTGCTATTCAAAATGCATTGTGAGAAAAATGAAAACTCTCGGCTCCACATAGAATGTTTCTTGTTGCACATCATTGTTCAGCACAATACACTTTGGCCCAGACTCTGACATCCCTGAGTCTGTTCCGTGGTTTGGTGTAATATTCAGCCTTGAGCCGGGAGCCTGTGTTTATTTTGGGGGCTCAGATGGGTCTCCTGGGGACTGTGCAATCTTGGGTTTTGTTTCCTGAACTGAGGCTGGCCTCTCTCTGCCTTTGGATTGGTGAGCTCTATAGAGAATCTTCTACTGCCACTTTCACTTTAGTTTTCTGGTTCTATTTCCCTGCTCAGCTTTTTCTTTTTTCTTTTCTTTTTTTTCTTTTCTCTTTAAATTATACAGGGGATCTCTTGTAAACATTTCTTTCAGGGAAGATTTGTTAGTGGACCACTTCTTCAGCTTTTGTTTGTCTGGGAAGAACATTTTTACTCTCTTGTCTCTGTAGGAGAATCCTGCAGGTTAGGATATTTGTGACCTGTATATTTTATCTCTATTCTGAATGCGTTATTTCATCCTCTCCTTGCACTACAGTCCTCCAGAAATGTAAGTTGGGTCCATTCCCACATATGCATGGTCCATGATAGAAACTTGTTAAGAGGTGCTGGGATCTGGACCTCATCCTGGTGTGGTTACCTGAGCGTTCTGAAAGGATAACTCTACAAGACTTTCCATGAAAACCAGCATCAGGAACATCATTGGTACACTCTACCTATAGACTAGAGAGAGAGAGAGAAATTGGAGAAAGATGAAAATTTCCATAGAAAGCAGTCCAATAAATCCAGAAAAGAAGAAACTTATTATATAAGGAAAAGAAAGCCAAGATCACCCATTTTCTGGGGCATACGGACCATAGGGAAAGCTTTTGGTATGGGGACCTGGTAAGACTCTTGTGTATTGTTGGAGTGCTATGCAAGAAATCCCAGGTCCAGACATGCAAATGAGCCCTCTTACTTTCCTTTTGCTTTATGAACTGAATGTGTATATTATTGTAAAATAGTCTCCTTTGTGGGCCTCCCCTGGTGGCGCAGCGGTTGAGCGATGGGTTGTGAAGCTGCCCGCAGCCTCCGCAGTGCTGGTTCGATCCCCGGCCGCCAGAAGGGTCCCACATGGCGCGCAGACCTCTCCTGGCACCCGCTGCTCCCCTCAGCAGTGTACTTCCTCAGCCTGCCTGTTCTGCTCCCCGCTCTGGCTCTGGCGAATTCTCTTACCCTCCCGTGCTTCTGACTGTACCCAGTGCCTATATAAATAAATAAATCTTAAAAAAAAATAATCTCCTTTGTACTCACTGAGTATTTCTGCTGGGACAAAAAGATGAATATGTCAGGGGCTATCAGCAAACATTTCCATTTTAAAGCCATTTCAGTGACTCATACAGGGCTGCCACCATATAAGGCCAAATGTGGCATTTACTCTATGATGCTAATTAATTTCATGCATGTTTGCCTGGGGCATTATTTCTTTTCCCTGGATGTTCCTATAAGATTCAGAATTGAGAATATTATTCATTGTACACAAAAATATAAAGGGTCTTTGCAATGCAGTCAAATATAAATGACATTTTAGGGTATCTTCACTGTGAATGTTACATGAATCTCAAAGTCAAAAATCTGTTCACCTTATTAATTCAAGCATTAATTCAAGCATTCACCTTAGTTCAAGCATTTTCTACATGGATATAGAATATTGAGTTCAATTCTTTCCTCTGTTTAGTGAGATGAGCTCTATATACTGACCTTGTTATTGCAGATTTATTTCATTCTATTGTTCCCAATATGAGTTAATTTGCATTTTGGGGCTTTATATGTACCTAGTTGGCCAGAAAATTGAGCAGGCAAAATATAAACAGACCAAAAAACCCCACAAAACCTGCAACAAAAACACCCTCTTACGTTCAGAACAATTGAATAGCAATATTTCTCTATATTAAAGACAAGAAGCTACCTATAAATCCTTTTTCAATTCCATAATAGCTATAGCCTGAAATTAGTGATGCAAAAGTAGCTTTCCCAGTTCCTGTGCAGTTATGAGTGATCATGTGACTCGTTCTTCCTAATACAAAGTGAACAAATGCGACAGATGTTACCTCTGGACATGATAAGAAGCTCATGTTCCTTCTCAATGACCTCTTAGTCCACATCCAAAGAATTGATGTAATATACTATGATATTATCTAGGATAATTGATCTGTGAGTCAGAGGTTGCTAGTATTCTTATAAGACCAAGCAGGAAAAAAATGGTTGGTTCAAGAGAACTGTTCTAAGAAAGAATTTATAAGAAAGAATTTTTTATTCTGTTGAACTGTTGCATTTGGATTTAATGATCACCACAATCTTGTGGGTCTTCACTAATCTTTACAATATATATACTTTCTGCTATTGCTTATAAATCTTTAAGATTTCCAGAAATCCCAGTCTATATATATCCCTAGGAGCTTCTGTAATTTCACCTACTTTTCAATCAAGTGCACATACTTTGTGGGTATTTCAATGTGCTAAAGACTTTACTTTGGGGGTGGGGGGCAGAATGTCATACATATTGGTACGAAATGAAATTTTTACTGGAATGATAACTATGACATTAACAATGCATGGCAATAAGTAGTGATTTTACCACTTCTAAAAACAGAAATACATCCCCTTAAATTTAGCCGATATTATTTGTTGTGCCCATGAACATTATCCAACAGGTTTGATGACACCGCACTTCCTGCCTTCATATTCAGACAGTGAAAGCTATTTCATGGGACAAGTGTTTTAGATGAAAAGGAACAGGTAGGAAATAAAAGTGTAATGCAAATCTAGACCCATAACTGGATAGTTGACAGCTGCATGTCGGCAGGAAAAAAAAGAGTCAATATTTTCTGTGAGGATAGATTGAAATGGGATTAAAGTACAGCTGGATTTTATCTGATGCTCCGTAACAGTACACATTTCTCTCAGACGTAAAAGAAGTATCTGGATGAGTCTGACGATTTAGACTAATCAGTAATCACAAATTCTATCACTTTTCTTTGTATATAAATATTGATAATTTTCATATAGCTAACGTGGCATTTCAGAAATAAGAATGTGTTGCTCAGTACTGTTGAATAGATTCCGATTTGCTCAATGATGCCTGTGTGATGACTTCTTTACAACCTTACTAAAATGATGTACACAATTCATGATATTTTTACTAGACTGAGAAAGATATGACCCCGTGATCTCAAGAACTGTGAATTTTGAATGGTACTACACTCAGATTCTTCTAGAAATTTCCTAATTATGTTTATATATTACCTTGATCAATATGTTTTCAATGTTATTCAGAAGAAAATAGGCCTTTTATTTACATATATATAAAAATATACTTTTCAAGAAACTATTAACTGTTCTTCCATCAACATTCAGTTAATCTTATTTATTCAATAAATTCAATCCCCAAATACTTTTTTTGGTTTTATGTTTGTCAGGCAGAATCGTATGTTCATTTTTATTATATTCCTATGCATAATGTGAAAGTTACTGGCAGAATGCAGAGGTAATTCATATGAGGAAAAGTTTTCTGGGGGGGGAGCATGGGGTGAGACATTCTTATTTAAAAAACACAAGAGGAGACCTCCCTGGTGGCTCAGTGGTTGAGCTCTGGGTTGTGAAGCTGCTTGAAGCCTCTGCAGTGCTGTTTCGATCCCCGGCTGCTCCCTGGCCGCCGAAAGAGGGTCCCACATGGTGCGCAGACCTCTCCTGCCGCCCGCTGCTCCCCTCAGCAATGTACTTCGGTCCTTCTGCCTTCTCTGCTCCCTGCTCTGGCTCTGGTGAATTCTCTCACCCTCTCACGCTTCTGACTGTACCCAGTGCTTGTATAAATAAATAAATCTAAAAAAAAAAAAAAAAAAGAAAAAGAAAGAAGAGAGCTGGGCTTGAGTCCAGATCTTAAAAATAAATAAATAAATAAATAAACACAAGAAACTCTTAGTGTCATCCTGCAAATGCTGTGAAAGCTAAAAACAAGGATTATGTTGCTATACACTACCCTAAGGACAAAGACTGAAATTTAGCCTGGCCCACAGACCCTGGATCATCTGTACTCCATCCCCCTTCCTTTAAATAAACAAAAAGATATATCCAGCTCATGGGTTAGAGGAGTCAGCATTGTCAAAATGGACATCCAACCCAAAGCAATTTAGAGATTAATGCAATCCCAATAAAAATCCCAATGTTGTTCTTCAAAGAAATAGAACAAAGATTAATGAAGTTCATCAGAAAACACAAAAGACCCCAAATAGCCAAAGCTTTCCTGATATCAAAGAGGGGAAATGAAGGTATCACACTTCTGATTTCCAACTATATGCTAAAGCCAGAGTAGTTAAAGCAGCATGGCAATGGAACAAAACCAGACACAGAGACTTATGGAACAGAATTGAGAGCCCAGAAATAAAACCACATTTATGGACAATTAACATACAAGAAGGAGCAAAGTCCATACACTGGAACAAGGAAAGCCTCTTCAATAAAGGGTGCTGGAAAAATGGACTGCCACATGTAAAACGATGAAACTAGATCATTACCTCACAGTACACATGAAAATCAATTCAAAATGGATAAAAGACTTGGATATAAGACCTGAAATCATCAAACATATAGAGAAAAACCTACGTAAAATGCTCCCTAACATCAATCTCACAAACATATGAAGGAGAGAGGAAACAACGGATACTATATCAAACTAAAAGTTTTCTGCACAGCAAAAAAGACAGTGACCCAAACAAAGAGACACCGTCTGAATAGGAGAACACACCTGCCCACCCTACTTCTGATGAAGAATTTATATCAAAGATCACAAAGTACCTATACAAATCAACAATATGAAAACAACCAAATCAAAAATGGGAAAAGGCTCTAAACAATCACTTCCCTAAAGAAGACATGCAGATGGCCAACAGGCACATGAAAAAATTCTCTTTCTCATTTATCTTCAGAGCAATGCAAACCAAACCATCACGAGACACCACCTCACACCTGTGAGAATGGCCCACAGTTAAAAAACACACAAACAACAAGTGCTGCAGACGATGTGGAGAAAAGGACCCTCTTACGCTGTTGGTGGGCGTGTGAACTAGTCCAGCCACTATGGAAAGAAGTGTGGAGATGCCTGAAAAGACTGAAAATGGAACTTTCACATGACCTAGCAGTTCCACACCTCGGTATCTACCCAAACAGCACAAAAGAGGGGCCTTCCTGGTGTTGCAAGGGGTTAGTCTCAGCACTGTGAAGCTGTCCGCAGCCACTGCAGCACAAATCACCCTGGCCAAGGAGGTGACCCACTAGGCACAGCGGACCTCTCCTCTCTTCCCGCTGCTCCCGTCCACTCCCCTCAGCATTGTACTTGAGTAGACCCAGCTGTTCTGCTCCCCACTCTGTCTTGGTTCATACTGTCACCTGTGCCTTCCACACCTCTGGCCTGCACCCCAGCTGCTGTATGCATAAATAAATAAATCTTACCAAAAAAACCAAGAGCACAAATGCACTAATCTGAAAGGAAACCTGTGCTCCTATGCTCACTGCAGCATTATTTACACTAGCCAAGATGTGGAAACAACCTATATGCCGCAGGACAGATGGGGGGAACAGGATGGGGTCTGTAGATACAACGGGACACTACTTTGCGATAGAAAAATGATAAACTCAAGCCGATTGCAGCAACATGGATGGAGCTGAAGGGATGACTCTAAGCAAAGTGAGCCAGAAGGAGAAAGATAAACACCGGATGGTCTCACTTACATGTGGAGTCTAGACAAACCAAACATAGAATCAGACAGAGACAAACCATAAATGGACCCTTGACAACACACTGTGAGTCTGAGACTATCAGGACCGTTAGGGGGAGGGTGAAGAAAGGGCAACAGTATAGAAGTGGGGGCAGGAGGAGCGAAGGAACGTGGGGCTAGCAAGGAAGGGAGGACAGGAGGACACTTTTCAAAGAGCACACGGATCATCCTCTAGGATCAGTCACATACTGGGTCACCAGACAAACAGCAACAAGCACATGAAAACTGAAATCACCCCAGGGTGTTCTCTGACCATAATGGCATCAAGCTAGAAGTCAACTATGCAATGAGCATGGAACCCCCACTCTACATGGAATGGAACAACACGCAACTGAGCGACCACTGCATTCATGATGACATCGAAGAAAAAATTAAAAAGGGCCTTGAATGACTGAAAATGAGGAAATAACTTTTCAGAAGGTCTGGGGAACAGCAAAAGCAGTATTAAGAGGAAAGCATAGAATAACTCAGGACCACATCAAGAAACAAGAAAAACAAACAAACAAAAAAAACCCCTGATCCTCCATCTTGAAGAACCAGAAAAAGAACAAAACAAAACCCCAAAAAGCAGTAGGAGAAGGGAAATAACAAAAAATAAAGCAGAACTAACTGAAATAGAAATAAAAGACAGTCCAACAGATCCATGAAAGCAAAAGCTGGTTCTCTGAAAACATAAGTAAAACGTACTAACCTCTAGCAAGAAAACTAACCTCACAACGAAAAAAGGGAGAACAATCAAAATAAACAGGACCAAAAATGAAAGAGAAGAAATCAAAACAGACACAGCAGACAGGAACTGTGGTCAGGAAAAAGACACATCCTGGGTCACACAAACACACAATCCGAGATCACGACGCACGTCTATATGCAGACAAGGTCAACCATCTGGATGAGATGGACAGATTCTGAAGCTAACAAACAGTGGCGCCCAGCATCTGGGAGGTGGCCCACCCGTGTATGAAGACAACTTGGAAGTGGGCATGGCGTCCTCTGCTCAGGGGAAAACCATCAGTGGGTTGGAGGTGAGGAGGGTGGGACACACTTCCTGAGAAACTCTGGCCAAAGACAAGGTATACAGAGAGATGGAAGTGGCGGTACTGACATAGAGCATGACTGGCCGGGATTCCCAATATCTGACATTATCTTAAAGATCAAGGACAGGGAAATAAGCACAGGCCAGGACTGCATGGTGCCTGGGGACGGCTGCTGGGACGAGCTGCCCTTCCAGTGAAGCGCTGACTCATGGCAACAGGAGCACCCCGACTGACCTGACACCCTGGGCAGGCTGGCTCCATCCTGGGCTAAAGGATTTCTTCAACACAACGGGGTGACAAGTACTTGGTCTTTCTTTTATTAAAATAATTTACTTTCTGCTCCCTGGCATTACTAATAAAATATCTTAAATGAAAAAAAAGATCAAATGTCAGCATCAAGTAACTTTACAGGAAAAAAACATCAAGTTTCGGGCCTCCTTGGTGGCCTAGGGGGAAAGCCTCGGCGCTCCCACTGCAACCGCCCAATGCGATGGCCTGAGTTCTGTCCCCGGCCAGGGAGCTGACCTCTCCTGTCTGAACGCTGCTCAAGCAGTGTATTTCAACAATCCCCTTTTTGCTCCCCACTCTGGGGAGTCCTCTCACGCCCAACTCTGGCCTACACCCCAGTTCTATATGCATTAATAAAACTACATCTATAAAAAAACTCAAGCTTGAAGGGGAGTTGGGGTTTCGGGGGAATATACGCACTGGGCAGCAGGCTGAGCACCCAGCAGGGCCTGGCCGCCAGGCCCAGCACAGGAAGGTGAGGGGCACGCGGCCTCCCCTCTTCACCAGGTAAGGACCGTGGAGGACAGCAAATCAGGGGGCGCTTACAGGTTAGATTTCAACCTGCTGCTTACCAGAGGCTGGGCTGACACCGCAGGTGTTTGCATCAGGTGCGGGGCGTGAGCCCATGTGGGCCGCAGGGAAGACATTCGGGTTCTACAAGGTGCCCCTTTGACAGGAGGACTGTCTTTACTGGGCATTTCTGGAATCAGATGGGGGGCTCTGGAATCAGATGGGGGTGGAGGTTGCCCTTTTGCAAGACACATTCTGGGAATACAGGGACACCCCATCTGGGCTGAGGCTCTGGGTTCTCACCTGAGTGCGCTGCCGGACCTCTCCATCCCTCTCAGAGGCGGCGCCACCCCAGCCCCGGCTGCTGGGCTTCCCGCGCCCCCAGCGCTGACCCCTGTCCTTCGCCCCGTCCACAGTGAAGATGTTATTGAGCAGGGGCCGAGGCCATGTTGGCGGCCACTGTTTTCCTGGGTCTCCCCGGGGGTGCGAGGGGGAGTCCATGCTGGCCCAGATGTGCTTCCTCCCACTCACAGGCCTTCATCACAGGTGTCCATCAGGAGCCGCAGGGCGGCGGGGATCACTGTCCCTCTGTCCAGGGTCCCGGCGCGCCCGGGGAGCCCCCAATGGGCGCCAGCAGGGGTCACGGGCCGGCCTGAAGGAAGGGTGACCCAGGTGGGGAGTCTCACCGGTGCGGGGATCCAGGCGCGGCCCAAGCCAGCAGACCCATCCCCCGAGCTCCTCTCAACCCCCTCCCAGCTCAGCGCCCCTTCAGGGGGCGCGGCAGGGGCCTGGACCCCCCTTTGCAGTCAGTGCGCTGTGCGTCCCCACCATCGCACCAGCCAGGAGATGAGGGCAAGGCCAGAAGCCAGGGGGACTCGGCGACCCCGCGTCCTGGGTCTCCAGGGTCTGGTGGCTCCGCCTCCCCTGTCCCCCACACCCCCCACGCCCCCCACCCCAGCAGCCCAGGTCAGGGTCCGGGCACAGGGGCACCGGGCGCAGAGAGCCCCCCCCTGCCCCCGCGGGCCATGCAGCCGGCTCCGGGGCCCCGCGCTTCTCTACCTTAGTTCCCCCAGGACCCTCCAGCGTCCCTCTGCCCCGTTCATGGGCCCCCCTCTAAGGGCTGCACCTCATCACATGGACACGCGGGGATCCTCACCCGCCCCCGAGGGTCTCCGTGCTGGGCAACAGGGTCACGTGTAAAGATTTTTATCCGTATTTCAGCATTTCCTCAGGTCATTTCCCAAAAATACAGAACTACTACAACAGGCAGCAGAGACAGCCTAAGCCCACAGTTCTCTGCGGAATGGTGGAGCAGCGATTCTCTCCTCAGGAGTGAACGAGAGTCCCTCCTTCCCCTCACCCTTGCCAGCGTTTCCTCCTGTCTACCGGTCAGACTTCTTCAAGGTTCTGATGCTACCTTTGCAGCAAAACCAAGGACACAAAAAGCTCCATTATGCATAAGCAATAAATACTTTAGACTCTCAAAAAGGAACATTAGCTCGGCAGTACTAGCAAATGAAAAAATTAAACTATCTCAAGTTTAGGAAGTAAAATAAAAGGGGAAAGAAATAAAAAGCAGCTGTTTGCCCTAATCATCAGGAAATTTTAATGCCACAGGTTGATGCACTATATGTATACATACCTCTCTCTCTCTCTCTCTCTCTCTCTCTCTCTCTCTCTCTCTCTCGCTCTCCGGCACGCGAGCGCGCACACACACACACACAACCTTTCCTCTGTCTCCAACAATCAGTTTTCACCCTATTCCAGTCACTACTGCCACCATGGAAAATGTCTCGATGATAGAATATGTAGGATTGGAGGAAGGTACTTCTGTATCCTTGTAGCACCCCAAACAAGGGAGGAAGGAGAAGACATGTGGGACTAATGAAAAAAAACTTGTGTTGAGTCAGCACACTCTGGAGACAACCTGAGCAAACAGGAAGAGCAACTGGCAGGACTAGGAAGTAGCCACCCCAGGGGAGAGGCGTCAGCAGTGCCCACCTGATCTGTTGCGTGGATGGAAGAATCAAGGTACACACTCACCTTCATAGCATAGCAAAGAGCTTCTGCACGGCAGGCAAGCACACTTCGAAGATGTCATTGAGAGAGTAAATAATATGATTGTCAGATGCTATTCTGATAGGAAAAGGCCTAGGCAGCCACAACTCCAGAGCTGCCTCATGCTTACTAAAGCTCTGTGATCCCAAGGTGTCAGAGGAACATGGCTGAGGGCCGCTCCTTGGCAAGCTGACCTGGTCTGTTGCTCACCAGGCATCAACTCAGACACGCACCCGTTTCCTTGGGGTTCTGAGTTCCACACAGGAAGGTACTTAAGACAAGACACTGGCTTCTCAGTGCCCTTTTGTTCATGAGCACACAGGCTGCAGCAGCTTTGGCAGCCTGGGGTGTCAGCCACAACCTTCTTCATCCCTAATCAGTGAAACCTGCAAGGTTTCATTACAGACATTTAAGTGAACCATATACGATGAGCACTCGTTCTAACCCTTGATGATCTTCCTGCAATCCTAACTAAGGTACCGTCTACAGATTCTTTAATATCGGTGGTTCACACAGGGCCACATGAGACTTACTCATTTCAGCAGAAACACCCAGATACACTGCGAACAGAAAAGACTATCCTCCCTGAACATGGACGAAGCATTTGTTAGGGATGCTCAGACCTCTCAGCCTGCTTAGCTTGTATAAAAATTCTTGATCCAAAAACTATAATCTTTGAATGGTAAAGATTCTTCTTGTTCTCTTCCAGGGCTTAAGGAAAACAGGCACCTGCCACTGCAAATGTCACCATTTTCCCATGTACACTAATGATGAATAAGCACCCTACAAGTTGTTCTATAAAATTCATTACCTGCAGACCCAACACCAAATATTGGGAACAAACAGCAGAGGAGGTTCACTCGAAATCCACCAAAACAAAGTGGCCACTGAGGATTTCCAAGCAATAGCACATACATTATCCTGGACTCAGAGAGAAAATAATGCCACCGTCACCCACACAGACTCAGCTCTCCAACTATTCCAGATGATTCTGAATATTAGCTATTATAATATTCTAAATTATTTAATGTAAAATTAAATGATCACTACATCTTCCATTCTATCAAAGATGCCAATTTTTCAATTGGCCTCAAATAGTAAAGTCTGCATCTAAAGAATACGACCAATTCCACAGGTCTCAGAGATAACATTTACAAGCCCCTGAGACAATACCCACCATCAGATCCATAATGGAAATATTTTTTGTGCACCTTCAAAACTAACTTTTGAACATCTATATTAGTATTCTGTAACATTAAATGAGCTCAACAAATAATTATGCTTTTTCAACATCAAAACAAACTTTGAGGGCCTCCCTGGTATACCAGGGCTTAAGTCTCACCACTATCACCACAATGACCCACAATATGGCCTAAGTTTGATCCCCAGGCAGGGAGCTGACCCACAGAGGGCACAGCAGACCTCTCCTATATTAGCCGCTGCTCCCCTGAGCACTGTATTTCAGTAGATCCATCTGTTCTGCTCCCCACTCTGTCACTGGAAAATCCTCTCATCACCCGACATTGCTGGCCTGCACCCCAGGTCTTCTACACAAAAATAAATCTTTAAACAAAAAGAAAAACAAACTTTGAATTAGAAATTCGTAGAGTTCTTGTATGCATAAATAAATAAAAATGCATAAATAAAAATACGAATGTTGTAAGAATTATATAAAATAAAATATTAAAAAAATAAATCTAGGGCTACCCTGGTGGCACAGGGGGTTAAGCACCGCACTATGTGGGGGTCTGCAGCCTCCACAGCGCGAGTTTGATCCCTGGCCGGCCAGCGGGTGGCCCACCTGGCAAGGCAGACCTCTCTTGTCTCACCCGCTGCTACCTTCAGCTGTGTATTTCAATTGGTCTGCCTGTTCTGTTCCCTGCTCTGTCTCTTGTGAGTCCTCCCACCCCCAGCTTCTCTGGTCTGTGCCCTAGATCTTTTGTGCATAAATAAATAAGTGTTTAAAAAATAAATAACAAAACACCAATGATTCAAAGCAATAAAGCACAGCAATGGTATCATGATCCCGAATGTCAACAGTAATGTCCAGTTTGGGGAGCAAAAGGATCAGAGTGTGGTGGCAGGGAGTACTGGCTACCTCACTGCAGACGTCTACATGGATTTACAGCCTGGGGAAGAACTTAGGCAGAAGCCAAGTCATATGTGCTTCCTCTGTAGCTGTTCAATAGCATAATAAAAACTAAACTCCCTATTTTCTACTTACAACTGAGATTCAACCAATGATAGCTATACGTTTTTGACATTTTTAAAAGACCACAATAAATTCTAAAGAGGCTATGTGTACAGCCCAGTCCCTGGCAGACTGCAGGCATTCAGCTAACCCTTGTTTACTATCTTGAGTGTTCAGAGTACTTTCTATCATGGAAAAGAATATACACCCTCCCGTGCTGACAAAACTGCTGAAAAAAATAGTTACATATAAACATCATCATTAAATTGAAGTCCACTGGGTCTCCCTGGTGGCGCAGCGGTTGAGCGCTGGGTTGCGAAGCTGCCCGCTGCCTCTGCAGTGCCGGTTCGATCCCCGGCTGCTCCCCGGACACTGGGGGAGGGTCCCGCATGGCGCGCGGACCTCTCCTGCTGCCCGCTGCTCCCCTCAGCAGTGTCCTTCGGTCCTTCTGCCTGCTCTGCTCCCCGCTCTGGCTATGGTGAATTCTCTCACCCTCCGGCGCTTCTGACTGTACCAGTACTTGTATAAATCAATCAATCAATCAATCAATCAATCAATCAATCAATCTTGTATAAATAAATAAATCTTTAAAAAAAATTGAAGTCCACTTATCCAGATGTGTATACTTCATTAAAACCCAAAGGATGGTTCTCAGAAGTGTCAGTAAAGGCACACCCCATCCTGCTTGCTTTGCTTTATCAGATACTGCTTTTCACAAATTGAAGGTGTGTGGCAACCTGGACTGGGCTAAGTCCAGCAGCGCCATTTCCCAAAAAAACATATGCTCACCTCATGTCTTGGTGATATCTAATTAGGCTATTTTCTCGTTAGGCAAAATACTACTGCATACTTAATAGACGACACTATAGAGCAAACAATTTTCATTCACACCAGGAAACCAACAAAAAAGTAATGACTTTATTTATGCAATATTAGGGTTGTTGTGGTATTCTGGAAATGAACCAACAATATCTTCAAGGTGTGCCTGCACCACCTTTTATTTGGTGCAATGTAAGTACACCTATTAAAGCAAAGAAATTTATTTTGCTAAGGCTGCTGTTTGGAGCTGGCTTTACCCCCACTATGGCAAACCTAATGAAGATAGGAGGTGATCACAGCTGGCGCTGGGATAGAGAAACGCTTGTCACAATATGTTTAAGAACATGAATCACGATGATATAGGCCTATTTTTATCTCCAGAGAATTGTTCTGTATTTTGTTTACATCCAAAGAACAATTTAAAAGTGAAGGTAAGTACAGCACAGTGCACAGACACCAGCGGGCAGAGAGAGCTGTAAACGCAAAAGGTCTGTGAAAAGAAACACCTGCACAGTCACAGGCAGTGGGGAGCGCTGCCTTGCTCTCCAGGGCATTTTGTTAAAGTAGGACATACATCTTCACACTCAACTTCACATTCGGTTCATTGGAATGACAACATAATCGAGATCATTTCAGAGAATGCATGTGTGCTCTTCAATACTGAAAATTACTAAGAGCAATGTGCAAGAATCTAAACTTTAGAACTATGTACATAACCTTTTTAAAATCTAATCACAAAATGACACAAGTTCACTGAAAAACTTGTCAACAGAGGAAACATGAATAATAAAACAATCACCATGAATACCAACATCCTGAGGACACCAGTCACTGCTTCTACTGTGTTTCCCTCTTGTACAGATGAGATAGATCAAATCATTAACAATCAAAGGGGGTGTCTTATCCTGAATAATACTGCAGGCACTGCTGAGGCATTGCTTTATCAATTGTTCTA
Source organism: Talpa europaea (assembly GCF_964194135.1). NCBI lineage: Eukaryota > Metazoa > Chordata > Mammalia > Eulipotyphla > Talpidae > Talpa > Talpa europaea. The sequence continues at coordinate 69,946,453 of NC_140069.1, forward strand.
GATCTCCAGGAATTCCCTCTGGTAGGTACAGCAGCTAAGCCTGCTGTATGGGAATAATTACAGAAAACACTATTTTGAAATGCAGTCTCCTATGAGTAGCAATCACAGTTGGGATTAGAGCTATTTCTAAAACTATTAAGGAAATCATGTGCAACATTAAAGACAGCATCTGCATGTAGCACAATGATACATTAAACTTTGATTTTAACCTGAGGCTCTTTCCTTATGAAGGAGGAAGCCCAGCACCCACAGAGCTGCTCTGAGGATGGACAGGGTTGCCCACACTCCTCCCCTCCTGCTGGCCTTCAGGGGGTTTATAGTTTAGCCTCATTTGACAATCTCTGATTTGGCCAAAAATACGTAGTCCAAAAATCCCTGACTTTTGTCCTTATTTGCATGATCTTAACACAAGTTCCTTGTCTCCTGTGGACCTTCGGATTGTCAACTACGGAGTAGGAATAATGTCTGTACAGTGCCATCAGTGACATCACATAACTTAAGTAATGAACTTGTTGCACAGGGTCAGGTAATCTCCAGCAGGTGCTCAATAAACATCGATTTCTTTCCCCTTCCCTGACCTGTTCAACTTCTCTCCAAAGCAAGCATAAAAGGATTTATGATGGAGGAGGTAATATCAGTTTAACAGATTATAAATATTAAAAAGTAGATTATCGACAAAATGTCCACTTTCCAGGTGAATGAGTGATTGTGGCTTATTCACTCTCTAATACAGGAGGGATCCTCTTAGGGCCAGGTATCAGTAGAGAAAAGACCTCAAGAGCTTAGGAATAGGCCCTTCAGTGTCTCAGATGATTTCCCATGAAGGACCTTCCATCCCCATTGGTGATAGCATCCAGCTGTCCCTGCTGTGGGAATCTCGGGGGTGTCCTTCAGTGATAAAGAGATGGTCACAGGTTTCAATACACTGAAATGGTGACTACAAACCCATTTTTGAAAAGCAGACAATGTAGCCAGAGTGTGGCAGCCGTGTGGCTCTTGGTCACTCAAGGCTCAGGAAAGCCTGGTTGTATTCAAGGGGAGTCTGAAGTCGCCTCATGAGGCAGTTTCTAGGTGTCAAAGTTCCCTCTTCCAGGCCACATCAGCTGCACAACAGGTAAGTGATGCCTCACCCTTCAGACGTGGGCCCAGGCCCAGCACGGGCAGCATCTCAGACCCCGTGAGAAATGCAGAGCCCCAGGCACCACGCAACCTACTGGGTAAGAACCTGCACCCCGGGAGACTGGGACTCGGCTCTGCCCTCCTGCCTGCTGGCCCTGGCGTGGGGAGGGGGTGTCAGCCCCAGAAAAGTTTACAGTACATTCTCCAAATTATATCCTAAGTCCACAGAGATAAAACACACAGATCAATGGAACAGAACGGAGAGCCCAGAAAACCCATCCGGGGGTTGATCGGTACAGCAGGGAGGCGCGGGGAGCAAACACGGGAGATGCGCTTTCATTCAGGGGCGCCGCGCACCCTCAGGGTCACACTCGGGAATGTCCTGACCCCATGTTCCCCCAGGCCCCAATGACCCGCGCAGAGCTCTCCACAGCCCGCCCGCCCGCCCCGGGTCCCCTGACTCACCGCTCGGCCGTCGGCCGCGGGCAGGGAGACGTCCTCGCCCTCCCCTGACCAGCTCAGCGTCTCCCCCACTTCCCCGCCTCCTATGCTTTGCCCGCGCGCTTCTCCTGCCTCGGCCCGCGGCCCGCTCCGCCGGGGTGGGCGCTCCTGGAGGCCGCGGCTCAGCCACTTCCGCTCCCGCCGCCGCTCCCGCGTCAGCGCGCCGGGACGGGACGTCACGCGCAGGGGGCGGGGCAAGGCCGAGACGGACAGGCTCGCGGCGGGGGCCCAGGGGCGGGGCAGCGGCGCGCGCGGCCTCGTGGCGCGGAGGGGCGGGCGGCCGAGGCTGGACACTGGAGGGTAGAGGCGCCAGGGCCGGCGGGAGGCGCAGGGGGTACCGGGTCGCTGCCGAGGGGCGGGTCGGCCGGGCGAGGAGGAGACAGACGCAGCCCGGAGAGCCGTGGGGGGCCGCTCAGAGGGGGAGCAGGAACGGGAGTGTGTGACGTCAGAGCCCTGAAGATGGGGAGAGAGAATAACGTGGAGGCAAGAACCCGCTGAAATAGGGATTCTCGCTCATTCGGAGAAGAGAACAAGTCGGTGTCGCGCTTCTGCGGGGACTCTGGATTTAGATATTAGCATTTGGGATGTTACATATATGTGTGTGTCTGTATTGAAAGAAATAGTTGAATTTTTTAAAAAGATTTATTTATACAAGCACTGGGTACAGTCAGAAGCGCGGGAGGGTGAGAGGATTCACCAGAGCGGGGAGTAGGACAGGCAGACCGATGTAATACACTGCTGAGGGCGCAGCAGGCGGCAGGAGAGGTCTGCGCGCCCTGTGGGACCCTCGCTGGCGGCCAGGGATCCAACCAGCGCTGCAGAGGCTGCGGGCAGATTCGCAGCCCAGCGCTCAACCAACCGCTGCGCCACTAGGGCGGCCCACCTAGAATTTTTTTAAAGAAAGCCTTAAAAATTCTGTTGCAGTTATAGAAAAATTTCTAAGGGTGAAAATATTGTCTTCCTGATAGTAAAGCAGGTGTGGGAAGAGCAGGGGCATATCAGTTAATGTCAAGTTCACCTTGTTTTTTGTTTTTACTGAGGGAGGTATCATAAGGGCAATCTATATAAATCTTTATTAACCCACCTGTGGAAGGTTCCAGCAATCTAAGGTGGGGTCAGAAAAGATGACCAGCCAGAGGTGGGGGCAGAGAGGATTATCAAACTTAGAAGACCCACCCATTCTGACCCCAAGGCAATAATTTCCACACTCATTCCATCACAGAACATTATGAAAGAACACCCCTTACCCTGGCAAAATGCAGCTTTTGTTCTTTCAGAGCCTATCTGAATCTATGCAGACTTCTCTCTTTCCTGCTCTCTTTTCCTCAATCACCTTGCCATGTGCTGATGAAAGGGAACATTACTGAATGATTTGTCAGAGGATCCAAGAATGCCCCCACACTGAACCCCATCACCTGAATTCCATCAATAGGTTTTCAATTTTTAGCTTGAACTAATTTGTCAGTCCAAATGAGCACATTTTACCCTTTTTCAATTTTTACAATAGTTATTGTTTTAATCAACAAGCTTCATCTAATTATAGGTAAAAATAAAAAAAAAAAACAGTGAAAATAATAAGGCACTAATTCAAAGCTCAGACCCTTCCAGCCTCAAATGCAAGAGGTCTGGGGTCTCCCTCGGGGTGCAAGGGGTTAAGCATGTAATCAACATAAAAAGCTTACAAGCAATATAAATACATAGGCTAAGAGTGAAACTAAGAGTATGTTAAGGTGTCTGCGAGCGCCGTGAGTGAATGGGGCTGCGTGCACATCCTGAATGTTAAAGATGATAAAAACAGATGGTGCCTGAGCCTGAACCTGATAAGGATGCATAAAAGGAGTGGATTCATGAAGCAGTCTCCAAGCAGTTCCAAACCTGGCTCTGAGCTAAGGACTTTCCAGAAGCTCCTCTTCCGAGTTCAGCTTGCTGCTCCTCTTTGGACTCAGACTGTTCTCCAGCCAGAACCTCTCCTCACTCCTCAGTTTGGCACACCATGAACCAAGCCTCACTCCCCGGTTCTTCCTCCCACAAACTGGTGGCCTGCTCTCTGACAGCAGCACATGCTGCAGACCGGCTCAACATCCTGGGGACCATCCGGACTTTGGGCCCTCAAGCTTAGAGACTTCCACGGCCGGAGGACTTTCCCCTGGGTGGAAGGCCTGGCTAAGACACATCGTGGCTACTGTCTTCAGTCAGAGCTACTCTGGGAACTTCGGGTTGCCTTGCCTATGTGAATGTGTGTGTATGTGAACAATACAGTAATAAAATTCTCTTTGAGAGCCAACTTCTGACTTAAGCCAATTAATCCCACTTGCGATAAGTCTCAGCACTATCAAGCTACTGGCAGCCACTGTGGTACAGATTCCATCCCCAGCCTGGGAGCTGGCCCACATGGTGCAGCAGACCTCTCCTGTCTTGCCTGCTGCTCCCCTCAGAAGAGTATCACTGCATCTCTGGCCTACAACCCCAGTCTTGTATGCATAAATAAATAAAAATTTTACAAAATAAATATAAGAGGCCTGAAAGTTGTGCATAACTATGGGAAGAAAAAGACAAAATTTTGAATGGAGCAATGACATTCCATAAAACAAAATTTGAAATAACTGATAAAACTTTCCTGTGATTATTTCATTGCCTTTGCAAAAAGAAATATAGAATATAATAGAATGAAAAGCCTGTATTCCAAGTCAACTTGTCACAGATCGATATAAATCGAGTGTCCTGCCTAACAGAACACTTTTATTTTCTGTCTCATCCTACAAGTGAAAACATGGTTATTTCAGCAGAGGTTCGTGAGACACCAACCCTGGGGGGTCTAGTGGCTGGGACTCAGCACTGCCCTGCAGCCTGAGATCCGTTCCTGGCTGGGAGACTAGACCTGACAATTCCGGCATCATTTACAGTAGCCATGACATGGAAACAACTCAAATGCCACAAAAGAGATGAATGGATCAAAAAGTTGTGGTACAGTTACACCGCGGAGTATTGCTCATAATCGAAAAAGACAAATTCACGCTGTTTGTGGTGATACAGATGGAGCTGGAAGGGACGATGCTAGCCACAGTAAGGCAGGAGAAAGAGAAATATCAGGTGGTTTCTTACGTGGGAAATATAGAGAAACTGAACAAAAGGTAGAGAAAAAGACAACCCCAGCAGGCTGACCAAGAGCTGAGGCCCCCAGCGCGGAGGGGGGAGGGGGCGAACAGAGTGGAGGGAAGAGAACAAGGGATTATGGTGATGGGTCACGGGTGCTATTCTGGGGGGAGCACTATGGGGACCACCCCTGAAGGGAGAATCCAATACCTACAAAAAATGAACAACGATGCAAGAAAAGAAAAAAAAGAGATGAGCTTGCGGAAAGGGAAGACCCTAAGACAATATAAAGAAATAAATGGTCCTAAAGGCGGGTCTCACCTGAACAATGCTGCAGGCACTGCCGAGGCATCCTCTCCTCACCAATTGTTCCAGATCTCCAGGAATTTTCTCTGGTAAGTGCAGCAATTAAGCCTGCTGCCTGGGAATCATTAGAAAAAGGCTAATTTAAAAAAGATTTATTTATTTATACAAGAACCGGGGTGCAGGCCAGATGCGCCTACCCGAGCCCTAGTGCCTTCCCTCCCTGGGCCTCACCTGTCTGCTCCCCGCCGCCCGCTCCCCAGGTCAAGGGGCAGTGGTGCCCCTACGGGGTTCCTGAAGGACCAGGCTCGCCCCAGCCGAACCTCACCCCGAGTCTGGGGCCAGCAGGGCCTGAACGAGCGTGCACGTGCGGTAGCGCACAGGTGCAGCCAGGTGCGCTGGGCGGGACTGGGCGCGCAGGGGCTCCAGGAGGCAAAGGCCCTCCGTCCCAGGCGCTGGCGGGACTGCTCCCAAATAAACACTGAGATGCAGACAAATGCCTCCTCCTCGCCCAAAATACTGTGACCCTACATTATCCGCTAGTCATTAAAAGGGCAAACAAAGTGGCTTGAATTTCTGGGAAAGATTATTTTTTTAAACCATTCTTAAAAATCCCCTTACCTGAAGCTGACATAAAAGCATGACGAGGGGCCACCCTGGTGGGGAAGGGGTTAAGCACCACGCTGTGAAGCCATCCGCAGCCTCTGGAGTCCCAGCTCCATCCCCAGCCAGGAAGGTGATCCACTGGGAGCCACAGACCTCTCCTGTCTCCCTGCTGCTCCCCTCAGCAGTGGATTTCAGTCAGTCCACCTGTTCTGTTCCCCTCGCTGGCTGTCTCTGGTGAATTCCCTTACCCCACCCCCGCATCTCTGCCCTGCACCCGAGCTCTAGTATTCATAAGTAAATAAATCTGCAAAAAAATAAAATAAAATGAAGCATAACACATCTCTGGACTTACACATCACGAGATATGGCCGGCAACGCCCTGGCCAAGGACCGATGTATTGACAAGGGACCCCAGAAGCTGATCAGTGGAACGCCTTGTCGATAAGATTAGAACAAAGGCTGGGGATTAGGGTGTGTCATGAAGTAGCTAAGAAGTGCCTGGAGGGCAGATTTACAATCCCTGATCTTCTACACCCTTCACCTTTCAATCATCTCCATGCCTTTAATCTCCTTTTGCTCTTCCCCCTTACAACCAATACCGTGGGTCAATAAAAGGGCCAGGATCTTGCTCTTCAGCAATATCCTGCATTATGTAGCCTGCTCCACGATTCCAGTTTCTTTATCAGTGATGCAACAAATGGCTCCCAAACAGGGACCCCACACCCTGCTTCTCAAGCCTGGAGAAGGGAATTGGACGTCCTCTCAAGCCTGGCCAAAGGCTTCACAGACCCAGAGTCTGCGACGAAGCGGTAAGAAGGAGTTTTCAGTCGTGTCTTTCCTATCTTTTCCTCCCAAATCACCCTGGTAAAAGGCCCACAGATTCTGAGTCTGTGATGTTACTTTCTTTCAAATCAGCCAGGTAAAAGGCCCACAGAGCCGGACTCTGTGATGATAATCAGCCTGGTGAAAGGCCCACAGACACTGAGTCTGTGATGTTAACTTTCTTCAGTGAGTTTTTCAGTTAAATCTTTACTCTCTCTCTTAGAAACATGAGTGATAATCTTACACCCCTTCAGATCAAAGATCTTAACCTCTCTTCTCCTGTTTTCCCCATGCATGGTCCATAAGAATTGTTCCATTATCTTAAAAATGTTTGGTCTCAATAAAATAAAGCAAAAACAATATAAAGCCGAAGGATTATTTCTTAAAAATACAAACTCTGAAATATTTTAGCATCTCAAACTTAGTAACAACTGCCTGTCTTTAAAATTTTGGTGACCTTGGGCCCTCAGTCTTAATGGTTGAAATTAAACACTTTATCTATATAAGGATTTTAACTTCTATCTCATTAAAAAATCTTGATAAATGGGGCCTCCCTGGGGTTGAAGTCTCAACACTGTTGAGCTATCTCAGGCCAGCACAGCAAGGGTTATATCCTGGCTGGGGAGTTGGCCCACATTACACAGCCAGCCTCTCCTGTCTCAGCCGGCTTCTCCCCTCAACAGCATGTTTCGGTAGATCGTCTGTTCTCACCACTCTCAGATTGGTCTTTTCACCCCCACACATCTGGCTTACACTCTACTTCTTATGCATAGAAATAAATAAAAAGCCTTTAAAAATAAGTAATTTGGGGCCTCCCCGGTGGCGCAGCAGTTGAGCACTGGGTTGCGAAGCTGCAGCCTCTGCAGCGCTGGTTCGATCCCTGGCTGCTCCCCGGCCACCGGAGGAGGGTCCCGCATGGCACGCAGACCTCTCCTGCCACCCGCTGCTCCCCTCAGCAATGTACTTTGGTCCCTCTTCCTGCTCTGGCTCTGGTGAATTCTCTCACCCTCCCGCGCATCTGACTGTACCCAGTGCTTGTATGTACAAACAAACAAACAAATAAATAAATAAATCTTTAAAAAAATAAATAAATAATTTGACTTCTAAAATTAACACATGGCCAAAATTTTAAATAAAAATCAAGAGATCTCTGTTTATCCTTGTCTACCACCTCCGGTGGATTAACTATAAATGGCACCTATACAAAACCCCCAATTTTGATCATGATCTAAATTTGGTAAATTAGTGTAAACTCAGTGGTTTAATTTAAAAGATACATGGGGCCTCCCCGGTGGCGCAGCGGTTGAGCGCTAGGTTGAGAAGTGCCGGCGACCTCTGCGGCGCCGGTTCAATCCCAGGCTGCTCCCCGGCCACCGGAGGAGGGTCCCACATGGCGCGCAGACCTCTCCTGCCGCCCGCTGCTCCCCTCAGCAGTGCACTTTGGTCCTTCTGCCTGCTCTGCTCCCCGCTCTGGCTCTGGTGAACTCTCTCGCCCTCCCGCGCTTCTAACTGTACCCAGTGCTTGTATAAACAAAACGAACAAACAAACAAATAAATAAATTAAAAAAAATGCCTCAAAAAAAAAAAATAAAAGATACATGTCTTTAGGTTTTAAGATTGGGTGTTAATATTTAATGTTTAAATACGTTTTCTTAAAAGGTAAAAATTGTGTTGTTCAACAAACACCGGTAATTAACTAAATTTCCTTTACAGAAAGACAAACCCACTCTTAAAAATCTTTGTTAGTATAAATAAGTAAGTATGTTATAAAGGTCTGTAGGTTTGTTAATCCTGTGAAAAGCTTTTTCTAAAACAATAAGCTCTTCATCCTGTGGGTAATAATCCTACCTCCCCTCAAAACAATTGTAAAGAACAACTTAGCGCTCCCTTTACACGAGGGTGTTAAAAAACATTTACTGGACTCTTCTGAGTCTGACCCTGATAACAAGGCCTCTTCAGAGGCTAGTGGTGGGGAATTTTTTAATCAAGTAGAGGATGCTACAGCACCCTCCACATGAACTCTCTAATAAGCTTCAAGAAATTCTTAGAGCATTTCAGTCTCTTGCCACTTATTCTAATCTGCCAATGTCTCAAAATTCTAGTCAGCAAAACTTAGTTAAAAAAATGCTTAAAGAAGGGCCTCCCTGGTGGTGCAGGCAGTTGAGTGCCACAATGTGAGTCTGTCCACAGACTCTGTATTGTTGGTTTGATCCCGACCTGCGGGCGATGGTATACACTGCTGCTCCCCTCAGCAGTGTATATTGTCAGTCTGCCTGTTCTGTTCTCCGCTCTGTCTCTGGTGAATCCTCACGCCATCCTGCACATCTGGCCTATACCCCGGTTCTTCCATAAACAAATAAATATTTTAAAAATGCTTAAAGAACGCCATAAACGAGAGGGACATTTTGCATTTCCTGTTAGTACAAAAAGGAGTTGTGTAACCCATGATAATATCCCCTTTCCTATTTTTTTAATTTAAATTTTATATTCCCCATACAATTACAACCCCCTTATTTTGACCCCAAGCCCTCCTTTTCCCACCCCCCACGCCCCATAGAGTGTCTCTGGTTCATGGTTGTTTGCTGATTTTAATATTTTCTTTCTTATAGTTATTCTTTTTCCTGGTCCCTTATTTAAGTTTTCTAGGTTCCTGCTATGAGTGAAAACATCCGGTGTTTTTCTTTTTCTTTCTGGCTTATTTCGCTGAGCATGATCCCTTCCAGCTCCATCCATGTTGCTGCAAATTGCATGTGTTTATCTTTTTTGAATGCTGAGTAATATTCCATGGTGTATATGAACCACATCTTCTTGATCCAGTCATCTATTTTTGGGCTTTTGGGTTGTTTCCAAAGCTTAGCTATTGTAAATAGTGCTGCTATAAACATAGGGGTGCAGGTGCTCTTTGGAATTGATGTTTCTGTGTCCTTTGGGTAAATACCTAGGAGTGGAATTGCTGGATCATATAGATGCTCTATGCTTAGTAGGTCAAGAAATCTCTACACAGCTCTCCATAGTGGTTGGACCAGTTTTCACTCTCAACAACAGGAGAGTTCCTTTTTTTCCACAACCTCACCAACATTTGTTGTTGCTAGTTTTTTTTAATATGTGCCATTCTCACTGGTGTGAGATGATATCTCATTGTAGTTTTGATTTGCATTTCCCTGATTTCAAGTGATGTTGAACATTTTTTCATATGCCTGTTGGCCATTTGCATTTCCTCTTCAGAGAAGTTTCTTTTTAGCTCTTCTGTCCATTTTTTCACAGGATTATTTTCTTTGTTGTTGTTGAGTCTCATCAGCTCTTTGCAGATTTTTGTGATCAGTCCTTTATCATTTAGTGTTGTGTGCAAAAATGTTCTCCCAATTGGTGGGGTTTCTCTTTGTATTGGTTATTGTCTCTTTTGCTGTGCAGAAGCTCTTTAACTTGATGTCATCCCAGCTGTTAATCTTTGCCTTCACTATCACTGCTTTGGGTGATGTGTCTTTAAAGACGTCTTTGATGTGCATATCATGTAGTGTTTCGCTTATATTTCCTTCTATGTATTTTATGGTTTCAGGTATTATGTCTAGTTCTTTAATCCATTTTGAGTTGATTTTTGTGTATGGTGTGAGGTAGTGGTCAAGCTTCATTCTTTTGCATGTAGCGACCCAGTTTTCCCAGCACCATTTATTGAGCAAACTTTCTTTGCTCCAATGCATAGTCGTTGCTCCTTTTTCAAAGATTAGTTGACCATAAATCTGTGGGTTTATTTCTGGATTTTCTATTCGATTCCATTGGTCTGTGTGTCTGTTCTTGTTCCAATACCATGCAGTTTTGATGATTATGGCTTTGTAGTATAGTTTGAAGTCTGGGAGTGTGATGCCTCCCTTCCCTTTTTTTTTCAGGGGAGCTTTGACTATTCGGGGTTTTTGGTGATTCCATATGAATCTCATCAATAATTGTCCTATTTTTTGAAGAATGACATTGAGATTTTGATTGGAATAACATTGAATCTGTATATTGCTTTTGGTAGGATGGCCATTTTAATAATGTTTATATTTCCAATCCATGAGCAGAGGATGTCTTTCCATTTCTTTGTGTCTTCTATTTCTTTTAACAGTGTTGTATAGTTTGCTTTGTATAGGTCCTTTACCTCTTTTGTTAGATTTATTCCCAAGTATTGGATTTTTTTTTGTTTCGATAATAAAAGGGATGGTTTTTTAAATTTCTTCTTTTCAGATTTATTGTTTGTGTATAGGAAGGCTGCTTTCTTTTGCGTGTTGATTTTGTATCCTGCCACTTTACTGAACTGATTGATGAGTTGAATTAGTTTTTCTGTGGAGTTTTTGGGGTTCTCTATGTATATTATATTATCTGCAAATAGTGATAGTTTGACTTCTTGTTTTCCTATTTGGATTCCTTGTATGTCTTTCTCTTGTCTTATTGCTCTGTCTAGAACTTCCAGTATCATATTGAAAAGCCGTGGTGAGAGTGGACATCCTTGTCTTGTTCCAGATCTTAATGGGAATGCTTTCAGCTTTTCAACATTGAGAATGATACTGGCTGTTGGCTTGTCATATATGGGCTTTATGATGTGGAGGTATGTTCCTTGTATCCCAAGAATTTCAAGGGCTTTTATCATGAATGGGTGTTGCACTTTGTCGAAAGATTTCTTGGCATCTATTGATATTATCATATGGTTTTTATATTTCTTTTTGTTGATGTGTTGGATAACGTTGATTGATTTTCAGATGTTGAACCATCCTTGTGTCCCTGGAATGAATCCTACTTGGTTGTGGTGAATTATCTTATGGATGCATTGTTGGATTCTGATAGCTAAAATTTTATTGAGGATTTTTGCATCAGTGTTCATTAGCGAGATTGGCCTGTAGTTTTCTTTTTTTGTGTTGTCCTTGTTTGGTTTTGGTATTAGTGTAATGTTGGCTTCATAGAATGTGTTTGGTATTATCCCTTCCTTCTCAATATTTTGGAAGAGTTTGTGAATGACAGGCACTAATTCGTTTCTGAACGTTTGGTAGAATTCATCTGTAAATCCATCAAGCCCTGGGCTTTTGTTTTTGGGAAGGTTTTTGATTACCATTTCAATTTCGCTGCTTGTAATTGGTTAGCTTCGGTGTTCTATTTCTTGTTTATCTAGCTTTGGGCGATTGTAGAGTTGTAGGAATTTGTCCATCTCTCTAGAGTGTTGAACTTGTTTGCATTTAACTCTTCATAGTAGTTTCTGATTATTCTTTTGATTTCTGATGTGTCTGCTTTGATTTCTCCTCTTTCATTTGTGATCCTGTTTATTTGTGCTTTCTCCCTTTTTTCCTTTGCCAGCCTGGCTAAGGGTTTGTCTATCTTATTTATTTTTTTTGAAGAACCAGCTCTTGGTTTCATTGATCTTTTGGATTTTTTTTTTTTAGTTTTGATTTCATTTATTTCTGCTTTGGTTTTTGTTATTTCTTTTCTTCTACTAGTTTTGGGTTTTTTTTTGTTCTTTTTCTAGTTCTTTGAGCTTTGAGATTAGGTTGTTTCTTTGAGTTCTTTCTTATTTCTTGATGTGAGCCTTATTGCTATATATTTTCCTTTTATTACTGCTTTTGCTGCATCCCATACATTTAGGAAATTGTTGTCCTCCTTGTCTTTCAATTCAAATAATTTTTAAATTTCTTCTTTGATCTCCTCATTAGTCCAGTGGTCTACTAGTAGTGTGGGTTTCAATCTCCATGAGGTAGGGGAGTTCCTTGCCTTCTTTTTATGGTTTATTTCTAGTTTGATGCCTTCATGGTCAGAAAAGATGCTTGGTATGATTTCAATCTTGGTGTATCTGTTGATGTTTGTCTTTGGTCCCAGTTGTGATCGATCACAGAGAATGATCCGTGTGCACTTGAGAAAAATGTCTACTCAGATTTTTTTGGGTTTAGTGTTCTATAGATGTCTGTTAAGCCCATGTGCTCTAGATCCTTATTTAGACCTTTAGTAGTCTTTACTTATTTTTTGTCTCATTGATCTATCCATTGTTGATAGTGGTGCGTTGAAGTCTCCCACTACGTATGTGTTTTCTCTGATGTCTGTTTTCAAAGATGACAATAGTTGTCTGATATATTTTGGTGCTCATTCGTTTGGCGAATATATGTTAATGAGTGTTATTTCTTCTTGAAGTATTTTCCTCTTGATCATAATGTAGTGACCGTTGGGCTCTCTTTTTACCTTTTTGAGTTTGAAATGTTTTACCTGATATAAGTATAGCTGTTCCTGCTTTCTTTTTTGGTCCATTTGCTTGTAGGATTGTTTTCCATCCTTTAACTTTGAGGTAATTTTTATCTTTTGTAGCTAAATGTGTTTCCTGGAGAAAGCAAAAGGTTGGGTTTTATTTCTTAATCCATCCTGCAACTCTGTGTCTTTTTATTGAAGAGTTTAGTCCATTTACATTTAGAGTTAATATTGATATGTTAGCATCTCTATTTGCCATTGTGTTTGTCTTTCCTTTGATTTTATTTATTTATTCTTTTAATAACTTTTTTTTTGGCCTTCTTTCATTGTTATTCGTCCCTCTGAGGTTCTGGCTTTAGGACTCCTTGTAGTATTTTTTGGAGTGGGGGTTTAGTCGTAATGAAATTCCAGAGTTTCTGTTGTCTGGGAAGATCCTTATTCTTTCTTCATAGAGGAAGGAGAGCTTTGTGGGATAGAGTATTCTTGGTTGGCATCTGTTTTCTTGGAGTCTGTTGACTATGTCCCTCCACTCTCTCCTTGCCTGTAGTGTTTCTTCGGAGAAGTTTGATGTCAGTCTGATTGGTTTTCCTTTGTATGTTATCTGTTTCTCTTGTCAGCTTCATTATTTTTTCCTTGTCTCGGATTCTTGGGAGCTTTACTATTATGTGTCGTGCTGTACTTTTTCCTTTCGTCGTGGAAGTTTGGTGTTCTTCTTGCTTCTTGTATATCAATTTTCAGCTCCTTCTTCACGTTTGTGAAGTTCTCTTCAATTATCTCCTTGAATATTTTCTCTGTTCCTACATCTCTCTCCTCTCCTTCTGGTATTCCTATAACTCTTATATTTCCTTTCCTCATGGAGTCAGATAGTTCCCAAAGTCTTTCTTCATTCTTTTTCCTTCGTACTTCTCTTTCCTTTTCTGTTTTGTTTCTTTTTATTTCTGTGTCTTCAAGAGTACTTATTCGTTCTTCCATTTCATCTATTCTGCTTTTATTGCTTTTCCCAGAGTTCTTTAGCACCTCCATTAATTCTTTGATCTCCTGCTTTTCTTTTACTTCCCTCTTTAGGGACTCAATTTCATTCTTCTGAGCGTTGTTTTCCTTAATTACTTCCATCAGTTTTTTCATCACGGCAGTTTTAAGTTCTTTTTCTGGAAGGCTCAGAAGTTCTTCCAATTCACCATAGTTGCAAGCTGGTGGGTGTTTTTTTTTTTTTTTTTTTGCTGTGTCTTTTTTCTGAGGTGATGCTACTTTGCTTGTAGTTTTTCTTTTCCCTGCTGCCTGTCTTCTAATTTGCCTTTTGCTTTGGGACACTGTGCTGCTGGTACTAGCTGGCATCTTTTTGGTGTGTTCTTTCGGGAGTTTCAGAAACTGGCGGTCCAAACGAGTCAAAAACTGTTATGCCAGAAGTCTAGTGAGGCAGTGGTACTTTGGGTATGTTAATGATCACTGTCACAGAATCTCTCCTCCTTCTGTGTTTAATTACAAATGTGCGTCTTGAAGTCCCACAGACTTCCCTGGAGGTCGGGCACCTGGATTGCACTCTGAGTTCCAAATCTCTGGATCCTCATCTGGGTGCTGACTTCCTGCCAAGTGGGACCGTGCTTTTGGGGGCCTTCAGCTCACCTCTGACTGCACAGGAACATTCTCCCTCTGGCTCCACGGGGAGCTTTCTGCCAGATTCAAGCAGTCTTTATTGAAGAAAGGTCCCTGTTCTAAAATGGCGCTTTGGAGACAGGCACACTCTTCTGCATGCCCAGTCTGCTCTGGCCGTGGGTGTCCGCTCCCCCTCTGGGTTTGGGCTGCTGGCCAGAAGGGGCCTGGTGTGGGCAAACTTCCCAGCTCACCTCTGGCTCCTCTGGAAGCCTTCTGTCGGTTTCAAGCAGTCTTTACTGAAGAAAGGTCCCTATTCTAAAATGGCGATTTGGATACAGGCACACTCTTCCATGAGCCCTGTCCGCCCCGGCCCTGGGTGTCCCCTCCCCCTCTGGGTTCCGACTGCTGGCCAGAAGGGGCCTGGCCTGGGTGAACTTCCAAGCTCACCTCTGGCTCCTCCAGGAGCCTTCTGCTGGCCTCAGGCAGTCTTTACCAAAGAAAAGTCCCTATTCTAAAATGGTGACTCGGAGACAGACGCACTCTCCCGCGCAATAGGTTGGCCCCGGCCATGGATGCCCGCTCCCTCCCTGGGCTCAGACTGCTGGCCAGAAGGGGCCTGGCCTGGGTGAACTTCCCAGCTCACCACTGGATCCTCCGGGAGCCTTCTGCCAGTTTCAAGCAGTCTTCATTGAAGAAAGGTCCCTGTTCTAAAAAGGCGATTCGGAGACAGGCACACTCTCCAGCACGCTGGATCTGCCCCAGTCATGGGTGCCCGCTCACCATCTGGGCTCAGACTGTTGGTCAGAAGGGGCCTGGCTTTGGCGAACTTCCCAGCTCACCTCTGACTCCTTTGGGAGCCTTCTGCCAGTTTCAAGCAGTCTTTACTGAAGAAAGGTCCCTATTCTAAAATGTCGATTCACATACAGTCATACTCTTCCATGCGCCCCGTCTGCCCTGGCCCTGGGTTCCCACTCCCCCTCTGGGGTTGGACTGCTGGCCAGAAGGGGTCTGGCCTGGGTGTACTTCCCAGCTCACCTCTGGCTCCTTTGGGAGCCTTCTGCTGGTTTCAAGCAGTCCTTATTGATGAAAGGTCCCTATTCTAAAATGGCGATTCAGAGACAGGCACACTCTTCGGCGCACCCAGTCTGCCCTGGCCGTGGGTGCCAGCTGCCCCTCGGGGCTCGGACTGCTGCTCAGAAGGGGCCTGGCTTGGGCGAACTTCCCAGGTCACCTCTGACTCCTCTGGGAACCTTCTGCCCCTTTTAAGTAGTCCTTACTGAAGAAAGGTCCCTATTCTATGGGGTGTTGGTGATTTTTTTTCTGGTCGCTAGGTGGCACCAGAGATCTCTCCTAGTGTCCTTGGGGAGCTGTTTTTTTTTACTCCGTGGGACAGGGGAACAGAGTGGGAGTGGTGGGGTAAGCCTCAAGGATTTGGGGTACTGTGTCTGCCTTGTGCTACACCATCGTGGGGATCCCACACCCCAAATTTTGTGCCCTGGGTCTCAGTTCCAAAGCCCTCAAGTCCAGGATGCAGGCTGTAGCCCAGTTCAGTGTCCACAGAAATGGCACATTTTGCACCCCTTCCCTTTCTGGGCAACTGGTTTCTGATTACTCAGTGAGGGACCTTAGACAGGGCCCCCATGTGTCTCCGTGCAAGCCTAGGTTGCAGGCGCGGGGACATGGGCAGCCGCGATCCATGTATCCTTTTCAAGGGCACTGCTATTCCAGAAAAGCTTACCGGCTGGCCTGGGACTGTGTGTAGGTCTCCGGGAGTCTTTGTTTTCTCTATTGGTGTCTGGAGACGTGCGCTTACCTCCATGGTGAATCCTGCAGGGTTCTCCACAGCTCCAGTTCACGGGGTGTGGTGGCTGAAATAGTTCCTTTCCACTCACAGTCCCTCTTGATGCATAGTTTGTTCTTCTTGGTTGTTTTAGTCTTTTTGTTTTTATTCTCATTTCTGTTGATCGGAGAGTGACGACTTTGTGGGTAGGTGAGGGTAGCAGGGTTCTGAGCTTTCGTCCCTTCTAGTTCTATTTTATAGTAACTTTCTTCTTCAGGTAGTTTGCTGGAGTCACTCGTTTATCTTCCGTTTCCCAGTTCTTACTGGGACCTGCCGCTTTTCCACCCTATTAACTTTTATTTAATGGGAGATCTTACCTGCAGTGTATCCTCACTGCCATATTGATCCGCCCCTCCGAAGAACAGGATTTAAGCCTCTTTCCTATTTTTTTTAAGATTTAATTTTTTTATTTACACAAGCACTAGGTATAGTCAGCAGTGCGGGACGATGAGACAATTCACCAGAGCCAGAGGTAGGAGCAGTACAGGCAGACTGACGAAACACACTGCTAAGGTAAGCAGCGGGTGGGGCAAAAGGTCTGCGCGCCATATGGGACCCTCACTGGTGGACAGGGATCTAAACGATGCTGCAGAGACTCCAAGCAGGTTCAAGCCCAGCACTCAACCGCAGTGACACCAGGAAGGACCTCCCCTTTTCTATTTTTAAGGAATTAAGGTCAAGCATCCGTGGTTGTGGGGTCAGGGGCCCTCTGCACCCATGAGGGTGCAGGGCCGTAGCAACCTAGGGGGTCCAGGAGACTTTAATCCATTGGGGAAACAGTAAATCTTCCCCCAGGGGGACACCTGCACCCTCCTCTCGCACTCACACACCCAGGGAAAGGCCGTGAGCCCGAAGAAGCCCGAGACGGAGGGGCGGGGTCACAGTCAGCGAGGGCACCCCACGTAAGCCACAGACAAGCGGCGACAGCTGCCTCTTCCAAAACTGCATGGAGACACAGGCGGGCGCGGACCCCCCCCCCCCCCCCCCCCCCCCCCCCGTCTCCGCGGCAACCCAGCACCACTCAGAGGGGAAGAGTCCTCACCTGGCCCCACAGGGCTGATGAGCTCGAGGCTACGCCCCCGGCAGGAGACTGACCCCGCCCACCCGACTACCCAGAAGCAAAGGTGCATTGCTCAGGGCCACCGGGAGGGGTCGCTGGTGAGGTGGTTCGGGGAGCCCCAGCCCACTTGTGGGCAGGGGCACATCTGCACCCATGGGGTACGGCGCCCTAAGCCGCCTACAGGGTCCAGGGACCTCTAGCCCATTGGGCGAACGGGACCCTCTTCCCCCTGGGGACACACATGCACCCTCCTCTCGCACTCAGACCCCCAGCGGCAGGCCATGCGCCCTAAGTCGCCCCAGACGGAGGGGAGGGGTCACTGTCAGGGAGGGCATCCCCTGTAAGCCACAGACAGGCGGGAACTGCGGCCTCTTCCGAAACTGCAGGCAGGGAGGCCGGCGCGGAAAGCCCCGGTCAACCCAGCACCAATCAGAGGGGAAGATTCTTCACCTGGCCCAGCCGCGTGAATAAGCCCCAGGCTCCTCCCCCCGCAGGAGCCTGACCCCGCCCACCCGACTGCCCATGAGCAAAGGTGCATTGCTCTGGGCCGCCGGAAGGGGGTGCTGGTGGGGGGGCGGTTCGGGGACCCTCACCCCCCTTGGAGGCAGGGGGACCCCTAACCCATGGGGAAATGGGACCCTCTTCCTCCACGGGGGACTGGGTCCCTGTTCCCCCTTGGGGAACTAGTAAATCTTCCCCCTGGGGGACACCTGCACCCTCCTCTCGCACTCACACCCGCAGGGAAAGGCCATGCGCCCGAAGACACCCTAGAAGGAGGGGCAGGGTCACAGTCAGCAAGGGCACCCTCTGTAAGCTACAGACAAGCAGCGTCGGCTGCCTCTTCCAAAACTGCATGGAGACACAGGCGGGCGCGGAACACCCCCCCCCCCACCCGCGGCAACCCAGCACCAATCAAAGGGGAAGAGACCTCACCTGGCCCTGCAGGGCTGATGAGCTCCAGGCTCCGCGCCCGGCCGGAGACTGACCCCGCCCACCCGACTACACAGAAGCAAAGGTGAATTGCTCAGGGCCACCGGGAGGGGCCACTGGTGAGGTGGTTCGGGGAGCCTAAGCCAACGTGGGGGCAGGGGAACCTCTACGCCCAAGGGGAAAAGGGAACATCTTCACCCATGGGGTCCGGGGCCCTGTTCCCCCTTGGGGGAACGGTAAATCTTCCCACTGGGGGACCCCGCACTCACACCCCCAGGGGCAGGCCGTGCGCCCGAAGACGTCCAAGACGGAGGGGCGGGGTCACAGTCAGCGAGGGCACACCAAGAACGCCACAGAGAAGCGGCCACGGAGGCCTCTTTCAAAACTGCAGACAGACTGGCCATCGTGGAAAGCCTCGGGCAAGCCAGCCCCACTGAGAGAGGACGAATCCTCACCCGGCACAGCATCTCTGAAGAGCCCCAGGCTCCGCCCCGGCCGGAGCGTGACCCCGCCCACCCCAATCTGCAAGACCAAAGGTGCACTTCCTAGGGCCTTCGGAAGGGGGCGCTGGTGAGGGGGTTTGTGGACCAACAGCCCCGACGGGGTAGTGGGACCTCTGCACCCATGGGGATCGGGGGCCACAGGCCGCCTACAGGGTCCAGGGACCTCTGCAGGCATGGGTGAACGGGGCCCTCTTCCCCTGGGGGGAAAGGCAAATCTTCCTCCCAGGACACAACGGCACCCTCCTCTCGCACTCACAGCCCCAGCGTCGGGGCCGTGTGCCCGCAGACGCCCTAGACGGAGGGCCGGGGTCCCGGTCAGGGGAGGGCACCCCCTGGAAGCCAGGGACAAGCGGCGACCGCGGCCTCTTCCAAAACTGCAGGCACACAGTCCAGCGAGGAAAAAAGCCCCGGGCAAGCCAGCACCAGTCAAAGGTGAAGTGTCCGCACCTGGCCCAGCAGCGCTGAGGAACCCCAGGCTCCGCTCCTGGCCGGAGCCTGACTCCGCCCACCCGACTCTGGCTGCGCATATTTGCACTTCCGAGGGCCGCCGTAGGGGGCGCTGAACGGGGGGTCGGGGAACCTCAGACCCCACGGAGCTAGGGGGACCTCTGTACCCATGGGGGTACGGGATTGTCCTCCCCCATGGGGGAACGGGGCCCTCTTCCCCTTCGCGGAAGCCCAAACCTTCCTCCCGGGGCACGCCTGCACCCTCCTCTCGCACTCACAGCCCCAGCGTCGGGGCCGTGCGCCCGCAGACGCCCTAGACGGAGGGCCGGGGGTCCCGGTCAGGGGAGGGCACCCCCTGGAAGCCAGGGACAAGCGGCGACCGCGGCCTCTTCCAAAACTGCAGGCACACAGGCCGGCGCGGAAAAAAGCCCCGGGCAAGCCAGCACCAGTCAAAGGGGAAGAGTCCGCACCTGGCCCAGCAGCCCTGCTGAGCCCCCGGCTCCGCCCCTGGCCGGAGCCTGACCCCGCCCACCCGACTCTGGCTGCGCACAGGTGCACTTCCTAGGGCCGCCGCTAGGGGGCGCTGGTGAGGGGGTTCGGGGAACCTCAGACCCCACGGAGCTAGGGGCGCCTCTGCACCCATGGGGGTACGGGACCATCATCCCCAATGGGGGAACGGGGCCCTCTTCCTCCTGGGGGGAAAGGCAAATCTTCCTCCCTGGGCACACCCGCACCCTCCACTCGCACTCACAGCCGCAGCGGGGGCGTGCGCCCGCAGACGCACTAGACGGAGGGGCGGGGTCCCTGTCAGGAGAGGGCAGCCCCTGTAAGCCCCGGAGCAGCGGCGACCACGGCCTCTTCCAAAACTGCAGGCAGACAGGCCGGCGCGGAAAAAAGCCCCGGGCAAGCCAGCACCAGTCAAAGGGGAAGAGTCCGCACCTGGCCCAGCAGCGCTGCTGAGCCCCAGGCTCCGCCCCCGGCCGGAGCCGGACCCCGCCCACCCACTCTGCCGGCGCACAGGTGCATTTCCGAGGGCCGCCGTAGGGGGCGCTGAACGGGGGGATCGGGCACCCTCAGCCCCCACGGAGCTAGGGGGACCTCTGTACCCATGGGGGTACGGGATTGTCCTCCCCCATGGGGGAACGGGGCCCTCTTCCCCTTCGCGGAAGCCCAAACCTTCCTCCCGGGGCACGCCTGCACCCTCCTCTCGCACTCACAGCCCCAGCGTCGGGGCCGTGCGCCCGCAGACGCCCTAGACGGAGGGCCGGGGGTCCCGGTCAGGGGAGGGCACCCCCTGGAAGCCAGGGACAAGCGGCGACCGCGGCCTCTTCCAAAACTGCAGGCACACAGGCCGGGGCGGAAAAAAGCCCCGGGCAAGCCAGCACCACTCAAAGGTGAAGTGTCCGCACCTGGCCCAGCAGCGCTGAGGAACCCAGGCTCCGCTCCTGGCCGGAGCCTGACTC